>NC_091469.1:11667153-12267153 GCF_036971445.1 Narcine bancroftii | reverse complement strand
TATTACATGGATTAAATTACTATAGTCATGTTCTATTGCTTTAATTCTCCAATGGGGGACCCATCAAGGGTGCCCTTTAAGTCCATTACTTTTTGATTTGGTTTTAGAGCCTCTAGCAATGGCATTTTGCGAGTGCAGAGATATTTCAGGAATCAATAGGAAGGGAATTGAACACAAAGTTTCCCTTTATGCAGATGACCTTTTGCTTTTTATATCAAACCCTGATACAGTACCTTCATACTATCCTTTTCAATTTAGTTTTCAGGATATAAGTTAAATCTGCATAAGAGTGAACTTTTCCCTTTAAATGCCTTTGAACCAACTTATTCTAATTTTCCTTTTAATATTGTGAAAGATCAATGTACTTGACATTACAGTTACGAAGAATCATCGTGTCTTTTTAGGGAAAATTTCTCTACTTAAGCAGGTGAAACTGTCTTGAACAAAATGTCTCCTTTATCTATCTCTTTGATTGGTTTGTATTAATTTTATCAAAATGAACAATTCTACCTAAATTTTTGTAACTTTTTCAGTCTATACCTATTTTCATTCCTAAATTGTTTTTTGACTCACTCAATTCACTTGTATCATCTTACATATGGCAAGGAAAGCACCCCCATTTAAATAAAATTAATCTTCCAAAGCCTAATTTTAGATTTTGTTATTGGGCGGTCAATATATGTAATCTAATGTTCTTGTTACAGTTTCATAATCAAATTCACTGTCCTGCTTGGGTAGAAATGGAATTAAATTTCACCAAAAATGTTTCTGTCTCGGCACTTCTTGGCTCCTCTCTTTCTCTCGCTTAGTATAAACTAACTGACAATCTGGTCAGTTTGAGAATATGGGTACAGTTTAGAAGGTATTTTGGATTTCAGGGTTTCTCTCTTGCAAGCCCCATTTTGTCCCATCACCTTTTCCAGCTCTTTGCAGATTCTTCTTTTAATGATTGGTATAGATTAGGTATTAAATATTTTAAAGATCTTTTTATTGATACAGCTTTTAATCTTTTGAATAATTGGTTGGAAAGTTCAATTTACCAAACCCTCAATTTTTTCAGATATGTACAAATCAGGCATTTTATTCAATCTCAGATCCCCGATTTTCCTAGAGCACCCGAGGTGAACATTTTTCGGATTACAACCTTCTGGTAAAGGGTTAATATTTATGACAAGTTGACTAGTTTAAGATGTGTCCTTTTAGTCCAAATTAAGAATGCCTGGGAGCAGGATTTGAATCTTTCGCTGTCCAACGAGGTTTGGGACTCTATTTTCAAACTTATTTACACATCTCTTTGTGTGCCACTGTCTTCAAAGCTGTACATGTCTAAAATCAAGTTATCTAGTTTTTAAACTCTGATATAATCCTTTGATAGATGTAAAATAGGTGATGCTTCTTTAATTCATATATTTAGGGCGTACCCAAGTTTGGAAAATATTGGAGAGAAGTTTTTAAACATTATTGGTGATTCTCAATTTAAAATTAGAACCAAATCCTTTAGTTGCTCTTCTTGGAATTTTTGGAGAAGACTACGTTTCATTAACCCCAATTAAATGTCGCATTTTATCCTTCACTGCTGGGCAGATGTAGAAAGCTAATACCCCAGCTATTCATGCACAATGGAAAAGGGACATAATGTTATTTAAATTTGGAAAAAATTAGATAGGCAATTAATGATTCAAACTTTAGATACCAAATGTTATGGGGCCAATTCATGGACTATATTCATAATCTCTAGGTTTAGTGTTATTACAGAACTTTGGCACAGTTTTATCCTACTTCAGAGTGAACTAATTTGTTTCACTAACATTATCTTTCAACCTTGTTTAGGGTTAGAGGTTTGGATGTATTTATGATTATTCTTGTAGTGTTTTTCTTTATATTCTTATGGAGCACATTCCATAATTGGACTGTACACTTATTAGTGAAAATCAATAAAAATATTTTAAAAAGAAAAAATTTGTTTTGTGGCAGAACAATAATTATCAATAAGGAAACAATAAAATGCTGATGTTGGAAGATTGACTGAATAATGAGCTGCTGGAGGAACTCTGCGGGTCAGTCAACATTTGGAGTCACGACCCTTTATTGAGACTAATTATTAATAGACTGGGTTGATGAGATAAGGTCACGTATCCAGATTTCCTAAGAGAGAGAGGCTGGAAGGTAAACAATGTAAAAATCCATTTGCATTGGTTAGTAAATTAAGAGGAAAGGATAACAATCTGGTAAATAGATTTCACTTGAAGATGTTTTAATCTAATCAGCGTGAACATCTAAATTGTGAAAATCTCATGGCAGATTTCCAGTTTGATTTTTTTTCTTTGTAATAGTATGGTGTTGCCAAATTTACTGACATGGCAAAGATGGCAAGTTATGTAGAGGTTTGATGAATGTGCTATTAATCTTCAATTATGATACGTATTTTGTTAAATTTTTTGGGGATTGGTTTTAGGGCACAGAGACAACATGTTTGCATTTTAAACACAATTACGCACAGAAACCAGTTTGAAAGCAGGAAAGTCTGCTGTTTGCATCTGAAGCAGATAGATGAAAAGATTTCATGAGGGTTCCGGAGATACTGAGAACGATGGACTGTTTCCTGGTCAATCCTAGACAGCTCAGAAGCAATGTCTTGGAAGAGAGAAACATCAAACAAAGATAATTACTTTGATTCTGTAGATAAGTGGATAAAGATTAAATTAAGATGTTAAGAGGTTCAGAAAAACTTCAAAGAATGTTATGATGTCATACCACGTGACATGAAAGATCTACATAGAATATATTATCAAACTAGACATTTTTGAAGAAGACTTGGTCATCCTGTAAGACACAGGATTGAGAAAGCAGCAATATTTCCTTTAAAGAAGGAAAGTTTCCTGAGCTCTCCTGAATAAAAGGATGAACATCAGAATGGCTATTTTAAAAGAAATAGCCACTTAACTGATCTAAGAAATGAGGGCAGACTTGTGTGTCCATGGGAAAAAATAAAGGTCACTCTTGATTAAGAAAGAAATCATCATGGAAAACAGCCTTTAACTCTTGGATAAGAATAAGAGGGACTTTGTGAAATCACTCATATGAAGAAACATTGCTCTGAAAACAACTCGACACGTTTTAAAGAGATCTGAAGATGTTTCAAACTGCTTCTGAACTGCAATTTAAAAATCTTCAAGTTCAACATGTTTAATGCTGAAATTTAAAATAGACTTTTCAGAATTTTCCCTAACTGTAATGGTTAGGATTTGGCCACATATACATATATTTTACATTTGCACATAGAGGGGGTGAAGTAAGAAATGTTATGCTATTAATAGTTTAATAAAAACTATTATTTTGAATTTAACATTGTCCGATGAATTTTACATTGCTGTTCCTTTGTTAGTTCATAACAAGAGGACACAGGATGGCAAAGATATAGGGATGTGAGTTGTCAAATAATTCTGGAAAATAGAGTACAATGTGGGGAAATGTGATATTGTCCAATCTGGGAGGAATATTAATTGCAGAGATGGAGAAGGATTTTGATTAAGGGCTCAACCCGAAATGTCAGTTATGTATCTCTACCTTTAAATGACACTGTTTGACTTGCTGAGTCTCTCCAGCATTGTGTGTTTTTACTTCAACCATGGTGTCTACAGAATTGTGTTTTACCCCTGGAAAAGGATCTAGATATCTGCTTGATTCACAAAGGGCAGGAACTCCAAGAGTCTGGGAAAGGTAATAGTTAACAGAAATTAAATACAGTAGTAAGAAGGATTACTTTGGTTTGAGGGTTCTGAAGTGCCTTGTAGTCTCACTGCTCCTAGTGCACAAAGTTCTCAATACCACACTGAATGTTCCTTCTCTTCTTTGAACAGTTGTGATCCAGTGGTTCCCAGGACTTGGTATATTGATGAATTTCTTCAACAGAGTAATGGTGAAACCGCTTCTGGACTATATACAGTATTTGTTGCCTTAATTAGGGATGGATGTTAATGCATTGGAAACAGTTCACATGTTTATTAGCCTAACTTCTGGAATGCCAGGTAGTTTTGTGGATAGGTTGTTTCTATTGGAGATCAGAAAACATGATAAAATGCACAGGGTAGGCGTGGAGAGGCGTGTCTTGTTCCAGAGTCTAGAACTTGAGGCCACCATTTATAAATAAGAGTAATGTGGATGATGAGTCTTTGGAAATCTTTGCTGAAGGGAAGTGGAAACAGCATCCTATTTATTTGATTAAATAGTGGATAAACATGAGCCGAGGGTGAAATGGTGGGGCAGTCTTGAGGACCTGTGGCTAACTCCTGCTCCTAATTTGTATTCTCTTAATTAGAATGCTGTGGGCAGATGCAGAGAACAATAAAAAGATGCTTTTGTGTCTGGGAGGCTAGTACGGCAGTGGTAATAGACTACGGTTATGCAAAGTCTGACTGGAACACCCAAAAACCATTGAGTATTTCTAGTCATCCCACCTTTGGAAGCTCATGTGGAGTGGGATAAGTCAAGCAAAGGTTTACTCCAAAGCTGTATTCCAGTTTTCAAATTGAGAGTGGGGGGGGGGGGGGGGGGGTGGAATGAGCTTCTCCCTCAGCTCTTTAGAGCTGGATGAATGACTGAACAAGGCTAAATGGTGCACTCTTCTCCCTACTGAATCGGAGTCTCTGGATGTAATGAATGTATTTTCATTTTGTTTTGGTCAACAGTTAATAATTTCATAACCTCTGCCCTTTTATTTTTTGTCCCAGACACTGGATCCTCCACCCAAAGAGATCATTGTTATTGCTGTCGCTTCTCATTACTTATTTGGAGAAGAACAAAGGACAAGAGAACTGATGGCTCTGGAGGAGAGATTTCCAAAATGGTGTTTTGTATCAAGTTGGTCCAGTACTTATAACTCATTTGTCTTCTGAAACTTTGGTGTGGCAAATCTGTTCAGAGGAAATGTATTTTTGCACTATGCTCCTTGGTGCTGCACCTCCCTTGTAAGGCAGAAAAATATCTAGACGTAAGGGACTCTAATACCTGAATACTTTAAATTTGATGACAGTATATTAATTAAGGATAGATTGATCAAGTGAAGCTTAAAGCTGTTGCTGGGATCAATTCAGTGATAATTTAAACACAAATTACATGGTACTTGACTCCTTTGGTAAGTACTTGTGACAATGACAGTAATGTCTTGCCTTTGCTTCATAAGCATGTTTTATTTCCATTATTGGCCTCTGAACATCTTGCAACCATTTGGAATTTATTTGTGAAGTAGATACATCAGTATGAAGAGAGGTGAAGTATTTTGTTGTTAACTGCTCATCCTTGTTTTGTGTTATCTAATGAATGCCTTTAAACCAAAATATTAAAACCTTGTGTTAATGGATGAGGTAAAGCAATTCACTATGAAATAACTAAGAAATCAATCGACTGCAGTAAAAAGAATCTCAAGTTTTATGTGATGTCATGCAAGGACTCTGACAATAAATCTAAATCTAATCTTTGCATTTCAGGTGAGAAAAGGATTCACAACATTAAAGCCTATTGAATCAAATAATGAACTCTGAATGTTTAAGTTGCTTCCAGGGACATTAACGGGTTTCTGAATTATTTTATCAATGTTTACAGGATTAAGCGATGATTATACTAATATTTCAATTGTGTTCTCATGCTCTTGGCATTTAAAATTGAATGCCCTTTCTACTGATGCCTTTTGAACTGATTGGAAAGTGGGGTTCAAAAGATAATTGGCCAAATTCACCAGCACCAGTAAATTCAAACCAGTTCCCATCAGAAGTGATTCTTAGTGAATTAATTTGCAATTTCTTTTTGCACTGGTATTCAGGTCTGAACGGAATTTTAGCTTCTTGAATTAAAAATGAAAACTAGAAAAGTATAGAAACTTTGGGATTAGATTAATACAATAACACTTTCCTTTTGCACCGTGATTTTGTTGTTAAATGCAGATACAAATACTTAAAATTATTTGAGTTGTTATTGATTTGATTTCAGTAATCTGTATAATCAAGGGCAAATTTAATTATTGCTTGGTGTTCTGTTATTTAAAAATATTAAACAGAGTATGTTTTTAATACCACAATTCAGTGTGCGTGGTATAATGAGCACTTCACTGTAGTTTAAGTAAATAATGTATTATTTTCAAAAGTTAGAAACTAATCTTGACAGATTTAAGAACAGTGGAAGAACAGGAACATGCATGCAAGATTTCATTCACACTATTGTGGATTTCTATATTGCCATGTGATCATTGAATTTTAAAGCATTTTTGATAAATGAGTTGATGTGGAAAAAGGTCTTTCTGATGTAGTTTTCTGATCTCTGGTTTTAAGTTAGGGTTGCAAGTTGTCTTGCTGATTGGTTAATGATCATAATTTAATATGCATTTGGTCAAGGTTGAGTATTAACTTAACCTCACTCTCTTATGCAGTAAGATGCTGTTTTTGCTAAGCTCTGAATCTCGTGGCAAATTTTGAAATGGAGCTGTATTTATTTTCCCTAATTGACTTGATGATGACCAAAGCCATAACATCACCTGCTAATTGTGCCATTTTAGTTGTAGGGAGGGGGCATCCAAATACGTTGCACCTGCTGGTTGTCCATAGTAGCAAGGGATTGTTTCTGAAGTGTGTTGGAGCCAAATTGAATGTGTTCCCTTTATCCAACATGCATCAAATCAGCTCTTCGCTTGTCCTGAAACCTAAGCAAGACATTTTTATCAAATCGGTGTGGATTCCTTAATCAGGTTTCTGACTTCAGCACTAAGTATTTTTGATTGAGTTTGAAGTAAAATAGAACAATTACTAAATAATAGGTCAGAATACTCTTGAACGTGATACTGGTATTCACAATTTTATTTTCACATATCCTGTTTAGATGGTGACAAAATTGTAGTCTTTAGAAATATGGCCAAGGAATAATGAAGGAAAAGAGTTGTTTTCTTTTAGTAAAAATGCTTTGGTCAAGGTACAGAATAAATTTGTGATTATTCATTGATGAGGGATCTGACAGTGTTTAAACTTCCCCTTTGATTGTCCTACAATGTACTGCATAACCACCAGGTGGCACTAAGCTAGCACTATTAATATTTTTGGGGTTTTCCATTTTGCAAAGTCGCTGGTTGTACATGGATAATTTTGTATTGAACTTTTTTAGTTCTATAAGCAGCTGTTATTTGGCCCTTGACAAGTTTGATAAAATTGGTTAACTGTTTAATGGATTGTACTAGCGGTGGCAAAACAACGGCTGGTATATTTGGCCTACCTACATCACTGGAACCATATCCAAATAGGAAAATAACTACAGGGCTTCTGTACAGTTTTTTATATTTCTAAAATGGTATGTTCAGAAACATACTGATAATGGTGTTTTTGGCGATTTCTCAGTTTGGCAATGTAATTTTAATTTTTCACTCTTCAGTACATTCAATCTCAAAACATTTACACCTCCAGTGATAAGACATTGAAAGGAATAACTAACTACAGTTTGAAAAATATTCAAGAACTCTATGCAGAGAAATATAAATGATTTTTGTATATTTTTGAGGCTTTCATGGATTTCTTTAAAGATGGAACTGGTTCCTTTTGAAGTAAAAACGATTGATGGATTTTGCAACAACCATGACCACAATGTAGTAAAAGTGTCGGCTTTTTTTTAGGAACAGCCTTAAACAAAGAACTTCATGGAATCAAATGTTTATTGCTGTAAAATTGTACATGTCCCAGGAAACAAAAGCAAATAAATTTGATAGTAGAACAGATAAGAACTGCCATTCCATCAATGTATTCTGCAAAAAGCAAGCTAACTTTATGCTCATGTTGCTGTTATTGAGGTTATGTTAAACACTAGACCATATTCAACTGTGCAGCTGTTAAATCCTACCTAAGGTAGAAGAAGGTGTCTTTAAAGATTTTTTTTCTGAAAATGACAAAATCAGGTGTTAAACATTTGGGACCTAGATGAAAATTCTCAGAAGTTGCTCTGGATAGGTTAAATTTACAGTGTGCTCCAAATTGATACGTGTCAATAGATTAATTCCAATTATTTGAAAGTTATGTTAGCAGATTGAATTGAGTACATTAGTGAAAAAGCTTTAAATATGCTACAATTAAATATGAAGCTATTACTGCACAGAAACACAAGAGTCTAAAATATAATTAACCTTGTGCATTGTTGTGCGGCTAGGCACACTTCAAAATTAGTTAAGAACCTGGCCTCGATTTAGCCCAGCCAGTTAAGGGGGCTATTTACAAAATAATGCACATATCTATATTAGCTGCATTACATTAGTTTAAGTCATTGAATGTTACACATGTGCAATATGAATCGAATTTCAACTTCTCTCTAATCCATTTCAGCATTCAACAAAATGTTAAAAATCTTTTAAAGGAAATGTTGCATTTTCATTAATACTGTAGTAATCCTACAGGCTCAACACATTGTTGATAGTTATTAATATACTAATTACTATTGAGGGCTTGATTACCAATTTGGTCCACATCAAAATTCAATTAAATTTTGTTTAGCTAGAAAAATAGACTACTCCATATTGTATAAAATAAGCAACTGTTTGCATTTTTTTGTTCAAATTGCACAGTAAGAAATATATACTATCTTAGTCTTTTAATACTGCTTCAGATCCATTACTTCTGCATTCAAAGGAAATGGTCATGTAGATAGTACCACAACATAAGATCATACACGACAGCACTTTGTTCAAAGTAGGAAACTAATTGGTGCGTGGGTTTACGTGGATTAATATCATAATCGATCTTTAGTTATGACAGCTTTTATTAAAAGCTATTCAAATGTTACACCTTACTCTAACCTAACCAAGTATAAAAAAAACATGATTACATAGCTTCATTTTATTTACATAAAAATACTTTTTGAACCTAGAACAAAGCGTAAGTTTTTGGGAAAGCAATAAATAAAGGCATTTCTAAACAACTGTTATAACAGGTTTCTGATCATTTACATAAATGATCTTTTCCAGCTCCTTCCCTCGATAAAGCAATGGTATTTACAATGCAAATCTCACACAGATCTTACAATGGTACAAAATTCAAACAGCATCACAGTTTAATGTCTTGAGCTAGCAAATGCTCATGCAACACATGCACACACACTGTACAATATAAACAGCTCTATGAATAGTTTTAATGATTATGCTTTGTATAAAATACTTGAGGGTAGATCAATTCCTTAAGCACCAACACAGGTTTCAAAGTTGAACACAGAGCCTCATTCACATATCATGCACGTGTCTTGCCTCTAAAATAAGAGGTTTTCTCACGACCACTGATTTGTGACCTTAGTTCCACAATCACTGAATATTTCAAACAGCATTATTTGTGGAAAATCTTGCCAACCATCAGGTAACTTACAGATAGAAAGAAACAATATAGTACGAATACAAACGAGATTATACTCCTTGTTCTTTCACCACTTAAGGAGCTTAATTATTGCGAGACCACTATAATTCTAGTTAAAGGCTTAACCACATCATAACCTATGGAGAATTACATAGCCAGAAGCTCAATTTAATTACAAACTTCATCGATACCACCTTCTCAAGACAAAGGAACCAAAATGCACTTGTGCAGATGGGAATGGTGGTAAAACTTATAACCTGAATAAAGTAAAAATTAAATATGAGGGAGTAATGCTCTAAAATATTCAATGTCTTTCTTTTGACTCATTTAAAGGTTATGCCAGGAAATGATGTAGAAGAGTTAGTACCCACTCTTTCAATTTACACTGTCCTTGTAAACTATTTGTTCTACAATAGTAAATGAATACTGCTTTTTAACTACAAAACAATTTAAACTAAATTAATGGTTTTGATCTCCTGATTTTTAAATTGGAAATTGATCTTTTAACAAATCCTTAATTTGGTTATTCTTAATGCAACCACATTGATTAAAACGGAGTGCTACAAGGATTGCATTAATCACAGATGGATTAGAATATTTATTTCTAGGAAAATATGGTCAAAAATTCATACCGCAAAATATGCCCATTCATTGCTTTATTGCACTGGCAATAAATAAAAAATTGCCTTGATGTTGCTCCTTGAACCAGATCACATTCAGTTACTACATTTTTACCAAGAGCAGCAAAAACAACAGAACACCTTCACAAGACTCATAACAGTTGTGCCTAAACCAAAGCACTGATGCTTACAAGTCCAATATATGTAGAGATAATGGCTTTTTGAAACGTTACTTTCATAAAATAGTCCTTACTACAATTCATGCTTTTGTTTTGGAGTATCTTGCACCTTGTGCATTGCATTATAGTTGGGAGTACAGATAGATTTTTAAAAATGCTGTTTAGAAAAAAAAAATCACAGCAGCAGTTACTGGAGATAATGTACATTAGCCACCTAGATCAATGTTAAAGATGTCATGAAATGCAAAGGCTGACATTTTGTTCCATACTGGTTTTGGATATTTTTTTTAAGTGAAAGACAACTCCCTTTAATTCACAAGACACGTGCACAACATTGATAGAAGGCACCAGTGATTCATTTGCATTCTTAGTTTGGACTACAGCTGTTTGAAGAATAGCTATTCATGACAAAGAGCACTCATAACTGCCTTCATCCCCAAGTGGTTCCTCTTCCTCCTCTCCTTGGACATCATCTTCCTGTCTGCTGATACCACTACCACTGTCATTCTGGCTATTGTTAATTTGACACACAGTGCTTCTATTGTCGCCTGACCATGGGCTGGGAGGCTCCACTACCTTTGATATGCTTAGACGACTTGAAGGCTGAAAAGCTTCAGGCTGAATCTGCTCCTCTGTGACCTCATTCAATTTTTGCAGCTGAGGCTTTATGCGATTTAAAAACGGTTTGTATCCAGGACTGGTCGTATTCAATCAGCAAAGAGAAAAATAAAGCAAGATTACTGTGTGAAACAACAGTAGAATTATGCTACCCCTTCAATATATTCTTCACACAAATGCAATATTTATTCAGCTGTTCATAATGTACGAATAAAAGTACAGATGACATTTCTAGAGATAACTTTTCAGATGATTAGAGATTTTAAAATGCTCTCAAGGTTATTAACAATCTACAATGACTTCAAAACAATGATTGAAGGCTAACATCACTTTATATTAAGGTTTTTTTTTAAAATAAATTTTATTGGTTTTGTCCATAAAGTACACATTTTTTCTTCAGCTAGGGCTTGCTTGAACCATTTCTCCATTAAGCAAATACACAAATCTCCTTTAGGATAATTAATCTTGGCTTCATTCCCAGATATGTGTCTCCTCTCTGACCATGAAACTACCATGTGAAAATAGTTTGAATGAATGAGAACAGCAGCTGCATTTATTTACATTCCAGGATCAGCAACTGAAGGGCAAGTGTGGCTATAATCAACATCTGTACACCGGACCAGAACTACTTTAAAAGGCAGAAGGAATCGACGTAGAGCTAAAACCAAGTATAGGAAAATATTCTGGATGAAGTATCAGCAAAAAAATTTAAAAGGAATATTCTGTTCAATCCTTGCTCTACATTAGAAAAAGACGTGTCTCAGGTCCCTTTTAAATCTTTCCCTTCTCACCTTAAATCTCTGGCTCTAGCTTTGGACTCCCACACTATGGAGTGAATTTTAACGTGAATTTGGATATAATGCGATGAATCACTGCACCCCTTAATGTCCATGTTCCATACCCATTTTAAAAGATGCAGTACCAAGGATGACCACCCTATGGCACAGCACATCTAAGTGATTAAGGTAAATATAGTAATGTTTATCTTGGTGGGGAATTCATCACATTAGCCTTTCAGGTGGCCAGAATACCAGAATGTAAACCCGCCTATTCTACCCCAATGCGGCTGTCGGGTGGCCACCTGAAAGTAGAGAACCCGGCTCTTACCTAACCCTCCTGTAGATATATTCTCCAGCTTGGAGAATCTCCCATTGCACCTGAAAGCAGCAGTGGGACTATGGCCACAGTCCACAGTCCCGTCGTTCGGTCGAACACGGCTCTTGTTCAGGTGGCACGTTCAGGTGACAGAAAGGCATCTTCTCCATGGCCACCTGAATGTCCCAGCTGCACTCATCTAGCCGTGTCTGCTGGCGCATTATCTGCGTTCAAGCATCTGGTATTATTAAAGGGGGGTGTGTGTTGCTGAGAATAGGGGGTGGGGCTGGTGAGGGCTGCCGTGAATGGGGGAGGGGGTGAGGGCTGCCGCGAACAGAAGGGAGTGGCGGAGTTGCTGCTGCGATCGAAGTTTGTATATATTGTACACGGTAGTGAAACCCCGATTTAGCGTGACCCTGTTTTTTTGCAATCCAATTTTTGTTTGGAGCCGAATCATCGCATTATAATGGGGTTCTACTGTATTTACCTTATACATGCCCCTCATTTTATGTATCTTTATACGCTTCCCCCAGCCTATCCAGTCTCTCCTAATAATTCAAGCTTGCCAGTCCAGGTAACATTTTCGTGAATCTTTTTTGCATGCTTTCCAACTTAATGATATCTTTTCTACAGCTGGGTGGCCAGAATTGCATACAATACTCTGTGTGGTTTCACTAATATCTCGTACAGTTGTAGCATGATGTCCCAGCTCCTGTACTCAACGCCCTAATGGATGAAGGCAATCAGGCCAAATGCTTTCTCTGCCCATCTACCTACTAGCCACTTTTACAGAACTATGTACCTGTAATCCTAAGTCCTTTGCTCTACCCTCTCTCCAAGGATCCATTATTTACCGGGCAAGCCTGGCCCTAGTTTAAATTACCAAAGTGGAACACTTTAACTCCATCTGCCATTCCTTGTCCACTTTCCCAGTACATCCAGATCCTGTTGTAATCTCAGATAACTTACTTTTCTATCCACTGTTCCACCAATTTTGGTGTCATTTACAAACTTACTAATCACGCATCTACATTGTCATCCAAGTTATGAATACAGCGGACGCAGCACAAATCCCTGTGCCTTACACTGGTCACCAAAAATTAACCCTGTAATTATTCGAACAACAAAAAGCAATTTGAAACTTACAACAGTAAAACCCCTGGTATCTGGCACCTATGGGATGGGTCGATGCCAGATAAGTGTATTTTCTGGTTGTTTGAGATTTGCACTTACAATGCCCAACTAATACACCCGCATTAAGAATAAACAGTTTAAAAGACAAAAATCAAAAATACACTGAACGAATTTCACTTGCATGAATATATAAACTTTAAAGCATTTTACTTTATTTTCTGTCACATTCTCTGAAAACATTTAACCCTCGCTGCTTCTGCAGATTCTTCCATGGAGTACCCGAAAAACTCAACAATAACATTATAAATAATTACACCCCCTCCCCCCCCCCCCCACAGTTTACTGATAATGCCTCAGATCGAGGCAACTCCTTAGTAAGACTAAGGAGATATTTTAAGAGTCCCTTCAATGGTGAGCAGAATCAACCAGCTCTTCATCCTGGGGATGCCACTTTATTTAAACTACCGCTACGAGCAAAGCACAGCCAAGGCACTCCACTGGCTGAATATTTGCTCCCTTCTTCACCAAAGGTTTATGTGTTATATCACAGAACATTTACAATTATAAACTTTTATTGAAATTTTTATTTACAGGTACTCCGACTTGCATCCATCCACACGACTGAAAATTTGTTTAAATAAATAAAGAAAAAATATAAATTTTACACAGTTTATGTTGTATTTGACAAACTAAAACAGGAATACAGGGCATGTAAGAACCAAAATATGTGTAGTTACCTTGTTAGTTGGGGTCCGTAGGCTGGGCATTGCCATCTTGATTCCCGTGCACATGTTCAAGAGTTAAGTGCCCTAATGATACTGTACTTGCGTCCTTAAATGCGCCAACTGAACTCCAATATGCATGCGAACAGGAATCAAGATGGCTGCGCCCACCCTATGGACCTAGGGATGCTGACTAACAAAGTAAGTATACACATTTTGGCTCTTACATGCCTTGTAAAGATTATCAAATAGAACATAAACAGCGTAAATATTATATTTTTTTCTTTATTTTTAAAAAAATGTACGCAATTCTGACATGTGCTCTTTCCGAGATATGACCTATCCTTTGGCCCGAATTAATGGTTGTACGTCAGGGAGTGCCTGTATTCTCATTCATTCTAATTATTTATTTTCCCAGATTTCTTTTTGCTTGTTGTTCAGGTTGCCGGATGCTTAAATTTCAGATACCAGGGGTTTTTTACTTTACTTATTTTAATTTAAAATTAGATGTTCTGACTTTACAAAGCCTCACTTACCAATCTGTTGAAGCCCATCCATCCACATCAAGCAGTCCGTCTTTAATACCCTGCAAAATATCCTTGGAAATCTCGGAGTGTTGGATTGAACTGATTATCTGACCTATCACTGCGGAATCTCGGAGGATGAGTGCTATGACTGTACACCACTCCAAACACCCAGCTTCCATAAAAATGTGGAGCAGATACCTTAAGGGACGGAATAGAAACTGATGATTACAAGAAGTTAACCTCCAAAAATTCCTGCATAATATGTATTAATTTAAAGTAACAAAAAATACACACAAATGCTGGAGAAACTCAGCGGATCAAACAGTACCTTTATGTAGCAAAGGAAACATTGGTGATGTATCTTTACCTTTGCTACATAAAGGCACTGTTTGACCTGCTGAGTTTCTCCAGTATTTGTGTGTTTTTTTTCACTTAACCACAGTGTCAACAGAATCCCGTATTTTTCCTTTTAAAAAAATACAAATTATTTAACAAGATGCAAGTTTTTCTTCAATACAGCCTATAATTTAGTTACATTTATTCCTATGATCTCCAAAGTAATTTTCTTAAATCTTACAATGATGCCTGAGGCAGGTATTTGATCCATATTTGTTTCAGAGGGCCACTGTTAGTCATCCCATTTCTCTGCATTGCAAACACAATCTCCCTCTCACAGCCCACTAATTTCTCAGTACTGATCCTTTAATATTTGCCAACCCCTAGGATGCCTCTGGGATGCGGAGGACCTGAAGAAAATTTACAAGGTCATCCCACCCCTGTCACATTCTCTTCTTCCCACCGCTCCCCCCCCCCCACCCCACCTCCATCAGGCCAAACAGAGAGCTTGAAATCATGAACAGTTTCTTTCCTGCTGTTATCTAACTCGAGAATGTCCCTCTTTATGAAAAGATGATGTCTCTGCACTGTTGAACTGTACTTTTCTCCATATCCTACACTTTACACTTTTTTATTTTATTATTACACTCCCTGTTGCACTGGGTTGGATTGACTTGCCAAGGTAACACAATGTAATGGAGGATTTAGACCAACTTATGCAAGAAGGGATGCAGTTGCATCAGAAAACATAATCTAAATTCAACCATGAGGCCCAGGGATGCAGTTAAATAGGAAGACATAATCTAATTTACACCATGAGGCCCAGTATGAATTAGTAGACACATCTAAATTCCACCATGAGGCCCAGAGATGCAGTTGTCTTTTGTTGGTCACAGACTGTCAGGAGACCTTGAAGATAATTAAATCATTTATTCAAAGAGATAAGCTATGAGTAAACAATTTTTTGGGTAATATAAGTGAAGTGAAGACTCTCTGAGGGGTGGAAACGTCTCTCAGCAAGAAGAACTTCTAGAGTCCAGCTAACCTCCCGGTCGGGGGAGGTGGAGAAGCTGCTACTGGCGCCCCGACAACCTACTACAAGTGTGCGGTCATTGCCTCGCTTCAGCAGTTAGGACCAGTCCAGGCGTTGATAAGTATAATTGGGAAGGGCTTGCATATTGTAGTTTGAAATCAGCTTTTGAATTTGTAATAAGCATTTATAAATACTGAACTGGTCTCGGTGTGGGTGTCTGTTTTCTTTCGGTAGCTCAAACACTGTGACCAATCTAAAACGAACAAAGTGAGAGGTACAAGTTTACCCAGGACACACGCAAAACCATTTTTCTGTTTCTCGGTACACATGACAATAAACAATTCAAAGATCACAATAAATGTGCAAACTCCTCACAGAGATCATCTGATACAGGATCAACCTAAGTTCCTGAGCTGCGAAAGCACAGCATTAAATATGTCACTGTGTCATTTTTAATTTTTGCTTTAAGGCTCATCTCCACCCTGTCCCCTCTTGCATACCATTCTAGTTTTTAACCAGGAATGAACAGTTGACTCTTTGACATCACTTAACTCTGAGTATGTTGGGACTGACAGAGCAAAATTGAGTCTTGCATTCAAAAGTTTTAAATGCTTTGGGCGCAATCAGGTTTTCGACTCAGTCAGAAAACAAGGTTAATAGTTTGTTTACCTTAACTGAACTTGTGACTTACAAGGGCCTTTATTGGCCAGCTCCATTGATATATACTCTAGTTCAGACTGTGTGAGACTGAGTGTAGAAAAGTTTTCATCGACCATTGTCCAATCACCATCCACCATTGAACTGGTTTCTGTGAGATCAGTGGCTGACCCAATACTGCATTCATCACCTAAAAAGATATCAAAATATAAGAGCATTAAAAAAGTTTAAAACTTCCCAGAAACGTTTCAAGATTAATTTCTATGCGACACTTGCAAATTACAATAAATAGTGCTGAAATATACATGAGAGAGGGATGACGTGGGATAAAACATTTCTCAAGAAGACTGCAGGCCAGATTGAGGGAAATTTGGAATGTGGACAACAGAGAATGGAAAAAAAATAGATCCATGCTTCTTTTCTTCTTTCTTTTTCTTCTTTGGCTTGGCTTCGCGGACGAAGATTTATGGAGGGGGTAAATGTCCACGTCAGCTGCAGGCTCGTTTGTGGCTGACAAGTCTGATGCGGGACAGGCAGACACGGTTGCAGCGGTTGCAGGGGAAAATTGGTGGGTTGGGGTTGGGTGTTGGGTTTTTCCTCCTTTGCCTTTTGTCAGTGAGGTGGGCTCTGCTGTCTTCTTCACAGGAGGTTGCTGCCCGCCGAACTGTGAGGCGCCACGATGCACGGTTTGAGGCGATATCAGCCCACTGGCGGAGGTCAATGTGGCAGGCACCAAGAGATTTCTTTAGGCAGTCCTTGTACCTTTTCTTTGGTGCACCTCTGTCACGGTGGCCAGTGGAGAGCTCGCCATATAACATGATCTTGGGAAGGCGATGGTCCTCCATTCTGGAGACGTGACCCACCCAGCGCAGCTGGATCTTCAGCAGCATGGACTCGATGCTGTCGACCTCTGCCATCTCGAGTATTTCGACGTTAGGGATGAAAGCGCTCCAATGAATGTTGAGGATGGAGCGGAGACAACGCTGGTGGAAGCGTTCTAGGAGCCGTAGGTGACGCCGGTAGAGGACCCATGATTCGGAGCCGAACAGGAGTGTGGGTATGACAACGGCTCTGTATACGCTTATCTTTGTGAGGTTTTTCAGTTGGTTGTTTTTCCAGACTCTTTTGTGTAGTCTTCCAAAGGCGCTATTTGCCTTGGCAAGTCTGTTGTCTATCTCGTTGTCGATCCTTGCATCTGATGAAATGGTGCAGCCGAGATAGGGAAACTGGTTGACCGTTTTGAGTTTTGTGTGCCCAATGGAGATGTGGGGGGGCTGGTAGTCATGGTGGGGAGCTGGCTGATGGAGGACCTCAGTTTTCTTCAGGCTGACTTCCAGGCCAAACATTTTGGCAGTTTCCGCAAAACAGGACGTCAAGCGCTGAAGAGCTGGCTCTGAATGGGCAACTAAAGCGGCATCGTCTGCAAAGAGTAGTTCACGGACAAGTCGCTCTTGTGTCTTGGTGTGAGCTTGCAGGCGCCTCAGATTGAAGAGACTGCCATCCGTGTGGTACCGGATGTAAACAGCATCTTCATTGTTGAGGTCTTTCATGGCTTGGTTCAGCATCATGCTGAAGAAGATTGAAAAGAGGGTTGGTGCGAGAACACAGCCTTGCTTCACGCCATTGTTAATGGAGAAGGGTTCAGAGAGCTCATTGCTGTATCTGACCCGACCTTGTTGGTTTTCGTGCAGTTGGATAACCATGTTGAGGAACTTTGGGGGGCATCCGATGCGCTCTAGTATTTGCCAAAGCCCTTTCCTGCTCACGGTGTCGAAGGCTTTGGTGAGGTCAACAAAGGTGATGTAGAGTCCTTTGTTTTGTTCTCTGCACTTTTCTTGGAGCTGTCTGAGGGCAAAGCAAATCACTGATAAACCCCACACTAAGTACAAATCAAAGAGTTTACTCTGAATATCCAATGAATTGTAATTGAATTGTTAAGATGCCAATATATGAATTGGTCCATGTGGTCACTCTCTATGCATAATCTAAATTCCTCCCCCAAAAATCAGTAGCAAGCCTGTGGCAACACAGATTTTTTTTTGCCAATCAACAATGAAAGAAAATTTTTAGGCAGTGTTACGTACTCAGACGGCAGCAATAGAAATTAGTCAATATTTTAATTGTTAATTATCAATAATTTAAGACCTTATTTAACTTATCTAATCCCAAACTCTGTGCAGATACCCCAAGCCATTACAGCTTAGGCTCAATTCTGGAATGTCAGTTCAAGTTCAATCTCCGAAATCCAGTATTGTCATGAAGTCTCTTAAATTGATGCAAAGAAATGTTTATGAATGAGGTAGGAGAGCCCAGGGTGACAGACTGTGGCAAATTCACAAAATCCTTGTTAAACTGCTTCCTGAGAAATGTCCTTTCAGACGAATGGTAGTCAAAACTCCTCTCTTCTTGACGTAGGGGAAATGAAGCAAGTGGCGTTCACAAAGCTTCCAGAAATTACCGTCACAATGGAGTTTAAACGATTTCCCTTTAGAAGTGACCTTTCCTTTCCTTTGGCCACGAAGCCAAAAGAGCTGCCTGCTCCCTTAAAATGGCCCACGATCTGTTTCTTTAAATATGTTGGTCACATGGTCTCTGCACTTGTGTTCCAGGGACACTTCCTCTCGCTTCAGAAGTAGCGAATTGAGTACACGCTGTCCCAGCCTGTCAGCCCACAGTCAGTCTCCAAAGTTTGCCGGGCTTGCAGCTTGATTTGTTTTCTTAAAGTCCCACTCCAATGAAAATTAACTAGGGGCACATAATAGCAGATACTTGCATGTATGCAATGTTAATAATTCATACATATGCACAGTAATTACTTCATAAAGGTGCAAGAAAAAAATCCAGAATGAAGCAACCATTTAATAGCTTGGGCAGAGAGGTAGGTTTTAAGAAGGTGGAAGAAAATTCCACATACCAAACTGGTGACCAAAAATATGGATGGGTGGGTACAATCGTCAAGAGGATAGAGTCAGAGAAATAGGGAGAATGATTTACATGCAAGTTGTTTCGGTTGGAGGAAAGAATAGATGCAGATTCAAGAAGGTAAAAGTACGAGGACTGGCTGAAACATTGGATAACATGACAAGTTGAAGTTTATTATTATCAACTGACTACATCTCCATCGGGCACACAAAACTCAAAACGGTCAACCAGTTTACCTATCTCGGCTGCACCATTTCATCGGATGCAAGGATCGACAACGAGATAGACAACAGACTCGCCAAGGCAAATAGCGCCTTTGGAAGACTACACAAAAGAGTCTGGAAAAACAACCAACTGAAAAACCTCACAAAGATAAGCGTATACAGAGCCGTTGTCATACCCACACTCCTGTTCGGCTCCGAATCATGGGTCCTCTACCGGCATCACCTACGGCTCCTAGAACGCTTCCACCAGCGTTGTCTCCGCTCCATCCTCAACATTTATTGGAGCGACTTCATCCCTAACATCGAAGTACTCGAGATGGCAGAGGGCGACAGCATCGAATCCACGCTGCTGAAGATTCAACTGTGCTGGGTAGGTCACGTCTCCAGAATGGAGGACCATCGCCTTCACAAGATCGTGTTATATGGCAAGGTCTCCACTGGCCACCGTGACAGAGGTGCACCAAAGAAGAGGTACAAGGACTACCTAAAGAAATCTCTTGGTGCCTGCCACATTGACCATCGCCAGTGGGCTGATATCGCCTCAAACCGTGCATCTTGGTGCCGCACAGTTCGGCGGGCAGCAACCTCCTGTGAAGAAGACCGCAGAGCCCACCTCACTGACAAAAGACAAAGGAGGAAAAACCCAACACCCAACCCCAGCCAACAAATTTTCCCCTGCAACCGTGTCTGCCTGTCCCGCATTGGACTTGTCAGCCACAAACGAACCTGCAGCTGATGTGGACATTTACCCCTCCTTAAGTCTTCATCTGCGAAGCCAAGCCAAAGAGAGACATATGCAACCTGATGAAAGAGTCGAGGGAATCTTCGAGACGAGTTGAAAAAAGATAGAGGCACAACCTTGGATGGAGAGAAAATTTAAGGTGTGGAGGAAGGCTAGCTAGTTGGAAAAGTAATTGAACCTAAAGGTGACAATGACTTCCAAGGAGGTTTCAGAAGAAGAAAGGATGGGGTTGAAGCAGAGGTGGGTGACATGAGACAGCTTGTTGCGTTCAGTTTTGGTTAAGGTGGGAATAATGAGTTGGGAAAATCAGTTTGGAGTAAACTAAAATGCTGGGGAGACGAGTAATCTGGATTAATATTTGTGTCCTGGTACTGCTGAAAGTGGAATGTTATGTTCCCCTTTATTTGATGTTGAATTGGGACCAATTATGACCCAGGAGGCTGTTAGATTAGCAGATTGGAAAAAACAAGGCACATTTTTTAGGGAGGTTGAGAAGGGAGGCAAATCGAACTGAATGCCATCAACAACTGACCTAAAATGTGCTTATAATAGTACCAATGAGTGATCTAGGTATGTGCAGAGGAAGGGAGGGAGAGGTCACATAGTTCAATGGATAGTCAAGTGGTAACAATTTTTGGAGATTAACCATATAACCATATAGTTCCAGTTTGATGAACTCCACTGGGAACCTTCCTTGTTTCTCTCTCTATCCATTTCTTCCATAGTTCTTGTTCCCATTTCTCGTTTCCCCATCTTCCCAAGTTATTTCTCTAAATTGCTCCCTCTTCCCCTCAGTTTAATTTGCTATCTGTATCCTTTTAATATTTTGCCTTTCTCTTTTCCCCTCTCCCAGCTGCACCCGCAGAACTTCAGAGTTGTGTTCTGCCTTGAGCCTAAAAGTGGCCTTGCTACAAGTCACAAAATATGCAACTTATGCCTGACATTTCTCTCAAGTGACACACACGCCAAGAGCACTTCAGTTTATACAAATCTTTATTACAAATTCTAAAGCTGATATCAAACTACAATATGCAAGCCCTTCCCAATTATACTTATCAACGCCTGAACTGGTCCCATCTGCCGAGGCAAGGCAGTTGGTTGTCGGGGCGCCGGTAGCAGCTTCTCCACTTCCCCCGACCGGGATGTTAGCTGGACTCTAGAAGTTCTTCTTCTTGCTGAGAGACGTTTCCACCCCTCAGAGAGTCTTCACTTCAGCAGTGGGATCATGGCCACAGTTGGTGTTTTGTTTGTTTGTGCCATATGAATCACATTAATAAATTTACACACATTATTTGCCGTTCTTCTATTTTTAACAAATCCTGTCTGATCTATTTATATATAAATATAATCCAACTATTAACTTTAAAACGTATTTATATACATTATTTTAACAGTGCTTTTGTTATTTGTCTTACTCTTCTTCTTGTTGCTTATTTAGCAATGAAATTTACTGCAGGAAAGTGCAAAATGATATATGTTTTTGTGTGAAGGACAGATTGTTCTCCTTTACAGCCAACAATGGGTCACTGCAGTTTTTCTTTCAGAGATCCGGCAAGAACTCAAAGGGCTGAAAGGCTAATTTCTCTGCTTTTGTACAAGCTTATAATATTTACCTGTGTAAAAGTTCCTGCCCAGGAGAACAAAGTTTAGTCCTCTCCCATATTATCACTGGTTTGTCAAACTGACTTTATTTTGGGCCAATAATTTGTGCCCTTTAATTTGCCACTGATTTTGGTTTCTATTCTGCTTTTATTAGTAAGTCACTTAGTGGAACAAACTATGTCTGGACATCAGGATTCATTCATATTTTGTGGGCATTATTCCATGTACTTAATTAACAATTTTATAGTGGGAACAAAACAAATACTTACCTTTAGAAAGTAAAGGTGACAAAATTGCATCCTGTGTCTGCGGTCCCTGTAATGACCCAGAATCCATCTCACTGTGTGCAGCATTCAGGCCAAGGCAGATGTGACTACCATGTGCATTTATGACTCTGCTCTCCAACTCACTGCTTGCAAATGTCTCAGTTGACTGCGACTTAAGAAACTGCTCTCCAACTGCAGAAAATTAAAACAAATATTATTCATGTTCATTTTGAAATAATATGAAATAAGTCAATAAAAATGTTTTTTCTTTCACCAATTCAGAATAACAAACAACAATCTTACAATTACTAATAATTTACACTTATGAATCTCCAAGATTGAAAGCACATTATCCTGATAGCTACAGTTTTTGCAAGTCCATTAAGATAAAAGAATAATCTTTAAATGCACAAAGAGAAGTTTAGGTGTCTTTCTTTGTACAATATGTTCTCACCAATGGTTATTATAGGAATAGATCCTGATGTAGGTATGTACAGTAAAAGTCCTAAAATCCTGACTGATAGAGGATTGGGTCGGTCTGGATTTTCTTGATTCTCAGGCAGTACTTTTAAATTCAAATTTAAGGAGAATAAAGAGATGAACAGATAAAGTTTGATAGTTTATTAACAAAACATTTTTTCATATAAAATACAAAGTACACAAAACCAAATGAATATTTATTCGTCCAGTTCCGCAACTTCTGTTAATCTGTAGCGCTTATGCATGCACACAAAGCCCACTAAATTAAAAAAGTTTGAGAAGTCAGGATTGTAAGGTGGTCTGATTTCCGGCATCTGGATTTTTACTGTAATTTTTACCAGCCATTTGTGAAGTATAATGCCCAGACTTGGATATATATTGCCATTCCCTTTTTTTTTGAAAACTTTATTTAAAGATTTTATAAAACTTCACAAAAAAAAACACAACCTACAACAATAAACTCCACCCCCCCGTCACCCCACCCTATTAGACTATCTCATCCCAACCCCTCAACCCCACCCCACGGAGCCTTTAAAAAATGTTCTTTCGGGTATTTAAAATGAACTGTTCTGCATGCCAACTCTGTACATATAATTTATTTAAAATCAATAGCTATATGTTCCAAATACAAACTCCACATTTTAACAAAAAAATCCCCACTCCTAAGTGAACATTTGTACCCAATACTTCAGGCAGCAGTGACGTAGCTGGTTAAGCCTGCTCCTTTAAAGCTCAAGAGACACAGGCTCGACCCTAACCTCTGGTGCCGTTGAAATTGAGTTGGCATGTTCTCTTTGCGACTGTGTGGCTTCCTTTTTGGTGCTCCATTGTAATCCACATCCCAAAGATGGTAGGAAAATTGCCCCTAGAATATAGGTAGGTGGTTGGTCTGGGGGTGTTAATGGAATGTGGGGACCAATCGACTATGGCAAAATTAGCATAAATGTGAGTGCTCAATGTTTGGAACGGACTCAGTGGGCCAAGGTCTGTTTCTGTGCTCTGACTTGATGACTACTGTGGAAGGTCCGTCAAGCACAGAAAGATGCAATGATTCATGTACAATGTCCATCACCATCTTGGAGAAAGCTTAGACCAATGATAAATGTGGTCTCATAGATGACAATTATATGCAATGTGTGAAAAACCTACAGCAAACTTAGAATATTTAAAAACAATTTGAGAACTAGGCCACATTGATAGCTTGAAATAAATGCACAAATGCCTGAAATACTCAGCAGGCCATGCTGCATCTGAGGGGAGATAGAAATAGCATTAACATTCTTTCATTGGATCTACCATTTCCAGCATTTTGTATTTTTATCTCCAATTTCTAGCACCTTCTGATTTTCCACAATGTTAGGCTGCAGTTTTAGGATGTGAAATATGACATTTGTTCCAACTAAGGATGTTCAAGGAGTGATTTAGCATCAAATGATGTGTACTAGCACTGCAAAAACAATCCAGTTAGCTTCACTTTCCCCTCAATGGTTGCTGGATTGAGATCAATGATATAGTGGGTAATCACAAGGATTTCAGGCCAGAGAGAACATTAGTGAATCACCTGGATTTTAATTGAAATTTTAAACTTTTAAAGGCCATTTTCCCTGCCAATATTAATATAGTCCACAAGAATAGATAACTGCGCTCATCAAACCTTCCAAATTACTTTATTGTAAATTCATCTTTAAGTGACTTACCCTTCTTGGACAACAACAGAGTTGATACAAGTACAAGCTCAATGCTGGATGAACTTAGTTCAAACAGTGTTATTTAAGGAGCAAAGATAAAGATACATAACCAACGTTTCAGGCTTGAGCCCTTCGTCATACCTTGGTTATGTATCTTTATTCCATAAACGGCACTGTTTGATTTGCTGAGTTTCTCCAGCATTGTGTTTTTACTTCAATCACAGTATCTGCAGACTTTCATGTTTTACTTCAGCAAACTTAGTCAGTTTAGCTTTCAAGATGGAACCATTCCAATATCTTACAAATCTTTTAATTCCACTTTTAAAATACTTCAAAAATATTTAATTCCAGCGTTGAACACTAGCTGCCTTTGCCACCTGTCATTCCTTCCTTTGGCTTGGCTTCGCGGACGAAGATTTATGGAGGGGTATGTCCAGGTCTGCTGCAGGCTCGTTGGTGACTGACAAGTCCGATGCGGGACAGGCAGGCACGGTTGCAGCAGTTGCAAAGGAAAATTGGTTGGATGGGGTTGGGTGTTGGGTTTTTCCTCCTTTGTCTTTTGTCAGTGAGGTGGGCTCTGCGGTCTTCTTCAAAGGAGGTTGCTGCCCGCCGAACTGTGAGGCGCCAAGATGCACGGTTGGAGGCGATATCAGCCCACTGGCGGTGGTCAATGTGGCAGGCACCAAGAGATTTCTTTAAGCAGTCCTTGTACCTCTTCTTTAGTGCACCTCTGTCGCGGTGGCCAGTGGAGAGCTCGCCATAGAACACGATCTTGGGAAGGTGATGGTCCTCCATTCTGGAGACGCGACCCACCCGGCACAGTTGGGTCTTCAGCAGCATGGATTCGATGCTTGTGGACTCTGCCAGCTCGAGTATTTCGATGTTGGTGATGAAGTCATTCCAATGAATGCTGAGGATGGAGCAGATAATGTAATGTTTAATTCCCTTGCTCTCCAGGGATCA
The DNA here is from genome assembly GCF_036971445.1 of Narcine bancroftii. Lineage (NCBI taxonomy): Eukaryota > Metazoa > Chordata > Chondrichthyes > Torpediniformes > Narcinidae > Narcine > Narcine bancroftii. Next base: position 12,241,980 of record NC_091469.1, on the reverse strand, counting down.
GTTTGGAAAGAGGATGTCTCACTATTGATGAAGCCAATGTGGAAACAGACAGAAGATGTCCAAAGGGATGGAGGAGTGGGAACTCTGTGAGATGGTAGTGTGCACGCTAGGCTTCTGTGTGTTCCCAGCACATCGTTTCGAGGTTCTTGGTACTTGCTCAAATGCTCCTTCTCCACTTTGAGTGGTTATGGGCCAGGGATCACAAGCATTTTGCAGAGGCTTTGGAAAACTGAACCTTTAGTGCTTAACAACGTCTCCCAATGACAGTTCTGCCATTGATTTCTGGCAAATGAACAATATGACCTGCTCCTCCAAGCTTGATGGGAGTAATTATAGCCTTGAAGTAAGCGATGATTATCTGGGCAAGGATGCTGATGAGTTTCTTCTTCTTCCGCTGGCTTTGGAAAATTCTGAAAGGCTGCAATATACGTGGGTGGTGTGGTTAGCACAATGCGCCAGTGTCCGGGGTTTGAATCCGGCACTGTCTATATGGTGTTTGTACATTCTCCCAGTGTCTGCGTAGGTTTCCTCTGCATACTCCAGTTTCCTCCCACCCTCCAAAATTGTACCGGCTTATAGCTTAATTGTCTGCAATTGGGTAGCATGGGGTTGTGGGCCAGAAGGGCCTATTACTGTGCTGCATGTCTAAATTTAAAAAAAATTCAGTATCTTGAGGTGCTTGTTATATGTAGTTCCAACTCTTAGAAATACATAGGAGGTCAAAGGTCACTGATACCTCAAACTAAATCAGCCAAAAGATATTAAGTTGCACTGAGGGAGTCATTGGATTCAGCGTATGGACAAGTCCACAGCTCTGACCAGACCTTTCCTGATTTGACAGCACACCCTCTGGTTCATTTGCCATCTGCAGGGGGAACGACCTAGAGGCTGCAGACACTCATGATACTTCATCCCTGCAGGAGTCATTCCTTCCAGGTGAGAAGACAGAAAGCTAAGACAAGAGGCAAAGGACAGCTTATTTTGCACCAATGTAGATAAAGTAGGTTTCTAGAAGCTTTACTACAAAATCTACAAAGATTATGAGAAATCACTAAGAAAAAGAATTGTGGGGAGAAAGTATGCAGATTCTGTATTATAGTAACAAATCAGAAATGCTGGAAGAACTCAACAGGTCTTTCAGTGCCTTACGAGGTATATATAACCAACATTTCGGGCCTGAGCCCTTCTTCAACATATGAATAAAAAGCAGGTAGGTGCCTGAATTAAAAGGCTGGGCGTAAAAGATAGGGCAGGGGGGATAGGTAAAAAGAGAAAGGCAGGGGAGGGAGCTAATGGAAACTGGAGAAGTCGACGTTAATGCCATCTGGTTGGAGAGTACCCAGATGGAATATTAGGTGTTGTTCCTCCAATATTTGGATAGCCTCAGTTTGGCCATGAGGCCATGGACAGCCATGTTGGTGTGGGAATGAGTCGTGGAAATGAAATGGTTGGCCACTGGGAGGCCCCCATTATTGCAGTGGACAGAGCGAAGGTGCTCAATGAAATGATCTTCCAGTCTGCATCCAGTCTCCCCGAGGAGGCCACAATTGGAGCACTGGATGCAGAAGATTGAATATTTGGTGATTTATTCATGCATGAAATAGCAAGCATCTTTTAAATGCAATACTATGTTTTAGGGACTGAAATAATAATCACATTACCTGTTTTGTATTTACCATTTTTGAATGGTGAACAGGAAGGAATAACAGGAAATGGCCAAAGAAAATCTTTATGGAGTCTTTTTAAAGCCTTTACAAAGTCCTCAACTCGTGCAGTGCGAGACCTTTCTTTGCAGAGCCAGGCAATGAGCTCAAAACCCAGCTGTGCAGTAAAACTGCTCAGATCTTTTAACCTCATCTCCTCCAAGAGTCTCCGTGCATGACGCCAAAGCATCTCATCTATGTACATATTCTCAACACAATCAGCATCTTTACTCCACCTAAAAAAACAAATACAAAATAAACAGTTATCCATCTCACACTTTATACTTGGAATTATTATACACATAAATCACATTCCTGCAACTGTTTTCAGCAATTAACGGCAGGAGGAATTTTAGGTTAGTTCATTGACATAGAACAAATACTGGCAAACCTGTAACTATGAAATAGAACCTAGTACAGCACAGCATAGGAACGAGTCCTTTGCCCCAATGTCTGTGCCGAACACAATCCCACATTAAACTAAAACACTGCTGTTTGCACATGGTATACACCACTCTATTCATGTGTCTATCTAGAAGCCTCTTGAAAGCTACCATTCTATCTGCTCCCACTACTTCCCCTTGCAGCCTATCCCAAGCATCGACTATTGCTCCCACCCCTCTCACTTTGTTCGCATGCTCTCTAGTATGTGACATTCTTATCCTGGGTAAAAGATTCTGACTAATCTTCCTACGCCTGACAATTTTATGATCAAAAAAGCTGGATAAATTAGCATATCCGACATCCGCGATCCCCGTAGGTGCCAGATAATGGGGATTCTACTGTACTCAATAGGCCTGTGCTCAATTTCCAATTTGAATTTAAATTTTCAAACTTTGTGGGTACCCTTTTTGAATCTTTGTTATGAAGGTAGAAATGTTGACTAATGAGGTAATTTATCACTCTGATCAGAATTCTGTCTTCTTTCTTTTCTTCGTAGTGGGCTTAGATTTTCCTTTTCTTACTAACAATACAATATAATCTGTTTGATTAAAATGTGGAGTACCTTGGATGAAATGATACAATTTAAGTGTGATGTATCTTTTTGAATTTTAACATATATCCATATGTACTCTGTATTTTTTTAGATGTGAAATTTTGATGTTAATACAAATATTGAAAAAGAAAGAAAAGGTCTGGTAGCACCTGTTTCTTTCTACGCAGATGCTGTCTAACTGGTTAAGAATTTTCAGCATTTTCTATTCTTGTTTGTTTTAATGTGCTAGATATGAAGTGGGAGGAAGAAATTTTATGTGTACAATTGTTTACACAGCAATTCTTGAAAACAACTTAAATGCAGTTTAGGCCAGAAAAATGAACTGTTTTTAAAACACCAAGTTATAAAAATAATTGCTAGAAAATTATGCAAAACTTAAGAGTCTGATGCAGACTCGCATACTTCAATGCAACAATGTTACATTGAAATCTAACCTAGATCATTAGATTACAATTTTGCACAGCCAATTGTTTCCCACGAGGAAAACTATTTACATAATGAAAAGTAGCATATTTTAAACTTCTGCTGCAAATCCGTAACTACATTTCATAATTGACTAGAGGACCGTTGTTAAGTACAGGTACACGATCCTTTATCCAGAACCCTTGTGGGACAGCGTGTTCCAAATTTCGGATTTTTCTGGATTTCAGAACGCCCACCCAATTGTGCTGCCGTATCCACTCCCACCCCCTTCCAGTCGCCTGGCCGTCTCCCCCAACCGCGGTCCCTTGGCCACCCGTCAGTCTCCTCCAAGCGCCAGCCACCTCCCTCAAGCGCCCGTCCCTTGGCCACTTCCCCCAAGCGCCGGCCGCCTCCCTCAAGCGCCCGTCCCTCGGCCACTTCCCCCAAGCGCCGGCCGCCTCTCTCCCCATTTACCGGATTTTGGAGCTTTCCGGATTTTAGATGTCCGGATAAAGGATCCTGTAATACCCAAACTAATCTTTCAATACTTCTTGGTTCAATAAGGATTACAGGGAGATGGGTTGTTTATTTTGGAATTAAACCTCTGCACTTAACTCTTGTGGTGACTGACAATTTTAATGAATCGTTAAATCTTTCTTTGTATTTTACAGGTCAATATAATTTACGTTTAATGAATAACCTCGAATGAACTTGACGCATGCAATGTGCACACAACAAAAATCTGGTTACCTTTTGGCTGAAGGCCCTGATGGCATACTTAAAGTCTTCTGCAGATTAAATTTACCAGTACCGAGTCCTTCTGTTGACTGCGAAAAACTAATGCTCCTATGTTTAAAGAACTCAAAACCGCCAGCAGAGCTAGGTTCCTGTGATGAAACAAAAAAGCAATAAATACATCAACATCAAAAACTTTAAAGTTTTATTCTTATCCCTTACATCACATAAGAACAAGCATAAAATTTATCTAGACCAGCCACTCTCAACATTTCTTTGGCTATGGCCCCCTTTGGATTCTGCTCAAAGTTTATGGGCCCCCTTCCCTGTGAAGCAGTAAAGTTTAGTAAGTTTCTTCCATACTTTTCTCCTACTGACTAAATTTAAAAAAAATTATGATTGCAGTCCATGGACCCACTTAAATGTGCTGTGGACCCTGTTGAGAATGGTTGGTCTAGACTAGCATTAGGACGGATCTTAAAACTACATTTTCCATCCAAGTCATCTGTTACAAGTTCAAGGTTGAGGTTTATAGTCAGAATACATGCATGACAACATATACAATCCTGACATTCTTTTTATGTGGGCCATGCAGAATTTCTATTTACCGGTAATTGCAATTATCTGTTCTCAAGAAAGAACTGTAAACAAACTGACTGTGCAAATGCAGATGTATAAATATACAATAGTAATTATGTGTTTCTCCAATTGACTCTTTTGTTTATGAGTTGAGTGATAGCAACTGTTCCTGAACCTAGTGGTTCAGATCCTGTGGCACCTATACTACCTTCATGATGGTAGTAGCGTGACCTGGGTGGAGTGGATCCTTGATAATTGCTGCTGTCTCTGGGGAGTGTTTTCCCTGTGATATACTGGGCTGAGTCCATTATCTTTTTCAGGATTTTTTAACTCAGCTGCCCCCATACAAGGCTATGATGCAGCCAGTCAGCAATCCTTCCACTCCACATCTGTAGAAGTTTGCCAAGGTTTACAATGACGTACCACACCTTTGTAAACTCCTGAGGAAGTAGTGCTGTCATGCTTTCTTCACCATGGCATTAATAGATGGGTCCAGGACAGATCCTCTGAGATTGTGACCCCCATGAATTTAAAGTTGCTCATCCTCTCCACTTCAGATCCCTCAATCATACTGGATCATACATTTCTGGTTTTCCATTCTTAAAGTCTACAATCAGTTTCTTCGTCTTGGTGAAATTGAATGGGAGGTTGTTGTTAGTACACCAGTCAGCCAAGTTTTCAATCACTCTCCTATATCTGACTCATTTTCCCCTTTTATACAGCCCACTATGGTGGTATAATTGTCAAACTTGTGTATGGTGTTGTTGTACCTAGCCACACAGTCACCCTGCTCAGGGTGCTAAGTATGCATTCCTGTGGGGCTCAAGTGCTGATGCAGATTATGGAGGTTTTTGCCAATCTGTGGTCTGGAGGTGAGGAAACCAAGGATTCAATTGCACAAGGGGGGATTGAGGTGCAGGTCTTGGAGTTTGCTGATTAGTTTTGATGGGATAATAGTGTTGAAAGCCAAACTGTTGTCAATAAAGAGCATCCTGATGTATGCAGCTTTGCTCTCCAGGTATTCCAGGGTTTTGTGAAAGGCCAGTGAATGTTACGGAATCAAGATAGGATAGTGTGGAACAACTGTGCTAATGAAAGAGAAAATTTGGTAGCATTTTGCAGTTTTGCTGACAACACAGACTTATAATCACTTCTTAATGCAGCAACATGATTTGATCCACAAGAATAAGCTATTTTCATACATGCCTGAGTGGTAGGAGTGGGTGGTGGAGTTTCTAATTCGCCTGCTCCAATGGCTTTCAAGAAACGGATCATATGTCGGCAAAGATCCCATTTTCCTTGTTCCAGGGCTGTGTTGAAAAGCAGTGTTGCATGCTGTCTACTAACTGCAGGGACCTCCATGTTCTACCAGGAAAAAGAATGGTAAGAAAATGCAACAATACACAATCACACACACACACTGACTATTACAGATGTAGAAGCCATAGGCTTGAAAACTCTGATGTTAAATTGAGCCGTGAGCCAAAATGATTCTCGTGCCACAGGACACTAATATTCAGGAAGCCCAATTTTGAGGACAAACATCCTTAAATTTGGCAAGCCATTTTGGACATGTATTAAAATAATGAGTGATATTAATCCAACCTAATATTAAATGATATTTCCTGTATGACAGTAATTGAGACCCAGAGTTAATCCAGGGGAGTATTTCTTTACACTGCAACCAACACTTCGCCTGCTGATTCTACTCTGTACTAAATATTTCAAAAGGAAAAGTACGTGGAATATGGAATTGAATTTTTTTTCTCCTCTGCTTAAAATAGTGGGCTCTGACATTTCAGACAACAGCAGAGGAAAATTTCAAATTAAAATGATTTTTGGAAATTAATGTTATTCACACAGCTGTATATTTTCTTTACTGGCATATTGTCCTTTATTCGGGTTTAGCAAGATGCCAACAGAAATAGTCTTTCAACATACAATGCTGTGAAAGATTCACAAGATTGACAGATAACAGACTATGTATATAATTTGTTTTATTACACGTTTTGCTATCGCTCAATCTTTGGCAATAATTATTCAGCAGTTTCAATCAGGTAAATATTGACTCATGGTGGTCTTTTAAATGTTCATGTCTCAGCAAAAGATTTGTACACCACCAGTTCCAAACATCACAAACCTTGGGCATTTTACATCCAAAAAATCAGATTGTCAGAACTATGAACAAGAACACCAGGAGGTGAAAATGTCTCTTTAAACTTTACTGAATTGGTTCTATTTTTTTAATGAGGCAAAAATGCTGGTTAAAACATTGCCTACTTAACTGAAGCGTTCCTAGTTGGTCACTTTAATTCTCACTCACATGCACATCTATTTATCTTCAGTTTCCTCTAGTGAGATCAAATGAAAATATGAAAAAAGTATCACTTTCTGTCTGGGTACTTTGCAGCCCACTGGAATGAACATTGAATTCTCCAACTTTTCATTATTTCTCATATCATGCTTAGTTCCTTTCTTATCTTTTTAAAACACCTTGCTCATTGACAGTTCTCGCGCACCTTATCAGCTATGTTCCTAAACCTTGCTCTTTACAGGTTGTTGTCATACACCTCCTTCTTCCCCACAGGCCTAAATTATAAACCCTCCACTCTGCCTACAGTTCTGAGGAGATGTTACTCATATTAAACACTAACTAGTTTCACTTTCCACAGATGTTGCCTCACTGAGTTCTTCTCGTATTTCTGTTGTTTCAGATTCTAATATGTGCAGTTTTATTTGTTTTTTATGTGTATTATGAAAGACTAAATGTGACGTGGCTATGAGTCATTATGGGATAAGGCCAAATTCACAGGAGATACATCAGGGCTAAAATAGAACAAATAAGACTAATGGTATGGGCAACAGGAATACACCTTGACAGGCACGTCAGCACTTAGAGAGCCAACAATCAAAAAGTATGGCTATACCAGAGTATAGGTGTAGAAGGTACAAGATTGAAAAAAAGTCATTGTAAGGAATCAGATGGGTGTTAATGGTACAGGTATCAGGGAGACAATGCATGTGAAAATGAGGATGTTCACCTAATGAGTAAACATGGGGAAAAATGGAGTGTCCCAGTAGTTGTCTGTTTGTTAGCACATTAGACTCACATTTATGGCATTTTCACATTCGTTGTCATTTATGACATTTTTACCAAAATTGTACAAAACTCTCAAATTCTCATTTGAGTTTGCATTTACTTGAAGCAATACTACAAGGGTTCATTTCACTTACAGCTGTAGTTTCGATGTGACATTGATTTACATCAATTAACAATATAAGCAACATCGTTTATGCCACCATTTTAATGTTTGGCTCCATCGATTTGGAAGGGGATTGAGTCTTATTTCCATTGAAAAAAAATCAAAGTGAAACAGAGGCAAACCATCCCCAAATGGAGGCGATTCTTTACAATATAGCGATTCTTTACAAGGCTGTAAGTCAGACTCAAGCCAAAGATACGAGCAAGTTAATGCTTTGGACCTTTAAGTTTCAATAATGCAGACTGATCAGAACAAAGTAAACTGAGGATATGAGATGTGAATTAGGGAAATTTGCTGGAACATTTTCAGTTTGATTTGGTAATGATTAAAATTTAAAGAACATATACATGCATTACAATAACTTCATTTCTGAGTTGTACAAATAAGAGTCAAGAACAAGGGTTCAATTGTTGCTCGTGGAACTAGGGATAGTATTAAATCCAAAGAGGAGGCCTATAAAATTACCAGAAAGTGTAGCATTGGGTACAATTTAGAATTCAGAAATTTATTGGGGAATATATCAAAATCTACTGAGGAAGATTCAATGACTGACTGAAATAAGAAAGTCTGCGGATGATACAATTATAGTAAATACATAAAAATGCTGAGAAACTCAACGGGTCATGCAGAGTCCATAGGAAGTAAAGATATATAAGCAATCTTTCAGACCTGAGCAAAAATCAGGTAGGTGCCTAAATAAAAAGATAGGGGGAGGAGGGAAGAGGGAAGAAAGGGAAGGGGAGGCGCATAGGCCAACAGCCAAGACATGGATAGAGAAAAGCAGAGAATTGATCAAGGGAGAGGGGTAGCTCTGTGAAAAGGGAGGGGGGGGGGAGAGGTGGAGGAAAGGGATAGGTAATGAGAGAGGTGGGACTGGTGGGGGAAGGAGCTAACAGAAACCAGAGTTGATGTGAATACCAACTGGTTGGAAGGTGCCCATATAGAATATGAGGTGTCATTCTTCCAACTTGTGGGCAGTCTCATTTGGGCAGTGCATGAGACCATGGACTCACAAGTCGGAATGGGAATGGGGCGGGGAATTGAAATGGAATGCCACTGGGAGATCCCCACTATTATAGTGAACAGAGCGAAGGAGCAATGTAGAGGAGGCCACAGTGGGAGCACCAGCTGCAGCAGATGACCCCTGCAGATTTGCAAGTGTGGCTTCACTTGTAAGGACTGTTGGGGCCCCGAATAGTGGTGAGGATGGAGGTGCAGATGCATATATATAATTTTCTGTGGCCTCAGGGGTAGGTACCAAGGGGGCGATTTGTGGGAAGGGATATGTGGATGAGGTAGTCATGGAGGGAATGGTCCCATGTGAAGGCAAAAAGGGGAGAAGTGAGGAAGATCTGTCTGGAGGGGGGAATCATATTGTAGGTGGCAGAAAATCTGGAGGCTAGTGGGGTGTTATGTGAGGACAAAAGGAACCCTGTCCATGTTGCATCTGGGGCTGGAAGTAGCCAGGGCAGATGCATGGTAGAGGATATGTGGATGAGAGCCAACTTGATGGTGGTGAAGGGGAAGCCATGTTTATTTGAAGGAGGAGGACATCTCAGATGATCTTACATGGAATAATTTGTCCTGGGAGCAGATGCGATGGAGCTGAAGGAATTAGTAAAAGGAAAAAGAATCCTTACAGAAGACAGGGTGTGAAGAGGTGTAGGCAATATAACTGTGGAAGTTGGTGGGTTTGGATGTGACAGATTGCCTCCAAAGATGGAGACAGAGAGATCAAGAAAGGGGAGAGCATTACTGGAGATAGATGGCAGACTTCTCCTTTTCCACAAGTCCTACCACTTCAAGAATTAGTCTAATGAACCTCCACTGTACTTTCTCCATGATGAGAATGCCTTTTCTCAGCAAAGGAGACCAAACTGTACACGCAACTCTGGATGTGGCCACACCAAAGAAAAATTGGATTGGTGAAGCCCATATTCCCTGGAACTTAGAAGAGAGAAAATCTCATGGAAACCCCTACAATTCCAATAGGACAAGGCAGACTATAAATAGGAAAGATGCTTCCAATTTCTTATCCAAAACCAGAGGCCACAGATACAAGACACCACTTAGAGCTTATGTAAGGAAACATTCCTTAACCTTGAAGGTGAGGATTCTATGAAATTCCCTATCACAGAAGGCAGAGGAAGGCAAGTCACTGAATATATTCAAGAAGTTGACATTGTTTCTTAATGCTAAAGGGATCATGGGATATGCAAAGAAGATGGGAATGGGGTACTGAAGTGGACAATCAGCTATGATTGTGATGAATGGTCAAGCAGGCTTAAAAGCCTCTGCAGTGCCTATTTTTAATATATTTACAAACTTAACAAAAGATACACACTGCCTGCTTGTTTTATTTGTCAATAGATGAGTCCTGCTCTTAAACATTGTAACTTAAAACAGATTTACAAAATTGTGTATAAAAATTTCAATGAAAATTCCCCACTCAGAGATTATCCAAAAAGAACAACTTCCTGCTTCACTAATAAGTCAGCAACAAAAATGACAGAGTAAAATTCTAAGAAACATGAACAGGAGTAAGTCTTTCAATCCCTTAAACTTGCTTTGTCTTTCAATTCCACTAAACATACTTATACATTTCAAAACTCTGTCAATCTGTGCTTGGAATATACTTAATGACTGAATCTGTATCTTTCTGGGGTAAAGAATTCCAGAAACCCTTTTTACACAGCCGTTAAAAGATGGGAATTAACCACCTTTTAACCACTTCACTTACCTGTGTGAATGCAATGAACGTGGGTTGGGGGGGGGGGGGGGGTCATTTCCATCTTGTGTATTACCTGCTAAGGTAACAGTATCAGAGCCAATGCATTTCAACCTGGCTTTTCTTTGTTCAGTGTGAATGAACTGACCTGGCTTGAAACACGGGTCGTTCACATGCCAATTAAGTGGGATATCTGTGTGAAAGGGGTAAAGATTCACCACGCTCAGAGGAAAAATTACCCTGGTATTACCTCTAAATTGACAGTCCCTTATTCTGAAACTATGACCCAGGTTTTAGTCAACCCCCTTAGAGGAAATATTCTCCGTGCACCTATCCTGTCAATCTACTACAAATCTTAACATGTCAACGAGGTCACTACTTCTTCTGGTGAACCTACCTTTTATCATCTCTTCTGTCCCACTGACCAACCTATTGAACCGTTGCTGCTTCGCCATTAAAACAATGCCATTCTTTAAACAAGACCAAACCTGAAATTAAAACGTGCTACACTATACCCCTTGCAATAAGCCTAACATTCCAGTAACTTTTTCTAATCATTTGTTATTGTTATATGTTAACATTTTGTGTTTCACGAGCTTTTATACCCCAACCCCCTTTCTTGAACAGAAGAGCTGATTTAGCTGTTTCCCAATTCAGGGCCCTGTCCAGAATCCAGGGAATTTCAGTAGACTACAACCAATGCAACTAGCCCCCAAGAGACTTGTAAGTTTTAAGTCCCATTAATTCATCGAAGTAACTTTTTTCTTGATTAATAGTTTAAATTCCTCCCTCTCTGTAGGCCTTTGAATATTTAACATCTATGATGGTTTGAGCATTTCCATATTCAAAATGACAAGCTTAAAGCATTTACAATCACCTTTGGCCAGAAACACTGAATGGACTATCTATTTCAGTCTCTCTTTGAGATCCCCACCTGCACAGAAGTCTTCAGCCAATTCAATTTGGTCTGAGATATCAAGAAATAGATGAGAGTTCAGAATTAAAGCAACTGGAATCTGACAACATTTTGGCTTTTAGTGTGCAAAACTTAAGCTCTGGAGCATTTTTACACTAAATTATGAAACAAAATTGCAAATTAATTTTTTCCTGATCATGTGTACACCAAATTCCTACCTGTAGGATAATGAGATACGATGCAGCAGTATCCAAATCTTGTGCCAGCAAACACTCCTCAAACAAATCTTTAGGATTGCCGACTGCTGCAAACAGGTAATTCCACAAAGCATATTCAGTCTTTCGAGCACAATGAACTACTGTCTGCAGAAAAAGGGGGAATTCAGTAATGAACTTTGCCACAGTTGGAAGCAGCGGGTCAGGAATAGGTTCCCGGGAGGTAGCTTCTTCTTCCAATACTTCATGAAGCATCAGTTCCAGTACATGAGGAAAATATGGTAGTGTGGCACAGGATTGAGCTAAGAGTAGAGCCTGTTCGCCAAGGTTCCGGACAAGGAGCTGGCGAAGAATATGGTGGAGGTAGATTTGAGAAGTCCGTTCAACAATACAAAAAGGGAATAAGATTTCCAAAGGTTCCTTTTCATGGTTATGTACATATAAATTATCATAGAGCAAAGTTTCATTCACTGCACCAAGGACAAGAGCATCTTCAAAAAGTACAGCTAAGGGATAGATATTGATTTGGAATGGCAACATGATCCGCCCGGATAGGAAGGAATGTGGTTTGCGATTGTCTCGAGGAAAAAGAGGGAGCCAAACTTTCATTCCTGCTTCTCCACAACTGAGCCAAAGAGCTTCGAGCAAATGACGTTTGTGTTTATTAGAGCGGCAGGTTGTCCACACATTTTCAACACACTGTGCAAGTACAACTGGAGCACAGAATGGGAGCTGAAAGACATGGAATTATTAGGATCATCTGTTGTTCTGAAGTGAACCAAAAATATCTACACAAATATTATTTCAGTTTAATTTACTATGAAACAAAATACTGAAATATTTAAAGCTCATTTAATGCTTTTCAGGTTGTCTGCTTTGTGATTTTTCCAGGATATTTACTTACCAGCTTCTTACGTTTGGAAGTACTATCCTTCTCTCGTACCTGAGGACCTGATCGATCCCTTTGTAGCATGATAAGCTGACCAGCCAAATTAAGCATTATGCTTTCTGCAGCACAGGCCTGAAAGAGAATTTATTTAGTCTAAGGCAATCAGTAAAGGACGAATATCTTCAAATGTAAATAATTCATTAAAAAATAAAATTTAATGTTATTAACTGGTTCTGGTTTTCTTTCTAGAGCATTTAAAATGAGCCAGACATAATTTAAAGTACATTATCAACAGCAATAGAATTAACGCAATGAAATTCCTGATCAATCTATTCTACAATTTAAAGCTGCTGAATAGTTTTATTGTGAAATAGAATAATTCCTGCTCTGATACAAAATAACACAGGGGTGGAGTTCATTCCTTTACACCACAGACCTGAAATAAAATACTAAGTAACAGTGAGACATTTGGAAATATAATACATCTTCCTTACTTGTAGAATTAAAGAAGAGTTCAATAGTTTAGAGATTTTAACTGCTTAGAAGGATCATGGTTTCCCACCAAGAAACCTTGCAAATAATTCTTTTTAAATTAAGAAAGGGTAAATTGTATAAGATATTGATTTATCATTTGCAACACTTTATAAACAATTACGGAACATCACTTTTGGTTTATATACTGTATATAGAGGAACCACAATTATATGTATATCTCCTTATCCATTTATCAGCCACAAATGTAGCAAATAGAAGATCTAGAGTCAATATTTTAAAAATATTATTTCTGAGCACAGTTCTCCTGTCAATAATTGACATGGCAATAGTCAACTTGCTATTCACAATGCTTTCACTTGCAACTTTATCACTGCAGTCATCACATATAGAACAAAGAACAATGCAGCAAGGCCCTTCAGACCTTGCCATACATTCCTTCCAAAAAAAATACTAAACCCTCCCTACCCCATAACCCTTTATTTTCCTTTCATCCATGTATCTAAGAGTCTCTTAAATGCCCCTAATGTTTCAGCCTCCACCATCATCCCCAACAAAGCATTCCAAGCACTCACAACTCTTAAAAAAACATACCCCTGATGTCTCTCCTAAACTTTCCTCCCTTCACTTTGTACATATGTCCTCTGGTGTTTGCTGATCCTGCCCTGGGAAACAGGTGCTGGCTGTCCCCGCTATCTATGCCTCTCATAATCTTGTAGACCTCTATCAAGTCTCCTCTCATCCTTCTACACTCCAAATTGAAAAGTCTCAGCTCTGCTAAACTCATAAAACTTGTTTCCCAATCTAGGCAGCATCCTTGTAAATCTCCTCTGCACCCTATCCATAGCTTCCACATCCCTCCTATAATGAGGTGACAGAACTGAACACAGTAAGCTTTCACATCCCTTCTATAATGAGGTGACCAGAATTGAACACAGTAAGTGTGGTTTAACAAAGATTTGTAGAGTTGTAACGTGTCCTCTTAACTCCTGAATTCAATCCCCCTATTAATGAATCCCAGCATCCCATAGGCTTTCTTAACTATCCTATCAACCTGTGCTGCAACCTTGAGGGATGCATGGATTTGGACCCCAAGGTCACTCTATTCATCCATATTCTTAAGCAACCGACCATTAACCATCAGTGTTCTGGTTCGTCCTTCTGAAATGCATCTCCTTATACTTAGCTGGATTGAAATTCATCTTCCACATTTCTGCCGAACTCTACATCTTTTCTCTATCCTCGTAACCTTCGACAGTCCTCAACTCTATCCACAACTCCTCCAACCTTTGTTTCATCCGCAAACTTACTAAATCCATCCTTCCGCCTCTTCATCCAGGTCATTTCAAATTCAAGTAGTCGTTATTTGTCATTTTAAAAACAAACTGCAAAGGCAGTATGCAGTAAAAAAACAAGACAACATTCCTCCAAAAAAAAACCATGGTGTTACATAAAGTGACATGAGACTACACAAAAACAACGTAACAAAAGACTACACCCTTACTATGCAAGACAAAACAAAAAAAACTACACTAGACGACAACCTACATAAAGCTACATAAAGTGAATAAAATAGTGCAAACAATACAGTAATTATTAATAAAAACTAGACAGTAGGCACAGTAGAGGCAAGTTTCAATATAATAGACTCAGGATATTAAGTCTGATAGCTTGAGTGAAGAACAAAAATCACAGATAGCAGAGGTCCTAGAACAGATCCTTGTGGTACTCCACTAGTCACTGACCTCCACAGGCAGAATACTTTCCTTTCACTACTACTCTCTGCTTTCTTCTTACATGTCAATTTTTTTTATCCACACAGCCAAGGTTCCACTAATCCCATGCCTCATGGATGAGTCTTTCATTGGGGACCTTGTCAAATGCTTTGCTAAAATCCATGTAGATCATTATCAATTTCTTTTTGTTACCTCCTCAAATAACTCAATTAGACGTGATGCAACACTTTCCCTTCACAAAGCCATGTTGACTATCCTTGAGTAGATTGTTCTTCTCCAAATCCTTAAGAATCCTCTCCATTAATTTGCACACCACTGATGTAACACCTGTAATTCCCAGGATTCTCCCAGTTACTTTTTTTAAATAAGAGGACTGCATTTGCCATTCTCCCATCCTCCAGCACCTCCCCTGCGCCCAAAGAGGATTCAAAGATCATAGTTACTGCCCCAGCTATCTCTTCTCTCACTTCCCACAGCAGCCTGGTGTATATCGCGTCCGGTCCCGGGGAACTTAATTCAGTTATTTGAGATGTATCTTGTCAATTCAGTGTTGTGAGTGATGCTAAACAAAAGCAAATTGGAAAACTTGCTGGTGAGGGACGTGCAAGTGCTTTGAGAAAGTTGCAGGCAACAAATCATTGTTTGGCTGTCATGAAACCAAATGAAAGTGCCCGCAGAATATCAAAATCAGTCAAAGCAGTAAAGACTGGGATGGGCAAAGGTGGCAATGGTTACAGTGTGGAGTAATTTGGAGAATTTTGGACTCTATTCATTTCTATTATTCATTAGGGTGAGACATGGTCATGTAGGGTGGAAATAGGCCCTTTGGCTAACCAAGTCCACACCACCCATCAGACACCCATTTAGACTAATCCTACACCAATCCCATTTTATTTTTTTACATTTAATATAGAAATGCAATTTTTTGGTGAATTTAAAATGGGCTTTCTTTTACTGAATCTTTCACAATATTAGTTCAAGTAAACAAAAGTTTACATATTGTAATTTCCCCTTGAAATATCTCAAATATCTTGGGCTGGCCTGTAGTGTGTGGTGTAATAAAGCAAGGTAACCTAAACAAATGAGCAATGAAATAATAGAATCAGAATTGCATCGACACCTGCTGTGGCATTTTCAACGTAATCCCAGTCTCTGTTCTGACAGAAGTCAAAGTAATTGATACGACGAGTGAAGGATGCGGGATGTAACGTGACATGGATACTTCTTGCAGAACCTGAACATTGGCAGTGGGATTAGGGCTAAAGTTTGAAGAGAGAGAGAGAGAAAAAAAATCAGATTAAAATAGCACCATAAATGTTTTCTCAAATAAAGCCATACTACAGAATGGTTTGTTTTCTTATGATTAAACTGAACATTTAAATTAAAAATTTAAAAGAAAAATCACATCGATAAGGAGAATTCCAATTCACCTAACGTGAGCATCAAATACTTCCACATGAGCTAAACTCCTGATGAAAAATAGCACTCTATCTTCAATGAGTGAAACTGTTCATTTTGTTCAAATAAACTTGTTGAATCAGGGTTGCTTTTTGCTGTCAAATGACTTCTCTGGTCTTCACGAGACAGCGGAGGGGAAATTCCTCCTTTTGCCAGGGCTTTGAAATTGAACAGCTCTTGGATGCAAGCATGTAATACCCTCCATCATCCAGTCCTTTTTATGAAGGCAACTTATCGCCATCTTCTCCAGGGCTGATACCATTATACCATTGTGCGGAACCATTCAATCACAATACAAATTGTCCCAAGTGTGTAGATGAATGATAGAATCTGGAGATCTGACAGAATGCAGAGTTTGGAGTTAAAGTAGGATCAGTATAAATTGTTAGCACAGATCTGTTGGGCCAAAGAACCTGTTCCTGTGCTGTATCTCTCTATGAATCAATGCATGGGATTTACATCTCAGTAAATGGAAAAAGACTGCTATCATCATTTATAAAGGGGATATGCTGTGGTTAAACCATTCTGCTGTTCTCTATTGTAAGAAACATAGCAGCAAACACATACATCAAGGGCTCACAAACATCAGGGTAACAAAAGACAACTGATCTTTTATTATAGTGATAGAGGCCAGGTCTTGGGATCTCTGTTCATGTTCAAATAATGTTGTGGGTCTTTTATGTGCACCCAAGGCAGAAAATAGGGGTTTGATTATCTTAATGTTTCATCTGGAAGAATGGATGCCTCAGTTACAGCTGCAGTCCCCTGTAAAACAGTACCTCAGTCAGTGCAGCTTTCCTTAAGTAACATACTGGGACATCAGCACATATTTTTGTCAGGAATGGAATTGAAAATTGGAACTAGAATTGTCAAAGAGCTGGCTTATGAAATCCCGTCCAATTTTGGGAGAAATATATATTTAAGAAGCCAACTGCAAACCAAAATTTCCTTTTAATAGCTTCTCAATATAAGCTGAAATAACACAACAATGAAAAGCCTGACTAAAATTGTTAAAAAATCTATAAATATTTGGTTCTCAACCTGAAATTACACATTGCACCAAAGAGATTGGTAGTTATTTCTCAGTTCAACATTATTGCAGTTTGTGTTGAATTACAAGATGCACATCTTGCTTCAAAACAAGTTAAACAAGGAAGTCTGCAGACACTGACTCAAGTTCAATACACAAAAGTGCTGGAGAAACTTAGCAGGTCACACCGCAGCAATAGGAAATAAAGGGTAGCCAACATTTCAGGCCTTGGCCCTTCACCCTGGTATGAGGAAAAGACAGGTACCTGAATAAAAAGGTGGGGGAAGGGGGAGAAGAGGAGAGGCAGGAGGAAGAGCCAGAGGCTAACAAGCAAGAGGCCACATGTGGAGAAAAAGCTGAGTTGACAGGGAGAGGGCAGAGGGATACGGTGCTTAGCTCTCTTAAAGAAGGAAGGGAAAGTGTGGGGAGTTGCAGGAGACAAAGGGGTACAGAAAGAGAGACTGGTGGAGAGGTTAACAGAAATGGGAAAAGTTGATTATGGCATCGAATAACTGCTCCCTCTGGGACTCTCTTGTCCACTTAACCCATCCCAGAAATGGCCTTCTCAGTTCCTACCCCCATGATCCACTTGCGCCCACGTCTCCTCCCTCACCATGTTTTCGGACCCCAAAAAGTTCTTGCACGTGAAGCAGCACTTCATTTGTGAATATGAAGGGGTCATCTACTGCATTCGATGTGGCCTCCTCTATGTCGAAGAGACTGGATAAGATTGGGAGATCATTTCATTGAGCACCTATTGCCTATTGCAATAGCAAGGACCTCCCATTTTAATACCACATACCATTCCCACACTGACATATGAATCCATGGTCTGTGCACGACCAAACTGAGGCTATTGGTAAATTGGAGGTACATCACTTTATGTTCTGTCTGGGCACACTCGACCTCGATGGCAATTACAATGACTTCTCCAATTTCCTTTAAATCCTTCCCCTGAGTCTCTCTTTCCATATTCTTCTGTCTCCTTTCTTTCAGCTCCTCACCCCCTTTCATTCCCTCTCCTATCAGAGAGCTCCCCTCCTCCCTTTACTTCTTAGATTTTTGTTCTCTTCTATCCTCCCACTTGCAATCACCATTGACTTCTTACTAGATAGCCTATGCTCCTCTCCCTGCCCTCCCTATTCTCCTTTTCTTCCCCCCCCCACCCCACCCCCACCCCCTCCACCATCACCACCTTTTGGCTAATACTTTGACAAAGGGCTTCAGCCCAAAACATTGCTTAGCCTTTACCTCCTATAGATGCTGCATAATCTGCTGAATTTCTCCAACACTTGTGTATTATTTCAAATTAATTTCTTGGACCACATTGACTGCTGTTTAATTCAACCTGTAAATTACCAATTGTGAATTAGTCATACATATTCATTTTTGTCCTTGTATATCAAATTTTCCAAAGAATTGGAAAACATATTTGCTTTTCTTTTTGCTCCATTTCAACAATAGTGGATTCTGCCCTTTAAAGGCCTAACACGAGGCTGAGGCCTAGATTACTCTTACTAAATTGCTCTGACATTTCTCTTTCGTTTCTTATTGCCTCTCAGCTGCCTCTTTTCCATTTGGCAGTCTATGTCACGGATGCCAACAGATACTCAGGGAAGAAGCGATTGGAAATGGTGCGCAAGAAAACAGAAGCATGATAAGTGTGCTGGCATTCATGTAAGACTCAAAGCAAATCACTCCAGCCTGCGTTTTTGACGGTTTTACTTCCCAATGTCTGATAAATAAACGAGATTACCTCCAGTTGCATTTAAACCAGAGGGAGATGAGGGTCTGCTGCGCACTGATAATTCCAGTGACTCCAAAAATGTACTCCAGATTTGGCCATCCAATTGGAAGGCCTCATCTCTTTTCAGGGAGACAGAAATGCTACTGCCTCTGGCAGAACTTGCAGAAGGGGCTTGTGCATCTACATCAACAAGGAATGGTGTACAAATATCTCAGTGGTAAAGACCCAGTGTACACCAGAGATAGAGGTATTAATGGTGAAGTGCAAGCCCTTCTATTTACCCAGGGAATTTATGGTCATACTGATTAGAGCTGGTTACATTAATGTGACACCAAGGAAAGCCTTTTCTCAATCTAAAGAACAAATACCCTGCATAGCCATATCTGAGGCAAGGAGAAGCCTATCAAGAGTGAAACCCATGCCAAGCAGCAAGACCAAACATCATACCAGCATCAAGGGTGATAAAGGACTGTGTGGCCCATGCGATGGAGGTCCTAACAGACATCTTTGAATCTTTGCAGCAGTCCACTGTCCCTGCTGGATTCAAGGCAGCCACCATCATCCCAGTGCGAAAGAAAGTGAAGGTAACGGGACAAAATGACTACCACCTAGTGACACTGACCTCTATGATCATCAACATTGGACTCATTTTGGTTTGCCCACTGTCCAAAGTGGTCCACAGATAATAATAGCCTTGACCTTTCACTCCATCTTTACCCACCTAGAGAAAGATTCCTCGTATGCTAGCTGAAAAAAGGGCATTGCACGAGGTTTTTGTGGCTGCTTCGGCTCCTTACAATGATACAATCCCCAACCCATAACATTTTGTTTATGATCATGAAACACTCATGAAAATAAGAAATATAAACTGGACTTTCAAACTAGTGGGTCAGATTGATAAGATATTGAATGGTTTTAACTTACTGAAGCAGGGAACACAGACTTTAGCAAACTGTGGAGCGGATCTTTGGAATCGCGTGGGAGGCCACTGAAAGTGCTGTGAGCGAAGGTAGAAGTGTGACAACCGAGCTGGTATCAGGGTAGACTGAGATTTAACCCCTTCAGAACTGCACTCCCCACCATCTTACTTGCAAATGTAAGATCATTGGAGAAGAAAATATATCACCTGAGGCTGCATCTGAACCAGAAAGAACTGGAGGGTTGTTGTGTTCTGGTGGTGACAAAAACGTGGCTCCAGGACTCCATTCCAGGCACAGCAATCAGCTTGATGGCCTTATCTCCTTCAGGGCAGACAGAGATGCTGCTGCTTCTGGCAAGCTTGAGGAGGGGGAACTGTGCATTTACGTCAGTGAGAACTGGTGCACAAATGTCTCTGTTGTAGTCCTTCTGTTCAGCAGAGATTAGAGTACCTGATGGTGAAATGCAGACCCATCTACCTACCCAGGGAATTCTCGGCCACGCTGATTGCCGCAGTTTATGTTCTGCCTTTGTCTCATGAGCGTGAAGCAATAGAGCTTTATGATGTCATCTGCGAAGCCCAGACATCCCACTCTGACAGTGCTATGATTGTAGTTGGCGAATTCAACCAGGCCAACCAAGGTTTCAATACCATGTCAACTTCACCACAGCAGGGAACACTCTGGATAGGGTGTACACCAATGTCCCTGGTGCGTAAAAGGCTGCCCCTCTCCCCCATTTTGGATACCACAGATCGCATATATGTCCTGCTAATTGTGGCATACAGACAGCTAGTAAAACAAACTTAACCAGTTCACAGGGAAAACAGGAGATGGTTAAGGGAGAGGAGGGTGGGGGGTGGGTGGCATAGCATCGCGACAAGACTGCTTTGACACCACAGACTGGAGCTGTTTCAGGGAGGTGGCCACTTACAACGGTCAAGTAAACACAAGCAATGATGAATATACTGTCCTCAACGGGACTCAACACCCCTCTCTGCAACTGGATTCTGTACTTCTTGACTGAAAGACCACAGTCAGTTTGGATTGGCAGCAAAATCTCAAGTCTCGTCATGCCGTGTGCTCAGCCTGCGACTCTTCACGCTGCTGACTCACTCCTGCACGGCCAGATTCAGTTACAACAGAATCATCAAGTTTGCAGATAATACAACAGTCGTTGGCCTCATCGGCAACAGTGATGTGTCAGCTTACAGAGGAGAAGTTGGCAGGTCCATCCAATGCTGCAAGAACAATCTTAATCTCTAAGGACTTCAGGAGGGTGAAAGTTTACCACCCTCCATAACACATCAATGGCTCCATCATAGAGAGAGTTGGGTGCACAAAGATCCTTGGTGTGCATATAATGAATGGCCTATCTTGGACTTACAACTCCTCATTGGTCAGGAAGGAGGTTGAGGAGGGAAAGGATACTGGCCCAGTTTTTGACAACATTTTACAGGAACACAATTGGGTGTTCTCTCTAGTGGTATCACTGTGTGATATGACAGCTGCAAAGATTTGGATTGAAAATCAATACAGAGGATCATCAGAATGGCCAAGAAGAAAATTGGGGTCTTCCTTTCCTTGCAGTTTTGTTTTTTTCAACTGTACTTTTCTCTATACTCTGCCCTACATTTCTGTTCTTTTCTCTAAACCCCGCACAATTTGACATGCTGTCTTATTTATTTGTTATTATTACACTACCTGCTGTATGAGTTGACTCACACAAATTAAAGCTTTTTACTGTGCCTCGGTACGTGTCAATAATTCAACTGAATTCATACCAGCAAATGAGCAACACACAGCAAACAAACTGAAATTTAAAAATTGCTTATTCAAAGTAACTAAGTAGACAGCATGAAAGCGTGTATGCTGAAGTTACAAGAATTATACTCAGCAAGATGAAGCAAATTCAGTCAGTAAAGTTTCATATCCCATATACATAAAGTGACATTAATGCTCAATTCTTATTGTCGACCTTTTAAGAATTTTTGAAATGAGCTGCAAAGTTCAGAATTTGACTAAATTAAATTTATGTTGTGAAAATTGTTAATAGCATAATGTAATCAGAATGCATTTTTTTTTAAGTTTACATTGAAGTGTACAGTCAAAAAGAGAAAGCTTACAGCCCCATTAAAGCATTATCCTGGCTTGCATACATGGGTTATTGCATTGCTGGCTCATTATGCTACAGTCAGTCCTAAAGTCTAAATACTCAAAAGAATGTACTTTAAAAACATCTTGGGCTGACCTGCTGGCATTCCCACCACAATGGAACAGTGATTTCATTGCTATGTGTCTTGGAGTTAAATAAAGCAGCGAGGAGATGTGCAGTGACTGCCTGTAATGATTGGCATTAAATGACTGAGCCAAGTAGTGAGGGAGCTCATTGCTGAGATGCAGAATACAGCGTTGCACCTCAGCTGCATAATGAGAGTGGACTATTGCAGGGGATTGCCATCAGCCACTTGATGTGCTGGCAGAACTCTCATCACTATTAGATAATAATTCCCTGAAAATGGAGACTCAGGTGGACCAGGATGTGGCATTTGGCACACTCGGCTTCATTGAGCAGGATCACGAATAAAAAGGCTGGGATCTCATGGTACAGCAGCACAAGGCTGTGGTGAGACCATACTTGGAGTAGTGTGTGCAGTTCTGGTTGCCTAGCTATAGGAAATATATCAATGAATTGGAAGGGAAGCAGAGGAAATTCACCAGAATGTTGCCGGGCTGGATGGCTTGAGTTATCAGGGAGAGGTTAGATCAGCTGGATCTTTATTCCCTGGAGTATCGGAGGCTGATGGGTTTACCTAAGAGGTTTATAAAATCATGAGGGGACTGGATAAAACTGAATGCTCACAGTCTTTTTCCCAGGATAGATAATTTGAGAATTACAGGGTTAAGTTTAAGTTGAGTGGGGACTTGAGGGGTAACTTTTGCCATTCAGAACCAGCTGCCTGAGGAAGCTATAAAAGTGAGTACAATTACAAAGGTATTTGGACAGCTACATGGATAGGAAGGGTGAAGAAGGATTTGGAACAAATGCAGGCAAATATAGCCAGCCAACCCAGAATGATGGCATGAATGAGTTGAGCTGAATGGCCTGTACTCTGCTGTGTAACTGTGATGGAAGCTGATGTCTCCATCTCACTTTATTTAGCTGCAGAGGGCTTTCCAGCCTGGAGATGTCTTCATAGTAACAAGAGCAGTTGCTAATGCTATCCAGCAATGGCATGCACTCATTGTGCCAACCAGGAGGCAATCCTGAGCACCAAACCTCAGTGCTCAATGGCTGCAACATCTAGAGTCAGAGCATGGAAACAGGCCCTTAGCTCAACATGTCCACGCTGGCCAAACTGTCCCATCTATGCTAGTTCCACTTGCCTGGCCCATATCCCTCTAAACCAATCCTTTTCATGTATCTGTCCAATTTTTTTCTTAAACATTGCAATACTACCTGCGTCAACCACCTCCTCTGGCAGCCCATTCCAGATACTCACCACCCTCTGTGTAAAAAAGGTTTCTCCTTCTAAATCTCTCACCATAACCTTAAACCGATGTCCTCTGATGCCCCTACTCTGACACACAACTCATTCATTCATCCGATCTATTCTTGTACACCTCTAGGAGACTATCTGTCATCCTTCTATGCTCCATGGAATAAATTCTCAGCCCTTTCAACCTCTTCCTACAGCTTAGGTACCCAAGTCCTATCAGCATCTTCATAAATCTTCTCTGCACCCTCTACTGCTTAACAACATCGTTCTAACACCATGATGACCAAAACTTAACACAATGCTCCAAATGTGGACCCACCAATCTTATACATCTGTAACAATGACCTCCCAACTTCCATACTCAATACCTTGACTGATGAAGGCCAATGTAATGAATTACCTTTGGCTACCTATCTACCTGTGACACCACTCTCAAGGTACTATGTGGATCACTTCTAAGGATCACTTCTATTCACTGTGTTGGTCCTAACCACAAACCTGTCAAAATGCAATACCTCACCTCCAGGTATACACTTCACCCCCACCTGCTTATACCTGCCCCAAGTTTTCTCCTTGCTCTTGAATTGAGCCTCAATGTGCCTCATCATCCAAGTTTCCCTATATCTGCATGTCTGACCCTTCACTCTAACAGGAACATGCAGGTCCTCGACTCTTGTCAACACACTCCCTCTTCCTTCAAACAACCTGTTCTAATCAACTTGAGTTAATTTCCACCTTGTACATTCCAGAATTTAAATTACAGTTCTGCCATATATCTCTACATAACTATCTTAAATCAATAGATTAATGGTCACTGGTCTCTAAAGGCACATCTACAAATACTTCATTCACTTGCCCTTCCCAATTTCCAAGACTAGATCAAGTTTTGCCCTCAACCTCCTGGGACTTACTAATATTGCCAGGGGAAGCTTTTCTGAACACATTTGACAAATTCCACCCCTTCTAAACCATTCGCAAAATGATTTTTCCAGTCATAATTTGTAATGTTAAAATCCCCTATAATGCCGACCTTTGTGACCTATCCCTACATCTTAGCCTCATAGATAGCCACTGAATATACCAAGGCATGCAACATTGAGATAATTTTAACCATTCCATTGATGTAAGAGCACCAGCAGAGAGCAAAGTCCACAACCAATGACCTGACACAGCTGTGTGCGATAGTGGGGAGGGGAGGGGTTTGCAGCAGGTTTATGGCATAACAGCACTGTAAGTATCGCAGCTCTACATAATGTTGCCTTTTTGTCTTGATTCTACTGCCACTGCATTATCTGGGAATGTATTCAGCAAAGTACCACTGTATCGTGGTTTCATTGTCTGGTGATCTTACATACTAACTCCTTTGCTAGTGTCACGTCTCAACTGCAGAGGTATTCAAAAGTCTACATGCTGTGTATAAAGCTAATATTCATTGCAGAACACCACTAAACAGCTACGATGAATTATGAAGGCCACTGTGGCTACTCACCCATTATCATTTCGATCAATACTGTATAAGCAGATAGAACAGTCTGCTCTGAACAATATCACCATGTCCCTGAAGACGTTTATTAATAAAGTTTCTGCCTTTACTTTGGTAATATGAGCAAAAAGATTGTCCAAATTGGATGATCGGAGATAAAGTCTCAGCTATTTTGGAAAAAAAAAACAGAATGGATGAGACAATTACAAGACAAGTTCAATATCAAACATTCAGCAAATATTAACAAGAATATTTTCTGTAAACCTGACTGCTATAAAATTATGCTTTGTCCTGGTTGGTGGTGAGTTTTTGGAATATTGTTGGATCTGCATTGATCTAACAATGCTGACATGGATTGCAGACAGGAGAAATTCTAATTACTGATCCTCAATATTCAATGGTATTACTGTGACCAGATTCACCCACTGTCAACAGTCTGTGGGTTACTGCTGGTTTTCACTGATCAAAAACCTAACTGGAGAAACCATATTACATTATTTGAATATCTGAGAAATTTGCTGACTGAATCCCCAGCAACCTTCCACCAACTACATTCACAAAATATATGAGAATCTCATCAAAGCTTATGTGAGATCAGGTTCTAAACCAAATCACCTTACTTTTTGGAAGGACAACGTCAATAGGACTCATGGGAACCACCACTGCCAGTTCTCAACCAAGTTGCATACGAATTAAGAGCTATGTAGCAGAGATTCCGGCTATTTGGCCCAATTTATCTGTGCAAACTATGTTGCCTTCCTGAGCTATCCCAATGACATGCATTTGGCTCATATTCCTTCAAACCTTTCTTATTCATACCTTTGCCTAAATATCTTTTAAATGTTGTAAACGTACCCACCTCTGCCACTTCGTCTCATTCCATACATCTGTCGCACTGCCCCTCTGGTCGCCTTTAAATCACCCTCCACCCCCCCCACACATTTTGCCTTCCCTAACCTGGGGAAAAAATACTATGTTGATTGATCACATCTGTGCCCCTCATAATTTTATATTGATGTGTTTATTGTCATACACATATACAATTAACATTTGCACAAAATGCAGACAAACAGATACTTGGTGTTAAAACTCCAATAGTATACATTAAATTACTTTATGAATATAAAGTACAACTCCGATTATCCAAAATGGTCAGGACTGGGCCTATTTTGGATTTATGGCTTTTTTGAAGAGCTGGTCGTTTTTAAAAATACAGCCCAGTAGGAACAGCAAATCACTTGTAATAGTGTGTAAACAACAACAAACAATAAGGTAAGGATTTTAAAGCACTAAAATAATGTTTCTCACCAAAAAAATGCTGGCCATACCAATCATGACACCTCCCCATCGTGCTAGGAGCCTGGGGGTCCCACTCCTGCCTGGGAACTTGAGGTCCCCACTGCCGCTGTCAGGAGCCTGAGGTCCCCGCTGCCGCTGCGAGGCTGAGGACTGCTGCCGCCGCCGCCGGGAGCCTGAGGTTCCTGCTGTCGCTGTGAGCCTGAGGTTTGATGCTGCCACCGCCGGGAGCCAGAGTTCCACTGCTGCTGCCACCGGAAGCCCGAAGTTTGCGCTGCTGCTGGAACCCGCTGCCACCTCTGGGAGCCTGTGGTCCGCTGCCGCTACCTCTGGGAGCCCGTGGTCCGCTGCCGCCACCACTGGGAGCCCAAGGTCTGCTGCCACCACTGTCGCTGGGAGCCCAAGGTCTGCTGCCGCCAGCTCTGGTAGCCCGAGGCTCCTGCTACCACCGAGAGCTCGATGTCCCCAGTCAGTTTGGCTCCAAAACAAATTTCAGACAAATGAGGTTTTCTAATTTGTTTCTGATATCTTGGATTATCCGAAATTTAAAAAAAAATTCAGATAACTGAGGATTTCGGAGAATCTGATTTCAGATAATCGGTGTTGTACTGTAGATAATAAATAAAACAAATAACAAATGTTCAAAACTACCACAGTGCAAGAACAAAAGCAGTCTTTCAATTGTGTGAAGTATTTTTGAGACATTAGAGTATTTATGAAAATAGCATAGCAAGGGGAGGTTCAAGAGTCTCATAGCTAATGGAAGGCAACTGTTCTTGAACCTAGAGGAGTTGGTCTTCAGCCATCTATACCTTCTTGAAGGTAGCAGTGAGAAGAGATTGTGAGTAGGGTGATGGGGTTTTTTTAATAATGAGGTCAGAGTCTGTGATGGACCTGGCTGTTTCTACCTTCTATAGCCTTCTGAGTTCCTGGCAGAGGAATTACCAAACCAGGCTGTGATGCATTCAGTCAGTTTACTTTCCATGGTCCACCTGTAGAAGTTTAATAGAATATTTGCTGACATTCCAAATCTCCTCAGAGTTCTTAGAAATTAGTCATTGGGGTGCCTGCTTTTATGTGAACTTCCATGAACTCGAAGATACTAACTCTATCCTCCACTCTGCCCCCTCATTGCAGATAGGTGAGTGGTCCCTAGACCTCCTCTTACTAAATTCCACAATCGGTTCCTTGGTCTTGTTGACATTTAGAGCAAGATTACTGTTCCGACACCACCCAAACAAATTCTCCATCTCCATCTGTATTCCAACTCATTATTTCCAGTTATTTGGCCATGTCATCAACAGTCATGAGTGTAGAAGGAATAGAGCAGGGAACTAAATATGTAGCTTTGAGGTGCCACTGTTGATGTGAGGTGAGGTGAGGTGATCACACGGATTGGTGCCTGCCGATGAACAAGTCAAGGATCCATTCACAGAGGGATGAACAGTGTCCCATGTCATCTAGTTTGATCGCAAGTTTGGCTAGTATAATGGTGTGGAATGCTGAGCTATGGTCAACAACCTGAAGTAGATATTCTTGTGGACCAGGAGCTTTCATGCAGAGTGGTGGGCCAGTAAGATGGTATTGCCGATGACCTGTGGTGACAATAGGTGAATTGAAGTGGGTCCAGGTCCTTCCTGATACAGAATTTGATTTGAGCCATAACACGAGCTCAAAACACTTCATCGCAGTAGATGTCAGTGCCACCAGAATGTAGTCAATGAGGCAGGTCACCTTGCTCTGCAGGCACTTATAACATGAACGTCCTTTTGAAGCAGGTGGAGAGGTTGAAAGTGACTGCAAAAATTCCAGCTAGTTTGTTTGCACATGTTTTAAAGATGTGGCCAAGTATTGTCTGGGCCAGACGTTTTCCAAGGACTCACCTTCCCAAGGACTCACCTTCACAACAGCTTCAGAAACTGAAAGGCGGCATGGTTAGAGTATGTAGCAGCACATTTAGCATAAGGACAGCATGATTAGTGTAGCAGTTAGTGCGATGCTATTACAGTGCCCGTAAATCCAATGCTGTCTGAAAGAAGTTTGTACGCTCTCCTTGTGACCTGAGTGGGTTTCTTCCAGGTTCTCCGGTTTCCTCCCATCCACCAAAAAACAGATGGGGTTTATGTTATTTGGGCAGCATGGGCCTAAAGGGCCTGTTACTGTGCTGCTACTGGAAGCTCAGAGTCACCGGGGGCTCTTAGGGCTTCTGAAGGTGCATCATTGTTTTCCCTTTTGAAGTAAGTATCCAAGGTATTGGTCTTGTCTGGGAGAGATGTATTGCAGTTAATGATTCCACCTTACTTCCCTCATAGAAAAGACACCTTGATAAAAGTCTCCTATGCTCCACAGAGAAAAATCCCACCCATCCACCCTCTCTTTATAATTCAAGCTCACCTGTCCCGATAACATACTTGGAAAGCCTTTCTGTATTCTTTCCCAGTTAATGACATCTTTTGAATGGATAGATGACTATAACTGTGCACAATGCATCAGGTGTGGTGCCACCCAAACCTGGTTACATCAATACCCTTCGTATTCTTTCCCTCTTTGTATTCCTGTGTCATCACTTTCTGGAAACGATGTAACTGCACTCCCAGAGTTCTCTATTCTATAACATTCTTCTTTGATCTACCATTTACTGTGTAATTTCTACCATATTTAACTAGCACTTTCCCAGTTGGCCCACTTTCCCAGTTCATTTAGATCCTGCCGTAATCTCAAATGAGCTTCTTCACTGTCCACTATAGCACCAATTTTGGTTTCATCCACAAAATTACTAACCATACTACATTGTCATCTAAGTCATAATACAGATGACAAAAATGGACCCAGCACTGATCCCTGCAGCATACCATTAGTCACAGGCCTTCTATCTAGAAAAAAACTCTCTGATCTTTCTATCAAGCCAATTAAATATCTAATTGGCAAGCTCACCCTGGATCCCAAGCGATCAAAAGCCTTGCGAAGATCCACACAGACAGCATCTACTGGCATGCTCTTGTCAATCCTCTATGTCACCTCTTCAAAACACCTCAATCAAATGTGTGCAGCACAATTTTCCATCCATGAAAGCATTTGGTAATTTATTGGTAATATAATGGGTTGAATTTTTCCTGCATCTCTCTACTCAGTAATCATATAGGAGCATCTCCATTGCAAGGATAGTAGCAGTTAAACATGATGGCTGACTGCTGTCTCCTCAAAGGCAATTAGGTATGTGCGCTGCCAGCAATGAAAATTATAAAAAAACTCCCACACTCCACAGCTAAATGAATAAACCAGGATTTTTTTTCGACTTTGTAATATCTGTGAATTGCAAACTACACAAAATGCATTTTTTTGGACAACAATGCAAAATGGCATATTTATTCATCAGGTTTTAAAAATATTCTTGCATAATTTATAATTCTAATTACTAACAATCAGAGTTCTAAGAATGTCTTCTTTGTTATCATTCCTCATTTCCTCTTCTTATTATCTTATAACAAACAGCATGGAGAGTTACATAATTGACAGACTCATGAAAATAAAACCCAGAAAATTAAAATGAGGGGAGAGCTACTTCAAAGTGGAAGGCAGAAATCAGATTATGTTGTTCTATTTAGAGTTACAGATTGGTTTGTCCATTGTTATGGTTTTGGTAAATCTTCAGAATCCAGACCTGAAGTGAATAATTGTTCATTATCATCCACGAAGACTCTATTGACATTGTGAGATTATTGGTACCAACTTCAAAGACCCTCAGACTTTAGAAGACTCTGATATTCTCCTTTAATCTTTATCTCTGGAATTAATACAAAAGCATGAACTGTGCTACTCATTTTGAATGTCCACGCATTTAAAAATCTGTCAAAGAAGATGTTAATTCTCAACGTGACACAGAGAACACAAGATCTGGGTGAAACAGGAAAGGCTGCAGACACTGTGACTGTAATAAAAACACAATAAAATGCTGGAGGAAGTCAGCTGGTCTTTCAGCGTTGCTTTTTATGGACATTGAAAGACCGGCTGACTTCCTCCAGCATTTTAGTGTGTTTTAATGGAAGATCTTTGAACATGGATTTTGATTATACTTTCAATGTTGTTCAAGTGCTTTGCTAAGACCCTTTGCTTTTCATTATTATTTTATAAGATCTAACTTTGGCAAAATAGTTTCAGGCTTTGCATATTGTGGCAATATTTAATTTAAACATTTTCCATACATGTAATTAATAACCAATATAAAACAGTAAAAATTTAAATTTAAATTTGAGAATTTCAATCATTGCATGATGGTTATAACCCCTCCCCTTCCCTCTCTCCATAAACCCCCCACCTCCAAGAAATTTATATATATAAAGGATGTATAGTAACAGAGTAAAGGAGAAAGAAAAAAGCTTCATAGATTGCTCAGAGGATCGCTTTCCAACAAACAGGGCTCCAGCAAGGTTTATATGATCAATTTTGGGAAGAAGATTAACACATGTCTCAGGAAAGAACATCACTACATATTTATACCTGAAATTTGCATATACAGACTCCAAATTTTCAAAAATATACCATATTTATTTCTCAAATTATATGTAATTTTCTTCAAGGAAATACAGCTTAGAATTTCTGCATTCCATCTTCCATACCCAAGTGTAAATCTGATTTCCAGGTCACAGCAATACACTTCCTTGCCACCACTAATGTTCTTTTAACAAATTTCATTTGGTACATTGATAGTTTTAACTTAGTTCGTGTTCCTTCTATAATTCCCAATAGAAATAAATCTGGGTTCTGTGGAAATAGGATACCTGCAACTTGTTCTAAAAAAATTCCCCGTCCACCCAAAAAGGCTTCACCCTGGGACATGACTAAGTTCAATGCAAGAAAGCTCCCGTCTCCTCACCACATCTAAAACATTGATCTGATAAATCTGAGTTAATTCTATTCAATTTTTGAGATGTCAAATATAGCTGATATATAAAATTATATTGAACTAATCTATACCTAACATTAATAGTATTTGTCATACAATCTCAACAGAAATCTGACCATCTTTGCTCATCAATAATATTCAAATTCAGCCCCCACCTGTCTAGATTTATGAACTTCATGTTATGAACTTCATGCTTGTAATAAAAGATACATTGTAGAAGTAAACTTCTTATTTCCCCTCCTAATAAGAGTTTCCACTTCATTACAAGTAGGTAACAGCATCGCTGGAGCCAACCTTTCCTCAAACATCCTCTCAATTAAAAATAACAAGAATATTATTTGTTATTCCATATTTATTCTTTACTTGTTGAAATTACATCAATTGGCCTTGTTCATAACAATCTTCAACATTTTTAATGCCTTTACAAAACCAAGTATTGAAAAAATGATTATCCTTTGAAAAAGGTACAAGATAGTTTTGAAGCAGAGGCATCGTTTGCTCCAATTTTGTCATTTATCTTATTCCAAACAGTAACCAAGTAATCATGTTTCTTTAACACCAGTTATTAAATTTGAATCCCATTTGTATATAAATTCCTCTGTAAATCTCTCTTCTATTTTATCCAATTCTATTTAACCCATGCCGGTTTTTCTACTCCTTTAAAAAGAAGTGAGAAATCTAATTTGAGCTACTTGATAATAATTCTTAGTTAGGAAGCTGCAAGGCCTCCCAATTCAAATTTCCACATTAATCTTTCTATAGAAACTTTCTATAGATATATTTCACCTTTCCAAAGATATATCCTTACATATTTATTTAATTATAGGGGGAAAAAAATTGAGGTAATAATATAGGTAAGGTTTGAAAAAGAAATTGTATTTTTGGGAATATATTCATCATAACACAGTTAACCCTTCCTTCTAATGTTATAAGTAAAATCATCCATTTTTTCAAATCTTCAACCTTTTTGAGAAATGACAAATAATTCAATTTATATAATTTTTAAAAATTATTATCTATACAAATCCCTATATATTTAACCCCATCTTTTGGTCACTTAAATTGAGTATTTCTTTGATAATGACTAATCTCCTTCTGTAAGGGGCATAATTTCACTTTTGTCCCAATTTATTTTATAACCAGAAATCTTATCATATTCTTCCAAATTAAAATGTAATTTTCGCAAGGAAGTTTCAGGTTCTGTCAAATACATTGGGACATCATCTGCAAATAGACTAATTATATGTTCTTCTTGACCAACACTAAATCCCTTAATTCCCAAATCATTCCTAATGGCCTCTGCTAGTGGCTTTGTAGCTAATATAAATAAAGCTGGAGATAAGGGACATCCTTGTCTACTGAATCTCATTATTTGGAATGGAGTGGATATTTGTCCATTAGTCACTACTTTAGCTTTGGGATCATTATATAATGATAAAAGTCTAAACAAATCCAGATTTATCCAACATCTTAAACAAAAAGTCCCATTTAAATCTATCAAATAATTTCTGCATCTAAAGCCAATGCAACATTTAAATATTTTCTTTTTTGGGCTAAATGTATATTAATTAATCTAGCACATTGTCAGCCGATTGTCTTTTTTTTTTACAAAGACTGTCTGATCCATATTTATTAATTTAGTAATTCTATTTGCCAATATTTTGCATTTAATAATGAAATAGGTCTATAAGATTAAAGTTTTAAAGGGCCTTTATTTTTTTTTCATATCACAGTAATTATTGCTGTTGAATATGATTCTGGGAGAGTATGGGTTGTAGATGCTTGATCTAGCATTTCCTTAAAAATAGGAATCTGTAGTGGGCACACAGCGTGGTATTGCGAACCGCCACCGTCAGTTTACAGACTTACCTGACACATCGTGGGCTAGCAGTGCTGGGCGCCAAAGTACAGCGAGTGAATCCTTGTATACATTGGAACTTACTAGCCATGAGCGTGGCATGTGTCTTTTGTACATGGAAGGCCTAGGTGACAAGAATCCATCAGACCTGATGAATGAGATGCTGGCATTGTCACATGGTCATTCCCACTGTCTGCTTTTTGAAACTTTATTTCTGTCAAAACTTCCTGCTCACGTTGCCATACCCATTGGTAACATGGATTTTCCGCCGTCCCCATGACGTGGCTCGAGAGACTGACAGGCTCTATCGTACTCCTACACAAGAGTCTGCCTGAATACATCCAGTTTTTTCAGAAGCATCTCCCGCATCCTATCAGCCTCCTGTATCTGCAGTCCAATCCAAGAAAGAGGAACGTGCTGATGTACATCGAAAGTGGTGTTTTTACCATCGCCGCTGTGGAAAAAATGCCCATAAGTGCATCCAGCCATGTACCTACTACAAAAAGAAGTCGGGAAACGAGAGCCAGCTGCCAGTAGTGGCCTCGGCAGATGGCGTACATACAGGCCTATTGCATCTTCTGGACGATGGGGGTAAGCACAAATTCCTTGTAGACACAGGTGCTGAACTTAATTTGCTCCCGCTGACCTATTTTGAAAGGACGCATAAAAAAACGCCACTTGACCCTGCGAGCAACGAATGGAACTACCATTCCAAGTTTCGGCACTAGACTAGTCGCAATCGGAATAGATGGAACCATGTTCCATTGGAATTGTGTCCTCGCTTCTGTCACTCAACCCATTTTGGGTGTGGATTTTTTACATTCTCGACTTATTGGTAGATGTAAAATGCAGAAAATTAGTTCATGCCACCACCTTTCAGACATATCCACTGGCGAGCATCAAGGGGAGAGTTTCACAGCTCGGAGTACATACGTTACACAAGGATGCATATACTGCTCTACTCAGCGAATTTCCCCATATTCTCACCCCTAATTTCAATGCCTCAAGAACAGCCCATGGTGTGTCTCATTACATAGACACATCAGGCCCACTGGTCCATGCCAGGGCTCGTCGTCTGGCACCTGATAAATTGCGGCAAGGAAAGGCAGATTTTAAAGCAATGGAAGAATTGGGTATCATCCAATGATCAAATGGCCTTTGGGCCTCACCTTTGCATATGGTACCCAAGAAGACAGGTGGATGGAGACCCTGCGGCGACTATCGTAGGCTTAATGATGTCACTAAACCTGACAGATACCAATTCCACACATACAGATTTCACCGCCCATCTGCATCAATGCCGCATATTTTCAAAGATTGATTTGGTTAAGGGATGTCATCAGATACCGATTCATGAGAATGATATTCCCAAGACAGCAATTATTACACCATTTGGTCTTTTTGAATTCCTCAGAATGCCATTTGGCTTAAAGAATGCCGCGCAAACTTTTCAGCAGCTTATGGATGCTCTAGGCAGTGATTTAGACTTTGCATATATTTACTTGGATGACATCTTTGTAGCAAGTCAAAATGAGCAAGATCACCATCTGCATTTGCGCCGCCTTTTCCAACAGCTCCAAGGCTTTGGTCTGACAATTAACCTTAACAAGTCTCATTTGGCAAGTCAACCATAGAATTCTTAGGGCATAAAATTACAGCAGATGGCATATCTCCGTTATCAGGCAAGGTAGATGACATCCATACATTCTCCAGACCTGTCACTGTCAAAAGGCTACAGAAGTGTTTGGGAATGATAAATTTTTATCATAGATTTATTCCCGGGATTGCTGACATCCTGCAACCCCTGTTTGACATAATCTCTGCTCCAAACAAAAACATTACCTGGACCGCAGAGGCAGAGGCCGCATTTATGTCTGCCAAAGAGGCATTAGCCAAAGCAGTAATGCTTGCACGTCCAAATCTTGAAGCTACTTTGAGGCTTAGCACAGATGCCTCGGGAACAGCTGTGGGTGCAGTTCTGGAACAATACATCAATGGCCATTATCAGCCCCTTACCTTCTTTAGTTGTCATCTGAGACCAGTGGAAATGAAGTATAGCGCCTTTGATCAAGAACTATTAGCACTTTAACTGGCTATAAGGCACTTTTGTTATATCTTGGAAGGTTGACATTTCACCTTATTCACAGACCATAAACCGCTAATTTTTGCCTTTATCAAAGTCACAGATCCTTGGTGAGCAAGACAACAACGACATTTGTCCTACATTTTGGAGTTTATTACGGACATACGTCATATTTCGGGAAAGGACAATCTGGTCGCAGATGTGCTCTCTAGGTCAAGTGTGTGCCATATTCAAGGTGGAGTCAACATTGCTGAACTGGCTGCAGCACAATCCGCAGATCTGGATATACAGGCATACAATACAGCTATTATTGGACTTTGCATTCAATAGGTGGCACCACAACAGGGTAGTCCAGAACTCCTTTGTGATGTATCATCGGGCTATCCTCGACCATTGATCCCATTACCTTGGAGATGGCGTCTTATTGATGACATTCATAATCTATCACACCCATCCATCAGGACTTCAGTCAAAATAATGTCAAACAAGTACGTGGCATAGGCTGAAAAAAAGATGTCACGCAATGGGCATGAATGTGCATATCCTGCCAATCTGTGAAAATTCAACACATCAAGGCACCCCTGCAGCCTTTCCTGACAATATGCAGAAGATTTGAGCATGTGCACTTGGATCTGATTGGACCATTACCAGTATTACAGGACATGAGGTATATATTCTCATGGTAGTAGACCGCTTCACACGCTGGCCAGAGGCCATTCCATTACCAGTCAGTGTTACTGAGGCATGTGCTAGAGCGTTCATCTTAAATTGGATTGCTAGATTTGGAGTACCTCCACACATAACTTCAGACCGTGGACCACAGTTCACTTCAGCGTTATGGGCTTCCTTGGCTCGTTTTTGTGGTACACAGTTGCACCACACTACTACGTACCATCCGCAGTCCAACAGCCTGGTGGAACATTTCCATTGACAACTTAAATCTTTACTGAAGGCCCGACTCACCGGCCCCAACTGGGTTGATGAACTACCTTGGGTTCTACTAGGAGTACAAACAGCTCCAAAAGAAGACCTGTCTGCAGAATTGATGTATGGTACGGCCCTTATGGTTCCAGGAGATATTCACTTCACAAGCAATTCAGACATGGACATCCTGCAACAACTCTGCAAGGGTATTGCTAACAGCAAACCATCCTCTACCAACTGGCATGGCAAACCTAGGCCACAAGTACCCCAATCACTATTAAACACTATTAATTTGTATTCGTACAAAGACAGGTTCCAGGGGCACCGTTACTAAAACCATATGAAGGACCATTTCGTGTGATTGAGAGATGGAGTGGTATATACATTAGACATCAGAGGGCATCCGCAGTTATTCAGCGTGGACAGACTTAAACCCACCCATACTTTATCAGTTCAGTGCCCTCAACCCAGGCAACATGTACGTCCAACTAAGTCAAGCGTATCTGGCATCTTAAGTTACAGTGGGGGTGTGATATAATGGGCACACAGCGTGGTATTGCGAACCGCCACCGTCAGTTCAGACTTACCTGACACATCGCAGGCTAGCAGTGCTGGGCACCAAAATACAGCGAGTGGATCAGATGAAGCCCCTGCCTAAAGGCGTGGGGCGCTAATGGCTCATAGCTTTAACCTGCTGGTCGGACCAGCAGCTGTTCACTAACAAGCTCATTAACAGGCAGGGAATAAAAGGTCTGTGTATGTCTGCAATAAACCAGTCTTGAGTTGACTACCTTTGTGTGTGTTTCCCTTTATTTAATAGCATCTACCATAGTAGCTGTACAAATCAATAAATCTTTAAATTCTTTATAAAATTCAGGCATAAAATGATATTCTCCCTGAGACTTATTACTTTGTAATGAACTCATTGGTTCCTTCACCTCTATCTGTGTAAAATGAGCACTCAATTCTGTTTGTTCTTTCATATTCAGTCTAGGTAAATTTATCTGAGATAAATATCTATCTATTTTATTATCATCTTTTAAAGACTCTGACCTACATAATTTGGAATAAAAACTTAAAAGATTCATGTATTTCTTGAGGTTTATAACTAACAACATTCAAATCATTTTAAATTATTTTTATAAATCATTCTTGAAACCTGTTCCGCTTTCAATTGCCATGCAAATACTTTATGTGATTGTTCGCCTAACTTATAATACCACTGTTTAGTTCTTGTAATCACTTTTTCTGTTCTGTAAGTTTGTAATGTACTATATTGAAGTTTTTTTTATTAATTAGTTGTCTACTTTTATCCTTTTAAGATATTTTTCCAAACCCATTATTTCTTGTTCTAATTGATCTATATCTTTCATATACATTCCATCTTAGAAGTAAAACTTATAATTTGGCCTCTCAATTATGCTTTCAAAGCATCCCACAATTCAAACTTATCATTCAGAGTTCAAGTTTGTGTCACAAAATAACTGAATTTGTCTTCTAATAAAATCACAAAAACCGTTCTTTTAAAAATAATGAATTCAATCTCCATTGATAAACCAATTTCTCTTTATCAGGCATTACAATCGTCATTAATAAAGGCAAATGATCAGAGAAAATTCTCGCTTTATATTCTGCTTCTAAAATCCTACCTTGTATTTGGCTGAGAATAAAAATAAATCAATTCTAGAATAAGAATCATGCCTATTTGAATAAAAAGAGTAATCCCTTTCTCTAGGGATCTCCATTCATCTATTAAGTTCAAATCTCTCATTAATACCAATGTAGTCTTTGTTGCTTTAGTGCTTGTCATTCCTCTAATGGATTTATCTAAGAGTGGATCTAAACAAAAATTAAAATCTCCTCCTATTAAAATATTGTCATACACCTCTGCTAAGTTAGAAATGTTTGTTGAATAAATTTCTCATCATCCACATTTGGTGCATACAAATTCAAGAGTCCATAGTTCCAACTATATTTGACATTGTACCGTCAGATATCTCCCTTCAGGATCTGGTACTACATTTTGGATTTTAATTGAAAGATTTTTTTTCATCAAAATTGCCACATCTCTTGCCTTAAAATTAAACGAAGAAGCTGGTACATACCCAACCCAGTCTCTTTTTAATTTCAAATGATCTCTTTCAAAATGAGTTTCAAATGAGTTTCTTGAAAAAAAGCTAAGTCAGCTCCCATTTTCTTAATATATGCTAATACTCGCTTTCTCTTCACAGGCCGGTTTAACCTGTTAACATTAAAATTTACAAATTTCACTGTATTACTCATCTTAATAAACCATTATTTCCTCCACCTCTGCCTGCGAACACTCCTCCCTGAACCCCATTACTCAATATTCAACATGTTGGCATGCACTTCCTCTGGCAATCCAGATTAAAGAACAAATGTTCCAACATTTGTAACTATATACAAACAGAATACCACCACCCCACCCCCCCCACCCCATAAGTGTTGTTTAAATAATACACAACACTACTTCCCTCTATTTTATTTTATCCCTTGCAAGCCCAAGGTCACAAGCACACATGATCCAGTAGGAGTTAGAGCCTCATCTCCCCATCCCAACCCCCCTGGTACATTTACCATTTAATCTTTAATCATTTAATTCATACAAGATGAATTTTCCAAAAAACAACAAACAAATGAGTAGGCATTCTTCTGAATTATTCAGTCCTACTGAAACTGTCAAATAAATTTAGTCTGTCTAGGACAGAGCAGCAACAACAACTGATTTTCTAGTTCTTCATTCCACCTGGGCTCTTGGAAGATCTTGCATAAACTCTTCTGCTTGTACAAAACTCAAGAAGAACTTATTTTCACCCCCAGGCAAGAAAATCTTCAAGATTGCATGATGACGCAATACAAAATTGTTATCCTTTCCCCCCCCCCAAAAGAGTCTTCTTAACTGGGTTAAATTCTCTTCTTTTTAATAAATCTGCACTTTTATCAGGGTAGAACAGAACTTTGCCCCCGCCTTTCCTTGCACTTGCCTCTTCTGCCACCAGGGTCAGGATCTTCTCTCTATCTTGATATCAAAGAAACTTAATTAGCATAGAGTGTGGCTTCTGATATGGAAATGGTTTTCCTCTAAAGGCTCTGTGTGCTCTTTCAATCTCAATAGGGTATTCAAAATTCTCTTCTCCCAACACTTCAGGAATCCATTTTGTAATAAAGCCAATTGGATTGTGCTCCTCCACTCCTTCTTTAAGGCCCACTATTTTATTTCTTCTACCTAAAATTTTCCAATATGTCTACTTTCTGCTGAAGCTTTTGATTTTCAATAGTTAACATGCTGCATTCATTCCTGGATTTTCTTCATTTTCCCATCAAACTTATCTAATTTTCTCTTCACTTTATTGACTACATTCAAGACTATTTATTTTGTCTTTCATTCCAAAAATTCTTTTAATAATAATTCCACATTGGTTATATCTTCTACTTTACTTTTGCTTTTAAAAGTCTTAACTACTTTCAGTACCTCCTCTTCTTTTTGCTGGTCTTCCTCTTCGCTGCTAATCCCTTGCAAGCCCAACTCTTCTTCTGACACTGTTCCTAAAGTCTCCAGCTTTTTGCATATGCATGATTCACTTCTTGGTTCTTCCTTGACGCTCTCTCCATCGCTGCGGGAGAATGATGTCAGCAGATGCACCCTCCACAGGTTCATTCACCCAGGAAGCAGCTTGAACACTAGCTCCCTGCTTCAAGCTTGCTGTAGGCCTCAGATCTCTTCTGTTTTTCTCTTCACATCTGGCTCCAGGTAGGGCTTCAGCAGTTTGTTCTTTCTTTGGAGGCATTTTAAAAATGTTGTTTCAGTGTTTAAATGTACTTCAAAAAGTTTAATTCATTTGAAACATTACTTATTTAGTACTTTTTTATTAGTTTACCAGGAGGGTCAGGTTCCTACGTCCTAACTCTAAGGCATTATGTGACATCCCCAGCCATTTTGTTTTGAGCTGGGCATCAGTATTGGGCCTCGGACTGATTCTCCGACAAGCTTTCTATCACAAATTGGAGTCAATTTATACTTGCCCACACTGGTTAAAATGTTGTTCACTTACCTCCTCTTGTTGGTCAATCAAATTATAACAGGCTAAAACAATGAAATCATTCCACCATGCCAAACCACCAGTCACTGCCATATTTTGTTCCTATATATTAAAAAAATAAGAAGGAATAAGATTCTAGAATAATTCATTTTATAAAATATTAGCACACCTAATCAAATTATTTTGAATTATTATTGATCCTTGGTCATATGATTAAATAAGCACAGGTGAAATCGTGCTGCGATTTGTTGTGCCATTAAGTTAATCAAGTTGCTGTGGAGATTCATTTTGGTGAAGAATGATTCTTCACTGATCCTAGAGAGGGTAATGTGGCCAGTGGAGCCCTATTTGTTCTAGTTTTGGGCACATTGGGTTATATAGGTTATTCAAGGTGGAAACAGACCCTTCAGCCAAACACATCTATGCCCAACAAGATGCATATCTACATAAATCTTATTTGGCTGTTATTGATGGAAGCATATGTAAAGATTCAATGTTTTTGGGATGGATATAGTAGATCAGTAGGGAAATACAAAAAAAGTATCCTCAAAAATAAAACTGAAACTAATGAAACCCACTGCCTACCTGTGTAATATTTCCAAAAAGTTTCCATTTTCTTGTAAACAAAGCGTAGTGTGCAATTCCATATTTGCCTGCCACAGCAACACACTGACCCAGGTGATCTATTGCTGCAAACTAAAGAAGGATAGAATATAAATGAAATATTTAAGATTCTTTATTTCATACTTTACTTATTAGAAAAAAAACTCTCACCTTTATTGGCCAGTTACTTTCTAGATAGGTACTGTGGATCTACAAAAAGAGAGACAAAAAAAATTATATTACCCCAAGCATAGAAAAAATAATTATAGAAAGAACTGTATTTCATACTATCACTTTGAATTGTTCTTCCACACTAGCTTATTTCCTTTCCTATTGGAGAGGCAATTTCTTGCTGGGTATGTAAGGAACCTGCAGGAAGGGGAAAAAAAACTTGAAAAATATTAATGCTTCTTGTAAAGCTCAGGGAAGTGAAAACCACAACCAATTA
The DNA here is from genome assembly GCF_036971445.1 of Narcine bancroftii. NCBI lineage: Eukaryota > Metazoa > Chordata > Chondrichthyes > Torpediniformes > Narcinidae > Narcine > Narcine bancroftii. The sequence continues at coordinate 12,201,014 of NC_091469.1, read as the reverse complement.
AGATGAATGGTATCTAAGATGCATTTACTTGGCTGATTGAGAAGAATACCAGGTGATTAATTTAGGAATGTAATGAATGTAATGTAATGAATTTGCTTTCAACTTGTGTACTGTATTGTGTACTGGTTTCAACTTGTGTACTGTATTCATTGCAAAACATTGCTCAGATCACGGGGGCCAAAATACTGAAGTCAAGCTAATTTTAAAAAATCACTTATTGGTCTGGTCAAAAATCATTTTAAAAAACAAACTGTCATGAAAGTACAATAACAGTCACTTAATATCTCTCATCAGGCTTGAAGACACAACTATTTCACCATATGGGTATCCACTGAAGCCTTTAAAATAGCAAAGTATTTTGATGAATTCAAAACTCATGTTAAATCATTAGTTTTTAAATAAATATTTAAAGCATTTGAACAGGAAGTTGTACACTACAGGTTTCTCTTGAACAATAAAGCTTGCAATGCCCAACAAGTAAAAAAAAAGGTTATGCAAAATCATTACCTGTACAATATGCCAGTGCCTGTGCCCTAATAAAGTGCTTAAACCCTGAGGAATTAAAATGTCATCCAAAAGGTGGCTCTTTTCCCTGACTGGCTGGTGTCCTGAATTTGCTGATGCAGTACTTGAATTCTGATTCTGCCAGGCATCACCACAATTCAAATAAAGACGATCCTCCCCTTGCAAAAGTACTTGCTCCTGATTATTCTGTAAAATAAAACAATTATAATCATTGTTAAATGATTTAATTCTCCAATCAGAAGTTTTTCCCCCCAAATATATGAAGCATTTTTTTTCTGTAACCTACAACTCTCTATTTCTTCCATTAACACTTTATGGCATCAGTTACACTAGTAAGACTAAAGGGCCAACTTGGAATTAACAAATTTTAAAATGGATAAAGATCAAAATAAAGGGGATGCAAAGATGCAAAAGATATTTAATAGGTTTATTAACATAAACATTTCAAAGTAAAAAATCAAACTAGAGATACTCAAGCTTGTTCTGCTACTCAATATCATCCAAGATCCTTCTTAAATCCAATCACAAATTCCTATTCAAAAATCTATCCACCTCAGTCCTGAATACAGTTACAGAATGGTAAGGTGCAAAAATTTAGAACATTTACCACCCTCTTCATTAAGAAATTTCTCGGCTTGGTCCTAAATGGCTGTTTTATTTTGAAATTCTCACTTAATTTGTGGTTCTCAGCATTTATGCCTCCAGGATTTTTTTTCTGAACATTTCCTGCTTTCAAATAAAAGATATTCAGCTCTCTTAAAATATGATATCACTCCTTCTAAAGGTTTAACTATTTACTGAAAAACAGAATTCCTACCCAAGATTAAAATCCAACAATCACCAACTACATAACGTTCTCTCAACCCTAACAGGAATACAACAGAACAATGGCCCTATGAAAGGATTAATCAAATGTGAGGGAAAAAAATTTCCTGGCTTTCTTTTATGGAAACACCATTCAATTCCAAAACTAACAAAGCATAATTCATGGAATAGTCAGGCTTTTTAATTGTAATTTCAGTGTAGGGATACGTGGAAAGTGAAGTATTCAAATGTCTTCAATCTCTGTTCATCTTTGGTCACAATACAAAGTAACAAAAACATGGTGGAAATCAACAAAATTCTGGAATTCACTAAGTGAATATGTAAAACACAGACTTATTTTGCACACAGTCTTATTTGTGGCACACAAAAGTAAAAAAGAAACACCTCCACAGCTAGTCTCTAGTCCAGATACCTGCAGGAGATAATAAGGCAGTTTCAGTAGCTTATGAAGAAGGGAACATAAATATTAAAAACCTCAAAAGTCATATGATGTAAGAAAAGAAAGGGGCCATTCAGCTCATCGAGTCTTCTCTGCCATTCAATTATGGCTGATATATTTTCCTTTCAACTCCATTCTCATGCTCTCTGCCCCATAATCTTTGATGTCTTTACTAATCAATAACCTATCAACCTCTGCTTTAAATATACTCAATAACTTGAGCCCCTTTCACACTTGCATCCCAATAAATTGGCTGTTTAGTGTCACAGGTATGGGGGTCTGGCCTTTTACACTAGACCACTCCCAACTGAGACACTGAACACTTTCACACTTGCAAAGGTTTATCCCCGACGTTTGGTCTGACTATTTTTAATAGGAAGTGCCAGCAATGCAATTGCCTGTTTCACACTTGCCTGATCTCAACAGCGGAGTCTGCAGACACCAGGGATTGTACTAGGGAGGCCGGCAATCCCCTGTGCGAGATGATGCCATCTGCGTTGAACAGATTTTGGTTTCACACTTGCCACCATAAAGGCCGATTGCCGTTCGATTCCTGGGATCACTGGCAAGTGTGAAAGTGGCTTTGAACTCCACAGCTGTGTGTGGCAATGAATTCCACAGGATTACCACCCTATGAAGAAATTTCTCCTCACTTTGGTTCTAAAATATGTCCTTTTATTCTGAAGCTATACCTTCTGGTCCCAGACTCTCCCACTACTGGAAACATTTTTTCCATGTCCACTCTATCCTGCTCTTTCAATATTCGGAATGAGATCCCTTCTCATCCTTCTATATTCCAGCAAGTATGGGTCCAGAGCCATCAAATGTTCCTCATATGTTAATCCTCTCATCCCCAGGATAATTTTTGTAAACCTTCTCTGGACCCTCTCCAACACTTGCACATCCTTCCTTCAATGTGCAGCCCAACTACTTGCAAAACTCCAAAGGGTTTAACTAACTCCTTGTAAAGCTGCAGCATTATATCTTGTCCTCTCAAATCAGGATCCACTAGAAATATGGTGTAATAGATGAAACTCTTATCTATAGCTTGCAATTAATTTTAAAAAAATGTCCGTTACCCAAATCTAGTACGCAACCTACCATGCAGGGATTGACTGTGAGAGAGCTTTTGATAAATTGGAATTGAAGTATTTCTGCTTGTTGTATCATACTTTTATTTTCTAAGTCACTTTTTATTTGTTGAGCGTTCTCACTGGAAATCGCCCAAAGATGATAGCCTTCAGCACCCCAACTCTGTGAAGAGAGAAAATCTTTAGCTAAACACAAGGAATTAAATAAGAAAATAAAATTATTTTAATCATTGAGAATTAAATGAACATATAACATATGTTCTAGCCAGTGGGACTATGGTGTTCTTTCAGCTCAAATGTGCAAGGGTGTCACAATGCAAAAAAAATTGGACAAATCACTTACTAGTAATACTCATTGTTTCTGTGCCACTTTTGCATAAAACTTTGTTGCAACTGCAGCAAGCATGATTAATTTGTTGAAGATTGCAATTTATTTCACTGACCATCAATATTTTCTTAAATATGCCTCTATATAATATGCAATGTTTTGGAATGCAAATTTGCTTAGAAATATTGTGGAATGATTTCCACCACTACTCTGAATCCTACTCACCATAGAGCTGATTTTAATGGGCTCCTTTTTTGTGCCATCAGAATAATGCCTTCAAAAAACAATTTATAGAAATAATTAATCGTAGCAATGATTGTTCATCAGTGTCCAAAACTAGCTTTTCAACTGTATACATTTAACAGTCTTTAACATAATCAATACATTTCAATGAATGGGTTCTGATTTTGCTCAATTTCATATCAGCAATAACTCAATATAAGATATGCTAAAAATTCAAGATGCTGATTTAGTGAAATCTGCATAGTTGCTTGGACAGATTCATATGAACTCTATAATTGACAAGATAATTTGGCAGACAAAATATCACTGGGAAATTTGGAAAACTTCAGTAGTCACTATAATTCACAGAAAAATATTATGCCTAAGGTATAGAATACATATGGCAAAATAACATATGCTGGAGCATGACTAAAATGACAATGAATGGTTGTCCAACCTCCCTATACAAGTTTGGCCCCAGTGCAATGCTGATAACACCACCATTGGAAACCATGAGTCAGAAAGCAGGATGGAGATCAAGAATCTGGTTGTGTGGTGCCAGGACAACAATCTTGCTTTCAATTTCAATAAGATTCCACCTGCATTGAATGAAGATCTACCGGGACCAATGCCTGAAGAGGGCGCACAAAATCAGTGAACCGGTGCAGACTCGAAAGGCCAACATGGACTGTTTCCGCTCCGTAAATGGTTATATGGTTTAGAAATCAAATTGGAGAGTTCAACTAAAATAACCAAAGTGTAAAATATCTGGTAGCATTTTATCATTAAATTTCTATAGTTCTATTCTTCAAGCCTAATGCCATACTTAAATCATCCAATGCTGAAAGCCTAATTATGAATATAATTTCTGCTCTGCTTTTAGTCCCATGCCCTTATATTGCAAAACTGGAATTTCTGAAGGAAATACTTACGCAAAATCTCCACCCAATGTGCAAAATAAATGAGCACCAAAAACGCTCCACAAGGATAGGCCTCCACAATCCCATGTTACCATAGCAACACTCCAATCAGGTGACCATTTGACCAATTTCACAGCCCCTGTTTTGTTCCAAATATCTGCAATACAAAGGAAGAAACAAGTATTGAAATCATAGTCAAACAGTTAATTTCTCAATATACAGGTGCGAATTTAATATGATTATTGGCATTTTATTTCTCGACTTAAAGTAGAGATAATCTACAAGTTGGATGTTCTCAGGTCTTGAGTTAATCAAAGGCTTTTTGTTCTATAGCCAATTTCAATTTGGAATATATGCTGAACAAGAATGTGCTGCAATATGCAGCAAGATTCTTTTATCAATTTAACATGTATTGCTCTTTAAACTTTATTTGTGGTGTATACATGGGGGCAATGATGCAGGAAAGGATAGGGATTTGTGTTAACAGAACAAACAACTGCATATCTTCAAAACGTCAGATTAAAGGACTGAAATAAATGGTCCAACATCTGAGAGGAAAATTTAAATTAGGATTGTGTAAATTTCATGACAATCATGAAGAGAAACAAATTGGGTAATCAGATAGAATTAGGAGAGAAAGGACAAAGGATGGAAGAATTAAAAGGTTATATTTTTAGATCACCAACTGTTAAAATCAGAAACAGCGCTCCTTTTCTCAGTTAATTTTCAGAGCATGAGAGGTTATTTTACATTTACACTTTTCATATTGTTAAGAGAACACTGTTAATATTTGTTATTTTGATGTGAATTTTGTTTGTATCTGCTGTGAAAATATAGCAATGTTATTCAGTTTAATACATTACAGTTGAGCTGAGGGGGGAGGTGGATGAGAGAGTTTATTTTAAAATTAAAGCATTGTTTAATCTTGCAATTTCCTTTCAATTACAATTTCCACATAAATTTTGGTATTATTAGTTGGAAAGACATTCGAGCCAAGAGTCTGGAACTTCTATTAATTTCTTGATTGAATTATAATAATTTGAGCATAATAGAATAAGTGCAGTTTATGTGCAACTAATAATCAAATGAAACATTTTTTGGAGAGGTTGGACTGAAGGTTGTGCAGAAGAACAAACATTACTGAACAAATATTTTTAAATATTCACAAATTAAATGAAATTAATTTCAACCTCGTAAAACATATGAACTAGAGGTCAGATTAATCATTTCACCATTGACATGTATGCTCTTTGGGTTTGATAAATAAGAAGAAAAACATTATGCTAGGATTGTATTTCCATACAGAAGAGGCTTAAAGCTTCATACCTACCAGGGTAATGTTTTGGAGTTAATTCCAACTTATGGGATAGTTGCATGCTTCCGGCCGTTGTATCCATTGTGTAAACCAAAACAGAACCACTAGTTGAATGCAAAATACAATCAGTCACTAAAAAATATTCATATATTTGTCAACTTTCCATTCAGCATTATGAGTGTCTTTTTAACCCACATCTTTTTCTTTCCACTCACATACCACTTTAAATAAACCCTATGCCATTGGTGCTCTGTGATTAGTAAGGGATTGCTTAAAGTGGTATGTGAGTGGGAAGGGAAGGTTGAGAATCACTGCTCTAGACCCAATTGTTACTGAAATATTTTGCTTGAGAAAAATTGTCATTGGCCTATTTCCTTTGGAGTTATGAAACCGTGCACATAACGAGTCAATTAGGTACGATTAAAACAGTGTTTTTCAAACTTTTTCTTTCCACAATCCCTTACTAATCAGAGGACCTATGGCATAGAGAATACTTAAAGTAGAATGTGAGTGGAAAGAAAAAGGTTGAGAACCACTGATATAGAATATACTTATCTGATGCTAACAATTTCAGATGTAACAAAGTGAATAAAGCAAAATATTGTATTCTTTCTCAGAACCTCCTGATTTGAAGGAGGATGAACATCCTACGTTCCAGCTTGGCGATTTCCAACTAGATAGCATCAATATTGACTTCTCCAATTTCTGGAAAACCCCCTCTCCCTTTCTCCCTTTTTCTCTATCCCTTGCTTTCTTATTGCCTACACTTCCTAAGGAAATTGAGGAAGCCAAAGCAACCAGCTCACATCTTGACAACATTTTACACGAGCACAACTGAGTGTCCTGTCTGGCTACATCATTGCATGCTATGTTAGCTGCAAAGCATCGGACTGGAAGTCAAAACACAGGATCATCAAAAGGTGTTGCTTAAATTGGGCTCAAAGAATTATAGGAGACTCTTTCAATCCAGCACACAGAATCTTTGATCCACCACCATTAAGAAGGAGATACAGGAACATTAAAATTAGGACTGCTAGGATGGGAGATAGTTTCTTCCGGTAGGCTGTGAGATTGATGAACAGAATTCTGCAACCAAGTAAGTCATCAAAAAAAAAATATATATATGGTTGTTTTTTTTTGTGTGTGTGTGTGTGTGTGCGCGCGCGCGCGCATGTATAAATAAATGTATTTTGTATTGGGTTGTGTATGTATTTGCACCATGGTCTGGAAAAATGCTGTTTTGTTGGGTTGTATACGCAGTCAGATGGTAATAAACTTTAACTCCTTTCCCCTTCCCATTACCTATACCTTCCTTCCCATGCTCCCACATCAGAGAGCAGCTTTCTCAGCTCTTTTCCCTCTCCACCTTTTTTCCTTTCGTTCGCACCCCATCAACCCAAGCATGGTAGCTCTCCCATCTCCTCTCACCTCCACCTTCTTATTCGGTCATTTGCCCGATCTTGGCATCCCTGATGAACGGTTCAGATCCAAAATACTGACTGCTTATTACTGCCCATGGATACTGCTTGAACTGCTGGGCTTCTCCAGCACGTTTATGTGCTGTTCCAGTTCTTCAGCATTAGCAGATTATTGTGTTTGTTTAGAACAACCACAACAATCCCCGATCTTGAGTTTGTAAGCTCATTAAAGATGTATTGTGGCTCTTAACACTCATTTCACGTAAACAGGAGAGAAAGGAACCTTTCTCAGTATTAAATAAGACAATCATTAAAAGTACAAGTTAAATTATAGCCTTTTACGTATTCTATGTCCTTTCATTATTTTCCAATTCCCATTAAAGGCTGCTGCTTCAATTATTCCTGTGATTAAGCATTCAAGCTGATTCTATTATCTTTTTATTTTGATGATGATCTTGAGTTTCAAATTCTTGCAGAAATTTTTCTTCTCTGTGTTAGTGAAAAGTTTCCAATTTGGCACCTTTGTACAGAATAATGGTTTGTAATTGCAAAATCTAATGTATGCACTGTTCATCCCTGGCAGTGCATTATGTACAGTTGAAACTTTAATGCTAATAGGGTAAATTGACTTACTTTGCACAGCCAAATGCCATCAATTTGTACTTGTTGTTAATAGCCACACAAGTACCATCAGTAACCTCTTGGGCCCAAACACCGTGAAAATCCTGAAAAGTAAAATGTTAAATTTTAATTAATGTCAATCAATCAACAATTTATTGTTCACAACAACAAATGGGTCACTTTAAACAGTGATTGATTAATGATAATTTTGCTCTGTCTGAGTAGAAGCCCATTAATAACACTCAGCTCAGCTCTGATGTTGTAGTATGGCTGACATTCACTTCTAGGCCATCCTTCATTCAGATGCTGGACCTTCTGTAGAAATTTGTCCTTTTCTGTTTCAGCTGCGATCTGCTGGGATTTCATGTCAGATACAGGAAGCAATTCAGTGATCAGGATCTCGTGGAGATTCATATCTGTTTCTATGGAACTCTCATTGTGTGCTTCACTCATTGCTCTGGATAATGCATCAGCTAACCCAACAAGTTTCCTTGGTGTATACACCAATTCAAAGTCATAACATTGTAGCTTCAATATCAGTCTTTAGATTCTCAGTGACATTTCACTGAGATTTTTCTTGGTTATCGCTATTAATGGCTCGTGGTCTGTTTCTGCCACGAATGTTGGTAGGCCATACACATAACTGTGGAATTTCTCAATTTCATAGACCAGACTAGACACTCTTTCTCAATCTGTGCATATTAACATTCAGATACTGTAATTGTCCTTGATGTGTATTAAATACAATGCATTCAATAAGGAAGTTGAGCCTGCTGGGTCTAAACACTTCAGTCAGCAATTGGATTCTGGACTTCCTGTTGGGGAGACTTCAGGCAGTCCGAATCACTAACAGCACCGCCAAGACCACCACATTGACCATGGGGCCCCCCAGGGCTGCGTGCTTAATCCATTGCTGACCCACGACTGTGCAGCTAAACACAGCTTGAACCACATCATCAAGTTCACTGATGACATGACCGTGGTGGGCCAAATCAGTAAGAACAATGAGTCAGCATACAGAGATAAGGTGCAGTCTCTAACAGACTGGTGCAGAGCCAATAACTTGTATCAGGAGGGCCCAGGGGTATCATGCTCTGCTGACTATTGACGGCTCTACCATTGAGGTCATCAAGAGTATGAAGTTCCTTGCAAAGTTCACTTGGCAAAGAATCTCACCTGGGCCCTTAACACAAGCTCCGTAGCCAAAAAAGTGTAGCAGAGTTTCTACTTCCTGGGAAGACTGAGGAAAGTTCATCTCCCACCCTCCATCCTCACTACATTCTTAAAGGGGATGTATTGAGAGCATACTGTGCAACTGCTTCACTGCCTGGTTTGGAAGCTGTACCACCTCAGACCGCAAAAACCTGCAGAGGATAGTGAAGTCAGCATAAAAGATCATTGGGGGCTCTCTTCCTACCATGAAGGACATCTACCACACTCAATGCAGGTGAAAGGTAATAAACATTGTGAAGGACTCCACACACTCCTCATGTAAACTGTTCTCCCTTCTGCCATCTGGTAAGGGGTACCGAAGCGCTCACGCTGTTAAATTCAAGATTGGGCAACAATTTTTCCCCCAACCCATCAGGCTCCTGAATTTCCAGAATATACCGTACCATGGACTTTTACTGCGTACATCTTAATATTTTAATGTGTTTAACCTATTCTAACATATTTTTGTAAAATATGCTCCGTGGTCCTGGAGAAACGCTAGCTCATCTTTACCGTGCGAGCATGGTATGAACAATAAATAAAGGTGACTTTACATTACTGGCCAATCTTCTCCCACAGCTGAAGTAGTATAACACCTATTCCATCTCTGAAGCATCTGTAGATATTTTTGTCCTGGATGTGTCAAAGAAAGTCAAATGTACTGGTTCTGTAGTTAGAATGGTCTTCAGTTGTCCCCATTCTTCCTCATGGTTGTCTGTCCATTTGAATTCACATTTGTAACAACTTCCTTAAGTACAATAGTTTTGAAAAACAGTTTTGGTATGAATTTACCAATAAAACTAATCATTCCCAGAATTCTCAATATGCCTTTTTTGTCAGTGGGTCTGGGCATCTTTAAAATTGCTTTCACCTTGCTCTTATCTGGCTCCACATCTGTGAGTTTATCTCCCAGAAAGGTGATTTCCTTCAAACAAAAAGGATATTTTTCTCTGTTTAACTTTAATCCATGCTTCTGGATGTGTTGCAGCACTTTAATGAGCCTCTCGTTGCGTTGTTCTTGCGTGGATCCCCATAGGATCATGTTATGCATGTACACACATACCTCAGCCTCCATTTTCCTGTGAAACACTTGTGGAGATGAGGAAATTCCAAAAGACATCCTCAGACAGGAGTATCAGCCAAACAGTGTATTAAATGCACAATATTTTGTGCTATCTTCATGAAATTTTATTTGCCAAAGGCCCTGGGAAGCATCCAATTTAGTGCACAGGTCATCCCACTTGTAATTTCATCACTGGTTGGAATCTGATAATGTTCCCTCTTTCTATTGGCATTTAAGTCTTTTGGGTCCAAGCACACGCAGAGGTCACCGTTCTTTTTGATACACACCATTGAATTCACCCATTCTGTGGGGACCTTCACTTTCTTTCTGACCCCTAGTGATGTTATTCAGTCACGTTCCTGCTTGAACTTTTCTTTTAATTGCATCTCAGGGCATATACTACTAACTGTGTATCCTCCTTTAACTGTATCTTATAGGTGAATGGTGGAACTCAAAACCCCTTGAAGATATCTGGAAATTGATTCAGTATTTCCTCTTCGCTATTCCGTGTATTGGCGCTGATAATGTGGTACACCCTCTTGACTAGGCTTAAGTTTTCACATGTGTCATCACCAAGCAGTGATTCATGTCCACCTGGAATTACTACGAGCCTGAGGTGGGGCTCTTTATCTTTAACTTTCACCTTGAGTTTACATTTACCTTTTGTGTCGATGCTCATTGTAGGCATTGAGCTGTACAGGATTTGGATAGATGTATGGTTTTATCTTCATTGCCCTGATGTCACGCTCACAGATAAAATTTACCTTTGCCTCTGTGTCCAGCTTGGATGGAATATTTGTATGTAATGACACAGTCCACTTTTCCTGCTCGACTCTGTTCACACTTGGCAGTTCAGCATTTGTTGGTTTAGAATCTTTCTGCTCTACCATGCCCACAAAAAGTCTGTCACTGAGAACAGTTTCTTCTATAGTGAGTATAGAGTGCACACTTTCACTTCTGTTTTGTTTCCCTTTGGAAAAGCATTGTTTTGCATAATGATTCTGCCCATTGCACTTATTACAGACTTTTCCATAAGCTGATCCATGTTTAATATTACATCATTTGTACTTGAATGTTTCTCCATCTTTTTGTTGTTTCCTATACAGGTGCACAATCCTTTATCTGGAACCCTTGGGGGACAGTGTTTCCCGAATTTCGGAAAGCCAGATGTCAGCCCACTCGAATTGTGCTGCCGTATCCACCCCCACCCCCTTCCAGTCATGCTGCCATCTCCCCCTACCACCCACCCGACTTGCTGCCAGTCTCCCCCACTCACCTGCCTGACTCGCACTGCTGGTCTCCTGCCCGCCTGACTTGCGCTGTCGGTTTCCCTCCACCGCCCCCCCCTGCTCACCCAACTCGTGCTGCTGGTCTCACCCCCTCGCCCGCCCGACTCACGCTGTCGATCTCTCCCCCTCGTCTGTTTAACTCATGCTGCCGGTCTCCCCCCCTCACCCACCCGATTCGCGCTGCTGGTCTCCCGCCCGCCCAACTCGCACTGCCAGTCTCTCACCTGCCCAACTCATGCTCCCGGTCTCTCGCCACTTGCCGGATTTTGGAGCTTTCCGGATTTTAGATGTTCAGATAAAGGATTCTGTACCTGTATCTCATTTTTTTGTTTATGTGTGTGGACACACACTTTGGCTACGTCTCTGCCTTTGCTTTCACTGGATTTTGCACTCTCACTGAACTTTTTTGCATGCTCCAGAGCTAACTGACTGGTGTAACGTTATCTTCACAGCTCCACCTAAGGTAAATTCTGTCTCTCGCAGCAACCTCTCTCACTTACTTATCAATAATTCCGAACACAACTTGATCATGGATAATTGAATCTTGCAGTGATAATTGCACGTTCTTGCTTTTAATTTCAAGTCCATTAAAAATGTATCAAAGCTCTCTCCCTGCAGTTGCATGCGCGAGCAAAACACGTACCTCTCAAAAGTTTCATTTTTCTTTGGTGAACAGTATTCATCAAACATCTTGATAACTTTGTCAAACTTGCCCTGGTCTTCTGCCTCAGCAAAAATAAATGCATTGAAGCCTCTAGTGCTTGAGGTCCTGCCATGATAGGTAGCAGTACAATCTTCAATGCATCAGGTCTGCTAGAGTCCAATGGCTTGCAGGTACAGCATGAATCTTTGTTTGAACAACCTCCACTTGTGGTTGAAATTTCCAGTCCAACTTACATCATCACGGTTCTTTACACTCTCCACATCTCTGCTGATAATGACTTATACACACTCCTGGTGTTTCTTCAACTCCTGGTGCCATGTGATGTTTCTTTTATTGTAATTAAGAAAACTGAGTTCTTTTAAAATAATTATATTTATTAGCTAAAGCAGAACTCACTTAGTACCGTTTGGAGGCATATATATTGAATCCAAATGAGCTGCAATAAAACTAGTTCCAGACTCCCTCTGGTGGTTGGAGGATCTTTAACACCTATAACTACAGTCACCGACTCCTTCTTTGTGGTCAGAAGGATCTCTAGTACTACAATAAATGGAGATTAATTCCTAAGGGATGCTTTCCTCTCGTATTGAACCATTTATTGGTGATGAAAAAGTGCCTGACCACTGTTATTTAATAACTGAGGCTAATATTAGTCTCTGGGCATGGACAAGACTTGTGTGAAAAAAACATCAAATGTCAATTTTTAATTTTGGCCACTCAACATTGCAGGGATTTGGATATGACTTCATCACATTGAATGGGTTGGCAATTGCAGCAGAGTCCCTCCTTTGCCATGTCCTCTCCAGTGAGGATCTGAACTATTTTCTATAAAGTGCAAGACTCCTGGATTGGTAATGGGGTTAGGAAGTCAGGTTATCAGGGAAATGGATATGTTTTAAGGATCATGGTCATGGGGAGAAAGATGGTGGAGTTCTTCAGGGAAGCCACGAGTTAAACTCTGGTGACATACAGGCCAAAGGATTACTTTAAGCAGCTGCCATGGTGACCGAGCCACCCCACAATGCAGGATATCAGAGAAAATACCACTCAGAAGAAGAGGGTGGCATTACTGCTCTCTGAGATGGTAGTTTGTGTGTCCTCAGACTGGATATGGCTTGGCAAAGGTGGAAACACTGCTGTGACTCCCAATTCATTTGAGTTGGTGATATCTTATCCAAATCTTATTGCTCCACAGTACTGAGTGACAAAAATAAAAGGTGACATTTGTTATTCATTTTGTTTACTTTTTTTAATCCCCACAAATTTTACATGAGCATATTTTATTTCTTATTTCAATTTTTGAGTAGTGTTTTGTAAATACAGTAAGGCCGCATTGCTATAATCTGAAATGGTTATAGAAATGTGCACCAGGGTGGTCATCTATATCCTTCTTCCATACATGGTGATGTAAAACTCAGTATCATGTTAAACAGTTTCTAATCCACATTCCTCTCACGAATAACACGATATTCCACAAGTAATTCCATATACGGTAACCCACACAATTTCTTCCTTAATTTATGCTTGTGAAAATGAAGATGCAAGATGTGTGCCAAATTACAGAGTTCTTTGTCAAGATTGCCATGGATAATTTCAGACAGAAGAAAGGGAAAATACAAATGTGGTATTTGACTCAAATATCAAGGTTGGGCTTGAAACTAAAACATTATATTCTATCATTTGCACTTCATCACTAAGTCACCTTCCTATTTTGAAATGCTCTTCAAAATCTAATGTCAAATGCCTAAATATCTCTTTAAAGGACTCAACCACAGCATTGGTCTGAAGTAGCTTGGGGTGCTTTGGTATGTCAAAAACACATCTTTTACATCATGGCTTCATTAATGTAAACAACATTTATGCCCAAAATTAACATTTGTGATGTAGAACATTCTAATTGCAAGGCTCCATTTCTTCCTCAGAGATTTGTTCAATTATGCAGAATGTGGGGCTCCGCATGCAAATCCCACAGATATTACCAAAATTATTTTACTGAATTAAATTGTGCCTCATCAAATAAGAGACACTGTTTCTCCATGTAAGGAAAGGGCTTTAAGCGACGGTGTAACTCATTTGTTGTATGCCTAGGAAAGTGTAGCCCACGTTTTCCAAAGAAACTACATGACAAGGTGGAGAGAAAAGTACAAGTCTGCATTATACCCTAAATATCTGTTGAAATGCATTTAAACTCAATAATAAAATTGCTGCTAAAAATTCCATAAAAATGATCATGATATACAAAATTATATAAACAAAAGCTTATTTACCTCAGCTGCAAGTTTATTCGAAACAGGAGTAATGAAACCAATCCGGCCATCATCAAAAACCACAGCAAAACCATCAAGGGTTGCACAGTATTCCATATCTTGGATGCATACAAACTCAAAATCTAATGAAGGGCCTGTCAGGAAAAAAATTCTGGTATCACTAAATGCTACAAGACTTATACCAGAATTTACAAGCATAATATACTTGTGCTATATGGCTACAGAACATGAACTAACCAAGGAAAAATTTAGTAAGTAAAAACAAAATAAATCATCTGTGGAACATGAAATGCAGACTTGGATTGTGTGGGGATATGTCAAACTGCCAGCATTGCTCTGCACTAGGAATTGCTGTATTTCTATACATACACAAGCAAATACAAAATTCCTTGAGTATTGTAAAATTATTGGATTAAATTATATCTGATTAAATAGAGACATTTTGTCTATGCAAGGAAAGAGCCTTACCCACGGCCTACCTTATTTATCAAATATTGTCCAAGGATGGTGGGAATAAAGTGGGTCAGGTTGGATCATGTATTGCAGGTCCTGTGCTTTTATGGGGGCATTTGGAGATAACTGTCTCTGAAATTCTGTAAAAGAGGGGAGGAGGGGGCTGGTGGAACCTGAGATCAAGAAGTAATATATGAAGCTCTAGGATGCCAAGGATGATTCCACATATCATGGTGGTCCAAAATCCTTAGTTGAGGACAGAGATTATCATACCTCTTTTCCATTAATTTATCTCAATAACAGAATAACAAAGTTAAACATTTCTGAACTGTATAATGCAATCAAACAATAAAAATTATAAAGCAAAATAAATTTCCACTGAAATGCACTGTGGTGATATTTTATCTGCCTCTAAATTCTTTCATGAAGAAACTTGCATGTCAGAACCTGTTGTCTTTCTCTCATAAACCTCTGAAGAACATATGGTGTTAAAATTCTTTAGAGATAAATTGTAATTTAAAGCTTGTTCTATATAAAAAAGCAAATTCCTTGTTCACAATGAACTCTGAGGATACATGCTTTAACTTACCGAGAACATAATACAGGAACAGGCCTTTGGCTCGTGATTTCTGTGCTGACCATGATGCTAAACTAAACTAATCTCAGCTGCCTGCATGTGATCCATACTTCTCCATTCCCTGTGTGTTTATGTGCAATTCTTGTCAGCTATTTTGTCTCATCTTAAATTTGTTTCAGTCTTCAGATTCCATGAACCCAAACAGTCAAAAATAAATACTTGTGTTGATTAACCTTGGAAATTTTTGATTTCCACAAAACATTTATAAGGGAAATAGAGGTACATTGTTTTGCCTGTGAGGTTGAAAAAATGTCTTTTTGGGAGAGGGATGTGATCACACTAACCTTTTGAGCATGCACTAAGGTCACATGACCTCCCCACATGCCAATGAATTGGTGAGTGGTGCGCAGTTTCTCAAAGGTTATTAACCCTCTCTGAATAGGCAACTGGTTGGTGAGTGGATGTCTCCTTAGACAATCAGGCCTTGAGTGATCAATGCAGAAACTAAGAATGGTGGTGTAAGGATCTGATTGCT
This sequence comes from Narcine bancroftii, assembly GCF_036971445.1. NCBI lineage: Eukaryota > Metazoa > Chordata > Chondrichthyes > Torpediniformes > Narcinidae > Narcine > Narcine bancroftii. The sequence goes on along the minus strand of NC_091469.1, from coordinate 12,185,250 downwards.
GAGAGAACAAGCTGTACAAAGCATGCAAAATAGGAGGAGGTGCAACTATTTCAGTGTCTGAAAACATAAAAGCTTTTGGATTTCTATACTGGATATTTTACCTTACTTTTATCATAAATAAATTTACATCACAGGAGTCCATTTCACTAATCACATACACCAGTTGAAAAAGTGCAGCAATGTTTTCAGCACTAGGTCAGTAGACCTACTGGTTACAACTCGAAGTAGCTTTTAAATGTGATGAAGGATTATTCTTCAGACACTCATTCAGGCAATGGGTTTCAGATCTCTGTCAGCCTCTGGTTCAAAAACAATTTTTCTCATCTATGCTCCATCATTCAACCAATCAGCTTAAAAATGTGAACATCTCACCTCGTGATGATTGGAGGTCTATAGAGAATGGAACTGAACAAAGATTAATGGCTTTCCTTCCATTTGTTAAACCATCCCAATGAATAAGATGGAGCATCCCATCACTGGTAGCAATGACTAAATCATCCTGCATTGACTGCAAACTGGGAAGAAGGAAAATATTGCATTTTATATCATATTTGATTTTATTGCATTGGATTAAAGCTTCAAAGAAAAAATTACCAATGTTTATCATCAGCCAAACAATGTAATCCAATTCTAAATATTCTTAATAACAATTTGTAATTGATATTTCTGCATTAAATTCTTTGAAATTGATTGCTGCCTGTAGACAATACAGATATTAGTACTTAACAACATAATGCCTTCATGCAAAGAATGCTTAAAACATGGACAAATTGTTGGAACAGATGTTATAAATTTTCATAAATTTAGAAATAAATTAAAATATTAATTCTAAAGGAAGAAAGTAATAGCATGGGCAGTATTAACTGTTACAGATATTTTCTTTTAGCTGATTAATAATTCAATGCTATTTTGCTCCAGTCAAATGTAAAGATTCTATTTATTTCTAGGAAAGCAGGATAATTTGCATGGTAGTTTGTTCAATGAAAAAGGCTGTCCCATTGTCAACAATTCTGAGATCACATTTCAGTAGAAGTCCAAAAATCCAGATGCCAGAAATCCGGATCACCTGAGAATCTGGACATTTAGAAAACTCTCAAACTATATTAAGTTTAGTGGGCTTTTGTGTGCCTGTGTGCATAAGTGCCACAGGTGCACAGCGGCTACATGCGACCATGCTTAATACTGGTAGTGAAGAAGGTGAATGCTATGCTTACATTAATTTCAAGAGGAGGAATAGTGTATAAGAGTAGAGAGGTGTTAATGAAACTCTATCGGGCACTGGTGAGACCCCATTTGGAGTACTGTGTAGTTTTGGGCCCCTTATCTTAGAATGGATGTGATGTTGTTGGAGAGGGTGCAGAGGAGATTTACTAGGATGATTCCTGGAATGCAAGGGCTAGTGTATGAGGAGCGTTTGGCAGCTCCTGGGTTGTATTCGTTGGAGTATAGGAGAATGAGGGGGGGGGGGGGAACTCATAGAGACATTTCGAATATTGAAAGGTTTTGACAGAGTGAATGCGGATGTTTCCCTTGATGGGTGAATCGAGGATAAGGGATCATAGTCTTAAAATTAGAAGTTATCCAATTAAAACAGAGAGGAGGAAGAATTTCTTTAGTCAGAGGGTCATGGATCTGTGGGACTCATTGCCGCACAAAGCAGTGGAGGCCAGATCACTGGGGAGTATTTAAACAGGAAATGGATAAGTATCTTATTAGTAAGGGATATGGGGAATAGGCTGGAAATTGGAACTAGGTGTGAGCATAGTTTAGCTTAGTGTAGAGTCACGGTACAGACTCGATGGGGCTCGTGGCCTGCTTCTGTTCTTGTATTTTTCTTTTACAATGTTCATTTTTTAAACATAATGTCAAGGATTATATGGTCTTTTTATAGTGAAAAAAATTATGCTTACAGTTTTGTCAAGTGTTGACTTTATTTTTCTTTAAAACTGCTCATTTTGATAAATGAAGCATTCTGTATTTGCTAATGAATAAAATAGCAAAATTTACCTGTTTGTCTCTTTATTCCTCCTTAAATTTTAATTTTAAAAGTACTGCCCAAGAATCTGAAAACACTAAAAATCTAGCCCACCCAATATCCAGAGCAGTCCAGATTTTAAGACTTCTACTGTACCTAGTTATTTGAAATAAAAATAGAAAATGCTGTAAACATTCAACAGATCAGGCAGTGCCTATGGAAAAAGAAAGATGAAATGTTGACTGTTTTTCTTTTCTCCAATACTGTTCTGCCTGACCTCTAGTATATGTGCAGCATTTTCTGGGATTTTGATTTGGACTTTTTGGTAGATTGCTCTAGGCCACACTCAAACTCAGGCCTGCGGGCCAAATTTGGCCCGTGATATAATTATATTTGGCCCGCAAGATCATATCAAATATGTATTAGAGCTGGCCCGCTGGCCGCCGCGCCAGTATAGCGCATGCACAGCTAATACTACAAATCCCAGAATGCTTTGCAAATGCATTGGCACCAGCCCGTCAGCCCGCTAATCGCCCCCACCTCCTCTCTTTACTTCCATTAGCATCTGCGACCTGTCGCCCAACTCACATGTAATAAACCCCTTATAGAAAATGGCCAAACGAAAGACAGAAAACAGGACCTTTCAAGACAGGTGGGAGGAAAACTCTGACCCCAGAGTTTGATGAACTTGCATCTAAGAAGAGATGCCAAGTATCTGGTTTAGACTCAGGTGCATCAGAGTAAATCACAGTGTAGCAAGCTAAGCTTGGATTAATATTTTCTTTGGTTAACTTTGGACTCTTCATAGTTGAAAGATTGGATTTTCATTGAAGCAAGTTGTTATTTTTTTTGACTTGTTGGCTTGTGAAAAAAAATATATTTAAAAGGAGCTTAAAGGCTATAGAGAAATATTATTTATTGAATATTTTATTTCTCATTTGTTAATGTTTCTTCTGGAAAGAGTTTAACCAAAACTATTATTAAACATTTATTTTAATAAGAAAAATTTAACATTACATATGTTGAAAGAAGAGAAAACATGCAGATGTTGTTGAAAATTTTCAATAAATATTTAGTTTGGCCCACGACTTAGTCCAAGTTTTTAATTTTGGCCCTCTGTGAATTTGAGTTTGACACCCCTGCTCTAGAGGATCAAAGTTGTTGGCGAATCTCTATTATGCAAAGGAAATCTACTGAAAGAAGGATAAAGATTGTCTTTGCGAACAAACCTGAAATGACTTGAAAAGTACATGGAAATCTCTTGAAACTCCCAAATATGACAACCAATTAACATAATCAAACATTACAATTAACATAAATATTACAAAAGGAATTACATTCTATTGTATCAAAGATCCTATTCAAAGACATAACTTACATGAAGGCAAACCTAACTGAAACAGCTAAGTATATTTCTAGCTCATAGGCTGATGTCACACCAATACATTGAAGTTCTTCACTTGCATTATAAAAATAATACAAAGCCCACTCACATATTACTCTAACAAAAAAAACTAATGTCATGTAGAAACTAATAAAGAAAAAAATTGCAGCATATCAAGTTTTTGAGTAATTTTCCCACATTACAATGAAAATAATATTTGTGATGGCAAACATGCAACAAAATTCCACAAATAAAATACAAACAGAACATCCTATGCCAAAATGGTCTGATATATTTTTAAAAATACCAAGGAGCAGCATGAATCTTTTGATTATGGTCAGCTATAAATGTACAAATAATAGAATGATAAAATCAAGAACAATTATGAAATATTCATTGAAAAGGAATTGTTTGGCTGATTTGTTTCGTAATTACAAGCAGCTGTATAATTCAAGTTCAAAATTGTCCTCAGACAACTTTCAATATGTCAAAAGAATCCAGTACTGTACTGTACTGTAATCCACATTAATTCACAGGCAAAATTTCAATCTCACACAATATTGTGGCTATATCCATAATATGTTTTTCAAAACATAATTAACTTAAGTCAGTGAACTGTGCAGCATTACAACTGATAAAACTAAACTCTAGTCTTGGAGGTAGTTTTCAAATTGAAAATCTTTCATGCATCATGAAGAGGTATTTTAAAAAAATATGTAGAGCAGTGAGCAATAGTGGACTAATGCTTACCTGGTGATTGGTGCTTGGAAATCTAGCACCTTCTTCATCTCTACAGTTATGGATGGAGCACATTGTTCCTCTTTGTAACCAGTAGCTACCTTGACTCTTGGATTTCCTCTATAATAAAAAGTAAAGCAGTCAGTTTGTTAAATCAGATGAGTTATTTCCACATCAAGGGTCCAAGTATTCATCCAATCATTGAATGAAACTATGTTTTAAAATCTCTGCAGTAACGAAATGCCCTCCTGAAATAATCCATTTGAATACGTTAAAATTTAAAGAACATTTGTTGGTAATTGCACCAAAATGAGAATTCTAACAAGTTGAAATCTCCAAATTTCAAGATCTTTTCTGATGTGCAATATGGAAAAGTAACTTTTAAAGCACTGATCTTTTAAGTGGCAGAACAACAGGTGCCCATTGCAGAAATATTAATTATTTATCCTTTTATTCAATAGAAAAAAAAGCAAGGTCTACAGCTGAAGCTATTTTTGTCACTCAAGTCTGAGGCAGTAGGTGAAATGAAAGGCTGGCTCAATTTAAGGCTATAAAGTTCAAAGCTTCCTTTTCAAAGATGTTATTTTCAAATCCATTTTACATTTTGGTTTTGTATATTAGAAGACAACTAAGATGAAACAATTTCCTCATTAATAGCAGACATTTCTTGTTTAATATTCTGATGCAACCACCTTTTGCATTAAACATTTGCCCAGTTCATGTCAGAGGAAAGCCATGAATAATTAGCAAGGAAAACCACTCTACCCTGAAAAGCTGACCCACTGGTTGATCAAGATAGCATGAATGTTCTCTGTTGAAAGTGAATACATCGGAAATATTGAACAGATAGGGATAAAATTACAGATCGGTTTAACAAGATCAAAAACCAGCACAGGGCACGGGGACAAAGAAAATGTTCCCAACCCCTAATTTCAGCTAATTAATTCTGATAAACCTCTAGGGTTTGTATGTTTAAACATTCCCACCTCTAATGTCATTAACATGGAAGAGCAATCCAAATGATATGAACATTCATAATAAAATGAAAGAAACGTCAAGAGCAAACAAATAATTCATCATGAAAATAAAGTGTGCTGAGACATTGGAGCATACATAATGCAATATCCAGTTAATCCAAACCCAGGTTATTAACCGATTGTGGAAAAGTTTTCTCAAAACAATATCAACATCAATTACTGAAAATAAGTCCACACCAGTCAAATGTTGCCCTCGTTCATATTCATCTTTAGTCAAGGCTTTACCAGAGAGAAGAGTAAAATATCAGAGAAAGTGAAGATCAAACCAGCATATAATATACTAACCTCCTTAATTACAGAAATGAAGCTTCAAATAAGCAGAATTCGAGACAGTTCCTATGGCTACCCTAAACTGGTAAAGAGTAACGATTTTCGACACAGTAACAACGGCTCAAAAGAAATATTAATACATAGTACATACTTGAATAGTAAAGAGGCTAAATGGAGTTAATCAAAACCATTTAGGTGATTTATTGTCAATCACAATAAAAGGAGACCTTTACAATGACTGTTTACTGTGACATAAAATTACTTTGAAAGGCACCACATCTGCACCTAACAACACAGAGACACCTCAACTTGTAATGCTATTGATTAAGATCATGGGTAGCTATCAACAGATAATGTGACTGAGAAGCAGCAAGTTAGGAGCTGTTTGTAGCCAAGGAAGGTATTTTGCAGAAAAGTAAATTAATGCATGGTCAACACGAAAGATACACATTTTTTAATGCATGAGAAATAAGTGTAAAGCTGTACTACCAATGTCCAGGAAGCACTCTGGTGAACTTTCGCTATACTCACTCTATTACAAGTACAATATATCACTCCAAAGGTAGGAAGTCCAGACCTGAACTCGATAGGCAAAAATAGTTCCATCAAACCTACTGAAGTTCAATATTGTTGTACTCTAACCTTCATGCATGAAAGGCCAATATACCACCCACCTTCCTAATTTCTTCTTATAGCTTCCCAATTATCAGGACTTGTTTTAGGACATCCTGGCCCCAATGAACACCCACAATTTTTTCCATCTCTCAGCATTTAAAAAGTATTCCACTTACCATTTTCTGCAAAAAATAGATGACCGCATGGGTTTCCTCTGGGTGGTTCGGTTTCTTCCCACCATTCAAAACATACCAGAGGTTGTAGGTCAGTTGATTGCAATTGGGCAGCATGGACTTGTGGGCTGAAAGGGCCTGTTACCATGCCATATGTCTAAATTTAAAATTTAAAAGGTTCTCCCTCAGCCTCCTACATTCCAGCGAGAATAAACCCAGGCTATCCAATTTCTCCTTGTTCCTACAGCCTTTTAATCTTGACAACATCCTGGTGAATCTCTTCTACACTCTTTTTAATACTACCATACCCCTCCTAATTGTAGTGTCCAGAAAGTACACAATATTCCATATCATAATTAATACTGTGGACAGTTGAAACATGACATCCCAATCCTTGTACTCAATGCAAATAGCACTTGACATTACAGCACACAAGATTATTCAACCCATTGTGTTTTGTGTCAACTCTTAAAGAGTTAAAGAAGAGCAGCCAATGAGAGGGTTATGGTTATATACAGTCAAGGGGTTTTATTCTTGAAATGTCTGTAATATTCAATATGAGTATAATGGAGTGGCAAATTAAAAGGATAAAGAAGAGGGAACTTATAATTTCATTATGATTTGAAAAATAATTTGCAATACTTTATTTAAAGAAAAATTCTGAAACTTTACGCAATGTATCCTGAGTTCTGCAACATTAAGTCAAGAATGAATCATGTATTCCCTTTAAGTCACAAAATATGCATGCAGGTTATGGATGTGAAGGGACTAAGTGCATAGTTCACTCAGCAATATAAAGAGGTATTTGAACTTTGTTGCCACATCAGTATCACATGCATTTGTTCAATGAGGTGCCCTGTCGAAGCAACTTCAAGGTAATGAAATCTGGGTCTCTGTTCTTCTGAATGCCATATAAATGTCCTGCCTCTCTCATTTTGCAACAGTTCACTTTATTCACTGAATTAATATATTAATAAAGCATAAACAAATTTACACAATGTTAAACAATTAAAAAGGAAATAAAATTGACAGCGTGTTTTATGGGAAATTCATTTAATATGAATCGGCCATCTCAAAATCCCCATTTCTATCCCACACAGGGTAATTTTAAATTTGTTTCAAATGACTATCCACCATAATTTCTGCTCAGGTACCATTTTCCCAGACTCACTTTCAGTCAAGGCATCCAGTTAATTGGGTAGATATTTTTGGCATGTGATTTCCTAGTTATGGTTCTGTCTTCTGTGCAGAAGTTGAAGTATATATAAAAAATTTACAAGTAACAGGCATATCTGGTAACATTACAAAACTATATACCTTCTCATTGGCATAGACCTTGGGAAAGACTACAAACTGAAGGAAAACAGCGACTACAAATGAATTGGCAAACCATATTACCTTCACAATGGCAAACTGGAGGAGATTGTTTAAACTAAATAAACCCTTTTTTTTTCAAACTTTATTTGAAAGATAATAATAAACATGACATACAGAATAGAAATAATTAAAAAAAAGATCTTGCATTAACACCCATCCCACCCTCCCACCCCTACAGCCCTTAAGGGGAGCAAAGAAATATATAGATTATATATATAAAAAGAAAATATTATAAATGTTAATAACATTTCAAAGTATATCTAAATTCATATATTTCAAATAAGGAGACCACTTACTAACAAAAAAAGAATAATTATCATGTAAATTATAAATAATTTTTTCCATAACAATACATGCTTTCAATTCATTATACCAACGTGATATATTAATCTCAGTATCATCTTTCCAGGGACTAGCAACACATTTACACGCTACTGATAACACCAAACATACAAAAGCAATTTGAATTTTATCCAATCTCATTCCCCTTAACGAATATAAATTTCCCAACAAAAAAATCATTGGATCTAACTTTAACACGTCCAAACAGCATGTAAAAAAGTTCCAATACATGAGCCACATCTAAAACAAGAATCCGAATTACTTCACCCATATTTTTTTTTAGCTTTTCCAGGGTCAAATATAATTGACGTAAAAAATTATAATTAACCACTCCATATCTTACATTAGTCAATTTAATTACATTGTCCTGACACATATTCGCCCAATCATCTTCGGGAAAAATAAATACTAAATCACTCTCCCATTTAAGTTTAGATTTCTTCCAATCTGTCTTATCGATACTATCTTGTAACAAATTGTACATACCTGAAATATAACCTTTTTTTAGTATAGAGGAAATCAAAGATTCAAATCTCAACAAAGTAGTAAAATCATCTCTCTACCATAATTAACTTTTATCAAAGCTCTAAGTTGATAATACGCAAACAGGTATATCAAATCTTTCTCTCAATTGATTAAAAGAAAGAAATTGCCCCTCTACAAAACAATCTTGCATTTTCTTTATACCTTTAAATCCCAAATCTTTAAATAATTATTAAACATTGAAAAAGGAATAAGCTGATTATTTTATAATGGAGTTAAAATTGATAATTTATCTTTTGACCCTAATACCCATTTTTTTTAACTAAATCTTTAACAAATGTTTCAATATCGGCATATCATATTGCTGTAACAAAATCAAATTCCAACAAAATATAAATTCATGTATTTCAACCCTAGAAATACAGGCCATCTCCACTTTAGCCCAGCTGGAAGGCTGATCTAAATCCATCAATTTACTAATAAACTTCAACTGGGCCGCTTCATAATAGTTTTGAAAATGTGGTAATTGTAGTCCCCCCAATGTATACTTCCATGTAAGTCTATGCAACGCCACTCGAGCTAATTTACCTTTCCATAAAAATTCTTGCACTGCTTTATTCAAATCTTGAAAAAAAACCCTTATAAAGTAAACAAGGTAGTGACTGGAATAAATATTGAATTTGAGGAAAAATATTCATTTTAATACAATTAACCCGACCAATCAAAGTTAATGGAAGATCTTTCCACTTAATCAAATCTGCTTTAATCCATCTTAATATAGGTACATAATTTAATAGATATAATGATTGATAATTCGTATCCATAGACACACCTAAATATTTAATTTTACTTGTCCACCTTAATTTTGTAACAGTTTTAAATTCAGAATAATCTTTCACTCCAACTGGTAAAATTTAATTTTATCCCAATTAACTTTATATCCCGATAATTCTCCAAATTTCAGCAAAAACTCTTGCAACTGTTTCAACGACCGTTCCAGTTCTGTCAAATATACCAACACATCATCCACAAATGAGTTAATTTTATATTCTTCATTCTTAACCCTCATCCCTCCAATTTCTTCATTTTGTCTAATAGCCTGAGCTAACAGTTCAATAACCAACACAAATAAGGCTGGTGACAACAGGCAGCCCTGTCGAGTTGAACAATTCTATTTAAATGATAAAGAAATCTGTCCATTTGTCACCACCCTAGCAATTGGGTTTGTATATAAAGCCTTAACCCAACCAATAAAAGAAGGGCCGAATTTAAATTTCTCTAACACTTTAAATAAAAAATCCCACTCAACCCTATCAAAAGCTTTTTCTCCATCTAATGCAACCACCATAGGATGGTTAGGTTGCTTTCGATATGCGTTGACCAAAGTAATTAATTGAAATATATTGTCTGATGCATTTCTATTCTTAATAAAACCTGTTTGATCAATATGTACCAATTTAGGTTAATATTTAGCAAGTCTACTTTCGCTATAATTTTATAATCTACATTTAAAGAAATAGGTCTATATGAAGACACTTTTAATGGATCTCTATCTTTTTTTTGGAATGTCAGTTATTAAAGCACTTGAACATGATTCTGGTAACTTCTGATCTTCAGTAACTTGATTCAGCACTTCTCCAAATACATTAGAGAAATCATCATAAAAAAATTTATAAAGTTCCACAGGGAATCCATCATCCCCTGGGGACTTTCCATTAGGCATTTCCTGAATAGCTTCCTTAATTTAAAAATCCATAAATGAAGATTCCAATTCCTAAACCTCATTTCCATCTAATACCGGTAACTTTAATTTAGATAAGTAAGAGTCAATAGAACCATTATCCTGTTTCTCCTCAGAAGTACATAATTTTAAATAAAATGAATAAAACTGGTCATTAATTTCCTGAGGTTTATAAGTAACTTTTGAATTCTTCTTAACAGCATTAATAGTCCAAGATGTTTGTTCAGCTTTCAATTGCCAAGCAAGTACCTTATGAGCTCTTTCCCCCAATTCATAATAACATTGTTTAGATTGATTAATTAAGCGCTCAAACTGTTAAGTTTGTAAAGTATTATAATGTAATTTCAACCTCACTAATGTGACTTTTTTAAATCTTCTGATACATCTTTATGAAAATCTTTCTCTAACTCAGCAATCTTATTTTCTAACTCTAAACTTTCTGCCATATATTGTTTCTTAACTTTCGTAGAATAATTAATAATCTGCCCCCTCAAATAAGCTTTTAAAGCATCCCATATTACAAAATGACTATCCACAGAATTAACATTCTTGGTCAAAAATAAAGAGCTATGTTCTTTAACAAAAGTAACAAACTCTGGTTTTTTCAATAACATTGCATTAAACCTCCATCTAAATGACGAACGTACTACCTCCGAACTTTCACAAGAAAAAAGTAATAATGAATGATCTGATATAACTCTACTTTTATATTCAGCTCTTAATACTCTACCTTGTAAATGCGCTGAAACCAAAAATAAATCAATTCTAGAAAATGAATCATTTCATGAAGAATAAAAAGAAAATTCTTTCTCTGTAGGATTAACTTTTCTCCAAATATCCACCAAATTTAAATCTTTAATTGACACATTAATTTGTACTGATTTCCTTATACTTTTTGGATTTCTATCCAATAAAGGCTCCAAAACACAATTAAAATCACCACCAACTAAGACATTTTCATTAGCATGAATTAACAATAGAAAAGCTTCTGAAATAAATCGCTCATCATCTATATTAGGGGCATAAAGATTCAGCAAAAATTTTACAGTTCACTCTTAATACTCTGCCAGCATACCCCTCTGAAGATTCCAATTTAAATGGTAAATTTTTATGAATCAAAATCGCTACTCCTCTTGCCTTAGAATTAAAACAAGAAAAAACATCACCAACCCAATCTCTTTTCAATTTCAAATGTACTTTTTCAGTCAAATGTGTTTCTTGTAAAAAAGCAATATAAATTTTCATTTTTTAAATATAAGCCAATATTCTTTCTCTTAATTGGATTATTTAATCCCTGAATATTAAAAGTCACAAAATTCAATTTAGACATCTTTTTTACTACTAATATATTTACACACTATAAAATAATGCTCCCCTCTATAATTCTTCCAAAAAAAACCCAGAAAAATACAAAAATACTAAAAATCTGGGTGTGGTAAACCCACTAGCGGCAGATGACTATCAAAGTATTCAGTGTCATCCATCCCCCCCCAGCCAGATACATATTTATTATTTAATTAAACACAATAAAATATAGTCCATATATTCAGTCCAATGATTCCAAGCCCAACGACTGCTCCGGATCTTCAACATCAAGAAAACTTTGTGTCAACTCTTCTTTCTTTCCGTTCTTTCCCTTCGCATGTCCATTTTCATTTACCCTCCTATTAGGAAACATCGGAGGAGAACGCACATTTCTTCGCATTCCAGCAAACAGTTAGCAAAAACCAAAGCATCAAAAAATTGAGTTTGAAAATTTCCATAAAAAAACTTCAAAATTGGAGGATAACGAAAAGCAAACTTGTAGCCTTTTTGCCAAAAAACAACTTTGGCCATATTAAATTCTCGTCGTCTTCTAATAACCTCTTGGCTCAAATCGGCATTCAAGAACACTCTGTTATTTTGAACCATTAATGGAGACTGATTCTGCCGTGCGTTCTGTACTGCCATACGTAAAATCTCCATTGCAGGCAAAATCTTCGCTAGGATTCTCCTAAATAGATTAATACCTAGTGTCACCGAGAATGTTCTCCCAGAATCACAGTGCGGCTTTCACGCAAACAGAGGAACTACTGACATGGTCTTTGCCCTCAGACAGCTCCAAGAAAAGTGCAGAGAACAAAACAAAGGACTCTACATCACCTTTGTTGACCTCACCAAAGCCTTCGACTCCGTGAGCAGGAAAGGGCTTTGGCAAATACTAGAGCGCCTCGGATGCCCCCCAAAGTTCCTCAACATGGTTATCCAACTGCACGAAAATCAACAAGGTCGGGTCAGATACAGCAATGAGGTCTCTGAACCCATCTCCATTAACAATGGCGTGAAGCAAGGCTGCGTTCTCGCACCAACCTTCTTTTCAATCTTCTTCAGCATGATGCTGAAACAAGTCATGAAAGACCTCAACAATGAAGACGCTGTTTACATCCGGTACCCCACAGATGGCAGTCTCTTCAATCTGAGGCGCCTGCAAGCTCACACCAAGACACAAGAGCAACTTGTCCGTGAAATACTCTTTGCAGACGATGCCGCTTTAGTTGCCCATTCAGAGCCAGCTCTTCAGCGCTTCACGTCCTGTTTTGCGGAAACTGCCAAAATGTTTGGCCTGGAAGTCAGCCTGAAGAAAACTGAGGTCTTCCATCAACCAGCTCCCCACCATGACTACCAGCCCCCCCACATCTCCATCGGGCACCCAAAACTCAAAACGGTCAACCAGTTTACCTATCTTGGCTGCACCATTTCATCGGATGCAAGGATTGACAACGAGATAGACAACAGACTCGCCAAGGCAAATAGCACCTTTGGAAGACTACACAAAAGAGTCTGGAAAAACAATCAACTGAAAAACCTCACAAAGATTAGCGTATACCCACATTCCTGTTCAGCTCCGAATCATGGGTCCTCTACCAGCATCGCCTATGGCTCCTAGAACGCTTCGACCAGTGTTGTCTCCGCTCCATCCTCAACATTCATTGGAGCGACTTCATCCCTAACATCGAAGTACTCGAGATGGCAGAGGCCAACAGCATTGAATCCACGCTGCTGAAGATCTAACTGCGCTGGGTAGGTCACGTCTCCAGAATGGAGGACCATCGCCTTCTCAAGATCGTGTTATATGGCGAGCTCTCCACTGGCCACCGTGACAGAGGTGCACCAAAGAAGAGGTACAAGGACTGCCTAAAGAAATCTCTTGGTGCCTGCCACATTGACCACCGCCAGTGGGCTGATATCGCCTCAAACCGTGCATCTTGGTGCCTCACAGTTCGGCGGGCAGCAACCTCCTTTGAAGAAGACCGCAGAGCCCACCTCACTGACAAAAGACAAAGGAGGAAAAACCCAACACCCAACCCACCAATTTTCCCCTGCAACCGTGTCTGCCTGTCCCGCATTGGACTTGTCAGCCACAAACGAGCCTGCAGCTGATGTGGACATTACCCCTCCATAAATCTTCGTCCGCGAAGCCAAGCCAAAGAAGAGTTTTCTTCTCAGAGCTCTGTGAGCTCTATCCAGTCCAAGCCTTCAGGAAAAAGCTCTTTATCCAGCACCTCTGGGATCCAGTACTTAAAAAAATTTATAGGGTTGGCACCTTCAATGTCTTCTGGAAGACCAACTATTTTCACATTATTCCTTCAGCTTTGATTTTCCTACGAATCAATCTTCTTCATTAAATCTTTTTTGAATCCCCCAATCTACAAAAGAACATTCCACTTTTTCCATTTTATCTCTATTACATTCTACCTGATTTTGACACTCAGAAAAAGCTGTTTCAATTTTCTTAAAATTATCTTGCACAGTATCAACTGTTTTTATACATCTATTAATATCACTCTTAACTACAATCATTTCCTGTTTCACAGTTAACATCTCATCACACAGGGTATTCATTTTTATTTTCATCTCCATAAATCCTTGATTCACTTGAGTTGATATTTGTTTTGACATATTATGCATTTGACAAGCAATCCCTTCCAAAACAGTAAACACGGTCTCCATTCCAGATTGCACTTCCACTTTTTGAGATCTACCTCCTTTAACTACAGGCTCCTCATCCTGGACAAATTCCAATAAGGTAAGTTCCTCTTCTTACTCAGTCATCATAGGTCCTTTGGCTGAACGGCTGCGGGTCTGGACACCCAACACCGGTACCTCGACCTCTTCGGGACGCTGTCGTTCGGGCTCCCCCACAGCCCATACTTTATCCAGCAATTCTCGGACCTGGGATGCCCCACGCAGGTCAGGCAAAGCCGGCGGACGCGCAGGAGCGTCCTCCGATGCTACACTGTGCACCACCGGGCCGCCCAGCATGGTTGCAGGTCTCCTTGTCGGCCATGCTGTCCGCGCGCACGGCTTCACGTTAATGCGGGTCGGCAACGGCCAAGCTCACCAAGGTGTCAGTGCCATCTTGTGGAGGCAAGATCGGTGCCGGAGTTAAACTCGAACGGGCTGGAGTCCTCTGAGGCCTGGAGACTCCCAACTACGACTCCATGGATTCAGCTATGCAGGTAGGCCTCAATTCTTCCGCACTTTTGTATGGTAATTTTTTTCTGAAGTTAAGGTTTACATTTTTTCACATTAGATGTCATCATAAATCACTGTTATTTAAACAACTGTAAATATTATTTTTAACCACTTTTATGCTTTTTAAAAACCGGGTATTTAGTGATCCAGCTGGGGGAAGGTGGAATACACGTCTTTCTTCTACGCCATCTTGCCACGCCCCCACTAAATAAAACCCTTTGTATATTTAATGCAGTCCACAAAAGTGCTGGAGTAGCTCAAGTCATGCAGCATCGATAGTAAGTAAAGAGTAATCAATGTTTTAGGCCTGAACCCTTCCTCAAGAAATGAACAATAATCAATATCTTGTTAACACTTATAGCAGTATGGTCCTGAACTTTATTTCTTCTTCCTAATGGTCCATTATTCGTCTAATCAAGCATAGTATTGACAGCACAAGGTATGTCTACACACTCATCATATCCAGTGGTTCCAGAGCTTTTGGTACATCTGAACCAATCAGCAACTCAATCTCAGAGTTGATTTCACATAAACAAACATTTTTCAAATGCGTCCACGGTTCAATGTCATTTTGATGTGGGATGTTTCCTTTATGCACAGTCATGGTTTTCTGAGTATATATGCCTAGAAGTTCACAGAAATCGTTACTATCTAGTCCAGCGACCTCTAGGCCCAAAACAACGTTGATTCCAAAGTGTTTAATTTGACCTATATTTCTCAATAGAATTTTTGATATTCTTTCTTGAAGATTAAGCTTATTCATTAAGCACGCAGTGCAAAGTGATGCAGAGCTTCCTGGGTCAAGAAATGCATAAGTATGCACTATTGCATTTCCTTTCTTGGCCTTGACTTGCAAAGGAATTATAAAAGTTTGCAGTTGTTCTCACCAACCCCAGTAAGACCATTTGTCGGTACCGAGGCTTCAGCACTGTTATCTGCTTTTTTTCTTGCTGTTTGTTTCTTTTCCCGTAAGATACGTAGCATTTTGGGATGCTTTTGACTGCACATGTCACAGTGAAGTTGCTTTTTGCAGTTTTTGCAGATGTGTCCTTTACACAGAGTGTCATTTTTAAATAGAGATACAGCACAGTAGCAGGCCTTCTGGATCACGAGCCCACGCCACCCAAATTAAAGTTAACTCACATGACCAATTAACCTACTAACTCTATGTCTTTGAAACATAAGAGAAAACTGGAGTGATTGGAGGAAACTAACACGAGTACGGGAAGAATGTACAAACTCCTTACAGACTGTCGGATTTGAACTTGCCGAGTTTCTCCAGCACTTTTGTATATTGCACTAAAATCACACCTACACACTCTCCTGTTTAAAACTTCATGGTGTATTTATGCCATGTTTTGTCACTTGATTAACTGTAACAGAAATTGATGCTAAATTTACAAACAGAAATGATTTTCACTTGTCAGACTCAAAATTCTGATCCAAGTTATTAATTATTTTTGGAATTTTGCTTTGTAATAGTGTTGCTTTAATACTACGCTACCGAGCTGATTTGAAAAATGTACCCTTAGGGCAATGATTAGGCCCAAACCTCCTTTATTACATGAAATTACATACTTACCCCTCACATGCTATAATTACTTTGAGATATGGAAATTGATTTTGATTTTAAAAGATCATATTTGAAATGCATTTGAGGACATCATAATCCAGTGGTTCTCAACCTTTTTATTTCCACTCACATACCACTTTAAGTAATCTCTATGCCATTGGTGCTCTGTGATTAGTAAGGGATTGCTTAATGTGGTATGTGAGCGGGAAGGGAAGGTTGAGAATCCCTGTTCTAGACCCAATTGTTACTGAAATATTTTGCTTGAGAAAAATTGTCATTGGCCCATTTCCTTGGAGTTATGAAACTGTGCACATAACGAGTCAATTAGGTACAATTAAAGCAGTGGTTTTCAAACTTTTTTTTCTACCACACACCACTTTAAGCAATCCCTTCCTCATCAGAGGGCACCTATGGCATAGGGAATACTTAAAGTGGTATGTGAGTGGAAAGAAAAAGGTTGAGAACCACTGCCCAAATATGTAAATTCTTCGGATGTATGTTATTAAACGACAACAAAATAATTCAGGTGTGATTATTAAGATGTCAATGAAAGAAGTGAGATTTGTTTGCAATATGTAATATGTTTATTAAAGCAGCACCTTGGATCTGCTGGGAGCATGTACAGTGACACATTTTGTACATGCAACAGTACTTCCATCTTTATAAAACTTTCAGGTGAGGCAGGCAGGTGGCAAGTCTATAGCCATCCTTCATTTTCTATCTTGAACTCTACCTCTTCAATCTCATTGGCAATGCAGATCTAATCCAAATATATGCAATTGCAGAGAAAAGAAAACAATGGTTGTAAATTAGGCATTTAAAATTATTCCACTGTTAGAACATCTTAATTCATTCTAAATATATTTGTAAAATGCTAACACTAAACAGGGGTTGAAATGCTTCATGCAATCATGTGAAGACTTGAAATTCACCCCACCTTCAACAGCTTTTATTTTAAAAGTGCAACATATTATTCTTAAAATGGATCTAAACTGAGAATTTTCTTTCTTTTTTAATATTTTTATTAACATTGAAATTTCACATCAAAAATACAGAGTACACACGGATATATGCAGGGGTGCAGTGCTGCTGGAGCTCACCAGGGCCACGCTCCAGCACCTCTGTAAAATAAGGCAAAATTAATAAGCGGGAAATTTAAATCAGTGGGCATTCACAGCGGCTGCATATTAAATACAACAGCGATTTTACAGAAGCGGGTGTTGGGGTGGGGGATGGGGAGTGTTATGGGAATGAACAGGCATGAGTCATGTGCGCATGATGTCAGATCATGGAGTTACGTTCTACGGGGAGTTTGACACCATCGTCAAATGAATTACAGCTCCTCTGAGTTTCGAACAAGCAGCAGTGATATTTCCAAAGGGGACAAAGTGGCCATGAGGATTAAAAAAATCCACACTCCAGTTGTCAGGTTCCAAAGGATTTCTAAAAAGAGGACATTGGAGATGAAAATTTGGTGAAAAAAGAACGACATCAGGCGATGAAAGCACATACTTAGCAGTGGGAAATAAAGGAAGAAATTCAAGAGGAAAACAACAAAAATATAAGAGAAACAGTAAACTGAAAGACAGAAAGTGAGATGTCAAACTCAAGAGCCGGGGCCAGGACAGCAGGCGGCCAATTGCAAGAGCCAGGGAAATCAAGGAGAGCCAGGGCCGGGACAGCCGGGGAAACCGGGGTGGGACAGCTGGGGCTGGGACAACGGGCAGCCAAACTCGAGAGCCGGGGCCAGGACAGCCAGGGAAACCAGGGCCGGGACAGCAGGCGGCCAATTGCAAGAGCCAGGGAAATCAGGGCCAGGAGAGCCGGGGCCGGGACAGCCAGGGAAATCGAGGTGGGACAGCCGGGGAAACCGGGGCTGGGACAACGGGCAGCCAAACTCAAGAGCCGGGGCCGGGACAGCAGGCAGCTAAACTCAAAAGCCGAGGCCTGGATAATGGGGGGCCAAACTCAAGAGCTACAACCGGAAAAGCAGGGGAAACTGGGGTCGGGATTTGTGGAAGCATTGAACCAATAGTGCTTCAAGTTCTTACAAAATAAGGCTGTGGTGGCACAGGAGAGTAAACAAAATCCTATGGTGCAAAGGAACAGTTCATATGTTTCAACTCATGAAGTGTGGAAATACATCTATAAAGTAGGAATCAGGATGGTGGAACTGTCAATGGAAGATAATAGAAACCATTCTGAATACATTGATATATAATGGGAAGGTAGAGAACACTATTACAGCTGCACTATTGGTAGGGTGGATGGGCAAATGAAACTGGATGGATCATCCAGCCCACTGGCCTAATGATAACACATTGTGGGGTGTGCCCAGTATTGCCATGAAGGTAGAGACATTTCTCCAGCAACTTGTCAATACACGATGGAGTGGCCAAAACCTCCAGAAACGTTAAGGGTCATGCTTGGGCTTGGTGTTCTTCATCCCCAAGGGAATCCAGCAAAGGGGGACACCCTCCAGTATATTTAGACTAGATGCAGTGACTTGCAGAATTTATTCAGTCCATCTACTTATTTAAAGACTGTATGTTTCCAGTTAATAAATTTTAAGTTCAATAGTGCGGGATCAGTGGAATTTAAGTAAAGTTCTCTGTAGTGTTAAAATCAAGTGCAATATTTTGACATTATTAAGTTATCTTTGGCTTGGCTTCGCGGACGAAGATTTATGGAGGGGGTAAAAAGTCCACGTCAGCTGCAGGCTCGTTTGTGGCTGACCAGTCCGATGCGGGACAGGCAGACACGATTGCAGCGGTTGCAAGGGAAAATTGGTTGGTTGGGGTTGGGTGTTGGGTTTTTCCTCCTTTGCCTTTTGTCAGTGAGGTGGGCTCTGCGGTCTTCTTCAAAGGAGGCTGCTGCCCGCCAAACTGTGAGGCGCCAAGATGCACGGTTTGAGGCGTTATCAGCCCACTGGCGGTGGTCAATGTGGCAGGCACCAAGAGATTTCTTTAGGCAGTCCTTGTACCTTTTCTTTGGTGCACCTCTGTCACGGTGGCCAGTGGAGAGCTCGCCATATAATACGATCTTGGGAAGGCGATGGTCCTCCATTCTGGAGACGTGACCCATCCAGCGCAGCTGGATCTTCAGCAGCGTGGACTCGATGCTGTCGACCTCTGCCATCTCGAGTACCTCGACGTTAGGGGTGTGAGCGCTCCAATGGATGTTGAGGATGGAGCGGAGACAACGCTGGTGGAAGCGTTCTAGGAGCCGTAGGTGGTGCCGGTAGAGGACCCATGATTCGGAGCCGAACAGGAGTGTGGGTATGACAACGGCTCTGTATACGCTTATCTTTGTGAGGTTTTTCAGTTGGTTGTTTTTCCAGACTCTTTTGTGTAGTCTTCCAAAGGCACTATTTGCCTTGGCGAGTCTGTTGTCTATCTCATTGTCGATCCTTGCATCTGATGAAATGGTGCAGCCGAGATAGGTAAACTGGTTGACCGTTTTGAGTTTTGTGTGCCCGATGGAGATGTGGGGGGGCTGGTAGTCATGGTGGGGAGCTGGCTGATGGAGGACCTCAGTTTTCTTCAGGCTGACTTCCAGGCCAAACATTTTGGCAGTTTCCGCAAAGCAGGACGTCAAGCGCTGAAGAGCTGGCTCTGAATGGGCAACTAAAGCGGCATCATCTGCAAAGAGTAGTTCACGGACAAGTTTCTCTTGTGTCTTGGTGTGAGCTTGCAGGCGCCTCAGATTGAAGAGACTGCCATCCGTGCGGTACCGGATGTAAACAGCGTCTTCATTGTTGGGGTCTTTCATGGCTTGGTTCAGCATCATGCTGAAGAAGATTGAAAAGAGGGTTGGTGCGAGAACACAGCCTTGCTTCACGCCATTGTTAATGGAGAAGGGTTCAGAGAGCTCATTGCTGTATCTGACCCGACCTTGTTGGTTTTCGTGCAGTTGGATAATCATGTTGAGGAACTTTGGGGGACATCCGATGCGCTCTAGTATTTGCCAAAGCCCTTTCCTGCTCACGGTGTCGAAGGCTTTGGTGAGGTCAACAAAGGTGATGTAGAGTCCTTTGTTTTGTTCTCTGCACTTTTCTTGGAGCTGTCTGAGGGCAAAGACCATGTCAGTGGTTCCTCTGTTTGCGCGAAAGCCGCACTGTGATTCTGGGAGAATATTCTCAGCGACACTAGGTATTATTCTATTTAGTAGAATCCTAGCGAAGATTTTGCCTGCAATGGAGAGCAACGTGATTCCCCTGTAGTTTGAGCAGTCTGATTTCTCGCCTTTGTTTTTGTACAGGGTGATGATGGTGGCATCACGAAGATCCTGAGGCAGTTTACCTTGGTCCCAACAAAGCTTGAAAAACTCATGCAGTTTGGCATGCAGAGTTTTGCCGCCAGCCTTCCAGACTTCTGGGGGGATTCCATCCATACCTGCTGCTTTGCCACTTTTCAGTTGTTCGATTGCCTTATATGTCTCATCCAGGGTGGGAACCTCATCCAGCTCTAGCCTTAGGGGCTGTTGAGGGAGCTGGAGCAGGGCGGAATCTTGGACTGAGCGGTTGGTACTGAAAAGAGATTGGAAGTGTTCTGACCATCGGTTGAGGATGGAGATCTTGTCGCTGAGGAGGACTTTGCCGTCTGAGCTGCGCAGCGGGCTTTGGACTTGGGGTGAGGGGCCGTACACAGCCTTTAGAGCCTCGTAGAAACCCCTGAAGTCGCCAATGTCCGCGCTGAGCTGTGTTCGTTTGGCGAGGCTAGTCCACCACTCATTTTGGATCCCCGGAGTTTGCGCTGAAGATGGCTGCATGCGCGACGGAAGGCTTGTTTCTTCTCTGGACAGGACGGCTTTGTAAGGTGAGCCTGGTGGGCAGCTCGCTTCTTTGCCAGCAGCTCCTGGATTTCCTGGCTGTTTTCGTCAAACCAGTCCTTGTTTTTCCTGGAGGAGAAGCCCAGTACCTCTTCAGTGGATTGCAGTATGGTAGCCTTCAACTGATCCCAGAGGGTTTCAGGGGACGGGTCCGTGAGGCGGGTTGCAACGTCGAGCTTTGCTTTGAGGTTTGCCTGGAAGTTTCCTCTCGCTTCGTCTGACTGCAGTTTTCCAACATTGAACCTCTTTCTGGGGGCATTATTGTTCCTGGGCTTTGGCTTGAAGTGAAGGTTGAGCTTGCAGCGAACCAGCCGGTGGTCAGTGTGGCATTCCGCGCTAGGCATGACCCTGGAGCAAGGGGGAGACGGCGGCCCCAGTCCGGGCACAGGGAGAGCAGCAGCGGCCCCGGCCCCGGTCCGGGCGAAGGGTAGACGGCGGCGGCCCCGATACGGGCAGGAGCAAGGGGGAGACGGCGGCCCCAGTCCGGGCACAGGGAGAGCAGCAGCGGCCCCGGCCCCGGTCCAGGCGAAGGGTAGACGGCGGCGGCCCCGATACGGGCAGGAGCAAGGGGGAGACGGCGGCCCCGGCCTCGGTCGAGTGAGGCAGGCGGAGGCCCCGGTCCGGACAGGGAGTGGGAGGCGGCGGCCCCAGTCCAGGCACAGGGAGAGCAGCAGCGGCCCCGGCCCCGGTCCGGGCGAAGGGTAGACGGCGGCGACCCTGGTCCGGGCAGGAGCAAGGGGGAGACGGCGGCCCCAGTCCGGGCACAGGGAGAGCAGCAGCGGCCCCGGCCCCGGTCCGGGCGAAGGGTAGACGGCGGCGGCCCCGATACGGGCAGGAGCAAGGGGGAGACGGCGGCCCCGGCCTCGGTCAAGTGAGGCAGGCGGAGGCCCCGGTCCGGACAGGGAGTGGGAGGCGGCGGCCCCAGTCCGGGCACAGGGAGAGCAGCATTGGCCCCGGCCCCGGTCCGGGCGAAGGGTAGACGGCGGCGGCCCCGATGCGGGCAGGAGCAAGGGGGAGACGGCGGCCCCAGTCCGGGCACAGGGAGAGCAGCAGCGGCCCCGGCCCCGGTCCGGGCGAAGGGTAGACGGCGGCGGCCCCGATACGGGCAGGAGCAAGGGGGAGACGGCGGCCCCGGCCTCGGTCAAGTGAGGCAGGCGGAGGCCCCGGTCCGGACAGGGAGTGGGAGGCGGCGGCCGCAGTCCGGGCACAGGGAGAGCAGCAGCGGCCCCGGCCCCGGTCCGGGCGAAGGGTAGACGGCGGCGGCCCCGATGCGGGCAGGAGCAAGGGGGAGACGGCGGCCCCGGCCTCGGTCAAGTGAGGCAGGCGGAGGCCCCGGTCCGGACAGGGAGTGGGAGGCGGCGGCCCCAGTCCGGGCACAGGGAGAGCAGCAGCGGCCCCGGCCCCGGTCCGGGCGAAGGGTAGACGGCGGCGGCCCCGATGCGGGCAGGAGCAAGGGGTAGACGGCGGCCCCGGCCTCGGTCGAGTGAGACAGGCGGTGGCCCCAGTCCAGGCACATTAAGTTATAGAATGCTCTCAATTATACAATGTCAAATACAACATGGCAGCCACCAAGGCCAGGTCTCACAAGAACTCCCTATCGATGTATTTGGTGAGCTTCTGTACCTAAAAATTAGCACTGCACCCCTGGATATATGTGAAAAGTCAAGAAAATACATTGCACTTAAATCATTTTATTTCATCTAAGGTATTCCACATTTTCATCAAAGATTATATTGCATTGCTATTTTATTATAAAAAAAAAGGAAAATCTAAACCCACTACCAAGAAGGAAGCTATTTGACCAAAAATACAGAATTCTTATCAAAATGATAAATTATCTAATTAATCAAGTTCTACCTTCATAAAAAAATCAAAAATTATAAAAAGTAACTTAAAAAAAGTCCCCACAGTATTTGAAAATTTCAATTCAAATCAGAAGTTGAGAATCTAATCTTCTCTAAATTTAAACATGACATGACGTGACATAGCCACTGAGCATGATTAGGTGGGGTAACGTCCTGCCATCTGAGCAACAATGTCTGCCTAGCCATAAGAGAAATAAAAACATGCAGCTCAAATGCTGTTAAAGTTATAAGATTCTCTCCAACAATACCAAATAAATCAGTTAAAGGATTAGGTTTAAAATTAAATTTAAAAAGTACAAAGAAAGTTTTAAATACTTTGTTCCAATATTTCACAAGACATGTCCAGAACATCTGAATTAATGAGGCATCTCCACTGTTGCATTTATCATAACGAGGAGATAAATCCGCATAAAGACCATCGTCCCAGGTGACTTTCACACGGTGGGAAGATGGGGGAACATATAAGCACGACGGCCAGAGAAATAAATCAGTCTCGTTTTCCAAGGTTTTGGTGTGCCTGACATTCTTTTCCATGCTCGTGTAGCACATATGCTACTTTGGTGCCCCTGACAGGTCCAACTGGCAGTTGAACCCAAAGATGACAGATCAACCAGAGCTAGCGACCATCCATGCAGTCCCTCTCAGGCTTCCAACGTTCTAAGAGTCGCAACCACATGTGTGGCTCAAGCAGGCTGAGGCTCAGTTCCAGCTTCGCCACATCACAGCTGACGACACTCTCTACTGCTACATCGTGAGCGCCCTCGATCAGGACATAATGGCAAGGGTTGTAAATTACCTACGGCAGCCTTGGGAGCAAGGCAGCTTCCAGAGCAAGGCAAATACCTAAAAAAAAAACTAACCTGCACTTTCAGGCTTTCCTGGCCTTCCGCCTGATTGGGGGACAGGGCCCCATCCGCCCTAATGAACAAGATTCTCACTTTAACCAAGGTACACAAGCCTTTTCTGCTCTTTGAGCAGATCTTTCTGGAGCAGCTGCTGGAGGATATACAACTCTTACTCACAGACGAAGACTTCAGTGACCCACGGAGGGTCATTGCCCAGGCGGACATGCTCAAGAGATTGAAGGAGGAAACCAGTAACATCATAGACCACATTAGCAAGCCCCATTAGGACAGCGGAGAGACAAGTGAACCATTGATGCCACTCACCCTGCGGGCTTTTTGGAAATGCCCTACTCAGCCGTCATTGATGGCTGTGGTGGTTGACCCACGTAATAGCCTCTTCTATGTCTGGGACTCACTGACTCACTGTTGGGCAGGCATTTCTTGGTCGCCCCCCCCCCCCCCCCCCACCGCAAGCCTCGACACCCACAGCAAGCAGGGCCCAGCACTAAGGACAGCAACAGCTCCCACATTCCAACTTTCAGGACCTGTACCATTCCTCTTCATTTCGGCAACAACCGTTTTACATGGACCTTCACTCTTGGGGCAGTGGTGCAACCACTCCTGGGGGGCTAACTTCCTTAGGGCCCACTGCTTGCTGGTCAACCTCAAGGGATGGCATTTGGTTCATGCCAGAACCTTTTAAACTCTGCCTCTGGGGGAAGCCAAGCTACCTGTTCACCATCTGGACTCTATAACACTCTTCGACAATGAATTTCACCTGCATCCTGGCAGAGTTCCCATCGATAGTGGCACCACAGTTCTCCACGGCTGAGCCAAAGCACGGGGCAAGGCTCCACCTACTGATCGAGGGTCCCCCATTCCACACCAAGGCACAATTACTCCCTCCTGAAAAATTCAGCCTGGCAAAGGAGGAGTTTATAAAATGCAGGAGCTGGGGATTATGTGACACTCCGACAGTCTCTGCGCCTCTCCCCTTCACATGGGGCCCAAATCAGCAGGGAGTTGGAGACCATGCGACAACTACTGCTGCCTCAATACCCGACAGATATCCTATGCCCCACATCCAAGACTTTGCCGCCAACCTGCACGGAGCACAGGTGTTTTCCAAGGTGGACCACCAAATCCCAGTCCACCCCCAGGACATCCCCACTACTGCCATCAAATCCCCACTTTGGTTTGTTTGAATTTCTCCACATACCCTTTGGTCTAAAGAACGTGGCACAAACTTTTCAATGGCTGATGTACGCAGTAGGCCAGGACCTTCCATTTGTGTTCATCTATTTGGGTGATATTCTCATCGCCAACTGCACCCACAAGGACCACGCCGCTCACCTGAGACAACTGTGCACCCGTCTGAGTGAGTTCAGGCTGACCATCAACCCTGCTAAGCGCCAGTTTGATCTCGAGACCATCGATTACCTGGGGCACAGGATTAACAGGTACGGGGCTACATCCCTCCCTGAGAAGGTTGAGGCGGTCTAGCATTTCGCTAAGCCACTCACAGTAAAAGGGCTGCAAGAATTTGCCAGTATGATAAACTTTTACCACAGGTTCATATTGGCAGTGGCACATTATGATGGGTTAAGAGTGAAAGGGGAAAAGTTTAGGGAGAACTTCTTCAGTCAGAGAGTTCTGGGAGTGTGGAATGAGCTGGCAGCTGGCACTGATGACTGGCAAAGCAAAAGACATTACTTGGGACGAGGAATCCTCTAGGGCGTTTCAGAACGCCAAGGATGCACTGGCCAATGCCACCCTCCGTGTCCACCCAAGACCAGAGGTGCCTACCACTCTAACTGTCGACGCCTCCAGCAAAGGAGTTGGGGGCGTGCTAGAACAACTTATCAAGGGCTAGTGGCAACCCCTGGCCTTTTTCAGCAGGCACCTTTGCCCCCCCAGAACTCAAATACAGCACGTTCGACCGGGAGCTGTTTTCTACTTTTTGGAAGGCCAGCAATTCAGGGTGTTCGCTGATCACAAACCGCTCACTTTCACCTTCCATAAAGCATTGGACCTACGGTTGGCCTGACAATAGAGGCACTTGTCCTATATGTTTGTGTTTTCCACAGACATTCAACATATTGCAGGGGGGAAAAAAATGGTAGCTGATGCTCTGTCCCACTTCGTGATTGAATCAGTTCACTCCCTGTCCCAAGGGGTCGATTATGTGGCTCTTGTCAAAGCGCAGCAGCAGGACCCTGAGATCCCCACTTACAGGACAGCCGTCTCCGGACTCAGGGTGAAGGACATCACAGTCAGCCCAGGTAACTTGACACTGCTGTGCGACATTTCTATCGGCAGACCCCACCCCATCGTTCCAGCTGCATGGAGGGGCCAGGTTTTTGAAGCCATTCACAACCTGGCGTACCCATCATCCACTCCACAGTCAAGATGGTGGCCAACAGGTTTGTCTGGCAATGGCCTCCTTAAACAGGTCAGCCAGTGGGCCAAGATCTGCATGAACTGCCAGATCTCCAAAGCGCAGGTTCACACGAGAGCACCCACAGAATTTTGAGCCAGCATGGCACAGGTTCAACCAGTTTCCCTTGGGGTGAGTGAGATACCTCTTAACTATGGTGGATTGCTCCATGAGGTGGCCGGAGGCAGTCCCGCTGGGTGATACCACTACAGAAACCCGCACAAGGGCACTAGCTGACACATGGGTGTCCCAATTCAAAGTCCCAAAAACACCTCACCTTGGATGGGGGGGGGGGGGGGGGGGAGCGGGGGGGCACAATTCACCGCTGGGCTCTGGGCAGCACTGGCTAAATTTATGGGGACGCAGCTCCACCATACCACGGCGTATCACCTGCAGGTCAATGAGTTAGTGGAGCGCTTCCACAGACACCTCAAGGGTCCCAACTGGGTGGACAAACTGCCTTAGGTCCTGTTGGGAATTCATACTGCACTGAAGGAGGACTTCAATACCTTGGCAGCTGTTATGGTCTACAGCGCACCTTTAATTATCCCCAAAGAGTTTCTGGCCCCCAGTAAATGCCCGGAAGACCCCACAGCGAAACTTGAGAAAACTGGGGTCTTTGATCCCGCGGCAACCCCCATTGCATGGCCAGCCCAAGCATAGGTTCCCGAAGGACTTGCCAGTATGTGTTCATGAGGAGGAGCACACACAGACCACCCTTCAAGGGGCCCCATAAGGTCATTAGAGACAATGGTCCATCTTCATCCTTGACAACGGCAGTAAGGAGGAAACTTTTATTGTCAACTTCCTGAAACCGGCATATCTAAACTGTTAACGAGCCGGTCTCCACTCCGCCCCCGTGAAGCAGGGGCAGACCACTTAAGGCTATGGACAATGGCCCAGTTGCCGGTTCTGGGGGTGGGGGCGGTGGTCATGTAGCGGCCCGCAAACGAAGACAGCGACCGGCCTGCAAAATGGACGATTATCATGGACAATTTTTCACCAAGAAATTCTTGGTTGCTGGGGGAAATCGTGGATACAGTTCCAGATGAGAAAAGTTTCATTCGGCAAGTGCAGATTGAAACCAAGACTGGTTACTTAAAAAGATCTATTAGGTCTTTTACAGGAAGCTAAAATCAGAAATCAACAACTGAGGCAAGAAGCTGAAATGAAGAATCAGCAACTGTGCCAAGAAGCCGAAATCAGAAAACAGATCATAGTGGTTGTAATCACATGTTACCATAGTGACATGATGTAATATGTCATAATATCTGCCCAGACTTGTGGCTTGCTCATTATTCAGCAACATGTGAAGGAAGCGTGAGCACGAGAAATTTTTCTTTCAATTTTTCAGTGTATCTCTTTAAATACCATTTCCATCTCCATGCACAGAGGGAAGATGGGGAACTCTGGCAGAAACACAGACCAATCCAAGGCCGACGCTCCGATGATGCATGGCCCTGATCTCAATACCAGGGACCCACATAAGTGTGGTGGCCAGAGCAATAAATCAATCTCATTTTCCAAGGCTTCAATGTGCGTGTCGCTCTTCTCCACGTTCACTTAGTATTTACGCTAGCTACAATGGTTTGACTTTGGACATGTGAGCCCTATGGATAACTTTAAATTGTCGGAGAGAGTGGCAGACACATAAAGAGGTATTAACCAATGTGAAGATTATATTCCAAATTTCTTCAGAAATGAAAAGCAGTAGGTCCTGTTCCCAGGCACTTAAATTTTTATCTGAGGGAGCCTCTTATTCCCAACGACATATCATAAATGTTAATTATGGAAACATTATAGAAAGGTTCTAAATTAAA
Organism: Narcine bancroftii; assembly: GCF_036971445.1. NCBI lineage: Eukaryota > Metazoa > Chordata > Chondrichthyes > Torpediniformes > Narcinidae > Narcine > Narcine bancroftii. The sequence continues at coordinate 12,157,230 of NC_091469.1, read as the reverse complement.
AATTACATCAATTAAATTCTATCAGCCATCTTAAGAAATGTAAGTAATTGAGATTGTAAAAAATCTCAAATCTGCAGTTACTGAAAGAAATTAGTATTTGGTAGTCCGATTTTAACTGAAATTTATTCAGAGAATTTTCAACCCAGATTTATTTTAAATTCATATTGGGGTGAGGGGGGGGGGTGGGTGATGAGGCCAGCATTTATCAGCAAACTGCCTTTGTGAAGGTGGTGGTGACCCACCTAAAACCATGGAACTTTACAGTACAGAAACAGACCCTTCAGCCTTTCCAGACTGTGGCAAACTATTTTTCTGCCTAGTCCCACTGACCTGCAGCTCGACCATAGCTCTCTATACCTCTCCCATCTATGCAGCTGTCCAAATTCTTCTTAAATGTTAAGATTGAGCCTGCATTCACAACTTCACCTGCCAGCTCATTCCACACTCCCACCACTCTCTGACTGAAGAAGTTCTCCCTAAACATTTCCCCTTTCACCCTTAACCCATGTCCTGCGGTTTGTATCTCGCCTACCCTCAGTAGAAAACGTCTATCCCCCTCATAATTTTAAATACCTCTATAAAATCTCCCCTCATTCTTATACGCTCCACTGAATAAAGTAATAACCTGTTTAACTTTCCCTGTAATTCAGTTCCTGAACTCCAGACAACAGCTTAGTAAATCTTCTCTGCGCTCTTTCAATCTTAGTGATATCTTTTCTGTAATTAGGTGACCAAAACTGCACACAATACTCTAAATTTGGCCTCACTATAATATCCCCTCTCCTAGACTCAGCACTTTGATTTATGAAGATCAATATGCCAAAAGCTCTCTTTCCCACCCTATCTACCTGTGACACCACTTTCAGGGAACTATGAATCTGTATTCCCAGATCCCTCTGTTCTACCACACTGCCCAATGCCCTTCCATTTACCATCTCTGTCCTTCCAAAATGCACCTTGTCTGCATTAAATTTCATCTACCATTTTCAGCCCATTTTTCCAGCTGGTCCAGATCCCTGTGAAAACTTTCTTCACTGTCCAACACGCCTCCAATCTTTGTATCATCAGCAAACAATTTACGATCCAAATCACTGATAAAAGTGACAAACAACAATGGTCCCAACACTGATCCCTGAGAAAAGCCACTAGTCACAGACCTCCAGTCTGAGAAGCAATCATCCACCATTACTCTCTGGCTTCTCCTGTCCAGCCATGGCCGAATACATTTTACTTCTTCGCCATGAATATCAAATGTCTGAATCTTCCTGACTAATAATCTCCCATGTGGGACCTTATCAAAGGCCTTACTTAAGTCCATGTTGACAACATCCTCAGCCTTTTCTTCACCCTTTCCAGGAAACATCCTTGAAAAACTCTATAATAGATATTAATCCTTTACAAGAAGCCATTAAACTAAAAAAAATCAGCTATAAAATTTGATTCAGATAGTTGTGATTCAAGAAAATGTTGGATTGCAAATATATTAAAAAATTGAGATTTGGGTAAGTTAAATTGAGCAGAAAGCTGCTCAAATGATGCAAAATCCATCAATTAGCAGATCTTTAAAACTTTGAATAATCCTCTCAATACCATCTCTGAAAAAAAGCATCATGTAAAGAAGGTTGAAAAAAATGATTAGATACAACAGGGCTTGAAAGAGAGAAATTATTAAATGCAAAATGTTTTCTAAACTGTGCCTAAATTCTCACAGTACATTTAACAATTGGATTATCTATTAACTTAGTTGAAAGTGGAAGTGAAGAGCCAAGAAGTGCTAAATTATAAAAGTTCTGGGGGGTATTCAGCTCCTCATAATGGGTAGTTAGAATGAGTAAGGATCAAAACCTAAGAAATTGTTATGTTTAAATCAGACTTCATTAACTAAAATTAAAAATGCTTGGGAACATGATTTAAATTTGACTACATTGGATGTGGACTGGGTCATAATTCTTGTGTTGGTTAATCGCTCTTCATTATGTGCACGTCATGGTTTATTGCATTTTAAAGTGGTACACAGAGCACATATGTCTACAGCTAAATTGTCACATTTTTATTCTGATATGAGTCCATGTTGATAGGTGTAAGAGTGGAGAAGCGTCATTAATTCATATGTTCTTGACTTGTCCTAGTATAGAAAAATACTGGAGAGAGGATTTCCATAATTTGACAAAAATTTTAATATAGATTTAATACCAAACCCTTTGGTGGCCCTTGTTGGTAGAATTGGAAGGAATGATTCTTCTTTAGTGAGGCGTGCAATTTTACTTAAATGGAAGGTTGCTACCCCGACTACTCATGATCAGAGGTTGCGTGAAATCATGTTTTTTTTAATATAGAAAAGATTCATTATTCAATTAATAATTCAGATATTTGTTTGGGATGGATAAATAGAAGGTAGTGAAAATGTCTTAATCTCAACACCATATATTAGTCTTTGCTTCTCTTATTGCGAGATGAGTAATTTTGATCAGATGGAAAGAAGATGTCCCATCCACTCATAATCAATGGTTACATATGATGCCATATTTAACTCTTGAGAAAATAAGATGTTCAACACGAGTTTTAAATTTAAAATTTTCTAATCTTTGGGGCTCCTTATTAAATTATTCATATAACCTTTAATGGGAATAAATAATTATGTAATTTGTGATTCTCGTAGATTTGCGTATCTTCTTATTTTTATTAGTGTACTTTTTCTTTACATTGCCATACAATTTTGAAATGCTTTGGGTTTGTATTATATATAATCATATTTTCAATTTTTTTCTCTCTTCGTTTTTTTCCTTTTTTAATATATCTTTGAATCAATAATGCAATAATGTTGCTTAAGGTAATATTTTCTGTGAACGAGCTGTATTAGTGTTATACATCAATTTTTTTTCTGTATGTATGCATTATATAAAACAATAGAAATATTGAAAAAGAAAATAATTCAGATAATATTTCAAACATTATGGGGTTATTTATGACTCATTTTCTTACATTATAATTTCATTTCAAAGTAATTAAATTGTTTGACTCATGTCTTTTTCATGTTATTTTATACATTTTTATTCTACCTTCATTTTTCTTTTATTATTAATCTTATATAGCATCTGGCAGTACTGTTAGGCAGGGGATTTGAGGTTTTCTCTTTTTTATTATTTTTTATGTTATTCTTTCTTTTTCTATTTGTTTTTTTTTCTCTTTTTATTTTTGTTATTTTTTTATAAAAATATACATCACTTGGGATACGAATATGGATACCATTTACAACTTATGTATGTTTTTGATATACTGAATGTTTTATTAATTCTGTGTAACTATCCATATTATCTTATTGAACTGTATTATTTGTATGTTCTTTATTAAAATCAATTAAAAAGGAAGAAAACCTCTATAAGATTGGTTAAACATGACCAACCATGCACAATGCCATGTTGACTATCCTTAATAAGAATCAGAATTTATTGCCATGAACAAGTCATGAACTTCGGTGTTTTGAGGCAGCATCACAGTGCAAACATTCATAATACAACCATCTTACAATACTATAACTTTTTTAAAAGTAGTGCACGCAAAGTAAAGCAGAGTCTTTGATTCAATGATTCTTTAGGAATCTGATGGGAGCATGGAAGAAACTGTCCTTGAGCTATTGAGTAAGCATCTTTAGGCTCCTGTACTTTTTCCTGACACTGGTAGAGTGAAAAGGGCATGGCCTGGGCAGTGGGGGTGCTTATGGATAGAGGCTGCTTTTTTAAGGCACTGCCTCATGTAGATGTCCTTGATGGAATGACGTCTGGTGCTGTGATGTTGCAGGCCGAGTTAACAACCCTCTAGAGGTTATTCTTGCCCTGAGAGTTGGTGCCTCCATACCAGGTAGTGATGCAACCAGCCAGAATGCTCTCCACATACACCTGTAGCAGTTTACGAGAGTCTTCAGGAACATACCAAATCTCCTCACAAATTATACCTATTGGCAAGCCTTCTTAGTGAGTGCATCAACATGGAGGCTCCAGGACAAAACTTCGGAGATGTTGACACCCAGGACTTTGAAGTTCTTGACCCTCTCCACTACTGAGCCTTCGATGAGGACTGGGTCATGTTCCTCTGACTTCCTCCTGAAGTCCACAATCATCTCCTTGGTTTAGCTAACGTTGAGCACAAGGTTACTGTCATTACACCACTTTCATCTGGCTCCCTCCTGTATTCTTCCTCATTGCTGTTTATGAAAAATAATAAAAAGGAGAAAAACTCAAAACCCCTGCCTAACAGCACTGCTAGATGTTATACAAGATTAGTAGTAAAAGAAAAACGAAGGTAGAATAAAAATGTGAAAAAGATATGAGTCAGACAATTTAATTACATTGAAATGAAATTATAAAGTAAGAAAATGAGTCATAAATAACCCCCAAAACAATTGAAATATTTTATCTGAATTATTTTCTTTTTCAATATTTTTATTAAATATTAAATTACTCCATAGCTATCCAAATACTTGTATATTCCATCTCTTAGAACAAATTCCAATAACCTACCTACTATTGACGTAAATTGCTGGCCTGTAATTTCCAGGGTGACTTTTAGAGCGTTTTTTAAACAATGGAACAGGAGCTATCCTTCAACCCTCTGGCTTGTAGCTGTAGCTAAGGGCATTTTTAAATGTTTCTGCCAGAGCCCCTGCAATTTCTACACTCGCCTCCCTCAAGGAGGAATATCTTGTCAGGCCCTGGAGATTTATCCATCCTTATTTGCCTTAAGACAGCAAACACCTTCTCCTCTTTAATTTGTATAGGTTCCATAACCACACTGCTTGTTTCCCGAACTTCACTTGGCTCTGTACCAGTTTCCTGAGTAAATACTGATGTAAAAAAACCCATTTAAGATCTCTTCAATCTCTTTTGGATCCATACATAGGCGACCGCTCTGATCTTCGAGGGGACCAATTTTGTTCCTTACCATCATTTTGCTCTTAATATACTGTAGAAACGCTTTAGGATTTTCTTTCACATTGTCTGTCAAAGCAACCTGTCTTCTTTTAGCCTTCCTGATTTCTTTCTTGAAATTTTTCTTCTATTTTAAAATTCTCAAGTATCTCATTTGCTCCATGATACCTGTCCATGCTATATACTTTTCTCTTCTTCCAAACCAAATCCCCAATATCCCTTAAAAACCAAGACTGCCTATGCCTGCTAACTTTGCCTTTAGTCCTGACAAGAACATACAAACTTTGTACTCTAAAAGTGTCACCTTTGAAGTTCTTCCATTTGTCTTGCACATCCTTGCCAGAAAACAGCTCATCTCAATCCATGCATTCTAGATGCTTCCTCATTTCCTCAAAATTGGCCTTTCTCTAGTTTAGAACCTCAAACCAAGGATTAGACCTATCCTTTTCCATAATTAGCTTGAAACTAATGTGATCACTGGACCTAAAATGCTCCCCTACACATACTTCTGTCATCTGCCTGGTCTTGTTCCTTTATAGAAGATAGTTTGTACTCTATATATTTATTTAGAAAACTTTCCTGAACACACTTGACAAACTCCAAGCAATTCATCCCTTTTACAGTGAGTCCCAGTCAATATGTGGAAAGTTAAAATCTCCTACTATCACAACCTTACATTTCCTGCAGCTATATCTCTTCAGATTTCCTCCTCTAATTCTCACTGACTATTGCTCAGTCTATATTACAACCCCATGTGTGGTCATACTTTTCCCATTCCTCAGCTCCACCCATATAGCCTCAGTAGATAAGCCCTCTTCTGTCCTGCCTGAGCACAGCTGTAATATTTTCCCTTACGAGCAATGCCACTCCTCCCCCTTTCATACCCCCTCCCCCACCCTGTTCTATCACATGTAAAAGAACGAAAGCTGGAACATTAAGCAGCCAGTCCTGCTCCTGTAACCAAGTTTCACTAATGGGCACAATGTCATAATTCCATGTATCAATTGACTCTCTAAGCTCGTCTGCCTTCCCAACAATACTTCTTGCATTGAAATAGATGCACCTGAGAACATTTCCACAAAGAGAACCTCTTGATCCATTTGTCTTTTGTTCAAAATGCTGTTGCACAGATGTAGGAATATGGTTTATTCTCACATCAGGATGGTATATGATTTGCAAAGAAACGTGCAGATAACATGGCTCTGTTTGCCTGCTGCCCTTGTCCCAACTGGTCGTCAAGATTGACAGAGCACAGTATGGGCCATTGCAACTTTGGAAAGTGCATGAGTAGTAGTCAGGGTAGATTTTGTAGATGGTAGGGTCTGGGGCAACCACACTGCAGCCACAATGTGTCTCTGAAAAAGGGAATTAATATTTAGGACTCAGGTTGTGTTGCTCTAAATATTGTTGAACCTTTTCTGGTGTTTTTTTGCATAAAATTCCTGATTTGGGTCTTTGGAGTATATGTGGATGAGCTACTCGCTACACACACCAAGCTTCAGACTTACTCTGAAGTCATTCTACTTTTGTAGCTTCACCGAGTCTCATTAATTGTGATACCAAGTTGTTGATGGTGGGGACTTGGCTATGGAGGCTCCATTTTATGTCCATCCTGGGGGTTGATTGACACTGTCATAAGAAGAAAGATTCTTGCCACTATCAATCCACGTCTGCATATTGTCTTGATCTATGCAAATGTGGGTTGCTTTATTTACTGAATAGTCACAAATGAACAATGTGCTATCATCTGTATAAATCCTGATATTGACATGAAAAGTAACCAATGAATCAATTGAAGATGGTTAAGCCTAGAATTCTTGCTAATATACTAGCTTGGAACAACTGATTTCCAGCAATCACAATCATCTTTTATTTAATTTGTAACTGTTGCCACAGGAGGTCTTGCTTTCACTTTTAATGGGCTCCAATTAAGTGCTGAATTGACATCAGGCACAGGGACTTTACCTCAGGTTCGAAGTGGAACCTAGCTACTTGAACTAACCTGATGTCAGATAATTTCAGTTTTGGTATCAAAAATCCTTAAATTCACACTTGCCCATTTTTAATTCTAACATTTTTTTCACTCATTTCTCGACTTTGAAGACTGCATCTTTGTGAGGACTTTGATATTTATGGCAGTTCCTTCTGCTTTCTTTATCAACCTCCCTTTTAAGATGCAAAGATCTCCAGTATTTCCCTGCTTTACTCTAAATTATGATATATTAATAGTCTTATTGAAGTCATGCTTTTTATTTTGCAAGAAAAATAGGAAGGGGATGTTAATCTTCAAAAGATATTGCATGGACAACATTTCCTTCTGTTGGTATTATTTTTGCTGCTTGTTTCTAGCAATATTGCACACTTTACTGATGAAAGTTATCCAGTCAAAATCAATTGGATTATTTTAAATAGTGGACAGAGAAGAAAAAAAACACTCATGTCCATCTTACAGACTAATCATTAAAAAGATGCATTCATATGAAACCACAACTACCCAGCTGATTTTCACAGTCTATAATAGTGTTGGGGCAGACTGAAAGCATATTAGCAGTGCAGGATTTTGATACATTGCAGAAAAATATGAAATGACTTGAACAGGGATTTGAATTGAAATATTGAAATTTAGTGAATTTTGCTTATTTTATTAAGTCCGTTTCTGAAAAGCACAAAGGGATTAATGCTGGGCCACTGCTCTTCTCCTTGTATTTGGCAGCTAGCTGATTAAAAGCAATGCCTGAAGCATTGAAGCATTCTAAAAATTTTGTCATGCTGTGGTCAGACAGTCACAATCTGGAAGGCAGTCTTCAGTACAAGTTGTATATGCATAAAAGGCATGCAATGTGTAAAAACCGAGTTAAGACTTGAAACTTTATCCACAGTCATCTTTTGACTCATCAGTGTAATACAACAAATGATCTTGGTTATCAGTTTCATCTCGGTTCACAGTAATTACGTTAAAAGACTCGGGGCTATTTGTCATAATAAATCTACACCTAGGTTGTCCCAGGCCCTTTGAAGCTGGACCAGTTTTCATCAACAAATGCTTTAAGGATTCAGGCCTACTTTGGCTTGGCTTCGCGGACGAAGATTTATGGAGGGGGTAAAAGTCCACGTCAGCTGCAGGCTCGATTGTGGCTGACAAGTCCGATGCGGGACAGGCAGACACGGTTGCAGCGGGACAGGCAGACACGGTTGCAGGGGAAAATTGGTTGGTTGGGGTTGGGTGTTGGGTTTTTCCTCCTTTGTCTTTTGTCAGTGAGGTGGGCTCTGCGGTCTTCTTCAAAGGAGGTTGCTGCCCGCCGAACTGTGAGGCGCCAAGATGCACGGTTGGAGGCGATATCAGCCCACTGGCGGTGGCCAATGTGGCAGGCACCAAGAGCTTTCTTTAGGTAGTCCTTGTACCTCTTCTTTGGTGCACCTCTGTCACGGTGGCCAGTGGAGAGCTCGCCATAGAACATGATCTTGGGAAGGTGATGGTCCTCCATTCTGGAGACGTGACCCACCCAGCGCAGCTGGATCTTCAACAACGTGGATTCGATGCTGTCGGCCTCAGCCATCTCGAGTACTTCGATGTTAGGGATGAAGTCGCTCCAATGAATGTTGAGGATGGAGCGGAGATAACGCTGGTGGAAGTGTTCTAGGAGCCGTAGGTGATGCCGGTAGAGGACCCATGATTCACTCACATACACATGATGACTCATTCTCATCAGTGAATCCAGAATGGACAAAGAGATGACAAGAGAAAAATAGTCATGGACTTGAGGATAACGTGAGTGGTGTGCCTGCCATAGAGGAAAATATTGTGAGTGTGATGACATTCCAATGATTTTATAGTTGGAGAAAAATAGAGTTTGATTGTTAGTGAAGTAATCTTGAGATTTTGCAAAACCAAACTTGCAGGGGCATGGCCATCAAAGTACTTAGATCTGTTTTGGTTGAGCTTGCCGTGAAGAGTACTAATAGACAGTTAAAACTTGAAAATCAAGATTTTCTTAATCAAAAATCGATAAAAACTAGCTTCGGGCAGCTGAGAACAAAGATCGAAGAAGCTCCTATTCAACGGGGAACATTGGGTGAAAGTCTAAAAGGAAGTGGTGCAAAAATGGCGATGGGACCAGCAGAAGTGGGTAAAACTGGGGAGTAGGGTCAAGAATTGAGCATCATCCTGGAAAAAATGGACAATTTGAGTAAACGATTCCTAAGTATTGAAATGGCGACGAGAAGATGACTGAAATAAAAAAGATTGTTGAAATCCTGATGGAGAGAATGGGTCATGTAGAGAGTGAAATGCGTGAAAAACCTGAGGCTTTGCAAAAAGAAGCTAACCAATTGGAGTCAGATAAACAAGGACTGCTTGTCAAAATTGACCATATGGAGAACTTTAGTCAACAGAACAATATCTGAATTATTGGGATCAAGGAAAGAGACACAATAAACTTTTTTTTCAAAAATGAATTCCACAAGTGTTGGGAGAAGACAAATATGGAGAAAAACTGCATATTGAGAGAGCTAACTGAACACTCAGACCCAGAAAAGTTTACGATCAGAGACCAAAACCAGTTCTGGTGAGATTTTTAAGATAATGAGAATGGGAGATAATTCTGGGAGCAGCATATGATTCTCAGCAGAATAATGGCCCACCCAAGGTTGATCATGAAAAGGTACTTTTTTTCAAGACTTTAGCCCGGCCTTGATTAAACAAAGAAAAGAATTTGAAGATGTGAAAGTACAACTACATGCTAAAAACTTGAAATACTCAATGATATATCCTATGATTTTGAGGGTCGAAGTAGCGGAAGGGAACTGGCAATTTTTCCAAGACCAAGAACGAGGTGGAAGACTTTTTGAGAAGTTTGTAAAAAGAGATTAAGATGCCAAGGGAGATTATTGAGAAACTATATATAATGGAACTAAGCAAAAGTTGTAGTTTTTAAAGTTTTGTTAAGCTGTCTCCTACTTATTGTTTAAAATTAAAGTGTATAAGAAATGTTCAGAGAACTCAGTAAATGGGAAAAAAAATCTGGGGAAAATAGTAGCAAGGTGGAGACTCTGGTCTAAGGAGAGAATAGCGTCTGGAAAGAAGTAGCAAAAAAATGGAGCGAAAGGGAGGAATTCTTCCTCAAGTGGCTCTGCAGGGTTTTTTCACAGTGTTTCAGGGCTCTGATAGGGCAGGGTCATTTGTGTTTTTCTTAAAGGGGAAGGATCACTTTATTATTTAATAGATTTTACTGTCAAAAAAATATTGTTTTAAAGAAGATAATGGATAAAACATTAAAATTTATTAGTCTTAATGTTAATGGAATTAATGGGAAAGTGAAGAGAAAACCAGTCTTGGCATACCTAAAAAATTATAGGCAGATATGGTCTTTTTAAAAGAAATATACCTTAGCAATTGGAACATGCAAAATTAAAAAGAGGATGGTGGGGCAAGTCATATTGTCTTCATTTGGATCAAAAGCAAGAGGTGTAATGATTTTAATTAATAATAATATACCAATAATAATAAAAGAGACATTAACTGATCAAGCTGGAAGATTTGTATGGCGCATTGCAAAATTTATGCAGAACCCTGGACGTTTATGAATATTTATACCCCAAATTATGACGAGGAAGCCTTTTTAAAAACGTCAGGGGGAAGACAAAATATATTGATTAGAAATTTCAATTTTTGTTTCGATCCAATATTGGACAAATCCAGCGAGAACAATAACAAGGGCAAAAGCTGCAAAAACATTATCATTTATGAAGGATTTAAATTTAATTGATATACGGAGGCGGCTCAACCCCTTACAAAGAGACTATTCATTCTACTAAAGAGGTATTAGCTAATAAGCTAATACAAGAATTGACCTATTTTTAATGACTGCTCAGATACAAAGTAGAGTGATAAAAACGGAGTATTTGGCAAGATTTTTATCAGACCACTCGCTGTTAATGTTAGCTATTACAATAATGGAAAAGCAAGCAAGTATGTATAGATTTGAAAACAGATCAAGTTTGGAAAGGAAATGTGGAGAAAAATGGAAAAGTTATTTTCAGCAGGTACAAGCATAAGTGAAAAAAGCTGTATCATTAAAAGGCATAACTGAGGACACACTTCAAAAAAAAAGAAAGTACGTATAGATGGCATCTTAATGCTGCATTTTTAAAGAGGAAAGATTTTTGTGAATATATTAAGAGTCAGACGGAAATATTTTGTGAGAACAATCTTCCTTCTATTGACAATAGTTTTTTTTAAATATCGGATGTGCTTAAAGCTTACTTGAGGGTCAAATTATTTTTTATACTAAAAATCTTGAGAGAGAATATGCAAGAGATTTAGAAGGCCTAGAGAAGGATATAATAAAATTGGCAAAAGAATATCAGCTATCAGGAACACAAGAAAAATATAGATTAGAGAACAAAAAGTTACAATACACTACAAACATAGAGAACAGAAAAAAAAACTATTAAAAACTGAACAAAAATATTAATATCTAGGAGAATGGACACACAAAGTGTTAACTTGGCAGGTTACAGCAGAGGAGTCGTCCAGAATGACAAATGAAATAGAAACAGAAGCTGATACAACATATAATCAAAAAGAAATAAAAAATACATTTAGACAATACTACATGAACCTCTACAAATCAGAATTAGTAGGAGATGAAAACGAAATGGAAGAATTTTTTAAAATGTTGAACTTCCTACACTAGAAAAGAGAGAAAAAGATGACTTAGATGCACATTTTACAAGGGAAGAAATAGAGAAAACTTTTAGGTACTCTACCAGCTAATAAGTCCCTGGGGGAAGATGGGTTACCTCCCGAGTTCTATAAACAATTTAAAGATTTGTGAATGTCTCTTTTGATGGATGTGTTGGATCAGAAGGTGGAGACCCAAACCCTCCCGGAAACTTTTTCAACTGCTATAATTATTGTTTCTGAAAAAAGATAGGGACCCTTTAAAAACTTCATCATACAGACTAATGTCACTTCTGAATGCAGTCTATAAAATTCTTGCAAAGGCACCTGCCAACAGACTGGGTGAGTATTTACCAAAATTAATACATCCAGATCAAGTGGGATTTGTTGAAGGAAAACACTCTTCAAATAGTCTAGGTAGATATAATACATATGACAAAATCAAGGTTAAATCCAAACATAACTATTTCTTTACATGCAGAAAAAGCATTTGACCAACTAGAATGGTCTTTGTTATATAAAACGTAAAAAAAATTTGGCGTAGGTAGAAAATTTATAACATGGATAAAAACTCTTTATCATAAGCCACAAGCTAAAATTATAACATAACCAAATGTCATCTATTTTCCTTGAGTAGATAGAGTAGATCGAGTAGACAGAGGTGTCCTCTATCTTCAGCACTATTTATCCTAGCTACTGAGCCACTGGCAGAAATTATTAGAAGAGATTCACATATTAAGGATAGGAAGAACATAAAATTAGTTTATTTGCTGATGATGTGTTAGCTGAATCATTGATAAGATTACTGTAATGGATAAATATTGGGAGAATTTGGGAAAATTTAGAGTAGGTTACAAACATACACACATTTTAAAACAGATCTTATTTGAAATACTGAAGAATTCATATTCAGTAACAATGCAGGATCTTTGGAAACTTTTATGCACATTTCACAGTAGGTGCTAATTGAAATGATGTCATGAAATGAATGTCCATTGGAGGAACAAACTGGCTGTGAAAAAGTAGTTGCAGTGTGCTCACAGAAAGGTCACTCCTAGGTTTTGTTTATCTAAGACAACAGCTTGACCAAGGAGAATAACTCCTGTTGTTTGCTGAAGAAGGTGGGGGTTTTGCAATTGAGAGTCACATGGGCTTTCTGGCAGTCTCAGTTGGAGAGAGAGAGAGAAAGAGAGAGAGAGAGAGAGAGAGAGAGAGAGAAGACAAGTTAACAAGCTCTCTCAGCTTGTGTGTGTGACACTGAAAGCGGCTGAATAGTGCAAGCCAGGAAGAACTGACTGGAAACAGAAAGTTCCAGAGCAGTGGATGGCTGGAAGTGCTAACTGTCTGATGTTTCTCTTGGGATAAGAGGAACAAAAAGGAACTCTGTGGTAGCCTGAAGAAAGAAGTTACCATCTGAACAATCCTGATGAGGCAAGTTTCATCAGCGCGATCCTTGAGGTGACTAATGGTGGTACCTCAGTTGTGGAAATCCGGGAACAACAAATCTCTCTCTGCAAACCCTACAAGAACCTTCCTGAGCAGTAAACATTTACCTTTCGAGCACCAAAGCCTGGTGAACTTTATACATGTTAAATTCTGTGCACAGTATAAGAATTGCCTGCATCCAGAGAACTTGGAAGAAGGAGAAGTGCGATTGAACTGTGAACCAAAGAACTTTTCTTAAATTTACACACACATTACATACACGTGTGGTTAGAATAGGAAGGGGGTTAATTTGGGTTAGTTAAGTATAGAGATAAGTTAAAGTTTGATTCTATTTTCATGTTTAAAGATAATTAAAACAACTTTTATTTAAGTAACTACTTGTCTTGGTGAATGTCTATTGCTGCTGGGTTTTGGGGTCCTTTGGGCTTCTAACATTACAACAATACTAGAAAAATATAGAAGCATATTAGAATATAAAATAAATATTGATAAAAGTGAAATAATGCCGTTGCAGAATTTTGATTATGAAAGATATCAAAAAGACAGTACTTTTAAATGGAAGAACGATAGAATTAAATATTTAGGAATAATAACAGATAATAATTTATGGAACTTAATAAGCTTAATTATACCCCTCCATTAGAAAAAATAGAAAAAGATTTACAGAAATGGAAAGATCTGTCGATTACACTAATAGGAAGGGTAAGTTGTATAAAAATTAAGGTAATGCCAAGACTACAGTGTCTCTTTCAATCGTGCCTATTGTACTGACTAAAAATTTATTCAAATTATTACATAATTTTTTAAGACAATTCCTATGGAATAACAAAGTACCAAGAATTGCACTGGAAAAGTTAACATGGGACGATAAATTTGGAGGACTTAGACATCCGGATTTTAAGAAATATTATCTATCAGCACAATCAAGATTTCTGTCATCTTTATTTATAATCCCCTTTCTTGGATTCGAATGGGAAAAATTCAATAAAAGAGGAGGTAAAGAAGGACTTTATTTATAAGTGGTATGTTGTTAAGTCAATAACAAAAAAAATGGATAATCCTATGATTAGAATATGACAAGAAATAAATGAATGCATTGGGAAAAAAGCAGGTATATCACTGAGGACACAATTATGTAAAAATGTACTACTGCCTATGAACCTGGGTTACAAAATATTGAATTTATGGTATGACAAAGGAATAAAATATGTTGATGATTGTTATATGGAAGGATCTCATGTCTTTTGAACAATTAAGAAATAAGTATGGAGTAGCTAACAGGACATTCTTTTTCTTTCTCCAGTTAAGATCATTCTTAAGAGAAAGATGGGGACCAGACTTGGCCCCACCTGAAATTATTGAGATGGAACAAATGATTTGGCTAGGGAACACACCTATATTTATATCAAAGATTACTTTGCTCTCAAAAATGCAAGTCCAAAACCAGGTTTACAGAGATCGAGAGAGAGACGGGAGTTCGATTTAGGAGTTGCAATAAGTGAAGGATGCTGGTCTGATTGGTGTTTGGATAGCATGATGTCAATTATAAATGCAAGATATGGATTACTACAATATAATTTTTTACACCAATTATACTTCACACCACAGAAATTACATAAATCAAAATCGGATATATTGGAGATGTGTTTTAGATGTGGAATAGAAATAAGAACGTTTGTACATGTTGTGTGGTCATGTGTGAAGGTAAGACCTTTCTGGCAGGATATTACTGAAATACTAACAAGGATAACAGCGGTGGCCTTCGCAAACAACCTGGAGCTTTATCTTTTGGGCAACTTTATTGAAATAAGTAATAAACTAACTAAATTCCAAATTGAATTTGATAAAACAGCTTTAGCTGTGGCGAAGAAATGTATTGTGATTACTTGGAAATCCAACTCCCCTCTACAGATAACACGATGGAAGATAGAGTTGTATACCTATGGAAAAAAATCACATATAATCTAAAGAACAAATATGACATATTTATAAAAATATGGCAACCATATTTGGACTACATAGGGGCCCAAATATAATTTAAAAAGTACTACTATAATAAAAATATAAGTGACCTCCCCAATGAAAACTTTCTTTTTTAAAACCCAACTCTCAGCCCTGACAGTAAACTGATTTAGACTGTGAAGGGGGTGGGAGGGAAGGGGTTCTTGTGTTTTTTGTTTTATTTTGTAAGGAAAAAGTTCTAAATTTTTTATTTGAAAATGGAAATTTTTGATCTGTATATTTATGAAAAAAAAACAACATAAAATATTCCAAACAAAAACCAAACTTGTAGTCTTGAAATCACAGATGATCCTCTCTGATCAAGGTCAAAATAATGTCAACTAAAGAACACAACCATTTCAAAATTAAAAGTTTAAACTCACTTGGGATACACCGGTTCATACAAGTATTTCTCTTGTCCTGAATAGACAATGTCAAAGAGCAAGATGTATCCATTTTTAGTCTGAAAGAAACAAAAATCAAAATTACAATACATCATTTAAAAATCTTCATTAAGGTTGTCTTTTTTAAACAAGAGAAGCATTTTGTCATTGATACCATGCTTTAAAAGAAACAAAAATTAAGTGTTTCAGGAAGATTGTTTTAATATTTCCCAAACTTAGATATGTACTGAGATTACATGGAGATACAAATTAATGAAGATGTTAGGCATACTTCTGATTCCTCAGCAAATATCTCTCAGCATACCAAAGGTAGCTGAAGTAGACAATTACTTGAACTGTGTTTTCATGAACCAAGTTTTTTGAGTGAGGGTAAAACATATATAGTACTCAGTCATCATGAATAAAAAAAAATGGGGACAGCAGATCAGTGTCAACAAGTGCCAAGGATTGAGGCAAAAATTGTGAAGAACTCAAAGGAAAATAAAAGTAAGACGGATGACTCTACAATAGATTTAGAAAAGAAAAAAAAGAAAAATAAATAGACATGGATACTATATGATGAGGTTGAGAGGAATAGCCAAAATAGCAGGGAAAAAGATACAATAAAATTTAAGTTACTTGAGAAAAGACTGGCAAACATTTTAAAGGTCGTCATGAACTTCAGTAGTGATAGAAAAACACATTTTCCACATAAGACTGATTGAATGCTCCATGTTTCAATTTGTCTGTGAAACTAGATAAAATATATAATGCATTGGAAAAGGCAAGCATCCGGAGGAGTCACGCGATGGAGTAGTGGCCGGACGGTGAACTCCAGCCCTCTCCAGAAAAGTCGGGAAAAACAAGAGAAAACACAAAGGCACAGAAATAAAAGTTACAGAAAAGTGAGTATAAAGGTGGAAAGAAGATGGCGACAAAAAAAGAAAAGTCGAAAGCAACGGTAAGAAGAGAGGAAGAGAAGACAAAGGAGGGAAAAGGTGAAGGCCTTACCTGTCCGAAGAGGCCCGCTGCGGAGAGAGAAACCCGCTCCCTCAGGTCGGTAAATAATGGACTACAAAAATGGCTCGCAGAGCCGAACAAAAGTGCGCAACCGCGCATGCGCGAAGTTTCGCGCATGCGCGATGCGAATGAAAAAAAACACACCGACGGGAGGGGGGACCAGCTGGGGAGTCGATCTCCACAGCCGGCAACGACAGCTGCAGAACACCTGCAGCAAGAAGAGACCACAGAAGACAATAGAAACAAGATAGAAGAGGAGGAAAGGGCACCAAAGAAACAACAGATGGTCAACCCAGAGGAAGAAGAAGAGGAAGAGTATGGTGAAATAGAAGAAGAAAAGAGAGGCAAGGTAAAGGATATACTTGCTCTTATTAGAGGATACATGGAATCATTTAAAGAATGGCAAACACAGGAATTTAAGGATTTAAGAAAAAGAATAAACAACACAGAGGAGAAAATAATTAAAATGGAGATGACCTTAACAGAAATGGGAAAAAAAATGGACAAGATGGAAGAGCGGGCAGTAGCAGCAGAAATGGAGGTAGAAGACTTAAAAAAGAAATTGGAGAAATCTAATAAAAAAACTAAAGAGACACAAGAACTACTAGCTCAAAAAATAGATACAATGGAAAACCATAACAGAAGAAATAACATAAAGATAGTGGGCCTTAAGGAAGATGAAGAAGGCAAGAATATGAGGGAGTTTATAAAAGAGTGGATCCCTAAGACCCTAGGATGTCCAGAACTACAGCATGAAATGGAAATAGAAAGGGCACATAGAGTATTGGCCTCTAAACCACAACCACAACAAAAACCAAGATCTATTGTAGTAAAATTCCTAAGATATACTACAAGAGAAAAGGTACTGGAGAAGACAATGGAAAAAGTAAGAGAGGGCAACAAACCACTGGAGTATAAAGGGCAAAAAATCTTCATTTATCCAGATATAAGTTTTGAACTCCTAAAGAAGAGAAAAGAGTTCAATACAGCAAAGGCGATTTTATGGAAGAAAGGGTATAAATTTATACTAAAGCATCCAGCGGTATTGAAAATATTTATTCCAGGACAACAAAACAGACTATTCGCGGATCCAGAAGAAGCACGAAAATTTGCAGAACAATTACAAAAATAGACTGAGGGAGGAAGACGGGTAATGAGAGTTAAAATGATCACGACTGATATGTATGTGGGTAAAGACAAAAATAGACTGAGGGATGAAGACGGGTAATGAGAGTAAAAATGATCACGATTGATATGTATGCAGGTAAAGAGGTATAAGAGTGAATAGAGACAATGAGCATACATGAATGTATCTGTACTTAGAGGAAAATATGGATAGTATAGACAAGAATTAATAAGGGAAGGTAATGGAATAGAGAGAATAAGGAGGGAATTAAAAGAGGGACCTTTGTGACATATGAAAAGTGAAATCTTTTCTGGGGGAGGCGGGGTGGGGGGAAATAGCGGTCACTGCAAAATCAGTTGACGCTTGCGAGTGGATTCGCAAATCCAAATGGAGAGGGGAGATGTGGTTGTCCGACAAGGGATAAAGGACAACTCAGGAGGTGAAGGGGAGATTGGGGATAAATAAGATAGAAATAGGAGAATAAGGAAAATGTTAGATGTTGTAGGAATGTTGTCTTATAAAGAGTTGAAAATAAGAAAACAGAAATGGAAAAGGAGGAAAGGTAATGATGGAAAAACGGAAAGAGAAGATAAACAAAATATAAAAGGGCTACGCTGAACTATATGTCTTTAAATATTAATGGAATACATAACCAAATTAAAAGGAAGAAACTACCAAATTTAAATGAATAAATGTATTCCATTAGAAAAAATAACATATTGGTTAAGAAATAACATTGAAATATTCGAACAAGTATAGGAGCCTTACATTAAATACAATAGCGAAAACCTACCGGGGACAAACATTACCTAAGTTGATGGAAGGAGAAGGAAAGAAAAGAATGGACTCAGTAGAATTTCTGGTGTAATTTTGTTGAATGACAACATTGTCTGACTGGCTTAATGCAACCTAGATTGTATACCTAAAATGGATGAGAGGGGGGGGTGGGGGGGTGGTTTGGGAGGAAAGGGGGGGGGGGGGGAGAAAAAGTCACTGTATATGTGTGAAAAGAAATAGTGTATATCATGGCTAATGTGATTTATGGTGTGAAAAATAAAAAAATTTAAAAAAAAAAAAAAAAAAAAAAGAAAAGGCAAGCATCCTTCCAGTATTTAAAAAAAAATGGATGATACAGTGGAACGCAAACCCAGGTATAATGCGATCAGCCACTGGACCCCTTTTTTTCCTCTTTCCTGAATTGAAATTGTTTTCAGATCAAAATGGAATGCACCATGAGAAGACAAAAAATCTTTTTCAGTGAAAGATAAGCTTTACGCACTTGACGCAATTAAGAATAAAAGTCAAACCTAAGTTGCACGTGACCTCAGCATACCTGAATCAACACTTCGTGGCTGGAAATCTTGGGAAGATAAGTTACATGCGTTGCTTTGGAAAGCTGAAGATGAGGTGGGACTAAAGGCCAAACTAAAGGTATGAAGAGAGCCAAAGATGTCAGCCTCAATGACTCCCTGAATGAGTGGTTCGTTCAAGCACTCTTAGAAGGCCTTCTAATTTCCGGGACTATTCTCAAAGCTCAAGCAGAGAAACTTGACCAGCTGAACAACAGAGAAATCTCTTAGTTCAAAGCTAATAATGGATGGCTAAACTGGTTTAAAACCAGTCATGGGATTTCTCAAGTGTTAGTGTCTGGAGAAATTCACTCAATCGACATTGCTGCTGCCAGCGAATACCCAGCAGAAGTAAAAATTCTCTTAGAAGAAGCTGGTTACATCAAAGAACAAGCATCTTTGGCTTGGCTTCGCGGATGAAGATTTATGGAGGGGTAAATGTCCACGTCAGCTGCAGGCTCGTTTGTGGCTGACAAGTCTGATGCGGGACAGGCAGACACGGTTGCAGCGGTTGCAGGGGAAAATTGGTTGGTTGGGGTTGGGTGTTGGGTTTTTCCTCCTTTGTCTTTTGTCAGTGAGGTGGGCTCTGCAGTCTTCTTCAAAGGAGGTTGCTTCCCGCCAAACTGTGAGGTGCCAAGATGCACAGTTTGAGGCGATATCAGCCCACTGGCGGTGGTCAATGTGGCAGGCACCACGAGATTTCTTTAGGCAGTCCTTGTACCTCTTCTTTGGTGCACCTCTGACACGATGGCCAGTGGAGAGCTCGCCATATAACACGATCTTGGGGAGGCGATGGTCCTCCATTCTGGAGACGTGACCTACCCAGCGCAGTTGGATCTTCAACAGCGTGGATTCGATGCTGTCGGCCTCAGCCATCTCGAGTACTTCGATGTTAGGGATGAAGTCGCTCCAATGAATGTTGAGGATGGAGCGGAGACAACGCTGGTGGAAGCGTTTTAGGAGCCGTAGGTGATGCCGGTAGTATGACTGTGATGAAACAGGCCTCTGCTACAAGATGATCCCAGAGCGCACACTGTCTAGCAAAGATGATGCCCATCAATGTGAGGGGTTCAAACAATGCAAAGATCGCGTGACATTGTTGTTTTATGTTAACAAGACTGGAACACATAAGTTAAAATGCTCTTGATTTCCAAATTTCACTTGCCCAGCTGTTTCTACCATGTCAACATGAAGTTGTTACCACTCAAGTGCATACCTAGTAGCAATGCTTGGATGACTGGTGTCATCTTTGAGCACTGGTTTTACATAACTTTTGTCCCTGCTGTCCACGTTCATTTGTGTAAGCAAAAGCTAGAACCCACAGGTCTTCTTTTGATTTACAACTGTCCTGCCCACCTACTAACCTATTAAGCCGTGACAGAAAGATCAGAGTTTCTTACCTCCCAAAGAACACTACATCTAAGATCCAGTCCCTAGATCAGGGGATCATCTCCGTGTTTAAGCAGAATTACAGGTGTGAATTAATTCGTAGAATTGAAAATGAATCAACAGCACTGGAAGATTAACTGAAAAGCATTCAAGTTACAGAAGTTTTCCACATAGGTGGGAAGGGTTGGGCAGTAGTCAGCTCCTCACATGTGGAAAAGTGTTAGGAGAAGGGTTTGGGTGCAGCCTTTTCATCATGAACATCCACCAAGGAAGATGAAAATGACGATGAGCAAGAATTCTACAGCTTCGCAGATGAAGAGGTGGGTGAGGCGCACAGGTTGTTTCAAATCAAGGATTTTCACCAGTGGTACTCTGCCGATGATGAACGCTTAACATATGAGCATCTAATGGACTCCAAGATCATCCGTAACATTGCTATAGCACCAGTTCCTGAACTACAATAGGATGACAATTAGAAACGTCCACCCCAACACCCGAAAGTGTCTGAAGCCATTGAGTACCTCGAGACTAGCCTACGTTGGGTGGAGACCCAGGATGTAGAACACATAAAAATTCTCCAGCTCAGAAGCATTTTGGATTTCGCTCGCTACTAGTGACTTGCTGCGTTCGCAACAAACACTCGATTGCTTTTTTAAGAAATAAGATGACTATTTTTAGAATGTTGGATTCCGCAAACTTTGGGGGTAACTGAATTTCACGAAGATATTGAGATTGAAAGAGCACATCAAGCATTACGACCTAAGCCACAGCCAGATCAGAAGCTACGTTCGATTCTGGTCAAGTGAGGGAGAAGATCTCGGAGCTGGCTGTGAAGCAAGCAAAAGAGAGACAATCGCCATTGATTTATAATGATAATAAGATTTTCTTTTACCTTGATATAAGTTTTGATTTATTGAAAAAAATGAAAGAATTTAATGCTGTTAAAAATGTGCTATGGATAAATGGTTACACTTTTGTTTTAAGGTACCGAGCAGTGTTAAAAGTTTTTGTTCCTGAGGGTAAAAGTAGATGTTTTTACGGAACCCAATGAAGCTAAAGTGTTTGCAGATTCGTTGCCTGAGAAAATGAGACGAGAACTGGGAGATATTTGAAGAGAGAGAGGAAGTGGAAAGATTGCAGTTGGGGATGTATAATGAAATGATACAAGTTTTAGGAGGAGAGAGAATATTAGAGAGGACAGTTTCTACCCAATAGATCTGTGTAAAAAAATGAATTGACCATTGTAAGTTTTGAGTAGATTTGAGGCATAAGAGATAGTAAAATTTTGGGGGAGTTAGGTGAGAGTATGAGCCTGGACTCCGCGGAACCTAATGGGTGGGTGTGACTTTCGATCACAACTCCGATAGATCAAGGTATAAAAACACACTTTTAATAACGTACACCTTGGTGGGCGGGAGGGGGGGGGAGGTAGGGTTCATGTTTTCTTTGTTTCCTTTCTTTTTTTCTCTTTAATACACCTAAATTTAATCATTGTCTTATGAAATGTTTCATTAGTATTTTGGAAGTAGGAGGAGTGGAGATGGAAAGTTTGACAATTATTGGATTTTATGAGAGTTGAGATGGCTGATAAATTGAATTTTATTAGTATTAATATTAATGAGATTCAGAATTAAATAAAGCAGAAAAATGTTAGTTTATATGAAAAAATTAAATAGACATAGCTTTTTTTTTACTGGAAACACATTTGATGGAAAAAGAACATCAAAAAATAAAAAGAGATTGGGTAGGAACAGTAATAGCATCATCCTGCAATTCTAAGGCTAGAGGTATTGCAATATTAAGTAATAAAAATTTACCAGTTAAAATATTGGATATTAATATAGATGTAGTGGGGAAATACATTATGGTGAATTGTCAGATTTATTTGGAACAATAGACCTTAATGAATGTATATGCACCAAATGTAGATGATGAAATAAGAAAGAGGATTACAAATAGAGGTATTGTACATGTGCTCTTTATGGTTTTGAAAACGCTGTTTAGCACAACCCCGCTTTTTTCGCAATCCAATTTATTTGGATGGGAATTATC
This sequence comes from Narcine bancroftii, assembly GCF_036971445.1. Lineage (NCBI taxonomy): Eukaryota > Metazoa > Chordata > Chondrichthyes > Torpediniformes > Narcinidae > Narcine > Narcine bancroftii. The sequence goes on along the minus strand of NC_091469.1, from coordinate 12,134,857 downwards.
ATGTTATAAAGGGGTTCCACTGTATTAAAGGTTACGATGATTCATGTATCTGGATCAGATCTTGATGCGATTTTTGATTTTGAGTTTCCCTTCTGCAACTCATTTCAAATCATCTGCTCTCTCTCCCAGTTCTATTTGCCCTAAACAATGAAAACTGAAGATTCAAATGGAATGCATGATGCCCCATTAGTGCTTAGAATAAGGGCTCATCCTCGATGAAGAAAAGGTTCATTAATTCAATCAGTTGCTTGAAAACCAATCCCACCCATCCAAAATCCAGATAAGTACTGAGATAATGTGCAGAGAGATTAAATGGCGGTTGAGGTATATTTAACTTTTCAGCAAAAAACTGATGGCATACAATTATAACCACAAACTCTTCATTAACCAAGTTTCTCAAATGTCTAAGAACTAAAAGTATTTTGTACTAAATCATCACACGCTTTGATAAAATAGATAGATTTACCAAGGAGAATTAAGGTTACAGTTTTGACAGCTTATAGTATGCAACTCTCTATGGCAAGTCAAAATCGCTCTTCATGTACCAAGAGCAAAATTTCCAATTACTTGAATAACTCTGAACATGAGATAAGAATCAATGTGGCACCCACTGTACCTCAAGACACAAAAGTGCTGAAGAAACTCAGCAGGCACACTCCATTAACGAAGGGCTCATGCCCAAAAGGCTGGTTGTGTGTGTTTGCTATCTAAAGAATGCTGAGTGACCTGCTGAATTTCTCCAGCATTTTTATGTATTGAACTACAATCACAATGTCTGCAGACTTTGTTTCACTCCACTGTACCTTAGATATACATGCAACATCAACTTTGAAAAGAGTCTGTTTGGTAAAATCTAAAATATCTCAGAAAACTTCAAGCTTACAAACATTTCACAATTTATTGCACATCACCACTCACATATCTTGTGCAATATTCTATTTTGGAATGAATGTTTTTCTTTTGTTTGAAATATCAGTTTGTTAAATTACAGTACTTTTTAAATAATATTTTTATTGATTTTAATAAAGAATTTATACAAACAAAAGTACAATTCAGTAAAATGATATAAACCATTACACAGAATAAATAACAATCCATATAACACTAACATACATAAATTGTAAATCATAACTGTAATTATTTTCTTTATAAACTATTTTAAATCTTATTTAAAGCCTTAACAATTGACTATCTCAATTATACAATATTCCAATTATATTTAAATTATCTCAAAATATGAACTAAATTCAACACTCCAAAGTACATCCTTAATAATGTATCAAAACATAATAGTCAAAAAAAAACAATACGGGGGGAAAAGAAACAGAAGAAGAAAATTATCATTTATTTTCAATGTATAAATTTTCCCTTATTTTAAAAAAGGGAATTTACAATTCTCTACCCTTTTCTTCTCCTTCTATATTTACAATTCTCAATTAAACAATTATCTATTATATTTTCAAAGGAAAAAAAATTCTTTAAAACAAAACCCTTACCTCTAAACAAGGTTATCTCAAAAAAAAAGGATACATGGGCATCAAGTGACACCACCCAGGAACCAGACAGCACAGCACCAAACACCCTAATTCTTTAGGCTGTGATAATATTCCATAAATGGGCCCCACATCTTAAGGAAATTAGTAGTGTATCTAATTTTTTTATAAACTTAGGTAAGACATGGTATCATTCAGCCATTGAATATGTGTAGGTAGAGTATTGCCTTTCTATTTAATCAAGATTGCCTGTCTAGCTATCAAAGAAGTGAAGGATAAAATTCAATTTTGAGTTGGGTTCAGTAAAACAACATCATCTTAAAAAATCCAAATAAAGCAGTTAAGGGGCAGGGTTCTACTTTGACCTTAAAAATCACTGATGAAGTTTGAAAGATATCTTTCCAATTTTTTTCTAACGAGGGTAAGCCCAGAATGTATGAATCAATGAAGCAAAAAAAAATTTGCATTTGTCACATAAAGGATTAAAATCTGAATAAAAACTAAACTCTATGAACCACCTTAAATTGCAACAATGTTGTGTGCAAAAGGAGGTTGTATTAATCAGATTACAAATAGAATCTGAAAGTGATAAACTCAAATCCTGTTCCCAATTATTCTTGATCTTAACTATTGAGACTATTCTTAGATCCAACAAATTGATATAAATAATTGATATTGAGCCTTTATGAGAAAGCTGAAAATCAAAAAGTAAATCAAGAATATTTGTCTCAAGAATTTGGAGAAAGTCAGGAATCTTTGATTGAACAAAATGTTTAACTTGTAGATATCTTTAAACAAATGAGAATTCGATGTTAAATTTTACCACCAATTGATCAAAGGAAGTAAAACTATTTTGAATAAAAGATCTTTAAAACATTTAATACCTAATCTAATCCAGTCCTTAAAAAAAGTACATAATAAAGGTTGGAAAAAATGGTTAGATATAATAGGGCTAGCAAGAGAAAAACTCTGAAATCCAAAAAAAACTTACTGAATTGTGCCCATTCTCAAACTATTTGATTTTGAGCTACACCTGAGGCGTAAGATCACCAACTGCCAAATGCTTCTGGACGCAGTAGCTTTGTCGCAGCATTTACTCCTTGAGTATTATTCCATCAGTATTCTGTTCAGTGTGGGTATCTCCGCTGTATTCACGATGGTGAGACAAGTGACTGTCGCGGTGAAAAAGTTCCTCGTGAATCATTTCACTGAGCTGCTGAGCGGATATCTTCTTCAGGAGACAGTCAATGCATTTAAAAAGAGTCAATATCCAAAGTTTGCTGGTGTCATCGATGGCAAGCATATTCACATCTTTGTCCCACACGATGATCCATCTTCCTACTACAATCGCAAAGGGTGGCCCTCCATTCTTCAGTACCCTGTTGTCAACCACAACTGCAGTAAGGATGATGAATCCATTAATATTGGTTGTCCTCACTTCATAATATAAGCCTTATGTCACTCTATGCATTGTCCTTTTGTGTTTCCAGTTTCACAGATGTGTATGTGGGTTGGCCTGGTCACACCCATGATGCAGAGGGGTCAGCTGCCGTGGGTTGGTGGGGGGGGATACAATTGAGTGGGAGGGAGATTGACAGCTGGTGTGGGGGGGAGACTTGTTTGCTATTCCCCCTCAGCTTAAAAGGTGCTGGAGGCACCTTTGGACCACTAATCACACCTGGGTCCTAGGAGGGCTACCCAGGTGCTGCAGTTTAAAAGCACCTAGTCACTTCAGTATCTTGTCAAAGAAACTTGCCCCCTCTTTCAGGTTGCCACAAAGAGTTATTTTTTTCCCCAATTCAGGAAAAACGCGATAACCAGCCAAAGCCTCTTGTAATTGACTACAAGGGTTTAGAATAGACAGAACTCTTGTCATGGGGTCTTGCAGCAGGTCTGCAAAACTTGCAGTTTTTAACACCAACTGATGCAGTAAAATTAACAGTCCTCTCTCTGCAAAACCACATGACCCCTCTTAGAATAGCAATCTTTAACCAGCAATTTTTCTGGCACCAGTCTTAATAGAAAAAGATTAATCAGTTTCTGAGCCTGGACATCTGTTCAAACATGCTATTCCTTTAAAGACAATAGTCCATTTCAATTCTACAACAGTCCAATTAACACCTACTTGTGAAATCTCCACAGGCACTCTTCATGGTTTCTGAAAAGTCACTGTAGGCTTGAAGTCCACACTTAGGCATAGCTCTTGCATATTAAATGATATGTCTTTTATGGAATGTCAATGTCTGCTGTGGAATGTAAACCAACACCTAAACCCCTACAATCTAACCTGACCCTTAAGATATATTTTATTCCATAATTGTATTAACTTATTTCATAACAGGACTGTTTCTGACGCCTTGTACTATGAGTGATCCATTCCTTTTCATTGCTTTGCCCAAAAGTTTCCAAAAGTGTTGGAGTGGAAATCCCTGCACATTTGATCAGGGATCTAGCCTATCCACTCAAAAAAAGGCTTGATGAAGGGGTTCACGCGATATCATATCATTAATCACCAGAAGTGCAGATTCAACTATGAGCTAAGCTCCATGCAAATAGTTATGGAAAATGCATTTGAACGTCTCAAAGCTAACTGGAGGTGCCTGTCCAAATGAATAGATATTAATAACGACTTTGTGTCAGAGGTTGTTGTTGCCTCCTATATCTTGCATAACATGTAATAGTAACAAAGTAAACTTCCGGGAAGAGTGGAAGAGAGTTGAATCAGATCTCCCTCTGCCAGAAAGGGTTCCTTACAAGGGTCCGACAGGCCAGAGTCGCCAAGCTATACGTGAGGTATTATGACCATTCTGTGTGGACGTGAAGACAACTGAGGCATATCACCTAAATGTCAATAAAATTTTATTGCGCATCTTAGAACATAGAGCAATGACAACTTCTTAAAAGTCTAAGTATAAAGTTTTGAATAACCATAGAAACATAGAAAATAGGTGTAGGAGTAGGCCATTTGGCCCTTCAAGCCTACACCGCCATTCATTATGATCATGGCTGATCAGTACCCGGTTCCTGCTTTCTCCCCATACCTCCTAATTCCCTTGACCACAAGGGCCAAATCTAACCTACACTTAAATATTGACAGGGAACCGGCCTCAACTACTTCCTGTGGCAAAGAATTCCACACATTTACCACTCTCTGAGAGAAGAAAATTTTCCTCATCTCAGTCCTAAAAAACTTCCCCCTTATCCTTAATCTATGGCCCCTGATTCTGGTTTTTCCCAGCATTGGAAACAACCTTCCTGCGTCTAGTCTGTCTAAACCCTTAAGAATTTTATAATTTTATAAGATCCCCCCCTCAATCTTCTAAATTCCAGAGAAAACAAGCCTAGTCAATCCAACCTTTCTTCATATCCAAGTCCCTCCATCCCCGGTATCAGCCTAGTGAACCTTCTCTGCACCCCCTCCAAGGCAAGGATATCCTTCCTCAGATAAGGCGACCTACGTGTTAACATCGGCATAAAATGTCAATAAAAGCAGTGCATCTTTAATTTCTGGAATTAACATTTTACATAAAAGTCAGGTAAACACAGTGTTTGCATCTTGCAAATTCCTGAAGTTTGTGTGAACATTTAAAAGTAATGAACACACTATAATACAACTTTAAATTCTAAAAGTTTGTAGTGCACATGTACAATTCAAGAATAAAGAATGTTAGCATTTTGAACTGCACACCAAGGATTAAAACTATGAATAAATATAAACATTCTGACTTTGGAAATAAACATCTGATTATCTGGCAGATCATGTGCAACTTTTTTGCTGGACATTCTCATCCCTCATCCTCTTCCTCAGAAAATGGATGCAAGATGAGGGGAAAGGGTAAATGAAGGAGTTATCTGACGAACCCTCGTCATCACCTGTAATGGGTGTGTCCTTTTTGAGGGGCTTATGGTGGTGGGTATGTAGATGAGGTTTACAGGGGCAGGACAAGTGGTGGGGTTTTGGTGGGGGCAGGCTGTGGAAGGCGTTAGGATGAAGGGGAATTGTATGGGGATGGCTGGTGGTGGTGAGCGTATGGATGGCTATTGAATGAGACATATAGCTGCAGGGAGGAGGAAGCTGGTTGGAGGGAGGATGCAGGAGGCTGAATGGTGGAGGGCCAAGGCTGGATGCGGGCAATTACATCAATTGATGAAGCCAGGTTCCTCATCACACTTATCTGGGCCTTCATCTCCTGCTGAATCTAACTGGTGCTCCTGCCTATCAGCATTACATTCCTAACTCTCCGCCTGCAACTGCACCTGCATCAGCCCCTCCACCATCTCTGCCTGCCTCCACCTACACTCGCATTTTTTTTCCTGGTCCACCAGGCCTATATCATGTAGAGGAGCCCCCTGAGTTCTGTTTTCACCTGCTACCTTTTTGTGGGCTTCCTCCGCTTCTTCCTCCCTTTGGTTCCTGGTTAGCAATGCAACATAATATGAGATTTAGATGCCACTTCATGTCTATGGACTCAAAGAGAAAAGCAATAATGAACAGAAGAAATACAATTCTTACCAGCCTCTGGTGCAGCAGCAGATGAGGTCCCTTTTTTCTGAACAGTTGAGGTCTGCTGGGTGGCTGAGGTACTGGCAGTGCATGAAGTAGAGTGAGAGATTGTGGTCCATGGCGGGGGTGGGGGGGTGGGGAACTGCCAGTGGGGAAGATGAGGAACCAGGAGTAGTTGGGGGATCTGGGGCAAGATGAGGTACACGGGGCATCTGGTTCCTCCACCTCCTCCTCCTCTGGTTGCAAATTGGGTTCAGGAGATTGTGCAGCAGCCCCCTCACCAGGCTGAAGGATGGGTAACAAGGAGAGTGGCTCAGCTTGTTTGCTGAGATTTTATATGCCAGGTCAAAATAAGGCCTGTCCAAACAGTCCTTCCCACTCCTCCCGTTGTGGTCCATAACCTGATGAAACCTCCTTCGAAATGTCTTCATCTTATTTATGACCTGGGACTTGCCCCTATTAAACCCCATTGCCCTAAGCTTGAACGCTACTCACTCATAAAACTGGCCATCTTTAATAATGACCATTAAATCATATCCTACAGCCCCCTCTAACCGCAGTGAGGGGAGCTCTACCACCTCCTTAACCCCCAGTTTGCAGCCATAATTCAAAGTTATTTTTAAAATCTAAACTTTTTATACTACACACTGAATTTTTAAGCTGCAATCTTTTTAAATCAACATGCTGTTAAATGTGCTCACGCAAAAACGTGTCATTTTTGTCCCAGGACACAACTTGTCCTTTTCAAATTGAGTTAATCAGCACCCCAGCGTCAGCTGACGTTGGGGATGTGAGTAGGGGTTGAGGCCGTCAATCCCCGGCGTGATTTGATGGCAGTGTGCCGATTGATTCGTTTTCACGCTGGACCCTTAATTGGTAGATTGCCAGTGTGAAAGGGGCTATAGTTTCAGCAGGTTAGCAACTCATTTAGAAATGCCTGCTGATATTCCTGGCATATCCTTTTTACATTCTTTATGGAATCAACATTCAAATGTATTGACAGAGCACATACATGACATCACATACAACCCTGAGTTTCTTTTTCCTGTAGACCAAGCAGAATTAATATTTAATGGTAGTGTAAGCCGTACTCAAGAAAAAGATACATATACAAGAGAAACGTAAACAAAGAATTGTAAACAAATTGACTGCAAATATAGAGTAAAAAAATTCAGCATTTATATATTCAATGCAAAGCAAGAGTCCTTAAAGGAGTCTCTGAGTCTGTTGTTTATGAGTCTGATGGTGGAGGGTAGCAACTGTTCCTGAACTTGGTGGTGTGAGTCTTGTGGCCCATCTACCTCTTTCCTGATGGCAGCAGCGAGAACAGAGCATGTCGTGAGTGGTATGGATCCTTGATGATTGCTGGTGCTCTCCAATGGCAGCATTCTACATAGATTTTATTGTTGGTAGAGAGAGATTTGTCTGTGGTGTACTGGGCTGTGTCCACTACTTTTTACAGGGCTTTCTGCTCAGATGTCCATGCCTCCATACCAGCCATCATGCATTCAGTCATCACAATTTCCACTACACATCCATAGATGTTTGATAAAGTTTCCAATGTCCTACTGAACCTCTGCTAACTCCTGAGGAAGTAGAGGCACTAACATGTTTTATTCATGATGGCATTGATATGTTGGGATCAGGACAGGTCGTCCAAGATGGTGACTGCAGGAATTTAAATTTGCTCACCACCTCCACCTCCGATTCCCCCAGAACACCTTTCATTCTCCCTTCCTGAAGTTTACAATCAGCTCCTTGGTTTTTGAGACATTGAGTGAGAGGTTGTTGTTAGTACACAATTTAGAACAAGTTTTCAATCTCCCTCCTGCATGCTGACTCATCGCACCTACTACTGTGGCATTGTCAGCAAAACTTGTCAATGGTGTTGTTTTTAACTGAGCCACACAGTCATAGGTGAAAAGTGAGTAGAACAGAGGGTCAAGAATGCAGCCATGTGGTGCTCCAGCACTGATGGAGGTGAGGAAACCAGGATCCAATTATACAGTGGGGTATTGAGACCCAGGTCTTGGAGTTTGCTGATCATGTTTGAGAGGATAATGGTATTGAATGCCTAATTATAGTCAATAAACAGCATCCTGATGCATACATGTTTGTTGTCCATGTGATCCAGGATTTTGTATCGATGGCATCTGCCATACCTCTTGCTACGGTAGGCAGATTAAAATGGATTCATGTTGCTGCTCGGACAGGAGTGATATGCTTCAACACCAGCCTCTCAAAATACTTCATCATTGTGGTTGTGAGTACCATTGATCAATAGTCATTTAGGTGGGTTACCACACTGTAGAGGTCAGACCTTCCCCAGAATAGATCCCAATGATCCACAAATTTGAACCCCTGCCTCTGGCACCAATTCTTCACCACACATTCATATGCCAAACTTCCTGTTCCTACCCTCTCTGGTGTATGGCACAGGCAGCAATCCTAAGATCACCACTCCTGAGATCCTGCTTTTTAATTTCTTTCATAACTCCCAATATTCCCTCTTCAGGACCTTATCCCTACTCCTATCTATGTCATTAGTTCCCATGTGGACTACGACATCCAGCTGCTCACCCTCTCCCTCTAGAATGCTATGAACTCAGAGATGGCCCTGATCCTGGCACCTGGGTGGCAACATACCATCAGCAGCCTCTATCTTGTTCATAGAACCTCCTTGTCTAACCAACAAGTCCCCAATCACTATCTCTCTCCTCTTCCTCTCTTTCCCTTCTGAGCCGGGGGCCCAGCCTCTATGCTGGAGATGTGATCATCTCAACTTGTTCCTGGTTGGTTCCCTCCACCCCCATAGTATCTAAAACAGTATACTTATTGAGGGGAATGGCTACAGGGTGCTCTGCTCTTTCTGCCTCTTCCTCTTCCCTCTTCTGACAGTCACCCAGTTACCTGTCTCCTAACCTTTAGGGGTGACTGCCTCCCTGAATCTCCTGTGTGTCATTATATTCTGGAACATGCAAGGCTGAATCTTGATTAACCTGTGGCACCAGGTTGAACACCAGGTCCCCAGCTGTTCAGGAATATGCAAGGCCAACTAGGCTTCAAGTATCTTGTCATGTTAGGGAGGGAGAAAAGAGAGAAAATGTCACTATGTATATTTGTTGAAACACATTTGTACATATGGTTGATGATATGGTTCATAGTGCAATAAATAAAAAGTATCTTGTCATGTCAAAATCCTACACAAAGGTTAAAACTCGGTCATTTATTTGACTTTCCGAATGAATTTAAAAGCTATGGTCTGACACAACTGAATGGTATCTCAAAAGGAAATTAGTCTATCACATTGGTGTTATCTGAAGTTTTTTATGTAGGCAAGTTAAAGGTCAGAGAAAATGAGATAACACTTGTACAACAAACAAGTTGGCTGGTGACCTAACTGTGCTTTCCCTGCCCTTTATTAACAATTCATATTTTTCTGCATCAACAATCAGTTGTGTCATGCGTAACCTCATGTTTATTGTATTTCTCATAGTTCTGGAGCATAGCTTTTCCCATGTTTCATTCTTTATCTTTATGTTTAGATCTTGTTCCCATTTTTGTTTGGGTTTACAGCTTGTTTCCTCATTCTCTTTCTCTTGCAGTTTAATGTACAAGTTTGTTATAAATCTTTTAATTATCATTGTGTCTGTAATCACATATTCAAAGCTGCTTCCTTCTGGTAACCTCAGCCTGCTTCCCAATTTGCCCTTCAAGTAGATTTTCAGTTGGTAGTATGCAAACATTGTACCGTGAGTTATACTATATTTGTCCTTCATTTGTTCAAAAGATAATTTATTTCCCGAAAAACAATTTTCTATTCTTTTGATCCCTTTTCTCTCCCATTCTCTAAAGGAAAGATTATCTATTGTAAAAGGGATTAGTTGATTTTGCGTCAATATTAGTTTTGGTAGTTGATAATTTGTTTTATTCCTTTCTACGTGAATCTTCTTCCAAATATTGAGCAGATGGTGCAGTACTTTTCATCCCACTTATATAGTATATGTTCAGGTACCTTCTCCCTTATTTTATCTAGCTCTAATCTGGTCCAATCTGGTTTTTCCCTTGTTTGATAAAAATCTGATAGGTATCTTAATTGTGCTGCTCTATAATAATTGGTTACACAGGCTATACACCACGCCCCAAAAGTTAAATAAATGGGACCCAACAGTATCAGACAGATGTTTTTGCTGTAAGGAGGAAACGGGAACAACAGTACATGCAATTTGGGCATGTGAGAAAGTGGAAAAGTTTTGGGAAGATCTAAACCAAGTATTAAATAAAATCACAAAAAGCAATGTACCAAAAAAATCGAGAGATCTTTCTTTTAAGTAATATAAGAAGTAAAGAACTGGGTTCGATATGGATAGAGCACAAAAAAGATTTATTATGATAGCCTTAGCTGTAGCAAAAAAATGTATTATGTCAACCTGGAAATTAGAATAGAAGATAGCCTGAGAATACAGCAATGGTTCATAGAAATGAATAAATGTATTCCATTGGAAAAAAATAACAATTTAAGAAATAACATCACAGTATTCGAACAAATTTGGGAACCGTACATGGAACACCACAGAGAAATCCTACCGCGGACCTCCACCACCTAAAATGACAGAAGGAGAAGATGAAATGAACTGACCCAGTATGTAAAAGTAGAAGACACAAATTTCTTGTTTATTTTCATTGTGTGATGACATTGTTTAATGGGTTTAATGTATCATATAGGTTGAACGTTGAGTGAGTGGGGGGGGGGGGTGAAGGAGGGAGGAAAGGGAGGGGGGAAAAAGGGGAGAAAATGACACTGTGTATATTCAAGAGGGAAATGTTTGTGTATTTTGGTCAGTATGGTTCATAGTGTGAAAAATAAAAAAAATAACAAAAAACAATCAGTTGTGCATCCAAATGTTAGAATCTAGTGACTTAACCACTAACATTGCCTTAATTAACTCCATATGCTGAGTGCACTGGCAATGCTATGGCCATTCATCCTAACAATAATCTGTAGTGCTGAGGCCACATGCTTCATATTGTAAGGTAAAACATCATGAGATGGGAATGTGTAAGGAGTTACCCTGCCCTGTACAGGGCTGTAACAAGATGTGAATGCATCCTTGTACTTACAAGATAAGAGAGACATTGATGGATTGAGAGGCAGGAAGCTAGCAGGGAAAGGATAGCAACAGTTTTAGTCATTGGACAAGTAATGATATGATGATGTTCTAAGCATGTATCCAAGGGTATAAAAAAATCACCATTTTGCTGATAACGGCAGAATGCATTCTCCGACTAACATGGTTAGTCGCAAGTGTTACAATCCGGTAATAAAGAACAAAGAACCCTGATTTCGACTCAGCCTGGTGTTTGTCTCACTCATTCATGAACAAAGCAGACCTAACAATATCTACAGAGCATGAAAACAGAACTAGCTGCAGTGAAACACAAAAGTCTGCAGATGCTGTGAAGGTAGTTAAAAACACAAAAATGTGAAGGAACTCAGCAGGTCCATAGGAGGTAAAGATATATAACCAACATTTCAGGCCTGAGCATTTCTTCAAACAAAACTAGCTGCTTTGTTCTGGGTATTACTCCAAAACTATACTTAAAATGACAAAAAGTACTCAGTGGCCAAACAATTCCAGTTTAGACTGACAGCAAATTGAAAAATGCCACTTTAAAAACTGTTAAATGTTGCAACTGAAGGATGCTAAAATTCTGCTTGGTTTCTTATCAGTCCTCTCCATGATCAGGAATCCTTTGGGGAAAATTGAAGTGCTGGAACTTCAGTAAGAACTGTTTAATTTGTTCTACAGCTTAGTAAGAGAATGCCTAACCCCCACCCAGGTAGACATTGAATGGGAGCCAAATGTTCTCAAGTTCTTTATTTGGTGCAAATTACAGAGTCCAGGAAAAATGTAGACAAAACCTTTCTTGTTTCTTTGGAAGTATAAAAAGAGGTGAATTTTAAAGCACTGCCAGACAAGGTTACAATGGTTTTGGCTGTTGACCAGTTACTCTCCAACTATTTTCTGCACAATAACAGCTGTAATGCTCAGTGCTTGCAAGCCACACTGAATTCTCAATGACATTTGGTAACCATATTATCTGGCAAATCATGCGTCATATACAAGTTAGCACAAATTCCTAATGATGTAGGTATAAAACCAATCCCTCCCCCCCCCAAAAAAAAGCTGAAAATATTACTGAAATAGGGAGGAAAGGGTAAATGTTTCAACTATTCTGGCCCAGCTTCAATCTTTTCTCTCCCCCCCCCCCCCCCACACCCTCCACTCACCATCCAAACGCCAACTTTAGCCAAAGAACCTGTTTCTTCTCAAGGTCTCACTGACTTTTCAGAGGGCTCCGTGCTCCAGGAGCTCCCACAAAAAACTCAATGCCATACCTGGAGGCCATCTACCACAACGAAGGCTTGGAGATTTCCAGTTCAACAGGAGCTACACCAGTGCAACAAGGGAGTAGCTTGAACCATTAATGGGATAATCAGAAAGTTGGAGGATCTATCTATATTTACCAGGTTCATATTTTCAACCTGAAAAGCAAATAATTACCAGTAGTTTACTCCTTTAAATGCTGACCAGGTCCGACAATCTGGCCCAGTCTAGGGTAGGTTTAGAAGAAGGTCATGAAATAAAAGCAAAGAATTTAACTCATACAAATGATCTAAATTCTAAATATTTAATTTGATCTGACCATTTAAATTGAACAATCTTTTTACAATGAGGATAATCAGCATCAATCAGCAGTAGAATCTCACTTTTTTTCTCATTTGATTTTATAGTCAGATATTTCACCATATTGTTTCAATCTTTCACGTAACAATTTTAAAGAATTTTGAGATTCTGTTAAATAAATCAAAACATCATTTGCAAATAAATTATTCTTGTACTCCTCTGATTTCACTTTAATACCTTTAATATTATTATCTTGTCCTTATCAATTGAGCCAAAGGTTCAATCGCTAATGCAAACAGTGCCAGAGACAAAGGGCAACCTTGTCTAGATCTTTCTAATAAAAAAGATGATGATATTTGGCCATTCATCACCACTTTGGCAGAAATGATTTTATATAAAGATTCAATCCAACTAATAAACATTGGTCAAAACCTTTTTAATACTTTAAATTTAAAAAAATGCCACTCTAGGCTATCAAATGATTTTTTGGCATCTAATAATAAAACCATTTGTAAGTTGGATTCTTCCTGAGAAATATGAATCAAACTAATTAATTTTGCAATATTATCTGCAGAAAAACAATTTTTAATAAAACCAGCTTGATCTAAATATATTAAGCCTGGTAAGTATTTCACTCATCTATTTGTTAGAACATTAGTTACAATTTTGTAATCAACATTTAACCAAGAAATCGGTCTATAAGATCCAGTATTTAGAGGATCTCTTATCTTTTTTAAGAATAACTGTTATAATAGCTTGAGAAAAAGAATCTGGTAAGAGTGAACCTCCATTGCCTGTTTCACTACATCCATTAACAATGGCATGAATAAATCTTGAAATTTTTTATAAAATTCAAATGTAAAACTATCTTCATCAGGAGATTTGCCATTAGGCTTTGATTTAAGTACTTCTAGAATTTCTCTATGTAAAGGGAGCAACCAATTCATTACACTCTTGAGTACTCAAAGAAAGTAGCTGAAGATCAGCTAAAAAATTATCACTTTTAATCTCATCTTTTTCAGATTCCGATGCATATAATTTCATGTAAAATTCCTTAAAGGCATCATTTATTTCTTGAGGCTTATATGTAATTTTAGAATTGTTCTAGAAACCTGTTTTGCCTTTAATTGCCATGCTAATACCTTATGAGCTCTTTCCCCTAATTCATATTTTTGTCTAGTTCCTTGTAATAATTTCAAATTTATGTCTGTAATGAATTATAATGCAATTTCTTATTTATCAATTGTATCTTTTTAGTCTCCATTGAATTCTGCTGTAAATCTTTTTCAAAATTTTCTATCTCCTTTTCCAAAAAGTTAAAAGTGATTTAAATAGATGGATTTACGGGGGGCGTGGCAAGATGGCGTAGGGAGCGGACGTGCATTCCCGGTCTCCCCCAGGCAGTTATATAAATACCCGTTTTAAGAATATTTCTTTTCTGTTAAAAGTCTTTGTTTTGTTTATCAATTGTTTTTAGTTTAAAATGGCAACAAAGATTAAGGAAAATAGAGTTCAAATACAGAACAAAACTATACTCTCCGACTTTGGAAGAAACTCGGCCTACATGCCCAGACAGAACCACGGAGTCAAGGCTGGAATTTTCTTAAGAACGGAGCTCATTAATTGGATTGTCGGATAAGCTGGCCTTGGACACCCCTCTGAAAGATGTTTAAAATGGCAACAAAGATTAAGGAAAATAGAGTTCAAATACAGAACAAAACTACACTCTCCGACTTTGGAAGAAACTCGGCTTACTTGCCCAGACAGAACCACGGAGTCAAGGCCGGAATCTTCTTAAGAACGGAGCTCATTAATTGGACTGTCGGATAAGCTGGCCTTGGACACCCCTCTGAAAGATGGTGATGAATATTGATTTGAAATGTTTTATGAAGATAAATTGCAGTAATTGGCATTGGTTGCCCGTGAGTTTTAAAAATCCAGATAACATTAAAGTTTATTAGTGATTTTTTTTTGGATGGAATATTGGAAGGATGAATTTATTATCTATAAATACAGAACAAAATTACATTCTTTGACTTTGGAAGAAATTTGACCTATTTGCCCAGACAGAGCCGGAGTTGGTGCTGGAATTTTCTCAAGAACAGAACTTATTAAAGTTGATTTCGGACTCCTTTTTGAAAGATGGCGATGAATGTTGATTTGAAATATTTGAAATATTTTCTGAAGATAAACATATATATGGAACTCCTTGACCTGCAATAAGGTTTATCAGTGATTTTTTTTTGGATGGAATATTGGAAGAGTGAATTTATTATCTGTGAGTATGCATACATTGTAAACAGATTTTAATAGTTTTGAAAAGGTTTTTTTTAAACTAAACAACAAGATCAGTTTAATATTGAGAAAATTGGAAAAAACGGAAACTTTATTATTAAATTTGGAAATTCAGTAGAAAGAAACTATGAACAAGATTGATGATTTATAAAATTAAAGTCGAAGGAGCAATGTCCAAGAAGAGTTAAAAATTTTGAATAAGTTTTTCTTGAAAATAAACAATAATTTCAACTTAACATTGAGAAGAATGATAAAGTGGAAAATTTGGTATTAAATTGGGAAACACAGAAGAAAAGAACTTATGAATAACATTGATGCTTTAGAAGATCAAGACCGAAGGAATTATGTTCAAGAAAATTTTAAAAGATTTGAAAAAAACTTTTTTTGAAAGTAAGCTATAAATTCAACTCGAGACTGAGAAGAATGGAAGATTCGGTGTTGAACTGGGATGTTCAGAGGTGTTTTAATTCAGTGGATGAAATTCAGGAAGACCTGAAAAAAAAATTTTTTTTAAAACTTTTATTGATTGTAAACAATGTTTAACTCAATGTTGGGAGGGTGGAAAGGGTGCAAAATTTAATATCAAGTTTGGATTTTCAAAAAAAAAGAGTTTATGAATAAGATTGGTTAAATTGATGGACCGGGGTTTTATGGATATAAGAAATGATGATTTTTCGGTTTATATGTGTATTTTGTCTGCCTGGGGGGGGGGGGGGAGGGAGTGGTACTTCTGCTCCCGAAAGTCATATGCCACTTGTGGTTTATACCACACCCATTTGGGTTTTTGGGAATTAACCACCACAAGGTGGTTTCCTAAGGGGTTAGGGGAGGTGGGGGGGGGGGGGGTGAAAATTTGAAAATTATTTAGTATCTATTATGTAATATTATACTAAGTCAATTTGAAATGAATGTATGGAGATACTATAAATAAATTTTGAAAAAAAAATAGATGGATTTACCTATAACAGATAATATATAACATATATTAACATATATTATATATATAATATATATATTAACTCTATAATATATTTTTCCTAGAATACAATATCTTTTTCAATCTATTCCTTGTAAAGTGCCTCAAAAGTTTTTTGGGGGATTTGAATTCTATAGTTAGGAAATTTATGTGGAAAGATAAAATGGTTAGGGTATCTTTTAAAAAAACTTGGAGTTATGAACTGGGAGGTTTACAACTTCCGAATTTTCAAAATTATTATAGAGCAGAACAAATGAAATTTATTAATAGAATGTTTGATTTGGATAATTCATTGGTATGGGCTAATATTGAGTTATCCAAAATTGGTGAGAAAAAGTTACAATTTATTTATAAATGGATTCTATGTTATTATTTACAAATAATTTACCTATTTTGAGACATTTAATTGAATTATGAGATATGATAGGTACACAGGAATATTTCAGCGAAGTAACCTTTATACCAGAATAAACTTTTTTCTTTTACGCTTAATAATCAATTTTTGAAAATATGGGATCAGAAAGGAATTAAAATTGTACAAGATTGTTATGAAGCTGGTTATTTAATGTCTTTTCAAAGAATGAAGGAAAAATATGAAATTCTGTTATTACCAAATTAGACCTTTATTATTGGATAATTCTGGGCATACTTTGTTGCCACGGCCATCAAAATTTGAAATTTTGCTCATGGAAGGCAGGAAGAAAAAAATTGTATCTGAAATGTATTTGTTATTACAGAATAAAATGCCTAAGTTAGATTTATATAAGTCTAGATTAAGGTGTGAAAAAGAATTAGGGATAATAATTGATCAGGAAGATTGGAGAATATATGTAAAGATAGTATGACTAAGATTGTTAATGTGAGATATATGTTAGTTCATTATAACTTAATACATCAGCTACATATAACCCCTGAAAAATTAAAGAGATATAATTTCATTTCTTCAGATTTATGTTTCAGGTGACATAAGGAAGAAGACTCTTTCCTACATTCTACTTGGATATATGATACGGTTAAACTTTTTTGGACTCAGAATTCAAACAATGGGGGAGGAATCCAAGCCAACAAAAGGTGTTAATTGGATATAAGGTAAGAATTTATCATGTCTATGCAAAATGAGACAAGAAATGGAGAATCAATGGGGGTGTGTGTTGGGTGGGCTGATGAAATCCAGAGAAGATTGTATTAATATCATCCAGTTGGAGGGTGCCCATTTGGAAGATGAGGTGTTATTCCTCCAATTTATGGGTGGTCTCAGTCTGGCAGTACATGAGACCATGGACAAACATGTCAGCAAGGGAATGGGACAGAGAATTGAAATGGGTGTAGTTACAGAATAAGTTAATACAATTATGGAATAAAATATATTTTAAGGGGTAAGGTTAGAATGTGGAAGTTTAAGTATTAGTTTAAATTCCACAAGAAACATTAACATTCCACAAATGTTGAAATGCAAGAGGTATGCTTAAGCATAAAGACTTCATGTCTGCCAATATCTTTACAGAAACCATGAAGAGTGCCTATGAAGACTTCACAAGTCAGTGTTAATGGGACTGATGTTGTAGACTATTGTCTTTAAAGCAACAGATGTCCAGGTTCAGAAACTGATAAAATATTTTGCTATTAATATTGGGGCCAGCTTGACATTTGGTATTCCAAGAGGGGTCATGTGGTTTTGCAAACAGTGAGAGAGAGAGAGAGAGAGAGAGAGAGAGAGAGAGAGAGAGAGAGAGAGAGAGAGAGAGAGAGAGAGAGAGAGAGAGAGATTACCGCAGCAGGTTCATGGTAAAGGCTGCAAAATTGGAAGACTTGGTATAGACCCCATTTGAAGATAGGTTTTGAGTTCCAAGTTCAGCCTATTCTAAACCCTTGTAATCAATTACAAGACGATGTGGCTAGTTAATGAGCTTTTCCTGAAATAGGGGAAAAAATAACTCTTTTTGGTAACCTGGAAGAAGAGATTATCTTTTGGAATAACCCAAGAGGGGAAAATTTCCTCAGCAAGACACTGAAGTGGTTGATTGAAGGCAATTAGTTTGTGTGTGTCCAACAAACAACAAACAACAAATCTCTCTCTCTGAAACCAACAAGAACCTTCCTGAGTGTAAGTTAAAGCACCAGTGCCTGGTGAAGGTCATAACTATTAAATTCTCTGCACAGTATGGAAAATTGCCTGAAACCAGTGAACTTGGAGAAGTGAAAAGTGAATGATTGGACAGTGAAACAAAGAACTTTCTGAACATGTACACATTACATACATGTGTGCTTTAAATTAGAAGGGAGTTAAGTTAGGTTATATTAATAGTAACAAGTTAAATATTGATCTTATTATTTTGTATGAAGAAAATTAAAAACATTTTAAATTTTAATTAAGCAATCATTGTCTTGGTGACTTTTTGTTACTGCTGGTTTTTGGAGTTCTCTAGGCTCATAACAGTGACCACTGGGAGATCCACACTAATGCAGCAGGCAGAGCCAAAGTGCTCAACAAAATGATCTCCCAGTCTGCGTCCAGTCTCTCCGACGTAGAGAAGACCACAATGCGTGCACTGAATGCAGTAGCTGACCCCTGCAGATTCACAAGTGAAATATTGCTTCACTTGGAAGGACTATCTGAGGCTCCAAATAATGGGGTGGAAGGAGGTGTGGGTGCAAGTGCAGCATCTCCTGTGGTCCCAGGGGTAGGTCCCAAAGGGACGAATGGTGGGCAAGGAGGAGTGAACAAGCAAGTCACGGAGGGAGGGAGCAGTCCCCGTGAAAGGCAGAGAGGGGAGGAGAGGAAAATATATGTCTAGTAGTGGGATCACATAGTAGGTGCCAGAAATGGTGGAGGAAGATGTGTCGGATGCAGAGTCTGGTGGGTTGATAGGTAAGGACAAGGGGAATCTTGTCCTTGTTGCATGTGGGGGCGGAGGGGGCCAGGGCAGATATGCGGGTAATGGAGGATATGCGGGTGAGGGCCGAGTTGATGATGGTACAGGGAAAGCCACGTTGTTTGAAGAAGGACACCTCTGCTGATCTGGAATGGAAGTCCTCATCCTGAGTGCACATGAGAGAATGGAATGCAATCCCTACAGGGTGGGTTGAGGTGTAGGCGAGGTAGCTGTGGGAGTTGGTGGGTTTATAGAAGTCTGTCAAGAGTTTGTCTCCTGAGATGGAGGCAGAGGAATCGAGGAAAGGGAGTGGGTTGCTAGAGATGGACCAAGTGAATTTGAGGTCAGAGTGGAAGGTGGCATCAAAGTGGATGAAGTGAACAAGCTCATCATGGGTACATGAGGCAGCACCAAAGTAGTCAATGATGTAGCAGAGGAAGAGTTGAGGGGCCTTGCCTGTGTCGGCTTGTAGCTTGGATTGCTCCACATAACCCAACAAAAATAAAGGCAGGCACAGCTGGAGCCCATGCGGGTACCCATGGCTATCACTTTAACCTGGAGAAAGTGGGATGAGTCAAAGAGGAAATTATTGAGGGTGAGGACAAGTTCTGCCAGCCAGAGGAGGGTGGTGGTGGAGGTGAATGGTTGGTTCTTGTTACGAGCCCAGACGACCCCATAACCCAGCAGCAATAGGTATTCACCAAGTCAAATGGTTACTTAAACAAAAGTTGCTTTTAATTATCTTTAAACATGAAAACAGGATCACACTTTAACTTATCACTATTAACTTAACTTACCTAACTTAGTCCCCTTCTAATTCTAAGCGCACGTCTATATAATGTGTATGTAAGTTCAGAAAAGTTCTTTGGTTCACAGTCCAATCTCGCTTCTCATTCACTGGTTGCAGGCAATTCTTATACTGTGGTCAGAATTTAACATTTATGAAGTTCATCAGGCTTTGGGGATTCTACTGTACTTTTATTCAAAAGGAGAGACAGAGATAAGTCAGTTTAATGTCAATAGGAGGGATTTTGTTGGGAAAAAAGAGTTAATCTACACTTGAAAACAAAGATATTCAGTTGGCTTTGCTTAAAGGGACATCCTGCCTAGCCAATTGAATTGAACTTTTTGAAGCAGTAATGTGGTTGATGCAGTCCATATGGTCTTTGATAAGTTTCTAAGAAAAAGAGTTGGAGGGTTGTTTTGTGTTTGCAATCCAGGGCCATTATTGCACCACAGGGATTATTGCTGGAATTCTTACTGCTTATTATAAACATCAATGATTTTGATGTGAACATGAGAGACATAGTTCGCTGATGGCACAAAAAATTTTGGATGTTATTGAGAGTGAGAGGATATACAGGCTGGGCTTGACTGAGAATGATGTGGCAAAATTGGTAAGATGGCTAAACAAATGGCAAGTCAAATTTAATCATGATAAATACTAGGTAATGCACTTTGAGAGGACAAACAACGTAAGGAGACACACGGTGAGCTGTAGGGCCCTCAGGAGCATTCAGGAACAGAACGACCTTGGTGTCCAAGGATTCCCAAAAATTGCAGCACAGATTAACAAGCACATGGGATACTTGCTTTTATTGATTCAATGAACACAAGAGCTGTAAAGTAATGATATACCTATACATTATAAATATATAGGCTACAGAAGGAGTACTGTGGCAATTCTGGTCACTTACCCCATTGGAAGGCACATAGAAGAATTAACAGTTTATTGCCTGAGATTTTCTGTTTCAGCTATGAGGAAAGACTGGAAAGGCTGGGTTTGTTAATCTTAAAGCTGTGGAGGATGAAGGAGGTACAAAAAAAGTTTCATGGATAGAAAACTTTTCCCCATAGTAGGGATGTCTGAAACCGAAAAAGCCTAGCTTTAAGGTGAAGGTTAGGAGGTTTAGAGAATCTGAAGGTTCTTTTCATGCAGAGAGTGGTTGGAATCTGGAAAGGCAGTGCCAGAGGAGGTGGTCAAGGCAAAGACTCTCAAACACTTGTTAGGTATCTAAAGGAACACAAATTTCTTCATTGAAGGGTCTTGGACCTGAAACATTGACTCTGTTCTTCCCAAAAATGTGATTTGATCTGCTGAGTATTTTCAGCATTTTTTGTTACTTGAATTGCCTTGAAAGCTATGGGCCAAGTGCCGGTGAATGGGTTTAGCCCAAATGAGTACTTGATAGCTGACATGGACATGATGGATCAGAGGTCTTGTTTCTGTTTTGTTTGGCTATCACTGTGGGAACCAATGGAGGGCTATAATCACCATGTTGAACAGAAAGTCAACATATAACAAACCTTAGTTATCAAACATAGATAAGTGTCTGAAGAAATGGCATGTTATCAGCTAAGGCAGACAAATACAAATGAGGAATGCCAAGAACAAACCTTTATTTAACAAACCTTAAAAAGGGCTGCTACAAGTTAAAATTCAGTTTCAATTTCAGCCAGATTTTCTCAGCAGCATATCAATTTCAAAAATATCTCACTTTCCCACTTGAGTGAACCATGCAGATTTCTTCCAGTAATTGAGCAAAACTATATTTATTGTGTCTAAATTCTCAACTGACCTATTCACACTGGAATTTGCCTCGAGTTTTAAAAGTTTTTCTTAAACTGGACTGTATGAAGCAACAGCAGAGATTCTATTTATAGATTCCTTCAGTTAAAACCATTAGGTTAAGTACAGAAGGAAAAATAACTTACTATTTGAATGCTTGTAGAGTAACTGAAATTTAGAGAAATTAAAGATTCTCATTTCCTACAGGTTTGACAACTAATTCTACACATGATGACAGTGCCTGGAAATTTACTGCGAAGAAGCTTTATTTGAACTGCAGATAATGATCAGAGTGGACAAAGCACAGCACTAATGTTTAAAACTAGTGATTTGACTCTATTGTCCAACATTCAAAAAAATCTACACAGTGAAACATAAAAGTCTGCAAATGCTGTGATTATAGTAAAAACACACGAAATCCAGGAGAAACTCAGCTGGTCTCGTATCCAAAGGAGGTAAAGATATATTACCAATGTTTCAGGACTAAGTCCTTCTTCAAGTAACGTCTACATTTACAGAACAGCAACTGAGAATAGCTTTTCAAAATACATATTTTTTCTCCCTAGAATAATATGAACACTTCAGACCAAGCTCAATCTGCTCATTTCTAATTCTCCTTTCAGATTTATTGTCAGAGTACATACATGACTTCACATACAACCCTGAGATACTTTTTAACTATGGGCGAAACAAAATTACCACTTATTGGTAGTGCAAAAAAAAACTACACAATGTACACATGTAATCAACTAAAGAACAGGTAACGAATGTAAACAAACTGTGCAATACAGAAATTTTTTTTTAAATCAATGAGTGCACAAGTAAGAGTCCTTAAATGAGTCTGTGATTGAGTCTGTTGCTGAGGAGACTGACAGTGGAGAGGTAGCTTCTGTTCCTGAACCTGGTGGTGAGTATTGTGGCACATATACCTCTTTCCTGATGGCATATGCTGGGTGGTGTGGATCCTTTGTGATTGCTGATGCTCTCTGACGGCAGAATTCCCTGGTGGGGAGGGTTTTACCTGTGATGTCCTAGGCTGCATCCAGCACCTTTTGGAAGGCTTTACGCTCAGGGGTATTGGTATCCCCATACCAGACCATGATGCAGCCAATCAGCACACTTTCCACAACACATCTATAGAAATTTACCACAGTTTCTGATGTCATAGCAAACCTCTGCAAATTCCTGAGGACATAGAGGTGTTGATGTGCTTTTTTCACAATGCCATTAATGTGTTGGGTCCAAGAAAGATCCCGAGATAGTGACTCCCAAGAACTTAAAATTTACTCATTCTTTCTATCTCTGATCTCCCAAAGATTACTGAATCATATATCTTTGGTTTTCCCTTCCTGAAGTCAACAGTCAGGTCTTTAGTTTTGGTGACATTTCTTTTCATTTCCATTCTAATTACTATGGATGATAATTAAGGGCTATGGATGGAAGATGGGACCAAGAAAAACAAGAGGACTACTAGCAATAATAAACAATAGACAATACTAAAGCTAGGGCAACAGCAGCTGGGGTACGCAGTTGTGTGGGAGGGATGTGCTGAGAAAAACAATTCATGAGGAAGAGGAAGGACATAGCAAAATGGGGTAGAGAAAGATAGGGAATGTAAGATATGAAGTTAGATGCTGCAGAGCATTGAATCGGAGGTCAATCCGCAGGACCATAAGAAATCACTGGGGTCTCCCTACCACAACCACCACACACCCCTCTCCCCCACCCCCACCCCATCAACATGATCTACCAGGATCATTGTCTGTGCATGGCTCTCAAAAATCAGTAAAGACCCCTTCCACTCCACACATAGCATCTTCCAGCTACTCCCATTGGAAAGAGATACAGAAGTATCAGAGCCAGAACCACTTGGCTGAGAAACAGCTTCTTCCCATGGACAGTGAGACTGCTGAATGACTGATGAACTGCTCATATTATCCCTTTGAAAATTTACTATTATTTAACAATATTTATTTATTTTTATATATGTACTGCATATAAATCACATGTGATTTATATCTATACATGTACATGCTTTCAGATGCAAGAATCGACAACGAGATAGACAACAGACTCGCCAAGGCAAATAGCGCCTTTGGAAGACTACACAAAAGAGTCTGGAAAAACAACCAACTGAAAAACCTCACAAAGATAAGCGTATACAGAGCCGTTGTCATACCCACACTCCTGTTCGGCTCCGAATCATGGATCCTCTACCGGCATCACCTACGGCTCCTAGAACGCTTCCACCAGCGTTGTCTCCGCTCCATCCTCAACATTCATTGGAGCGTCTTCATCCCTAACATCGAAGTACTCGAGATGGCAGAGGCCGACAGCATCGAATCCACGCTGTTGAAGATCCAACTGCGCTGGGTAGGTCACGTCTCCAGAATGGAGGACCATCGCCTTCCCAAGATCGTGTTATATGATGAGCTCTCCACTGGCCATCATGTCAGAGGTGCACTAAAGAAGAGGTACAAGGACTGCCTAAAGAAATCTCTTGGTGCCTGCCACATTGACCACCGCCAGTGGGCTGATATCGCCTCAAACCGTGCATCTTGGCGCCTCACAGTTCGGCGGGCAGCAACCTCCTTTGAAGAAGACCGCAGAGCCCACCTCACTGACAAAAGACAAAGGAGGAAAAACCCAACACCCAACCCCAGCCAACAAATTTTCCCCTGCAACCTTGTCTGTCTGTCCCGCATCGGACTTGTCAGCCACAAACGAGCCTGCAGCTGACGTGGACATTTACCCCTCCATAAATCTTCGTCTGCGAAGCCAAACCAAAGAAAGAAAAAGAAAGAAAAAAGAAGATGCTTTTAAACCAAGGACCGAAGAATGCCATTTTGTCCAGTTGTACTTTACATTGCATAATAAAAATAAACTAACTTCATAAGAAGATTACATTTGGATGGTGGAAGAAAAAAAAGTCTGGAATTCAGAGACAAAGAACAGAATAATGAAATGGAGGCTAATTAGAAGAAAATGTATTGACTGTGTTGTAAGGACAATAAATAAAGAGAAAATATGAATGAAAGATTGGTAGATGTTGTTTGAGGTACTTCATTAATCCAGTAAACAGATATAATTTTAGGGTTATACATCTATAACTACTTCGCCTTTGCATAAAACTTCTTAATCTTGCATAAACAGTGAAATCCAAATATTGAAATGAATCATTATCAACACAGGTCACTGCATTTATAAATGCCAAACAGCTCTATTTGAATTTTATGCAACGCTGACTTATAATAAACAGAGCACTGAATATTCAATAGTGGAGACTTCCCAGTGGCCAACCATTTCAATTCTGCACCCAACTCTCACATTGACTGGTCTGTCCATGGCTTCATCATTGTTAAATCAAAGCCACCTGCAAATTGGAGGAACACCACCGAATATGCCATCTGATATTCCAACCAGATGGAATTAACATCAACTGCTCTGGTTTCCATTAGGCCCCCTCTCTGTCTCCTTTCCTCCAACTCCCCACCCCCCTTCCCTCTCCATTCAAAGCTATCCCTTCCCCCATCACTTCCCATCTTTTTTTCTCTTCTGGCCCCCACCCGTATCCACTTGTAACCTCTTGCCTGTGGGCCTGTGCTCTCGCTGCCCTCCCTCATATTTCTTTTATTCAGCCAGCTTTTTGCTCATACCTTGATGAAGGGCTCAGGCCCAAGACTTTGCTTGTGTATTTTTTTCCATAAGGAATGCTGCATAACTTGCTGAGTTTCTCCAGCACTTGTGTGTATTAAACTGAATATTCACTGCCTCACTATATAATCTGCCTGCATTTTCATTTGTAGCCAGTGTTCCATCCCCTTTACTCATACAGGAAATACGGCTCTGTTTCATGCCAGGCTCCTGTCAAATGAAAATGTAAATGATCTTGTAATACAGCTGAAATGGCTCACTTCTACAAAATATAGTGTTTAGAAGTGCTCTTTGTAAATCCAGAAAAAAAAAACGTGCTCCATTTAAGATTTGGTTTTTAGCATTACGAAAAGGTCTGAAATTATTTTAATTTGTAAATGAAATAACTACTGCTGTTTAAAACAAAACTGCTTAAACTACCTACAAGGATTGCTAAATATAGCCAATGAATAGCTGACCCATTTTTATGGAGAAGATTCCAGGATTCATTCCTGAGTAAGCGGTCTATACTTTACCTTGCAACAGAGATTTGTGAAAATCAAGGAATAAAGGCCTACAGAAAGACAGGAAGCAGAAATTGTATTGAATAAGTATCCCCACCACAGATCAAGTTATTTTTGCTCCAATATATCATCAATATCTGGATTAAAGTTATATTAGCTTTAATTCCGGAAAGTACTTAAAGGTTAGGAAAGAACTAACACTCCAACTAATTAACACAATTGATGAGTGTCTAAAACTGGGCTCAGAAAACACCTGTCAAAATTATGGTTTCTGTACACATCCTAACTGTAGTGAATGTGATTTTGTATTTATAATGTAGATCAATGCCAACCAATTTAGCAAATTACTTAATCTCACTATCCAAATCTAAGAAAATTGGTTCAAAACAACATGAATTTATCCTTGAATCATAAACTATTTCCACAATGAGGTTAACGTTTTCCCCCAGCAATTTGTCTTACAAAATATTGTCTTTCATTACCAGCATGCAAACTTGCAAGAAAATCTTTCATCCATGGACAAATGTTCGTAACAGATTGTACCAAACCATTTAATTTACTTTGGACTAGATAACAACAGATTCTCACAGTTTGTACCAGTGGTGCTTGCAGACTGATATTTGTTTCATTAGTGAAAATAATCTGCGTTTTTAAGATGGCTACAGTCAAAATTAACACCAAGGAGAAATGACAAATTTTAGAAACATTGGAACCTTGAATGACCCGAGGGTGTAAAAATGTACTTAGAAATATTAGATTGAATTGATATGATCGACAGCCAGTATCATGTATGCAATGCATGTTTTGGCAAATATCAGAATAAGCTTGCTGGTGTATAAAGTGACTTCATTCAAACTAAAAATCTAATCATATTGGTCCAGCATCGAGATTATCAAAAATACTTGGCATTGGCCAAGACGAAAAATGTGAAAGTAAGCTCTCAAAGTCTGTGGGTTCACTGCAGAGATAGTGCACAGGAAAAGGTGAAATTAGAGAATATAAAAAACACAGAACTATGGGTTTTGGTCAACAATGGCGATTATGCTCACACAAGCCTCTTGTTCCATCTAACATTGTAAGTAAATACTTCCATTCCGTACTTCATCCATTATCTAGATTCTCCCAACAACTTTCGTATTTAGCTTAACCATTTGTTGTATTTTAAATCTATGTTTTTATTGAGTTTAGGCATTTCTGACAGTCTCAATTTAAAATCAAATCCCTAATTGCCTTGAAGAAGGTGTTGCTGAGCCCTCCTTAATAAGATACTGCAGGTTTGCGAGATGCTATTAAAGTAAACTTTGCAGTTGGTACTTCACTGTTGGATTAGGTGAATATTTAGAATAATGGATGGAGTTCCAAACAAGCAAGATGCTTATCAGCTTGACTGCTATTGGGAGTGGAACTTCTTGAGACAGAGGGAATGTTTTCTGTGCACTCAGCTGATTTCTTGGAGATGACAGACAAGCCATGCAATCCAAGGTATTTAACCCACTGAGCTATTCTTGAGCCACAGTATTTATAAGGTCCATTCAAATGAGTTTCCGACACTCATTATCTTCATGTAAATGTTTATTGACATATGTACCAAGGTGCAGTGATAAAATGTGTTTGTGAACAGTCCAACTGAACATAGTACAGCCAGTACAGAAATGCAAGATCAGTAAGTACAGACCAAAGGCAATGCAATTTTACTAGTTTAAGGATTATTCAAGACTCTGATAACAGAAAGAAAGAAACCATCCTTGAACCTGGTGGACCACGAACACACACGTAAATCTTCCTGACAGGAGGGTGATAAGAGCATAGCTGGTGTGGGACTAATCTTCATGTTGGCTGATTATCCAAGGCAATGGGACTTGATGGAAAAGAGGGGAGGAGAATTCGTATGATGGCATGAGCCACATTCACAACCTGCTGCAGTTTCTTGCAGTTGAGAACGACAATGATGGCATTGTTAGATGGTACGATTTCCTCGAACTGGAAATTGCATATTACTTGCCATTTAGAAATCCACATCTGAACATTGTCTTGGAATCCTTCACTTTCTGAAAAGTTTTGAATGTAACTGAATTAGGCGGAGCAGTTAGCATAGCAGATAGCCTGTGTTTGAATCCGGCACCATCTGTAAGTTTGTACATTCTCCCTATGTCTCTGTTGGTTTCCTCTGGTTGCTCCAGTTTTCTCCCACCCTTCAAAACGTAGTGGGGTCGTAGATTAATTGGGTTATTTTGGCAGCATGGGCTTGTGGGCAGGAAGAGCCTGTTACCGTGCTGTATGTCTATGTCTAATGAACCAGTAGATGGCTGTGTAGAGAGACTTCCATGAGGAATTCTTGCAGAGAGACTTTGGGATTTGGTTAAGTTGCTTCCAACAATCTTAATCAACTTTCTTTGCACAGTGGATGACTAATGAATGTTTGCTATCTCCCAGGTGCCATGTAACTTTAATTTTCCAAGAAGTCCTCACTATCAAGTGTTGGATAAATAATTTACAACTTACAGCTTTGTTTCTCCAAAGTGGAATTTATTATTTCTCTGCCACTCTAACAAATACTTTCCAAACAGAAATCTTTCAGCTGCTCCCAGTCTTTAATAAAATAAGTAATACTTCTGGAGTGCATTCTACAGAGGATGCAATGATGCTGCTCATGTCTGAGGAGAATAGATAAGAATACTTTGAGAAAATCTCAAATATCAGCAAGGTTTTAAATATTGAAGAAATAAAGCATACACTAAAAATCTGAAATCTTGCTCTCAATTAACTTCAGAATCTGTTAATAGTGGATGGCAGATTCTACTGTTTACTATACCACAGTAGTTTGGTTTGATCAGCTGACTGTGAGAATCAACTACAGCTCAAATGTACTGCATCATATCAGTCATTGCAGGGACAGGCTTGATGACTTAAAAAATATCTTTTTTTAAATGCACACATTGCATTTGTTCAGTTATTTTGATAGAATGGACTTGGAAAACTCAAATCATTAAAATATTCCTGCTCTACTCCAAAACCTACACTACAGTATTTCAAAATTCCTCCTGCCCACATCATCTCCCACCTGGTTACACCATAACCATCATCCCAGTGCTATTTCTGTAGATATCAAATTACTCCTTTTGTAGTTCTGATACTAAAACTTGCATTTACAACTCAAAGTTTATTTTGCTAACTATACTTGTATTTACAAATTTTTAATATACATTGTAAAAAGAATTTTGATTGGCGGCACAAATGGCTTAAAAATTCTGAGGGAGACAATATATGATGTGGAAAATACTGTGAAATAATAAGCCTGTAAGAGGGTAAATATGTTAACGTTCCTACTCCTCTTAATGTTTAATACAAATAGCGTATTAAAACTATACAGATTTGGCAAGACTAAAGCAAAGATTCTGTGGAACACAGTTGTCCATAATTATGATCTTAATTGAGATGTGTAGAAATAACAGGCTATTTGATCCACTGAATGTCACAATATCCCAGTGAATGAGTGCTTCCACAGGGCCAAAAATGGTAAATTTGAACAATGATGTTGTGATTATCCACTTCACCTCGAAAAGCATACTATGAAGTTTGTATGGAAGCAAGTTATGGCTGCGATAGTCATTTTCCCAATACAAATTCATAAAGGTGATATATAGCTCTTCTGGCACACACACTCTGAAAAGAAATCTATATATTCCTTCAAAAGCTGTGTTTAGCACACATTAACACAACTGAGAACCAGTCTTTTCTTCCCTGTTAGTCTTCAGTCTCTTTATTCTTATGCCTTTCTGTTCTTTGCTTATTCCTTGAAGAGTTCAGGCCCAAAATGTCAGTAATACATCTTAGCCTCCTGTGGACATGGCGAGACTGGCTGAGTTCCTCCAGAATTTGTGTGTTTTTATACATGCACTTTCTTTCTTTTCTTTGGCTTGGCTTCGCGGACGAAGATTTATGGAAGGGTATGTCCACATCTGCTGCAGGCTCGTTGGTGACTGACAAGTCCGATGCGGGACAGGCAGGCACGGTTGCAGCGGTTGCAAGGGAAAATTGGTTGGTTGGGGTTGGGTGTTGGGTTTTTCCTCCTTTGTCTTTTGTCAGTGAGGTGGGCTCTGCGGTCTTCTTCAAAGGAGGTTGCTGCCCGCCGAACTATGAGGTGCCAAGATGCACGGTTGGAGGCGATATCATCCCACTGGCGGTGGCGGTGGACGCACTAACTCCACACTAATCCCAACCTCACCATCAAACCCACAGACAAGGGCGATGCTGTCATGGTCTGGCACACTGACCTCTATCTGGCCGAAGCCAGATGACAACTCTCTTACAAAACTTCTCTTACTCACGCCTCCAAAAGAACCCCACCAAAGCTCATCAAAACACTGTATCACACACCCACACCCCCTGATTCTACCTCCTCAGATCCATAAACCTAATTGTCCCAGCAGACTCATCGTGTCCACGTGCTCCTGCCCCACTGAATTGGTACCTGCTTACCTTGAGTCAGTTTTCTTCGCCCCCCCCCCCCCACCTGTCTAGTCCCTCCTCACCTACATCGAGGGCACTTCACATGCCCTCCATCACTTCAACAACATCCTGTTCCCTGAACTGAATCTCCTCATGTTTACCATAGACATCTAATCATTATACACCTCCATCCCTTATATCAAAGGCCTCAAAGCCCTTCATTTCTTTCTGGACAATAGACCCAACCAGTCATCCTCCCCAACCATCCTCCTCTGGCTGGCAGAACTTGTCCTCACCCTCAATAACTCTCTCTTGACTCATCCCACTTTCCTCAGGTCAAAGGGTCGCCATGGGTACCCACATGGACCCCAGCTACGCCTGTCTTTTTGTTGGCTATGTGGAACAATCCATGCTACAAGCCTAAACTGGCAAAGCACCTCAATTCTTCTTCTCCCACTACATTAACAACTTCTTTGGTGCTGATTTGTGTACCCATGATGAGCTCGTCAACTTCATCCACTTCACTGCCAACTTCTACTCCAACCAAATTCACTTGATCTATCTGTAGCAACACTCTCAATCTCTGTCTCCATCTCAGAAGGCAATCTTTCCATAGACATATTCTACAAATCCAACTCACAGAGCAACCTCAACTACACCACTTCACACCCTGCCCCGTAAGGATACCACTCCCTTCTCTCAATTTCTCTGTCTCCATTATATCTGCTCCCAAGATGAGGACTTCCATGCCAAATCATCAGAGTTCCTCCTCCTTCAAACAATATTGCTTTCTTTCTCCACCTTCAACTTAGCCCTTACTGCATATCCTCCATTACCTGCACATCTGCCCTGGCCCCCTCCGCTCCCACGTGCAACAAGAACAGGAATCCGCTTATCCTCACCTACCACCCCACCAGCCTTCACTTCCATATCATCCTTCGCTATTTCTGAAACCTAATGCATGATCCCACCACTAGACAAATTCCCCCCTCTGCCTTCCACAGGGATCGCTTCCTTATCCACTCCTCCCTCCCCACCATTTAACCCTTGGCTCCTACCCCTGTGACTGCATGAGATGCTTCACTTGCACCCACATGTCTTCCTTCACCACTATTCAGGGTCCCAAACACTCCTTCTAAGTGAAGCAACATTTCACTTGTGAATCTGCAAGAAACAACTACTGCAACAGGTGCTCCTTATGTGGTCTCCTCTACATCAGAGAGACTGGGTACAGACAGGGAGATCGCTTTGTTGAATACCTCGGCTCTGTCTGCTGCAAAAGCATGATCTCCCAGTGGCCACCCACTTCAATTCCCCATCCCATTACCTTGCTGACCTATCTGTCCATGCAGTCTCAGACCAAGACCACTGCAAATTGGAGGAACAACACCTCATGTTCCGTTTGGGAACCCTCCAACCATATGGCATTAACATCGACTTCTCTGGCTTTTGTTTAAACCCTCTTTCTTCTTCCCCTGCCGCTTTTGCCCAGCTGTCTCTCTCTCTCCTTTTCCCTCTGTCTCCTTTCACAGAACCAAAATCAATTCTCACATCTCCTCTTATATCTTAAAAGGTGCTCTTAATTGAGCACCTTTTGTTGGACCACATTCCTCTCCCAGCCATCTTTGCTTTATTCTGAGACTTCCTGTTCTCTGCTTATTCTTTGCTTATTCCTTGAAGAAGGGCTCAGGCCCAAATTGTCGGCAATATATCTTTACCTCCTATGGATGCTTCAAAATCAGCTGAGTTCCTTCAGCATTCCTGTGTGTTTTTATTTAACAGTAAGCTCTTAGCTGCATTCAGTTGTGAAATTAAAAGGACAGCTTTGTGGTGTCTACACAGCACAACAAGTGCCATTCAAGAGATATGGTTTGCCAATTCACATGCCCATGAAACATTCTCATATCCATCAGCCAAACACAAGACAACCAGCCTTCAGCTAAGTTATTTCGCATCACTGTGATCCCACAGCAGACTTATTTTGTTATTTACAACATCAAACATGAGGTAGGGGTAGAGGACATCACTTCTGGCTCATTCTTCTTATTCCTTGAAGAAGGGTTCAGGCCCGAAATGTCAGCAATACATCTTTGCTTTTTTGGACGTTGAAAAGTCCGGCTGAGTTCCTCCAGTAATTCTGTGATTTGACTATAATCACAGCAGCTGGAGACTTTCGTGTTTCACTCATGGTCATAAGCATATTTGCTCTATCCATAATTGGGATATCTGTGTACCCAGAGAGTCAGCCTACAACATTAATTTTGGGTGACTGAGTCCTCAGAAGTTCTGAGACCATCCATGAGAATTATTGTGGCTCAGCAAAAGTATTTGAGCATTTCAGAGGTGTCTTGTCAGTTATGGAGTGCTCTTATGCAATTCAAAGAAGCCATTTGCAGATTCAAAATATTAAGCAATGTTATTGCAGCTGCTGACATTGTATTGAGTCACCTGATATTATGCTCACTTTTAAGATGATAAGAACTTTGTACTTCGAGTTTAGAGATATTCTAGTGAGTTTATCCAAGCTTATCATGACAAATAAAATCCTTCTACATCTGCCACCTTTTTGTAGTAATAAATAAAGACCTTTTCCACCAACAAGCTTCAGTCACAATCACAATGAAATCAGGTTGAGTTGGATTGACTAAAAAAGCAGTATTCTAGCCAATTAGCAATCAATAAAGAAATGTATTTTCTTGTCTACTTTAACAATAATGTCTGTGTGAAATAAATGAAAACGGCTGCATTATTCCTATTAATTCCACTGAATATTCACCTACCTAGAGGAATAAATAGTTCTAAAGACTATTGTCCTAAAATTCAGGAAGTGCAACTTGATTAGGTGTAGATTGTCCCAGTTATTAACGGTTACTTGGTTATATTACAACATTTACAACTTAAAGCCAGAAGTTGAAAAGTCTGAATACTTCTGGAGTTTTCCTTCAACTAGAACAGTGGGGACGTGGCAAGATGGGGTAAAGGACAGACGTGCGGTCCAACCCTCCCTCAGCTAGTTTTTTTAAGAACCCGTTTTTAAAGTTTATAAAAGTGATTAAAAGTTGTATTTTTAATTTTGGGAACATTAGTGGGTTATAATGGCTACTAATGTAAAAAAAACACAAAAACTCAACTGCAGAAGAAACTACCTTTTAAAAGTACTGAAGAATTGAGGCCTACCTGTTCAATTGAAGCCACGGACCCGACGTTTGGAACCTCCAAGACGCAGAGGACACCTACCCGGCTAAGTATGATGCCAGCGCCGATCTTGCCTCTGCAAGATGGCGCTGGTTTGACGATGAGTTCAACCAGTGCCAAACCGCGCGTCCGCGATGTCGGGCGCGCGGGCGACACTGGCTGAGAGAAGAGCCCTTGAGCCTGGGCTGCCATCGGGTGGGCTGGGAACGTGCAGAATGGCGTCGGAAGTCGCACCTGCGCAGTTCCTCACATTACTGGGCATGTGCAGTGCTTCAAGGGTCCGGGACTTGTTGGACCGTGTGTGAGCTGTGAGGGGGGGGGGGGGGGGGTCCGAGCGGCGGTGGGACGCCGTCGTTGGGAGTACAGACCCGCAGCCGCACTAGGAGGGGACCGACAACGCTGGAAGAAGAAGACTTACCTTTACTGAACAGCTTGCAGAAACAATTGGAGGTGGAGACCAGAGAAGGTAGGCCTCAAAAAGTGGAACTGGAATGGAATGGATTCTGTGTGTACAGTCCTGGATGGGATTGCTTATCAAATGGACAATATGTTTAAACAAATGACTCAAGGATTTTTAGAAGTGACAACCAAAATGACTACCATGTCTGAAGATATGTCTGCAGTTGAGAGTGATGTTAATAAGTGTATTAAATCAGTGGATACAGTGCAAGAAAATATTTTTAAAATTGAAACAGCTTTTCTTGAATGCAAAAATCAAGTTGAACGTAAAAGGGAAAGAATGGAAAAAATGGAAGATTCCTTTGTGGATTGGGGAATTCAGAAGAAAGACATTGAAAAAAATTGATTCATTGGAAAATCAAAGTCGGAGAAATAATTACTGAATGTAATTATAAAATCATAGCGAAAGTGTAGCAAATCGACTTGCAAAGTATTTACCCAAATTAATACATATTGATCAAACAGGTTTTATTAAGAATAGAAATGCTTCAGATAATATTCTTCAATTAATTACTTTGATCAATGCATATTGACAGCAGCCCAACCATCCAATGGTAGTTGCGCTTGATGCCGAAAAAGCTTTTGACAGGGTTGAATGGGATTTTTTATTTAAGGTATTGGAAAAGTTTAAATTTGGCCCTTTTTTATTGGTTGGGTTAAAGCTTTATATGTGAACCCGACTGCCAGGGTGGTGACAAATGGTCAAGTTTCATTACCATTTAAATTGACACGTTTGACCCAACAAGGGTGTCCATTGACATTGTTTGCATTGGCTATTGAACCGTTAGCTCATACAACAAGTCAGAATGATCAGATAAGAGCAATGAGAGTTATGGATGAAGAGTATAAGATTAATCTATTTGCAGATGATGTTTTGATATATTTGACAAATCCAGAACAATCATTGCCGCATTTGCAGGAATGTTTATTACAATATGGAACATTATCTGGATACAAGGTTAATTGGGATAAAAGTGAAATTTTGCCAGTTGGAGAAGGAGATTATTCAGAATATAAAAATATTTCTAAATTGAAATGGTCTGATAAAATTAAATATTTAGGAATAATTGTCAATGTTGATTATCAATCTTTATATGTTAAATTATGTTCCTTTATTAAAAAATATTAAAGAAGATTTAATTAAGTGGAAAGATCTCCCATCAACTTTAATTGGCCGAGTTAATTGTATTAAGATGAATATTTTTCCTCGAATTCAATATTCATTTCAATCAATACCGTGTTCTCTTTCAAAGGGATTTTTTCAGGATTTAAATAAAGCTATGAGAGAAATTTTATGGAAAGGCAAATTACCGCGGGTAGTATTATATAAACTTACTTGGAAGTATGCGTTAGGTGGTCTTCAATTACCCCACTTTCGAAATTATTATGAAGCAGCCCATTTGAAAGTTATTAGTAGACTGATGGATTTGGACCAACCCCCGAGTTGGGCTAAAGTTGAGATGGCTTGTATTTCTAAAGTTGAGGTGCATTAATTTATATTTCGATGGAATGTAAATTTGTTGCGGGAATATAATATTTTAGGATCAAAAGGTAAATTGTCAATTTTAACCCCATTATATAACAATCAGCTTATTCCTTTTTCAATGTTAGTGTTAGTGTCATGATAGTGTTACTAAATTGACGAATGTGCGGTATGGAATGGTTAATTGTAACTTTTTACATCAGTTATATTTAACCCCAGAGAAATTGAAAAAATATGGTTTTAGTAATTCAGACTCTTGTTTTAGATGCGGTGTATGTACTGGTACTTTTTTTACATGCTGTTTGGTCTTGTGTTCATGTACAACCATTTTGGCAAGAAATTAGGTTAACTTTGGAAAAATTATGACATTAAGTTACCACTAGATCCATCTATTTTTTAATGGGTTATATGATTCCTTTAAAGGAATTAGGGTTGAATAAATTTCAAATTGCATTTGTACGGGGCGTGGCAAGATGGCGTAGGGAACAGACGTGCCTTCCAGACCTCTCCTGACTCTGATTTATTGTTTTGTCTTTAAGTGCCCGTTAAAGTTCTTTTAAAAGTTTATAAATAATAAGGTGTTGGATTAGTGCCTAATGGTTTATATGCAAAAAAAAGGGTAAAAGAAAACATCAACAGACTGTTAAAAAACTACATTTTCTGAAATTGTCTGAGCCTACTTGTTTACAAGAAGCCAGGACTCAGCGTAGAATGGATCCAGAGGAGGACGTGCAGAGTTCAACATTGAAGCTCCGTTTTAAATCGGTGAGGCTCTCTGAAGGTCGCACTCAACAGCTTTCAGAACAAGGGGCTGGACGGGTGCCAGTGTTTTGCACGGCGGCCACTGTGGGTGCTGTTGCTGAGGCTTTGACAGTTGAATCAGCTGGGGCGCCACCAGCTGGAGAGTTAAAAGAGCTGTCATTCGACTGCTACAGTGGTGGCGCTGCAAAATGATCTTCAATTACAATGGTTTTTCCAGACATCGATTCAGTGAAGATGATTAAAGAGATTTGGCTTAAAGATAACCCTGATCTTCAGTCTCCTGGCATTGCTGGGGGGACTTTGAGAGGGATTTTTATACAAAGTCAAACTGCTAGAAAAGATACTAAATTAAGGGAAGGGACAGAAGATCCTGTGGTCTTTAAGGAACAGCAAGACCCCATTATGCCTGAATCTACTTCTGTTGAAATGTCTGTTAAGGATCTTGAAGATAAGATATATTCTGTATCGAGTCACTTAGCTAATTTTGTGAACCTGTTTATTTCCAAGATTAATGCGATGGCGGAAGTCATTAATGGAGCTTTTAAGCTTGAAACCATTGAAAGATTTGAAATGTGTGATCAAGGTTTAGTCGATGCACAGGATCAACTGCAAGATGAAAATAGAATAATTGAAACATTGCAGATCCAAAATAAAAATTTAGCAAAAAAGGTTGATTATTTGGAGAATCAATCTAGACGGAACAACGTGAGCATAGAAGGACCAGATCCAAGAAAATCTTTTACTGAATGGATTCCACGAGTGTTAGGACAGGATAAATTCCCTGAAGGTTTAATACTGGAACGTGCTTATAGAGTCTTATGAAGAAAATCTTTTTCAGGACAGAATCCAAGATCTGTTTTGATCCGTTGTTTAAACTACTGTGACAGAGAGACAATTTTACGTACGGCTATTAGAAATGCCCAGCAAAATAGATCTCCTTTGATGGTTCAGAATAACCCTGTTTTCTTCTATCAAGATTTGAGTCCAGAAATTATGTTTCAACGACGCGAATTTAATTCTGTGAAAGAACGGTTGTGGAAAAAAAGACATAAGGCAACATTCAGGTATTCTGCAGTACTGAAGATTTTTTAGGATGGAAATTAGCCAAAGTTCTTTGACAATCCTAAAGAGGTTATGAACTTTGCTCAGTCTCTACCAATCATGCAGTTTCAGGAACGATGTAGTCCTTCAAGGTCTCCAAAGAGAGTAGAGATGTAAGGTGGGATCCAGTTTTTTTAAAAGAAATGGAAGCAATGGTGACCGAAGTGGTAACGTTGATTTAAAAAAAATAAATCTTTTTCTTTTTTTTGAGAAGAGTTTAAATAGTTTAAATAATGATGATAGTTTAATGAGATGGGAGTTGGGAGAGGGAACTGGGTGGGCACTAGTTTCCAGAAGTCATCAGCTACCTGTGAGTTATCTCACACCCAATATTTTGGGGGAGTTACCGCTTTGGGCGGTTTAAACAGGAGGAGGTAGTTGTGACCTCCGACCTGTTTTTTTTTTCTTTCTAATTTTTGGGTTAAGAAGTGAAGGTTTTTTTTCTATTATTTTTTTTAAATAAATAAATTTTTTTTAACTTTGTTTTCTGATTGTAATTGAGAGGGAATTAGGAGGTTTTTTCTCTCTCCTTTATTTCTCTTTTTTTTGGGGTTTTTTTTCTCTCTTTTTTCTTTCTTTTTTAAGAGGATGATGTCACAGAAGATAGTAAGTCAAAAATTGAGGATGTTGAATTAGATGAAGAGGAAGATGAGGGGAAAGGTGATAAGAAGAAAAAGAAGAAAATTAAGTACAAATACATTGAGGGAGAAGAGTTTAATAAAATTAAGTTAATTTCGATAGAGAATTTTGAAGATGTTATAAATGAAGAATATGGAGAATTTTATAAGAGTTTGAACTTTTTTCTTTTTTTATATAAGGGGAGGGGAAGGGAATAAAAAGTTTATCTGATTGTTTTTCTAAGGGATGTTTTTGTTCTCTTGATGAATTATAAAGGAAACTTGGTATTAATGGAAATTCTGTATTTATGTATTATTAATTATGATTTTTTGTATAACAGATATGTGGTTGATATATGATTTTAATATTTGAACTTGGTTTTAAAGTGGATTTCATTTGTTAAATACATGTATTATGTTTGATTTAAATATATGTTTAAGGGTATTATTTTAGTATTGATATTTTTTTTGTTGTTAGTAATTTTTTTTGTTGTTAAGTTTTATACTCTTTTTGTAAGTGGGGTTTTTTCTATTTTATTTACAACATTGTTTATTAATTCTTCACTCTTTATTTTGGGGGGAGAGTTGGACTAATTTTAAATTAGATGATTAATGTAGTGTTATAATTATTGGGGGGGTTAATTTGTGTAGTTTAATGATGTAGTATTCTAATTTTTATTATCTTATTTTTTATTATTTCTTTAAATGTAATTTTTATTTTATTCATGTCATAAAATTTTAAATAAAGTTTAAAAAAAAGTGCATTTGCACGCTTAGCATTGTCTAGCTCGAAAATGTGTAGCAAGTTCATGGAAAGATAACATAGTGATTAATATAATGCGATGGTAGAATGAATTGAAAACTTGTATTGTTATGAAAAAAATTACATATAATCTGCATGATAATTATTCTTTTTTTGTTAAAAAGTGGTTACCATATTTGGAATATATGCATTTAGATGTTTTTGATTTATTATATATTCTTAGTTTCTGTTTATATATTTTTGGCTCTCCTTAAGAGAGCTGGCTGATGGGATGGAAGGGTGGGTGGGGACTCATTTTTAAAAATATTATTTTAAGCTTTTTTCTTTTTATATATCTATTATATACATATCTTTTTTTCTTTGGCTTGGCTTCGCGGACGAAGATTTATGGAGGGGGTAAAAAGTCCACGTCAGCTGCAGGCTCGTTTGTGGCTGACCAGTCCGATGCGGGACAGGCAGACACGATTGCAGCGGTTGCAAGGGAAAATTGGTTGGTTGGGGTTGGGTGTTGGGTTTTTCCTCCTTTGCCTTTTGTCAGTGAGGTGGGCTCTGCGGTCTTCTTCAAAGGAGGCTGCTGCCCGCCAAACTGTGAGGCGCCAAGATGCACGGTTTGAGGCGTTATCAGCCCACTGGCGGTGGTCAATGTGGCAGGCACCAAGAGATTTCTTTAGGCAGTCCTTGTACCTTTTCTTTGGTGCACCTCTGTCACGGTGGCCAGTGGAGAGCTCGCCATATAATACGATCTTGGGAAGGCGATGGTCCTCCATTCTGGAGACGTGACCCATCCAGCGCAGCTGGATCTTCAGCAGCGTGGACTCGATGCTGTCGACCTCTGCCATCTCGAGTACCTCGACGTTAGGGGTGTGAGCGCTCCAATGGATGTTGAGGATGGAGCGGAGACAACGCTGGTGGAAGCGTTCTAGGAGCCGTAGGTGGTGCCGGTAGAGGACCCATGATTCGGAGCCGAACAGGAGTGTGGGTATGACAACGGCTCTGTATACGCTTATCTTTGTGAGGTTTTTCAGTTGGTTGTTTTTCCAGACTCTTTTGTGTAGTCTTCCAAAGGCGCTATTTGCCTTGGCGAGTCTGTTGTCTATCTCATTGTCGATCCTTGCATCTGATGAAATGGTGCAGCCGAGATAGGTAAACTGGTTGACCGTTTTGAGTTTTGTGTGCCCGATGGAGATGTGGGGGGGCTGGTAGTCATGGTGGGGAGCTGGCTGATGGAGGACCTCAGTTTTCTTCAGGCTGACTTCCAGGCCAAACATTTTGGCAGTTTCCGCAAAGCAGGACGTCAAGCGCTGAAGAGCCAGCTCTTCAGCGATTATATACATATATACTTACATAAAATTGTCTTTATGGAATGTATGCTGTATTATTACTAATGATCTTCCAAATAAATAAAGTTTAAAAAATAAACTAGAGCAACACTGTTAGTCTAGTGGTTAACACAACACAATTACAGCGCCAATGACCGGGTTCAAATCCGGTGGTTTGTAGGTTAATTGGTGTATTTGAGAAACATGGGCTCATGGGTCAGAAGGGCCTGTTACCATGCTGTATCTCTTTCATCACCAACTGAACTATAAACGTTTTTTATGGAAGTGATGAAGGCATGTGCACCCATCAAGATAGTTAACTATACAATCTGTGTTTGAAGTTTAGTTAACATGTTTTGGTGAATATTTGGCTGTAAACATATTTTAAAAATACCTCTCAAAAGGAAACTGTTAATTTAATCAACATAACAGAATGTCAGCTACCTCACAAACACATTTCTTTGTACACTGCACCTATTTTAAAACAACTGGCAACAAATGAAGTCCCCTCCAACCATAATATTCTCATTCGATTGGTTCAATGCAAAAACGCATCTGTAACAAATTGTACATCATCTTCATTTGGTGCATATAAATTCATCAAAGTCCAGTCTTCTGAAAATAATTTACAATTAACCTAAAAACTCTGCCAGCATTCTCAGAAAAAGATTCTACAACAAAAGGCACCTTTTTATGTATCAAAATCGCTACTCCTCTAGCCTTAGAATTAAAAGATGCCAGCACGTGTCCAACCCAATCTCGTTTCAATTTCAAATGTTCTTTCGCCGTCAAATGAGTCTCTTGTAAAAATGCAATGTCCACCTTCATCTTTCTGATATGGTCCAACACCCATTTCCTTTTTATCAGATGGTTCATCCCATTTACATTAAATGTCACAACATTCAATTTACTCATTTTGTTGTTACAAATGACACCCAACACAGCAAATCCTCACAAAGAATATAAGCTCCAAAACAAAAAGAAAAAAATCCCTACTAAATTTACTAAAAAAGTAATATAAAAAAAAGGAAAAAAAAAACCTTCTTTAAAAAAACAACAAAACAAAAAACACCAAAGTGGAACCCACCTCTACTAACTGGGTGTGGTCTAAACCACTAGTGGCAAATGACTTCAGAAGACAGAGCCATCCACCCCACCCCAGCTGATATTCTTATATCACAAAAAAAGACACTTGTTCATACAGAAAAATTCAGTCCACAACACCCATGATACCACTTGCTTGATCTTCAATACCAACAACTTGGCCATCATCTCCCGTCTGAATCAGATGTTGTTCCTCCACTTTCTTCCTGCCGTTACTATTCCCATTCCTCTTTGGAGAGCCCTGCAATTTCGATTGTTTCTGCAACTCAAATCTGTGAGTTATTTGGCAAAGAGTTAGCGAAAGTCAGAGCTTCAGTTTTGTCATCAAAAAACTGAGCCTGAAAATTACCATAAGATACCTTCAACACAGCTGGGTATCTAAACGCAAATCTGTAACCCTTCTTCCATAGCACAGCTTTAGCTGGATTAAACTCTTTATGTCTTCTTATCACAGCCCGACTTAAATCTGCATTAAAAAAAACTATTACCCTGGACCAAAGGTCCCTGATTTTGGTGAGCTTTCTGCACTGCCAAATGTAATATCAGCTCACAATCCTGGTAACAGAAACAATGGATAAGCACCTCCCATGGTGGCTAGTCTGAAAAAGGCTTCTGTCATATCGCTCTATGTGCTCTGTCCCATTCCAAACCTTCTGGAAATGTATCCTCTCCCAACATCTTTGGTATCCATTTTCGAAAAAACTTCACCGGATCCGTTCCTTCAATATCCTCCAACAGTCAAACTATCGTGACATTATTATGCCGACTTTGGTTTTCCAGTGAATCAATTTTCTTCAAAAATTCTCATTTTTGGACATCCCATCCCGTAATACAATGTTCCACGTAATCCATTCTCTCAGAATATCGTTCCACTTTATCATTGCAATCACGAAACGCCCGCTTAATTCCTTTAAATTCATCCTTTATCATGTCAACTGCTCACAAACATTTGGCTACATCTTGTTTAATTAATGACACTTCTCCTCTCAGTTCAGTCAATTGAAATTTATTATCCTTAAATCCCTGCACAACTTGAGTTGCCATTATTATTCATCCGACGCATAAATTTTTCAGACACAGACAATATAGTTTCTTCCTCCACCTGCACAATTTGAAAAGTTTGTAAAGTGGGAGATTTAAGTCTCTGAAATCTCAGATTTTTGCATAATTCTGGTAGCATGTAGTATTGCTGCTTCTTCATCTTCTGGTGGCTGTACTAACTCCTCTTCATCTTCTTCTTCCAATTCCAACTCTACAACCTTGGCCCGAGCCACACGACTATCCCTCCCAAACAGGGCTGACTCTGTCAGCCTGTCGGGAGAGAGACGTTCCCGCAGTCTGTGCCCGGTTGGGAGTTGTACGCATGCGTGAATCACCGTGCATGCCCAGATCACCCAGGGCCCGGAGGCGCAGGTCCTCTGCCCTTGCGCTCAGACTTGGCACGTTGCTGGCTAGTCCGACACACTTGCGACCACGATCGAGAACAGGACTCTCGCCTCTGCGAGGCCCCACATCCCCAGGCATGCGATCGGAGTCGCACCCACTTCCCCCCCTCCAAAGAATGGCTTACTGCTCCAGCGCCATCTTGTGTGGTAAGATGCAAGGAGGGTGCCAGTGTAATTATGACTGTGGCCGGAGTAGTCCGTTGAGGCTTTGGCAGCTCCAGAGTTGACCCCCGTGGATCCCTCGAAGAGGTAGGCCTCAATTCTTCAGTACTTCCAGCTCATTTAAATTGTAGGTTTTTTTGCAGCTTGAGCCTTGGTTCCTTTCATTATGACTGTAAATAACTTCTTAAACTTCTTCAGAACAAGTTTTAAGTATTTAACTGTCTCTAAATTTTTGGTATTAATTATTCAGCTGGGGAGAGGTGGAATTACATGTCCTCTTCCTACGCCATCTCGCCACGCCCCCCATAATAATGAAAAGCATAATATTACGAGAAAGAAAGGACATGCTGCAAAATTTGTAATTTTGAATTCTGGATTTTAATCTCGGTTACCCTATAAAAACCAGATGGAAATTTTAAATGTCTTACTATGAAGTAAGAACAGCTGTCATGAAATTGCTAATAATATAACCCAGACTTGTCATCAGCTTGCTCACTAGTTTCATTTCATGTCTCTTTTTAAGAAATTAGTTCAATTTGATAGTAGCTATAGAGAAATAAGTTAAGAATGGCAGACTCCAGCTCACTACAAGTTAAAGTTGAGATTTTCTGAACAGTTAAATGGCCTTTTAGGTGTTTGGAAGACCTGCAATTTAAGATTAAAGACATGTGAAGAGTTCATTTTCAGTGCAATGACCTTTCCAACACTTTCCAGCACGTGTAGCATTTTATTGAAGGCTCAAGTGGATTTCTTTTGCTCACTGATTCAAGGTTCCTTTTATTGTGACATAATAATGCAGCTGCTCCTCATCTTACGATAGGGGTTATGTCCAATAAACCTATCATAAGTGGAAAAATCGAAAGTCGAGAAAGAATACTGCACCTACTGAACACGCTCAGATCACTTACTCCAGCCTACAATTA
Source organism: Narcine bancroftii (assembly GCF_036971445.1). Lineage (NCBI taxonomy): Eukaryota > Metazoa > Chordata > Chondrichthyes > Torpediniformes > Narcinidae > Narcine > Narcine bancroftii. Next base: position 12,091,519 of record NC_091469.1, on the reverse strand, counting down.
GGCAAAATCATCGGTATTAAGTTGAACAGGTACTCACATTAACGTACACAGCTGAAAGCACATGGTGGAATGTGAAAATACAAAATAAAAAATGCTTTCAACACAGTGTCAGCCCAGCATCGTGAGAGCGCAGTATACCGTACATAAGCATGGGAACAGATCGAAATTCAAAATTCGATGTACAGATTCTATTGATTATCACTATTGAACTATTGTACTTTGAAAATTCTTCAGTCAAATTATTGTAAGTAGAGAAGCATCTGTACATACAATATACATGATATACTTCAACTATTGTCTGCCGTAAGGCAGTTACAATGAGCACTGCCCAGCAATCCCTAACAATAAAAAGAAACGAGCCTCTTGAGAGACACTGAGTGTCCGTGGATTGGTCTCCAGCACTTCTGCAGCCTCTACAGTCATGCAGACTCCTGTTTGATCCATCATCAACCTCCTCTACAGAATGCCTTTAGTGCCCAAGGCCCTTCAGGAGCCCTTGTCCTCAGTACCTTCTCGAATCTCAGTTCCGATACCTGGTTTTCATACCAGTCTCTATCAACCTGCAGCCTATGTGGGTACTTTGTTTGCAAGTTGCCAGCGCCCACAGCCTGTGTGAGCCACTCCACTTCAAGTCACCAACTGCTGCAGTATGTGTGGGTCCTTCAGCAGCTGAATCCCTTGCTAGTCTGCTGCCATGGTTACCTTCCCTACTGGGTCATCTCCCATGTTTCACCTTCTCAACGAGAAGGGGGATGGGTGTAATCCACGCTGCCAGTGCCCTGCGCCGGTCCACTGATCCCTTGGCATCTGCAACCTGATAGTACACTGCCCAGCACAGACCTCAGTGGCTGCAGGATTTTTAAAACAAAACACCATTGGCTCCTTTATCAGGCTTCTTAAAGCCTGTATGGAGCCACCAGGATCGGGCAGCAGGACCCTGTGGAGCAAAGCTGCATCTCCATTCCCATCTCTCAAGGCCACACCAGCGCCAGTGATGCCATTACAGCAGCTGCCACTTTTTTTCTTTACACTAAATTATTAATAATTCAAATCCACAAATGACCAAGTAAAGTTGCAGAAATATTTGCTTTCTAATATGACTAGACAAATAAAGGCATGTGATATACGCCAAATGCAAATGGCACAAAAGGACAATAGTTATCAGTGACAGAAGTTTGACATCTCTAGGTTCAAGAACAGTTGCTTCCCCCAGCTATGCTGTTCTTGAACCTACCTGTACTAACCTATTCATTATACTAGTAAGGTCTGTCTGCGTTATTGGCAAGCACTTTTTCTTTGGACTACCAGCCAACTGTGAATACTTAAATTGCCATTGAAAGATGTTAATTGCATTTGTACACTGTACTTACGTATATACATATGATAAACTCTTCATTCATTCATTTTTGTGGTATAATTAACAAAATGAATATTTTTACCTTCATGGATTTCCATCAAGGTTGCCATTGAAGTTTTATTTCTGAACTGACTCACTTTTTGGTTGCAACTCTGGTAGCTCCATGTGAATAAACAGCTTGCACAAGGTCTAATCATTCAGCTGCCAGCAATTGTATCTGGTTTCTGAAAATTCTTTTATATCTTGTTTATCTTACCCCAAAATATTTTGTGCTAACATCAGTATTCTAGCACTTCTCCACCCAACTCTACATCCTGCCTGTATCCCATTGTAACCTTCTACACTAAACCAACACCTCAGAGTGAACTTGCTGACCCACCCCGCCACTGTTTTGTCCAAGCTATTTTGAAAATCACCAAGACCTGGAATCCCTGTGGAACGCCACAAATCACCGACCTTCAATGCTTGACAGATCTAGAATTTTTTCAGGATGTAACCAGTAGAGTAGACTATGACGAACCAGTCAAAGTAATGTTTTTCAAAGTGTATCTTACAAGGTCCTGCACAAGAGATTGGTGGGCAAAGTTACAGGGCATGGTATAGGAGGTAATGTACTGATGTGGATGGAGAACTGATGGGTAGACAGGAAGCAGAGAATGGCAATAAATGACTCTTTCTAAGATTGGCAAGCAGTCAGTAGTAGGGTACCACAATGTCATCAGTGCAGGGAATCTAGCTATTTACAATATATTAATGATAGAGAAGAAATAATTAAATGTAATATCTCCAAGTTTGAAGATGACATTAAACTGGGTGAAAACTCGAGCTGTGAGGAAGTTTCCAAGAGCAGAAGGGTTACAGACATATTAGGAGAAATGGTAAATTCATGGCAGATGCACTATGTAGACAAATGTGTGGCAGCAGTATCCAGTCAGATTATCTGAATGGTGACAAATAAGAAAACATGAGCTTAAATGGGATCTGAATGTTGTGGTATTGAATGGTGCTGCAGGTTCGAAGTGCTGAATGGCCTACTCCTGCACCTGTATTCTATGAATCAAGACATATCAAAAATATATTTCAGGTTAACAATTTTTCAGTAACTTTTGCTGTTAAAATAGGCCCCTTTTAGTTTTATTTAATTTGCCATAGAAATCTGCTTAAAAACAACTACATTATATTTCAAAAGGTGGATAACATTGGAAAAATCAAATGGCTAAAATAATTAAGACCAATGCCACACAAACAAACAGTTGAGTAGCATCTTTAATGTAGAACTTTCAAAAGCACTTTACAAAGATTCCAGAATAACACGGAACAATAAAATGAATTGTATCTTACCGCAACAGCGATCATACTGCTATCAGATTTCCATTCAGTCTTTTCATATGACCCAAACTGCGAAGCCGCCTTTGCAGATTCTTTGTAGCTGACAATTAAAACACTGGGCTGGTGGAAGAAAAAAAAGTTGGTTATTAATAATATTGGTGCTGCAATTTTCTAAGCTACCTGAATGACTTCAAATTCAAATTTCCACCTGTTCCCTCCCCCCCAATATTTGACCATGAGACTGTTCCCCATAGCTATAATATAGTTTTATCAATGTTGAAACTTTTGACAATCACATGCTGAATTCTACAATATTACACAATATAGGTTAACTGCATTCTGTGGCTCAATATCCAGCCTGTCCCATCTAACTTGCATCATATAAATAATGTGAAAGCAAGACCTTCCTCAAAAGAAAAATGGCCAATATGAATTTTTCTAAAAATGAAACTGCACAATACATTCTAAATTCCTTTTTTTTAATCTTCTCACTGAACACAGCCAGTTTGACAACTAGTTCATAGCTTCTGCATCTTCAAGATAGTTTTAACCATCTTGAATGTAACAGACAAACATCTTGTATACATATTTCTTTACTGTGGAAAACAGGAAGGAAAATCAGAACATGTCAGGCTCTCAGGACTAAAAGTTGAAATAAATCATACACCATTGTGATGTCAGGTTATTAGACCTCTCTCAAGTTTCTCTTAAATTGTAGGCAAGGAAACACTGATGGCAGATCAACATAGAAGTCAATAATTTGGACCATTCTGCTTTGCTTTAATACTTTTTTGGGGATTAAGAGGAAGAGAACCATTTTCATACCACAATGATATCCTTGCACAAAATAGGATCTGCATTTGGATTTGTATTATTCACTAAATTAAAGAGTACTGTAATTCCTGTAACTATAGTAAAAAGTTCAAGACACTGTCATCAACTCACAACAATTTTAACAACTGGAAATGAGATACAGGTACCGCAATCTTTTGTTAACTGACCAACTTCTCTATGAGAGCCTCAAAGACCTGCCAACAATACAGGCATAGTAAACTACTTATTTGGCGTACAAAAATCTCCTTAATTCTAGATTTAGTGGTTGGAGATGAGAGTGCAATAACTCACACGGGCTTAGACACCACACTCTTGACAAATCACAACAAATGCAGACTGATTGGTCCCACAAGTAGACAGTGAATGGAAACAAATAAGAGCTCATTAGAATGCAAGTCTGGCCAGAGAGGTGGATTTTAAAAGAATAAAAGGGAAAAGGTACATTCATAGAGGAACTTTGAAATTAAAAGGTAATAATGGCGGATTCAAAATAAATTTGACCATACACTTACCTCACCACCATTTGAGGCCCCAAATAGTTCTTCCAAGTGAAGCAACACTTCACTTGTGAATCTGCAGGATCATCCACTTAACAGTGCTTGCATTGTGGATTCCTCTACATCAGAGAGACTAAATGCAGACTAGGAGATCGCTTTATTGAGCACCTGCACGCTGTCTGGTGCAATAGTGGGGATCTCTCAGTGCAATCCATTTCAATGCCCTGCCCATTCCCATGCCAATATCTCTGTCCATGGTCTCATGCATTGTCTGACTGAGACCACAGGAAATTAAAGGAACAACATCTCATATTCTGTCTGTGCACCCTTCAACCAGATTGCATTAACATGGACTTCTCTGGGTTCCATGAGCTCCCACCCCTGTCTCTCCCCTTCTCCACTTTTGACTCCTTTCCTCTAGCTCTGTCTCCCTGTCTTTCATCCACCTCTGCATTCACAGAGCCACACCCCTCCCCTCATCAATTCTCACCTTTTCTCTCCTGTCCAATATTTGCCTTTTGCCTGTTGGCCTATCTTCCTCCTCCCCCAACTTTTTATTCAGGTGCCTACCTGCTTTTTTCATACCTTGAAGAAGGGCTCAGGCCCGAAACACTTCCTCCACTAGATGTTGTGAGATTTGCTGAATTTCTCTAGCATTTTTGTGTTTGTACATGCACACACAGGCTTTACAGCTAAGCTTAGCTCAGTAATTGCAACCATATCGCAAAATCAGAGAGTTGTGGGCTTAAAGCTCCACACCAGAGGAGCAAATATTTAAACCAGACTGGCATATCAATGTACAGTAAATTTATAAATTCAGCACGAGAAATGTTGCACTATTTTTTGGAAGGGATATGAACTTTTCAAATGACTACAAAATATCTTTTGGTAGTTTTCAATGATGTTACGCACCCTGGAAAGCATTTATTTCTTAAATACACCCTATAATAAGACCTTTAAACTCCACATATTAACATACACATCTTGTAAATGAGTCATAAGAGACCATTTATGAGTTTGTGACTGTTAGTCACTGTTAGTCTGGCTCCTAAAATCAATGTTTGGGGTTCACAAACACCTGCGCTATAAGCGATTCCGCAGATTAATGAATCGCGGTCTAATGAGGTTTCACTGTAGTTATGGAAACAGACTGTATGGCTATTAATTTCACTGCACTCCACAATTGGCTGTAACATCTCCCAGTGATGAAACACTTTTTAAAAAGTCTTAATTAGCAATAAATTGTAAGTACTGAGTATAGAATGCTTTACAACTATAAATAATTACTCTGTACTTGTGTAATTACTGCTAAACCTAATAAATCTTTTGGTAATGGCAAAACATACCGGGATATTAAAAAATCAATAGCTTTGTTCTGAGGATCCTTTATCCGGACAACTAAAATCTGGAAATCTCCAAAATCCGGCAAGTGGGGACCGGCAGTCGGGGGAGGTGGTTGAGGGACCGGCGGTCGGCAGAGACCGCTGGGCGGTCAGGGGACCAGCGGTCGGGGGAGACTGACGGGTGGCTGAGGGACTGGCGGTTGAGGGAGGTGGTTGAGGGACCGGCGGTCGGCAGAGACCGCTGGGCGGTCAGGGGACCAGCGGTCGGGGGAGACTGACGGGTGGCTGAGGGACCGGCGGTTGAGGGAGGCGGTTGAAGGACCAGCGGTCGGGGGAGACTGCCAGATGGCCGAGGGACCGGCAGTCGGGGGAGGCTGCCGGGTGGCCGAGGGACCGGCAGTCGGGGGAGGCTGCCGGGTGGCCGAGGGACCGGCAGTCGGGGGAGGCTGCCGGGTGGCCGAGGGACCGGCGGTCGGGGGAGGCTGCTGGGTGGCTGAGGGACCGGCGGTCGGGGGAGGCTGCTGGGTGGCCGAGGGACCGGCGGTCGGGGGAGGCTGCTGGGTGGCCGAGGGACCGGCGGTCGGGGAAGGCTGTTGGGTAGCCGAGGGACCGGCGGTCGGGAGAAGGATACTGGGCAGCCGTGGGACCAGCGGTCAGGGGAGACGTCCAGGCAGTTGAGGTACTGCAGTCGGGGAAGGTGGCCAAGGGACTGGCAGTTGGGGGAGACGGCCGGGCTACTGGAAGGGGGTGGGGGTGGATATGGCAGCACAATTTGGGTGGGCTTTCTGAAATCCAGAAACATCTGAAATTCGGAACACACTGTCCACCAAGGGTTCTAAAGGATCGTGTGCCTGTATTCATTTTCAAGATCAACTTTTCTGTGTAACATAGGGAATAGAAATTCAAATTACAGATGTCACTGATGTGTTAAGTCTCATTTCAATTAAATTGCAAATCATTACGAGAAGGTGCAACTCAAAGGGAAAATTCACAATTAGCAGGTATTTTTCAGAAGATATCGTGAAGAAAGTTTACATAGAAAAAGATATTAGAAGCATGTAAAAATCTGCAGATGCTGAGAATCTGAGATTTAAAAAAATTGAGATGGAAATGTTTGAAGTGGTCAGGCAGCATCAGTAGAAAATAAACATTTAAATGGTTGTCTTTCCACTGATAGTCCTTAACTGAGTGTTTCCATTATTTTCTGTTTTTACTTTGGATGAATTATAGGTAAAACTTGCAAAAGCCAAATTCATGCAAAGCTGTTTCAATATAATATGGGACAGACTACAATGATTAAATAATCTTATTATATTTGCATAAACAAAGCACCCAAATACAAGTTATGCTGATCTCAGCCCAATTATATTTATAAAATTAGAAAATGCTGTAAATAATCAGAAATTACAAAAGAGCTCTTCAACCTGAAAAAAATTAACTTTGTTTCTCTTTCCAGAGGCCTGACCTGCTGATTTCTAATATTTTATATTTTCATTTCTTTTCCCTTCATAAAAAAAATTGTTGACCAAGTCAGTCATCTTTAGATATACTATTCGTGGATCCATATACTCACAAGGTCAGCTGTGTATTTTAGTTTTTAGAAGTCCTTTTTCCACTAGCATCCCAGTTAATGTGCAAGCTGTTTTTGCTGTTTCCACTGGGTGGCCACTTTTAACCAGGACACCAACTGCTTTCCCACTGAACACAAATCATCCCTCGGGATAGGAGAGTCTACATTAACAATACAGGTGCCTAACCTTTTATGTAGGATTCCAAACACTGGCAACCTCCAATATAAGTAATGTTAATTTCCCGTAATAAATTCTCTGTTTTCAGAGGGAGACCTCCCCCCCTCCATGAGTGCCCTCTCTTTTCTTCAGTGGAAAGGTGACTCTTAGCCCCCAGCACCTGGTGGGAGAGAAGCAGGCGGTGCCTCGTTCAATGAGGAACGAATGTCCATCTTCCTTTCCCATAATCCCCATGCAGCATCAGAATGGTTCCAGCTGCGTGGGGGATTATGGGAAACAAAGACGGCCATTGCTCCCGCAGTGAGTCGTCGCCGCAATCCAGTGAGGCACTCCGCATACTCAGGGTTCCTTGCTTCCATGTTGGGAATTAGATGAGGGGAGCTGCACAATGGATGGCACTGCGGGTATGTGCCTGACAGCTTGCCCGACGAGCTAATGGAGCACCTGAAAGTTGCCGGCGCTTGACTCCACCACCCCGACAGCCCATTCCCCCTGCAGTTCTGTACCTCATGTTCAGCCTTCTGCTCCGCTTGGCTGCTGGTTCTGAGCAGTTGACACTGGTTACCTTTTTAGCTGAGCTCCTGGGCCACCCCGTTGCCTCCCGCCTCCACCTGATCGACACGCTGGTCGAGAGCCTCCTGTATGGCTCAGCCCAGTCAGCATCCCGCATGGTCAGCCTAGCCTAGGGTTCAAAATAGTCAGGCACTGGCCTTTGTGGGGGGGGGGGGGGGGGGGGGCAACGGACAGCCAGTGGGGGGAGGGGGTGGGAAAATTTGCTTAAAGGGACCAAAAGATTCCGAACAATGGCAGGTGTCTGGTCCTGATGACCCCGGATAAAAGGTTAGACACCTGAAGTCCAGGGGTGCAACTTGTCCTTTTTCCACTGGTTTAATTGGCACACTAGCATCAGTTGACGCCAGGAATTTGAGTAGGGGTTGAGGACGTCATTTGACACCAGCGTGCCGACTGATTTGCTTTTCCATTGAACCCTTAATCAGTAAATTGGCTGTCAATTCCTGGAACAAGGTGCCAGTGAAAAAGGGGCTAGAAATACAGCACAGTAACAGGTCCTTCCAGTCCACGAGCCCACACCCTCCAACTAAACACACCCAAGTGACCAATTAACCTGCTAACCCCATACGTCTTTTGGACATGGGAAGAAACTGGAACGCATGGAGGAAAGACATGCAGTCCCAAGGAGAACAAGCAAACACCAGGCAGCATCATATTAGAACCCTGGTTGCTGGCGCTGTAATACTTTCTTCTTTTTTCTTTGGCTTGGCTACGCGGACGAAGATTAATGGAGGGGTAATGTCCACGTTAGCTGCAGGCTCGTTTGTGGCTGCCTAGTCCGATGCGGGACAGGCAGACATGGTTGCAGCGGTTTCAAGGGAAAATTGGTGGGTTGGGGTTGGGTGTTGGGTTTTTCCTCCTTTGTCTTTTGTCAGTGAGGTGGGCTCTGCGGTCTTCTTCAAAGGAGGTTGCTGCCCGCCGAACTGTGAGGCGCCAAGATGCGACTGGCGGTGGTCAATGTGGCAGGCACCAAGAGCTTTCTTTAGGCAGTCCTTGTACCTCTTCTTTGGTGCACCTCTGTCTCGGTGACCAGTGGAAAGCTCGCCATATAACACGATCTTGGAAGGGCGATGGTCCTCCATTCTGGAGACCCAGCGCAGTTGGATCTTCAGCAGCATGGATTCGATGCTGTCGGCCTCTGCCATCTCGAGTACTTCAATGTCGGTGATGAAGTCGCTCCAATGAATGTTGCGGATGGAGCGGAGACAACGCTGGTGGAAGCGTTCTAGGAGCCGTAGGTGATGCCGGTAGAGGACCCATGATTCGGAGCCAAACAGGAGTGTGGGTATGACAATGGCTCTGTATACACTAATCTTTGTGAGGTTTTTCAGTTGGTTGTTTTTCCAGACTCTTTTGTGTAGTCTTCCAAAGATGCTATTTGCCTTGGCGAGTCTGTTGTCTATCTCATTGTCGATCCTTGCATTCGATGAAATGCTGCAGCAGAGATAGGTAAACTGGTTGACCGTTTTGAGTTTTGTGTGCCCGATGGAGATATTGGGGGGCTGGTAGTCATGGTGGGGAGCTGGCTTATGGAGGACCTCAGTTTTCTTCCAGGAAACTGGCCAGGAATCCTGGGCAAACATGGTGTCGGCAAGTGCAATGACAACGGGCACCTCCTGTTGGAGCTCTGCGCAGAACAGTGGCTTGTCATTACAAACACTCATTTTCAGCAGAGGGACAGCCTGAAGACTACCTGAATGCATCCCTGATCCAAACACTGGCACCTCCTGGTGCGAGAAAGAGACAAACAAGATGTGCTCCACACCAGGGTCATGCCCAGCACGGAATGCCACACTGACCACCGGCTTGTTTGCTGCAAGCTCAACCTTCACTTCAAGCCAAAGTCCAGGAACAGTAATGCCCCCAGAAAGAGGTTCAATGTTGGAAACTTGCAGTCAGACAAAGTGAGAGGAAACTTCCAGGCAAACCTCAAAGCAAAGCTCGAGGATGTAATCCACCTCACGGACTCGTCCCCTGAAACCCTCTGGGATCACCTGAAGACTGCCATATTGCAATCCACTGAAAAGGTACTGGGCTTCTCCTCCAGGAAAAACAAGGACTGGTTCGACGAAAACAACCAGGAAATCCAGGAGCTGCTGGCAAAGAAGCGAGCTGCCCACCCAGAGAAGAAATGAGCCTTCCATTGCGCATGCAGCCATCTTCAGCGCAAACTCCGGGAGATCCAAACTGAGTGGTGGACTAGCCTCGCCAAACGAACCCAGCTCAGCGCGGACATTGGCGACTTCAGGGGTTTTTACGAGGCTCTAAAGGGTGTGTACGGCCCCTCACCCCAAGTCCAAAGCCCGCTGCGCAGCTCAGACGGCAAAGTCCTCCTCAGGAACAAGATCTCCATCCTCAACCGATGGCGCTGTAACAGCATTGCGCTAACTACTGTGATAACCATGTTTTGCTGGGAGTCTCGCTACTGAATTGTTTATTATTATGTATATAGAGATACAGTGGGGAAAAAATGTTCTTGCATGTTCTTGCATGCTTTCCTATCCAATCAGCCCATAAATAAGACAACAATTGTAACACAAGAGCGGGGATAGCGTTACAATAAAACAAAATTGCAAAGTGCACTGGCGCAAAGAAACAAAACTGAAAATTATAGTGCTAAAGAGAAAAGTAGTTAAACAAGGCATCATTACACTAATAGGACATCCATTCAAGTGTTTATCCACAGCAAAAGATAAATTGGTCTTGAATACGGAGGAGCATGTTTTAAAACTTGTGTGTCCTCTACCAATTGACCAGATGGAATGGTCCTTTTACAAGTTCGATGCTTTCCCAAGGTAGCAGCAGGTGAAGATAAAGGTGATAAAGATGTGGTCTAATGATGGAGTGTGGGCCAGATGCCCAGTTAGAACTAAGGTAGAGAGTATGGGCCGGATACCCAGCTGCAACCAAGCATAGAGAGAGTAGGCCGGATGTCCAACCAGATCCAGGGGTAGGGAGTGTGGCCCAAATGTCCAGCTGGAATCAAGGGTAGGGAGTGTGAGACAAATGTTCAGCCGGAACCAGGGTCTGGAGCATGTTGATTATGTGACCAAAGCTACTTTATCCCATACACAAAACCCTAACATCAACTGCAAATCAATCCATTTTCCTGATTAGAGTTTCCAAACCAGACCCCATCTGTGGCTGCAAATCTGGCACCAGTTATATCCCCAACCTGAACTTACAGCTCCAAATCTGGCCACAAACCCATTCATGCTCCTGCTCCCAATATTCCCAAACCAGACCCCAGCTACAATTGCACCTCCAGCACACACACTGGATCCTGGCCTTGGCTGAACAATCAACCCACACTCCAGATATCATGAGCATGGATAGGTTTGCTATTAAAATTAGGTTCCTGTGTATAATGCAGCACGATTTGGAGACACGTAAATCAGAAATATGGGCAGACTTGGTACTGGAGTTGAAGTCTGGAGTACTTGTAGATTTTAGCTTGCATAGACTGCCAGAATTGCAAGCAACCTAAGTGGTATATGCATATTGTTGTTATATGTGAGGTCCATGTCTCTCTCCCTCATGATTAACAAAGATTTAGAGCATTATGGTAACCAGAAAAAATTCTAATATCAAAAATTCCATCACTCACACCCTTCCACCAAGATCCAGCCACTAATACATTAATTGCAGACCCCATAGTCTATCGAAGATTGCGAAGATGTTTCTAAAGTTTGGAATTTTGCAATTTTGAAATCAGAACTGAAAAAAATCCTTCTATTATAATGCATGGAAACAACTAGAATATAAATCTCAAAATAAAAAAAATGCTAAAAATTCACTGGCTGAGCAACAAATGTTTTAAAAAAAGCTCATGTTTCGAACAGTGCAATACACAAATTTGCTGGAGAAACTTAGCAGGTCACTCAGCATTCACAGGAATTAAAGGGTATCCAATGTTTCAGGCCTGGGCCTGGGCCTGTCATCAGGAATAAACAGATAGACGATGAGGGGAACGGGGAAGAGCATCAGCTAACAGGTAAGAGGACATGGGTGGATACATGTGGAAAGGGAGAAGAAAAGCTGAGAAATGATAGGGTAGAGGGAAAAGAAGGGTCGTTCTCTGATAGAAGGAAAGGAAGGGGTAGGAGCTGGAGGAGATAAGATAGAGGGATAGGGAAAAAGAGAGGCCAAGGAGGGGATTAACAGAAATTGGAGGTTGATATTAATGCCGTCTAGTTATAGACAGCGAGATAGAATACAGTGTTGTTCCTCCATTTTGTGGGTAGCCTCAATTTGGCAGTGCACAAGGCCATGGACAAACATGCCGGTGAGGCAATGGTGTGTAGAATTAAAATGGTTGGCCATTGGGAGGTCCTTGCTATCGCAGCAGACGGACCAAAAGTGCTCAAGAAAACTATCTCCCAGCCTACCCCAGTATCTGCAGATTTTCTGCTTTAATTCTAATGTAGCAAACAGATTACCTTTAAACATAATTCATATTTTACAATATAAATGATTACCATTTGTATCTATTCACTAGAATTCTACCTTCATAACATGAGCAAGCTGAGCAAATGGAAAACTTCTGAATCTTAGTAAGCCAAGTACCAGCTAGGTATTGATTATGAAACAAATAACAAGATCTAAAAATACTTTGATATAAATTTGTTTAGTGGCTCAAATTAAACATATACCGTAATCTTAATTTTGATTCTAATGTGAAATTCAATCAAAATGCTGTGATTGGTAAGATATACCATTTACTAAATGATATATATTTATCAAAAATTTTAATTTGTTGCACATTTGTCTGATACCATTTCCACATTTAACTGACCAGCTGCTCTTGTGCATTGCCTACCTATAGTGTTCAAATATAATGGAAAAATCGCACAATGGTTATCGTTAGTTGCAGTATTATTGTATCAGGTGTCCAAATGATTACTGCTTCATAATTTTGTAGGTAAAATGAAAAGATAATTGAACTGTTCATTTCCCTTTGTTCATAATGTCTGATCAATGTAACAGATGCCACATGCCCATGAGGTCATAAAGATTATGTATCACATGTAACCAGAGTGTGGATACTCAACTGAAAGTTTAATATACAAGTGACTACTGCAAAGTTAATTTTACAATCATAGTTTCTTATTCCAGTTCATACTTTAATATAGAAAAGAACTGGTCCATTTTGGAAGAAAAATTGGAAAAGGGGTTTGGAAATTAAATGGCACATTTTTAAAGGTGGCATTGAAACAAAAACATATATCTTGAAATCCAACAGAATAGTTGAAGATCTTGATATATATTAAACCATTCATTTTATAAATAAAGGCGCGCAATACAAAAGCCATGAAATTATGAACTTGCATAAAATGCAGGTTAGCCTCTATAGATAGGGGAAATAGGGGAAGAGGAAGGCTAACTAACATGCAAGAGGGAGCCAGATTAATGTTCCCAGTTTTTGGGAGGGCCTTACTGATGCTCAAATTATGTGGAACCACTCAATCTAGGATTGTTGTTCTAAAAGTAGGTATGGTATGAGAATTAAGAGGTAAACAAAAATGGCAAGAGGTTCCAACATTACATTGAAACATTTCCAAGAGAATCAATTAATCCAATTTTAAGACAATGGCAAAAAAACCTAGATATAAAAAGAAAAAAAATTCATGCACTAACTGATGGGATGATGGAAACAAACTTGATGTCGAACATCTCCAAAGATCTGTCCTGGAGCCTCCACGATGAGGCAAACACAAAGGCGGCTCACTAGCGGCTATACTTCGTGAGGTGTTTGAAAAGATTCGGTATGTCACCGAAGACTCTCGAAAACTTTTACAGATGTACCGTAGAGAGCATTCTAGCTGGTTGCATCACTGTCTGGTATGGAGGCGCCAAATCTCAGGACAAGAAAAAAAAACTCCAGAGGGTTGTTAACCCAGCCTGCGACATAAGAGGCACCAGATTTAACTCCATGAAGGACATTTACGTGAGGCGGTGTCTTACAAAAGCAGCCTCTATCCTCAAAGATGCTCACCATGCCCGCTTCACTCTGATACCTTTGGGAAAACAGGTAAAGAAGCCTAAAGACGAGCTCTCAGTGGCAGCAAAGACAGTTTCTTCCCCGCCACCATCAGATTAATAATCAATGAACCAAAGACACTGCCTTACTTTTTGTGCACTTTTTTTAATATTTATTTTTGCAAGATGATTTAGAATATGAATGTTTGCACTAATAATGCTGCCGCAAAACACCGAATTTCATGATTTGTCCATGACAATACATTCAAATTTTAAAAAGAAAGAAGCCCACACTGGGGGACCACGTGATGCCTGGGTGACGTCAGCGCCCTCCAGTGCGGTTCTCAGCCAGGTCCAGGCTGGGAGTATAAGTGCAGCCCAGCAGCCTGCAATAAACCAGTCTGCTCACTGAGCTCAACCCTTCTGGTTGTGTGTGTTATTGCAGGAGCCAGTGGAGCTGCCGCTACACTTGCTTAATTTATAGATTCGTCACTTGACGATTGGGATGTTGTAACAAAGTTAGGATTGTTGCTGGGAGGCCTGGACACTAGTCTCCGGCTCATCCTTGCAGAGAATTGGGAGGGGGTCGACTTATACACTCAATTTATGATAAAACCATGAAAATTAGGCTGAAAATTGAGACCCAACTTATCTGAAGGTTGACTTGTATGCCAAAATATATGGTATAAATAAAACACCTGTATCTGTAATTCAAGCAACCAGCAAAAAAAATTGAGGAAAATAAATAGGTAATAAATACGAAAGTAGATGTTTCTGTGCCTTCTTCATACTTGCCTTGACATGCTGATTTCACAAGAATCATTCTGATACATGGACTCCCATGAACTTGAAGGTACTAACTCTCTCCACTTCTGTCCCATCAATATGGACAAGTCTGTGGTCCCTTGGCCTTCCCTTCTTAAAATCAAAAATAGGCTCCTTGGTCTTGGTGATGTTAAGATCAAGATTGTTGCTCTGGCACAACCCAACCAAACTCTCAATCTGTATTTAAACTCATCATTTCCAGTATCTCTGCCAACAAAAGCAGTATCATCAATAAATTTGCAAACTGTGTTGGAGGCTAACTTGGCAATGCAATCATGAGTGCATATGGAATAGGACTAATACTGAACATACAGCATTGGAATGACAGTGTTGATGGTCAATGAAGAGGGGGCAATGTTGCCAATCTGTACTGATTGAGGTAAGCTGATGAGAAAGTCAAGGATCCCATTGCAGAGAGATAAACAGAGTCCCAGATCCCTTAGTTGGATCACGTTTTGCTGGAATCATAATATTGAACCCTGCAGTTAATGAACAGCCTGACCTACCAAAGAGTGTAAGGCCAGTAAGTTGAGGACTGCTGTTGGCCTGTTCAAGATTCCTTTTATTGTCATGTATCATTATTACTTGAAATTTCCTTTTGCCTGCAGTAAAGCAAACAAAGAGTTGCTATTAGCATTGCCTGGCCCCCTTTATAGTAAGATAAAGAGAGTCCCTTCAGAGACACTGAGTATCTGTGGATTCATCTCCAGTGCTCCCGCAGCCTCTGCAGCTGCACAGATCGTTGTTTGATCTATTAGCAATCTGAGCTCCAGATCCAAAGCCTGACATGATTAAGTTTTCAGCACCTGAGGCCCTACAGAAGCCCTTCTTGCCCTCAGCATCTTCTTAAATCCTGGTTCTGATACTTGGTTCCCATGAGCCAGTCTCCAGCAGCCTGCAGCCTGTGTGGGTCCTTCAGTCACTGAGCCCCTCGCTGGTGCACTGCTGTGGTCACCATCCTTTAGGGCCATCTCCTATGCTTCACCTTCTTAACAATGGAGGATGGAGTGTTCTTTCTCTTTCAGGTGCTCCGCACCAGTCCACAGCTCCCCTGGAGTCTGCAACCCCTCACTGCTGTTGCTCAGTACACGCCCCGCCATCCTAGACACAGACCCCACAACTGCAGGTTTTTTTTTTAAAAACCAGCTCCTTTAACAGGCCATTTAAAGCCTGTATGGAGGCATTGCCATTTAGGACTGGCTAGTAGGACCCTGTGGACAGCACTTGTCTCCATTCCCCACTCTCATTGGTCTGCACCAGTTGCAGCACTGCCTTTACAGCAGTTCTGGCTGCACCTCCATATCTTGTGACCTGTGTCTTTCCTGAGACAGGAGTTAATCTGCTCCAGAACCAATGTCTCAAAGCACTTCATCACGGTAAACACAAGTGCTACTAGCCAATAGTCGTTGAGGCAGATCTCCTCGCTCTTCTTTGGCACCAGTACACTGGAGGTCCTCTTGAAACAGTTGGGGACCTCTGATTATTGTAACGATAGGTTGGAAATGTCTGCATAAACTCCAGCCAGTTGGTTCACACAAGAACACAGACAGGTACCACCTTTTGGCCAAGTGCTTTGAGGATTTAATCCTTCTGAAAGTTCTGCTCAAGTCAGATTCAGAAACTAGGAGCAGAGTTGTTGGGAATGTGGGAGCTCAGCAAGGTGCATCATTTGACTGATCTCATCTGGAACTGTGCATTGCAGTTTTGCCTGAAGGATGTGATGTCGTGCAAGCTCTGCATCAGCAACTGAACATCCAATTTAGTGTCATCAACAAACTTAGATACACTACACTTTGACCCCAACTTCCAATTCATTTATGTATATTGTGAACAGTAGTGGGACCAGCACCAATCCCTGCAGCACCCCACTAGCCAATGACTGTTAACCAGAGAAACACCTTTTATATCAACTCTCTACCTACTATTGGTTAACAATCCCCTATTCATGCCAATACATCACTCCCAACTTCATGGAACCCGATCTTATTTATTTAATTTAGACATACATACAGCAGGGTAACAAGCCATTTTGGCTCACAAGTCCGTGCCGCCCAATTTACACCTTATTAACCTCCTTCCCCGGTACATTTTGAATGGTAGGAGGAAACCAGAGCCCCCCGAGGAATACCCACGCAGACAAGGGGAAAACTTACAAAATCCTTACAGGTAGTGTGGGATTTGAACCCCAGTCCCAATCGCTGGTGCTGCATGCCAACCATCTCACCCCAAGTATTTTGCATAGCACCTTACATAACGCCTTTTGGTTATCTAAGTATACTACTCCCCTCTATCCACTGGACTTGTTATATCCTCAGAACGCCAGTAAATTACTGAAATGACATAACTTTCCTGAATCCATACTGAATGCTTTTATGCAAAGCAGCACAGTTGGAGTAGTGGTTAGCGCCACGCCTTTACAGCACCAGCGATTGGGACCAGACTGGGGTTCTAATCCCGGCCTGTCTGTAAGGACTTTGTACATTCTCCCCATGTCTGCGTGGGTTTACTCCGGGGGCTCCGGTTTCCTCCCACCATTCAAAACATACCGGGGGTGTAGGTTAACGGAGTGTAAATTAGGCCCACGGACTCGTGGGCCAAAATAGCCTGTTACTGTGCTGTAGGTCTATATTTATTTTTTTTTAATTATAATTTTTTTTTTAAACAGATTCCAACATTTCCAATAATGTATTCCATCTCACAGTGAGTCACTTTGTAACTCTAGCCATTAATTTAAAGGTATCATCTTGTGTTAACAGTTCTGTTGTTGGAATAGATCATCCTTTCTACACTATCAAAAGCAATGCTAATTTTAAACATCTCTATCAAATCTCCTCTTAACTGTGTCTGTGCAAGGTCCTCCAGTTTAAACTACTGTAACAAAAACATTTTCTTTTATATTTAGACATACAGCCTGCTAACAGGCCCTTTCGGGCCACGAGCCCGTGCTGCTCAAATACAATTAACCTACAAACCCCGTACCATTTGAAGGATGGGAGGAAATCAGAGCACCCGGGAAAAATAGATAGAACGTACAAAAGCCTCACAGATAGTGCCAGATTTGAACCCAGGTCGCTAGTGCTGTAATTCCGTTGCACTAACCGCAAGGCTAACTGTGCTGTCGTTTCTTTCCACTTCAATTTTTCTCACAAATCTCTCGTATTCTACTTTCCCATTCCTTAATGTCTCAGTCTTCATTTGCTGAAATATGTACTCATCCCAACTCTCAGGCTCACTGCTTTTTATCTGGCAACAATGTAAAAATGTAAATAGTTTCCTTGGATCTAGCACTATCTTTAGCTTCTCTTAGGTATAGGTATGTTTTTGCCATACACACATATTGGCATTAATTCTTTGCCCGTTATTTGTTTTTTTGTGAGGGGAGGCGGCGGCCCCGGCCTCGGTCGAGTGAGGCAAGCGAAGGCCCCGGTCCGGGCAGAGAGGTGGAGGCGGCGGCCCCAGTCCAGGCACAGGGAGAGCAGCGGCGGCCCCGGCCCCAGTCCGGGCAGAGGGTAGACGGCAGCGGCCCGGATCCGGGCAGGAGCAAGGGGGGAGGCGGCGGCCCCGGCCTCGGTCGAGTGAGGCAGGCGGAGACCCCGGTCCGGGCAGAGAGTTGGAGGCGGTGGCCCCAGTCCGGGCACAAGGAGAGCAGCGGCGGCCTTGGCCCCGGTCCGAACAGAGGGTAGGCGGCAGCGGCCCCGATCCGGGCAGGAGCAAGGGGAAGGCGACGGCCCCGGCCTCGGTCGAGTGAGGCAGGCGAATGCCCCGGTCCGGGCAGAGAGTTGGAGGCGGCAGCCCCAGTCCAGGCACAGGGAGAGCAGCAGCGGCCCCGGCCCAGGCAGTGGGTAGGCGTCGGCGGCCCCGATCCAAGCAGGAGCAGGGGGAGGCGGCGGCCCCGGCCTCGGTCGAGCGAGGCAGGCGGAGGCCCCGGTCTGGGCAGAGAGTTGGAGGCGGCGGCCCCAGTCCGGGCACAGGGAGAGCAGCAGTGGCCTCGGCCCCGGTCCGGGCATTATGGACCGACCTAGGAGGGGAGGCAGACCCCTCCAGCCCGGGTAAGAAACCTGGATAGGAGAAGGCCACTCCGATATAAAACCTACGACCCAAGGACCTCGCTGCCACGTCCCAGCTTGCTTGGCCACGGCACACAAACCATGGGTGTAAAGGGTGGGGCCAGTACTGCGCGCACTGCACTCCACCTAAAAGCTCTTTTGCGCAGGCCCGAGGACATGTCCACGTCCTCCCCCTCCACGTCTTCCCCCTCAAAAGATGCTCACAAACTCAAGCTACCATGCTGGAACATCAGAACCATGCTAGACAAGGCTGAAAGCCACCGACCTGAACGTCGGTCTGCCCTCATTGCACATGAACTCCTCAGACTTGACATCGACATAGCCGCTCTCAGTGAAGTCCACCTGGCAGATGTAGGCAGCCTCCAAGAACACGGCGCGGGCTACACACTCTACTGGTCTGGCAAGCCTTTGGATGAACGACGCCTATCTGGTGTAGGCTTCATGGTCAAGAACACCATTGCCTCCAAACTTGAAAACCTTCCGACAGGCCACTCGGACCGGATCATGTCCATGAGACTCCCCCTTCAAAACAAGCGTCACATCACCCTCATCAGTGTCTATGCTCCAACCCTCCAGGCAGAACCAGCAGAAAAGGACAAGTTCTACACTGACCTGCGCAACCTCATTCAACACACCCCTACAGCCGACAAGGTTGTCATCCTTGGCGACTTCAACGCTCGCGTCGGCAAAGACTCAGAAACCTGGCCAGGATTGCTGGGCAAGCATGGCGTCGGCAAGTGCAACGACAATGGGCGCCTCCTGTTGGAGCTTTGCGCAGAACAGCGGCTTGTCATTACAAACACCCTTTTTCAGCAGAGGGACAGCCTGAAGACTACCTGGATGCATCACCGATCCAAACACTGGCACCTCCTGGACTACATCCTGGTGCGAGAAAGAGACAAACGAGATGTGCTCCACACCAGGGTCATGCCCAGCGCGGAATGCCACACTGACCACCGGCTGGTTTTCTGCAAGCTCAACCTTCACTTCAAGCCAAAGCCTAGGAACAGTAAAGCCCCCAGAAAGAGGTTCAATATTGGAAACCTGCAGTCAGACGAAGTGAGAGGAAACTTCCAGGCAAACCTCAAAGCAAAGTTCGACGATGCAATCCGCCTCACGGACTCGTCCCCTGAAACCCTCTGGGATCAGCTGAAGACTACCATACTGCAATCCACTGGAGAGGTACTGGGCTTCTCCTCCAGGAAAAACAAGGACTGGTTCGACGATAACAGCCAGGAAATCCAGGAGCTGCTGGCAAAGAAGCGAGCTGCCCACCAGGTTCACCTTACAAAGCCGCCCTGTCCAGAGAAGAAACAAGCCTTCCATCGCGCATGCAGCCATCTTCAGCGCAAACTCCAGGAGATCCAAAATGAGTGGTGGACTAGCCTCGCCAAGCAAACGCAGCTCAGCGCGGACATTGGCGACTTCAGGGGTTTCTACGAGGCTCTAAAGGCTGTGTATGGCCCCTCACCCCAAGTCCAAAGCCTGCTGCGCAGCTCAGACGGCAAAGTCCTCCTCAGCGACAAGATCTCCATCCTCAACCGATGGTCAGAACACTTCCAATCTCTTTTCAGTGCCAACCGCTCAGTCCAAGAATCCGCCCTGCTCCAGCTCCCTCAACAGCCCCTAAGGCTAGAGCTGGATGAGGTCCTCACCCAGGATGAGACATATAAGGAAATTGAACAACTGAAAAGTGGAAAAGCAGCAGGTATGGATGGAATCCCCTCCAGAGGTCTGGAAGGCTGGCGGCAAAACTCTTCATGAGTTTTTCAAGCTTTGTTGGGACCAAGGAAAACTGCCTCAGGACCTTCATGATGCCATCATCATCACCCTGTACAAAAACAAAGGCGAGAAATCAGACTGCTCAAACTACAGGGGAATCACGCTGCTCTCCATTGCAGGCAAAATCTTCGCTAGGATTCTCCTAAATAGAATAATACCTAGTGTCGCCGAGAATATTCTCCCAGAATCACAGTGCGGCTTTCGCGCAAACAGAGGAACTACTGACATGGTCTTTGCCCTCAGACAGCTCCAAGAAAAGTGCAGAGAACAAAACAAAGGACTCTACATCACCTTTGTTGACCTCACCAAAGCCTTCGACACCGTGAGCAGGAAAGGGCTTTGGCAAATACTAGAGCGCATCGAATGCCCCCCAAATTTCCTCAACATGGTTATCCAACTCCACGAAAACCAATAAGGTCGGGTCAGATAGAGCAATGAGCTCTCTGAACCCTTCTCCATTAACAATGGCGTGAAGCAAGGCTGTGTTCTCGCACCAACCCTCTTTTCAATCTTCTTCAGCATGATGCTGAACCAAGCCATGAAAGACCTCAACAATGAAGACGCTGTTTACATCCGGTACCGCACGGATGGCAGTCTCTTCAATCTGAGGCGCCGCAAGCTCACACCAAGGCACAAGAGAAACTTGTCCATGAATTACTCTTTGCAGACGATGCCGCTTTAGTTGTCCATTCAGAGCCAGCTCTTCAGCGCTTGACATCCTGTTTTGCGGAAATTGCCAAAATGTTTGGCCTGGAAGTCAGCCTGAAGAAAACTGAGGTCCTCCATCAGCCAGCTCCCCACCATGACTACCAGCCCCCCCACATCTCCATCGGGCACACAAAACTCAAAACGGTCAACCAGTTTACCTATCTCGGCTGCACCATTTCATCAGATGCAAGGATCGACAACGAGATAGACAACAGACTCGCCAAGGCAAATAGCGCCTTTGGAAGACTACACAAAAGAGTCTGGAAAAACAACCAACTGAAAAACCTCACAAAGATAAGTGTATACAGAGCCGTTGTCATACCCACACTCCTGTTCGGCTCCGAATCATGGGTCCTCTACCGGCATCGCCTACGGCTCCTAGAACGCTTCCACCAGCGTTGTCTCCGCTCCATCCTCAACATTCATTGGAGCGCCTTCATCCCTAACGTCGAAGTACTCGAGATGGCAGAGGCCGACAGCATCGAGTCCACGCTGCTGAAGATCCAGCTGCGCTGGGTGGGTCACGTCTCCAGAATGGAGGACCATTGCCTTCCCAAGATCATGTTATATGGCGAGCTCTCCACTGGCCACCGTGACAGAGGTGCACCAAAGAAGAGGTACAAGGACTGCCTAAAGAAATCTCTTGGTGCCTGCCACATTGACCACCGCCAGTGGGCTGATATCACCTCAAACCGTGCATCTTGGCGCCTCACAGTTCGGCGGGCAGCAACCTCCTTTGAAGAAGACCGCAGAACCCACCTCACTGACAAAAGACAAAGGAGGAAAAACCCAACACTCAACCCCAACCAACCAATTTTCCCCTGCAACCGCTGCAACCGTGTCTGCCTGTCCTGCATCGGACTTGTCAGCCACAAACGAGCCTGCAGCTGACGTGTACATTTACCCCCTCCATAAATCTTCGTCCGCGAAGCCAAGCCAAAGAAAAAGATTTGTTTTTTTACCTAGATTCTTTAAGGGTAATTTAACTAACTACAACATTGCAGTTACAGTTAACTTGTAGATCAAGCCAGTGTTATTTTTCCCCCCTCACAGCACTTTCCTTTCTTTTGCATCAAGTTAAAATTAAAGAGAGCATTTAAACTTTTTTTAAAATACCAAAATAATTCTCACAAACCTGCACAATGTATTACAATATTGTTATATTTGTCTTGACTATTTAGGAAAAACATAATTTTTCACTGAAAACAGAAGATAAACATTTTTGCAAATTCTTACAACTCCATATCCAACTTCCAGCATTCGCCGCCATAAATACTGGCAAGCTTGGTATTTCAGTGCGTCCATATTCAAACAAATCCTGAGTTTGCGGACAGATTCCATTCAGTTAATTTGTCAGTGAGCTCCACTATTTGTCTCTGCCAGTGAATCTTCTATTAAAACCCGCAACAGTTTAAATCTGGCATGCAATTCACAAATTCATTTCTTTTAAAATTTAAATTAATTTTTTATATTTAGTCACAACACGGTTGAAGCCAAATTCCAGCTACTAATACCTGTGCCACTCAAATATATTCAATTAATCTACCAACTACATGATTTTTGGAGGAAATCAGAGCACACAGGAAAAAAAGCACCCGGGAAGACTCATGCAGGTCATGGGAAAACAAACTCCCGACAGACAGCGGGTGTTTCGAACCAGTGTCATTAGTGCTCTAATAGCATTGCACTAACCACCATTCTAACTGTGCCCCTGAAGGAGATTCTTCAGCAGCATGGAAAGGTCAAAATAAAAAGCAACACACAGTGATGGAAGTATTCAGCGAGTCTGGTGCCATTGCAGGAAAGCATCATCAAAAATAGGCTGTATTAAATTATTTGCTTTTATTTATTTCACAACTTTTCAAAAGTAAAATCTTCAAGCTATCTAACTTCCAATGTTTTAAAAGCTTCTAAATGACATTCAGAAATATTCTTTAGCTAAGAGATGGCAGAAAAAGGGGAACAGTTTTGCTGTACCTGCAAAAGATTTCTCCAGCAGTTTCACTCATGTGACTCAATTATGTGATTGTAGTTAATGAACAAAGTTGCTGGTTTCTCCAGCACATTTATGGATTAAATATATACTACATACCACATAGGGATTCATCAATTGCATTCAGGATACTCAACGGGCAAATTTGTCCTTTACAGTGAAAATAATCCTTCAGAGCAATGGTTCTCAACCTTTTTCTTTCCACTCACATACCACTTTAAGTATTCCCTATGCCATAGGTGCTATGTAAGGGATTGCTTAAGATTGTATGTGAGTGGAAAGAAAAAGTTTGAAAACCACTGTTTTAATCGTGCCTAAATGTCTCGTTGTGTGCACGTTTCATAACTCCAAAGGAAATGAGCCAATGACAATTTTCCTCAAACAAATTATTTCAGTATCAATTGGGTCTAAAGCAGTGATTCTCAACCTTCCCTTCCCACTCACATACTACTTTAAGCAATCCCTGACTAATCACAGAGCACTTATGGCATCGGGATTACATAAAGTGGTATGTGAGTGGAAAGAAAAAGGTGGGAACCACTGGCTCAGAGTCCTTTATTGAATACCACATGCAAAAACTAGTGCAATGCTGCCTATGCAAGAGGATCTGATGTGCTCCAAAGAACAAAACTTCCACTAATGTTCTTAATGTTTTAATCATCACCTCCATCACTTTACAAAAATAATAAATAATTCACACATTTTCCTGATCATGTGTCCCTACCATTTACAAATTAATTAATCTTTGTCCTTTAAAAATATTTAATTATTTAGACTTTTTTCAAAAATGAGTATGGGGAGATAATTGTTATTGTCCAATATTTATCATGAGAGCAAAGAATGGCAATGCTGAGGGGGCATAAAATACATCTCTTTGAAATTTAGTACAGCAAAAAAAGTCAGGGAGGCTCTGAGCTGCTGACATCTGTATTAGGCTGCATTTAAGAAATTCTCTGGGGAGAGGTAGGTTGTCAATTTCAGTCCATCAGTGGCTCAAAGTTTATGTAACAAATATTTAAATGTACGCTTTGTTTCTGTGGATCTCTGGCACTTACTGAAACTACCAGAGAAATCTAGGGTTTAAAAGGGACTGAAGAATTTAAAGAAAAATTTGGCAAACATTAACCTTTCATTTTCTTTAAGTGCTTCTGTGGAAGACTTTGTTCACTTCAAGTGCTGCTAAGTAACTTACAAACAAGATTAATGGTGGAGCAAAGTATAGCTTTCTCTTTGTTTCACAGCATCATCTCTCTGGAGGCTTAGGACCCATTCAATCTATTAATATAGGACCTGTAAGCAAATGAATTTGATGCCAGTTGTATTCAAAGTTATCATCACTTATTTTTGTCACAACTTCTTTCTGACTTTTGCCAGCAATGTTTTCAGTCACTGGAATTATTTAAGTTTTTATATTTTGTTTCAAAAGTTAGAATAAGTGCTGATCAGGGAAATATTTCACAACAGGTGTATGGGACAAGAAAAAGTGGATCTTCCTGACTCATCAGGCCAGTGACAAGCATTTTTCTCCCACTGCAATGTTATTCAGCTCTTCAAAAACTGGCAGAAGGACCACTTAAGCTCATTTCAGTTGGAACTTGTCCATATCTTAGAATGATATTTTGGTCGAAATACTGCTTCAAACACAAAATGGTGTAAAAACTAACCCGAATTTCTTTGATGAAGGCCATAGAAACACTCATGAAAACTTAGACCACTAGTAACTATCAGAGCAATGACAGGTCAACCCAGAAATATATTATGTTGAAACTAACAGTAAAAATTTAGGATACAAAATAAAATTCACTCACTAAATTTATCTGGGGAAAAAACACTTTAAAACTTGCATTCTTGACACATGGGCAGATGATATGATTTTGCATTATGGAAAAATGTTTTATAGCCAATTATCTGGGATGCAACCCCTCCATATTGCAAATCCATCTGCAACAGGTGGAGTAACAAAGTCAAGATCAAGTAGGTCTAACACATGCAACAATTTCTTCAACGCCTGCTGCAGTCTGGCAGCCAAATCCTTCTAGACCTTTTCAACTCAGTCAATAGAGGCACAACTGAGCTACTTATGCCAGCTGGACTACAGGAATCTTGATGGAAGAGTCCACGAAATTGAAGATATCAGCAGCTATTAATTACACTGAGACATGGAGGCTTTAAAGTTACAAGACCATAAAAGATAGGAGAAAAAAAGAGGCCATTTGACCCAACAAGTCTGCTCTGCCATTCAGATCACGATTGAAATTTGAATCATGGCCCAAAACTGCTCAAAATATTCCAAATATGGTTTGAACAACACATTACAAAGCTTTGGCTTTAACTTTTTGTAATCTCAAAACGAAAGATAGGACTCAACTGCCTTTGGGCCTCCACTTTCTGAATTTTCTCCCCATTTAGAAAATATTCTACGTCTTTTTTCCTTCTACCAAAGCGCATGACCATGCACTTCCTTTCACTCAATTCCATTGCCACTTCTTTTCCCATTTCCCAACCTGTCCAAGTCCCTCTGCAGACTCCCGACTTCGTCAATATAATTCAAGTTAGTTGAAAACTAAATATATTATCTTTATGTACAAGTTATGATGGTCTTGTAATATTATTCCTTTTTGATCAATAGGATTTTTTTTAACAATACAAATTATAATATTCTTTAATCACATCTAAAGAAAAAAATGCACATATAACTATCAATGTGCAATGAAAAAGGGTGGAAGCAAACAACAGATCAGGGTTGGAATTATATTTAATCTGCCACTTAGGCTTCACTCTTTAACAGACAATGTTATGTCTATTTCCTCAGACAGTGCCCACAGCAGCTGTGTATAATGCTGCCAGAATACACACTCAGACCAATGGTTATTTTCAAGACTACATTCAGAGAGAATAAACCAGCAAAAGGATAAATTAAGCAGCTTCAAGACTAAATCTTGCAGCTTTAATGAGCAAGAGCAACTATTTACACAGAGTCGCAGGCTGGGAATTATACATTTGATAAAAACAAAATACACTGTCCAACCTTTAACACTATACTACTTTCAACAGTCACTTAAAATCAAGTTTAAATAATGACAGCAAAACTAGATCTGAAAGTTGGATGTTAGTGATAACTCAAGACTGAAAGTATTTTTTGCTATACTGTAAATACTTCGAAAGAATTATGTGGAACTGTCACACACATCAACATAAACACAGTTACAGTCTTGTCCTTGTGACAATAGTGGTTCACTCTTATCAAACACACAGCAAGGAACACCAACAAACAAGGATGTGCACAGAGTCATGATTACCACTACAACCCACACACAAACACTAATCCACACTTGCATGCAAACTCACTATAGATCACATGCTTGCACACATTCCTATCAGAACATGATGAAAGGTTCCAGCTTCAAAATGCTGGCAATTCTTTTTCTCACACTAAGCTACCTTGCATGCACACAGTGACCACCACGCCCACTAAGCAACAACCACCCACACTAACCGACCCTCTCATATGCACCCACTAACCGACCGCCTCACACACGCATGCACTAGCTGACCCTCTAATGCAAACACCCACTAACCGACTCTCTCACACCGCCACTAACCAACCTCCTCACACAGACCCACTCTCTCTCTCACACACAAACACTAACCAACCCTCTCACAAACATAGACGCACTAAATGACCCTCTCTCACACTAACCGACTCTCAGACTAAGTGACACTATCATACATACACTCCACTGTGCACTCCACGCACCCTGCCCACACTCTCCTGCGCGATCTCCGCACACTTGCTCCCACGCACACTTTCCCACACTCCCTCGCACATCCACACTTCATTGCACAATCTCCCATGCTCACTCACATGCATAGGCTCACTGACACACATTCTCAGTGAATTACTGACTCTCACACATACTGTAGCCCATTTCACACCTCCCAGTACAAGCAAGTTGAACCGGTAATTGCGCGGTGAGAAATGTCCCAACCAGGCAGGGCGAGTTGAAATCTACCAGGCTCTGATTCTTGGTGGGGGCAAGTGTCAGAGCCTGGCCAAGTTAACTTGTTAATAATTTTGTAGCTGTGAATGGTCTACTCGAATGACAAGTACTGTTTGTACATGCGTCGGTCTGTCAAAGCGCAGCTAGCAGTAATGTCAGCGTGCGACTGGCTGTACCGTGAAATATAATTGTGCAAGTGACATGGTTGTTAAGAGCACAGCCAGCCATGCTGTGAAATATAACGGTGCAAGCGGCATGACTGTCAAGAGCGCGGGAAGCCATGCTGTGAAATATAGCTGTGCAAGGTCGGCGGGGCTGTTAGCATAAACATGTGCTTTAAATCATATCACAAGATTACTTTTAATATCTAATACAATGTAATGCTATGTAAATTGCTGCTATACCCTATTGTTTAGGAAATAATGACAAACTGGTCTGTGGGTTTGTCCTAAATTTGAACAGTCCATTGCTGTGGATTTTCCCATGGTCTTTTAAACATTGAGCATGTATGTTCTATTTAACTGTGCACGTTTTTCCCAGTCTTTTAAACACTGAGCACATATATCTTATTAAACTGTGTTCCCCTCTCCCTCCCAGTCTTTTATACATTGAGCATGTAGGAAGTCAGCCTGAAGAAAACTGAGGTCCTCCATCAGCCAGCTCCCCACCATGACTACCAGCCCCCCCACATCTCCATCGGGCACACAAAACTCAAAACGGTCAACCAGTTTACCTATCTCGGCTGCACCATTTCATCAGATGCAAGGATCGACAATGAGATAGACAACAGACTCGCCAAGGCAAATAGCGCCTTTGGAAGACTACACAAAAGAGTCTGGAAAAACAACCAACTGAAAAACCTCACAAAGATAAGCGTATACAGAGCCGTTGTCATACCCACACTCCTGTTCGGCTCCGAATCATGGGTCCTCTACCGGCACCACCTACGGCTCCTAGAACGCTTCCACCAGCGTTGTCTCCGCTCCATCCTCAACATCCATTGGAGCGCTCACACCCCTAACGTCGAGGTACTCGAGATGGCAGAGGTCGACAGCATCGAGTCCACGCTGCTGAAGATCCAGCTGCGCTGGATGGGTCACGTCTCCAGAATGGAGGACCATCGCCTTCCCAAGATCGTATTATATGGCGAGCTCTCCACTGGCCACCGTGACAGAGGTGCACCAAAGAAAAGGTACAAGGACTGCCTAAAGAAATCTCTTGGTGCCTGCCACATTGACCACCGCCAGTGGGCTGATAACGCCTCAAACCGTGCATCTTGGCGCCTCACAGTTTGGCGGGCAGCAGCCTCCTTTGAAGAAGACCGCAGAGCCCACCTCACTGACAAAAGGCAAAGGAGGAAAAACCCAACACCCAACCCCAACCAACCAATTTTCCCTTGCAACCGCTGCAATCGTGTCTGCCTGTCCCGCATCGGACTGGTCAGCCACAAACGAGCCTGCAGCTGACGTGGACTTTTTACCCCCTCCATAAATCTTCGTCCGCGAAGCCAAGCCAAAGAAAAAAAAAATGTAGGTCTTATTAAACTGTGCACATTTTTTCCCAGTCTTTTAAATATGGGCGTTTTTCTTGCTACAATTTCACTGCCCTGCAAGTACATCATGTAACTCACCACCCCCCCACCTCCCTTAAAATCTTGGGTTCCCGATGAACCAGGTAACACGTGGAGCAATGGGAAAGGTTCCCTGGGTGCAGCATGCCCGGTAAGTTTACCCACTTCTTCCTAGGAGGGTTGGCATTAGGAAAGGAGCTCTCTCTCTCTCTCACCCACACACATCCTCAGACTCTCACACACACCCATAACTCACTTTCACACGCAGATTAATTCTCTCTCTCACACACACACACAAAGTCGCTCACAAAACAGTGCTGGGACCGCTGGGTTGCGGTATCTGCTGCGTCAGGGTCCATTCGGCCCCTCTACTCACCCTGCCATACCACAGGCTGATCTGGCTCTGCGATAAGAGCGCGAACACCCGTCTGCGCGAGTCGGGCTGAATGTAAAAGGGTTTTTCGGAGCCCCTGAGCGGGCACAGGAGCTTTCGGGGCCATCCGCTCAGGAAATACATGGCTGCCGGGCCCCGCTGGCTCCGGCCCGGCCGCCGCCACAAAGACTTGGCGCTGCCTTTGGCCTCGCAGGCTCCAGTCCTCGCTGACGGCGCCAGGCAGCAGAGGTCAAGCCAACGGACTAGCTGGAACCGCGACGGCCTCACTCGCGGCCGGCTGGATTCGCGGCGGCGGCGCACAGCTGCTCGCCGTTCACCCTCGGGAGCCACCACTGCCTCCCGCCCGCCATCTTGCCTCCGACTGATGACACGACACGGGGAGGGAGGGAGGGGGCGAGAGGCCGGCACCTAGCGAAACCCGGATGTCGGTCATCCGCAAAACCAGGATTGCGGAGGAGTATTTTGGCAGCCGGATCGAAATCTCACCCGCTGAAATCCTGGTCAAAAGCGGAGCGTGGCAAAACCCGGCGCATACGGATTGGGTGAGGGAACGAGAAGCCGGCTGATACAGTACCTGGATTCCTGAGATGTTCGTCCTTTTCCCCAGTGTGGGGTTTCGTGTAAATCCGATGTCCTGTCCAAAAACACATCCAATTATAGATGATGGAAACATTGCTAAATGATTTTTTTTTCTTTGGCTTGGCTTCGCGGACGAAGATTTATGGAGGGGGTAAAAAGTCCACGTCAGCTGCAGGCTCGTTTGTGGCTGACCAGTCCGATGCGGGACAGGCAGACACGATTGCAGCGGTTGCAAGGGAAAATTGGTTGGTTGGGGTTGGGTGTTGGGTTTTTCCTCCTTTGCCTTTTGTCAGTGAGGTGGGCTCTGCGGTCTTCTTCAAAGGAGGTTGCTGCCCGCCAAACTGTGAGGCGCCAAGATGCACGGTTTGAGGCGAGATCAGCCCACTGGCGGTGGTCAATGTGGCAGGCACCAAGAGATTTCTTTAGGCAGTCCTTGTACCTCTTCTTTGGTGCACCTCTGTCACGGTGGCCAGTGGAGAGCTCGCCATATAATACGATCTTGGGAAGGCGATGGTCCTCCATTCTGGAGACGTGACCCATCCAGCGCAGCTGGATCTTCAGCAGCGTGGACTCGATGCTGTCGACCTCTGCCATCTCGAGTACCTCGACGTTAGGGGTGTGAGCGCTCCAATGGATGTTGAGGATGGAGCGGAGACAACGCTGGTGGAAGCGTTCTAGGAGCCGTAGGTGGTGCCGGTAGAGGACCCATGATTCGGAGCCGAACAGGAGTGTGGGTATGACAACGGCTCTGTATACGCTTATCTTTGTGAGGTTTTTCAGTTGGTTGTTTTTCCAGACTCTTTTGTGTAGTCTTCCAAAGGCGCTATTTGCCTTGGCGAGTCTGTTGTCTATCTCGTTGTCGATCCTTGCATCTGATGAAATGGTGCAGCCGAGATAGGTAAACTGGTTGACCGTTTTGAGTTTTGTGTGCCCGATGGAGATGTGGGGGGGCTGGTAGTCATGGTGGGGAGCTGGCTGATGGAGGACCTCAGTTTTCTTCAGGCTGACTTCCAGGCCAAACATTTTGGCAGTTTCCGCAAAGCAGGACGTCAAGCGCTGAAGAGCTGGCTCTGAATGGGCAACTAAAGCTAAATGATAATGGACAGTTAAATGAGGCAATTGGAGGTCTGAAGCAATATTCATCCATGGATTCTTCCTGACCAGCTGAGTTCCTCCAGCTACTTTCTTTGTGGTACAGTATATCAATGACCACACATATCTGGTGCTGTTGGTTGTAAGAAGCTTCAGATCAACCAAAAGACAACAGGTCCTGAGCTCCATGGTGTAAAATTTACCTTGCCTTTTGTTCTGCCATTGATTGGATCTGGAAACTTCCAGGTCTGATCCAGAGGTTGCAGTAATTAACAACATTCTGGGGTCTTCATAGACTTTATGTCATCTGACTTCTAACATGATGTGTACACCTAGAGTTGTCACCTCATCTTGTGCCATATGGGGTCTGCAAGAAAAGTTGCCAAGTGACATGGAAATAGATTTTCCTCAACCTATTTTTTTCTCCCTCATTTCTGCTCCTGAAGATAAATGTGGGATGTTCATGGAAAACTTTGTCACTGAGATTGAGAGCATTTGTTTAGTTGCTTTGACTACAGCCACTTTAATCTTATCTGATGATGACATGAGTTTATTAAACTGTGCTTATTCACCAGAAAACCTTGGTATGCCTCTACATGCTGCTGGCTCATGACCAAGGTAGGTATGGAGGGTAAGTGCATATTGCTATGAACCCAGAGGACCCCAAAACTCAGCAGCAATAGAAATTCACCAAGACAAATGGTTATTTAAACAAAAGTTGCTTTTAATGATCTTTAAACATGAAAACAGGATCACACTTTAACTTATCACTATTAACTTAACCCCCTTCTAATTCTAAGCGCATGTGTATGTAATGTGCATACGTTCAAAAAAAGTTATTTGATTCACAGTCCAATCTCACTTCTCACTCCTCCAAGTTCACTGGTATCAGGCAATTCTTGTACTGTGCACAGAATTTAACATTTATGAATTTCATCAGGCTTTGGTGCTTAAAAGGTAAATGGTTACCACTCAGGAAGATTCTTGTCAGTTTTCCCTTCTGATCAGCCACTTCGGTGTCTTGCTGAAGAAACTTGCTGAAGAAACTTGCCCCATCAGGGTTTTCCAGATGATAATCTCTTTCTTTCAGGTCACCACAGAGTTCCTTTTCTATTTCCCTTATTTCAATTGAAACATTATGCAACCAGCCATCTCCTCTTGTACAGACCAGGCTGAACTAAGAACTCTCAATTTGTCTTTGTCATGTTCCAGTCCCAGTTGCTGCTGCTCTCTCTCTCTCTCTCTCACTCAGAGAAAACCACATGACCCTCTTAGAACAGCAAACTGCACTCAGACTGCGGCACCGGACCCAATCTTCTGAGTTCGTTCATCTGTTACATTCCAAAACAATAATCCATTACTCCACAGCATGTCCAATTAACACCTACTTGTGAAGTCCTTATAGGCATTCTTCAAAGTTTTTGCAAATGCACCCAGAGCCTGGACTGTCTGGCTTGAGCAGAGCTCTGGCATTTTAAATGAGATCTGTTTTGAAGTGTTTGTATGTGACCTACACCAAAAAAAAAACTTCCATAATTTATCTCCTTTAAAACATATCTATATAAAATATAATATATAACATAATCTGTCACAATATACATCAAAATTCTTACTTGAGTCTGAATAGATACTTTTTTTGAAAGATTTATTTATCACGATTTTGATTAGGTAGTTGTAAAATAAACAACTACAGAAACAACTAAAAAAAGACAACTACAATAGTGAACTTAATTTAATTTAAAAAAGCAATAAATAAAAAAATAGAGAATATTCACAGTTATTCCAGTGCAAATAAAATCATAATTTAGCAATTGTGCAGCCAGTGCTTGTGTGGTGTTGTAGCAGTTCCTGGTCTTGCACATTGAACCAAGCTTCCCCTGGTATCATGCTTTTCAAAAACTGCTTTATTTATGAATATCCCAAACTCTTCGGTCTATCATCCAATCTCCAACTTCTCAATGCTTTCCCATCATTGAGCAAGTTGTCACCTCCTAAATACTTGTTCCTTTTTCCCTTAAACTTCAGCTTTTGTACCTCACCTGAACTTGAATTGCAGAAGCCACAAAAGCACACAATATTGATTCTTTATGTATGTTCGTGTTAGAATGAAAATTATCTCTATTAATCCATTAAATTATCTGGAGAATTTATCAATTTGATCCAAATCAAGGCAAAGTTTATGTCAATTAATCAGATTATTTGAAGAATGCTTTGGAAGTTGTCAGATCCAATCAAATGGTTTGTTTCCTGTGGTTGATTTTACATTGTAGATTGTCTGAGGCCCAAAATTTAACATGGGTCAATGGGTTTTATGAGACACAACTAAGGTATATTATACATTTCAAACAAGATATCAAATTAAGATTTTAAAAACTGTTATTTACGCCAACACAGACTTCTAGAACATAGCCAGCTACTCTCTTTTGTGGAGGTTTATTTCTACAAAAAAGTTATTATTCCAAGGAAAGATTATATACAGGCCACTCATCGCAATGTGGTGGAGCATGATTTTGCAGGCATGACCTTGCTGGACTTGGCGGACTGGCCCATCTTCTGTCCCTGAAGCTCTTCCCTGTAAGATCCATAATATAGGCTGATAGCCCAAGTCTCCTCCCTGCGTACCTGCCATGGACATGAGCCAGCAGCATATAGAGGCATACCAAGGTTTTTTGGTTAATAAAGCATTTGACTACTTGCTTGGTGTCTGTGGGTAAGGAAAAGGTGTTTAAACTGGAGAAGCTGGAAACTGATCGAAGGAACCAGAGGCCTCCGTCAAATTCAATATGTGGCTACATTGCTTGAAGGCCTACATGAGGTGCCATGAGATCACAGCAGACGGCAATAGATACAATCTGCTCTTTGCAGCGGTGAGTCACCGGGCGTACCAGATAATCCATGTCTGTGAAGAGTACAACAAGGCAATGGCCCTACTGTGACAGCAATATGGAGCCCCGATGAACAACATGTATGCCACTACCAACTGGTCACCAGATTCCAAGTTCTTGGTGAGTCCATCAATGATTTTGTAAGGGCCATGTGAGAGCTAGGGCGAGCTTGTAGGTGCCAGGATGTGACCTCAGTGACCTACCATGAGAAGCTCATCTGCAACGGGCTAGTTGCGAGCATCCACTCCAACCACTACAAGGAGCAACTCCTGGAGAAGGCCGACCAGACCCTTCAGGAAATTGTGCAGATGACCCAATCACTGGAGACAGCCCAAAAGACCATGGAGGCCTACTCAGAAGGCCATTCAGTCGCCAGGTGGAAAGAACATCTTGGGACTCGGGGTCCCTGACTGCCACTACCGACACTGAGCACACGAGGTGCAACTACTACGGCCACAGAAGTACTGCCTGGCCCGTAGCGTAACCTGCTCAAATTGCTGGAGGAAGGGGCACTACGCAAGAATATGCTGTTCTAAACACCCCTCTAGCAGTGCTGCGTGTGGGCCATGACACCATCTTGGGCCAAACATCTCAAGCATCATTTCTAGTAGCCGAGAACAGTGCATCCAGAACAGGAGCCGACAACATGGGATGAAGTCACATCCGGCTTCTCTTCCAGACTCCACCACGTGCGATCCATGGGGGTGGCCATCTTCATGATCTCCTGTGCAGCCATCCCAACAATGCAACGATTCAGACATTGAGTTGAAGTTGGCCTCCATCGTACTGGACCAGAGCAGGCCACACCATCTGGGGCAATCGATGATGGACAGTAAGGTAAACAGCCCACCACAGGCTGCCTGTTTGACACAGGGAGCACAGAAAGTTTCATACACCCAGTTACGGCCCAACATTATTCCCTGACTGTGTCCCCAGCGAAGTGCAAAGTACCGCTAGCCTCTAAATCCTCCTCCGTGGAAATCTGCGGTTGTTGCACCATCACCTTAACCGTGAAGGGCATGAAATATAAGAACTTCAAACTGCTGTTGATGTCCCACCTCTGCGCACCTGTCATACTGGGGGTGAATTTCTAGTGCCAGCTTAAGGGTGTGTTGATGCAGTTTGACAGACCCCACCTCCCCCCCTCCCCCAACAGTCAGTAATAACCAATTCCTAGAGGGCACACCTGTCCTCCCAAATGTTCTGAATCACACACCGGAATGCCATGCAGGGCAACTGACCTGTAGTTTGGCTACCCTCTGGGTCCCTCCGCCACCCCCCCACTCCATTACAGAACTTCACCCCAGACTGCAAACCAGTCACCACTAAAAGCAGGTCATGCAGCCCCGGGGACAGGGAATTTATGAAAGGCAGCTGCTGGGGGAGGGTATCATAGAACCAAGTAACAGCCCCTGGAGGACACATGTGGTGGTCATAAAGAGTGGGGAGAAACACCGGATGGTCATCAATTATAATCAGACCATCAAAAGGTTACCTTATTAGACACCTACCTTATTCCCTGCATAGTTGACATGGCCCAGTTTCAGGGTCTTCTCCACCATAGACCTTAAGTTGGCGTACCACCAAATTCTGATTCGCTCGTAAGTCTGGCCTTACATGGCATTTGAGGCAAACAGACGCCTCTATCACTTCCTGCAGGTTTCATTCGGCCTCACGAACAGGGTGTCAGTGTTTTCAAATGGAGATAGATCACATGGTGGATGACAACAAAATAAAAGCTACCTAGCCATACTTAGATAATGTAACTATCTGCGGCTAGAACCAGGAGGAATACGACAACCGCTAAATCTCTCAACCTCATATACAATCAAAAAAAGTACATGTTCAGCAGCACGCAGTTGGCATTCCTGGGGTATGTGGTGGAGTGTGGTGTCATCACCCCTGACTCCGAGTGCATCCGCCCCCTTCTGGAACCCTCTGTCCCAGAACCCCAAGGCTTTAAAAAGGTGCCTGGGGTTCTTCTCATACTATGCCCAGTGGATCCTTAATTATGCAGGCAAGCCCCAACCCCTGGTGAAAACCACTACTTTTCCCCATCGGCAGAGGC
The DNA here is from genome assembly GCF_036971445.1 of Narcine bancroftii. Lineage (NCBI taxonomy): Eukaryota > Metazoa > Chordata > Chondrichthyes > Torpediniformes > Narcinidae > Narcine > Narcine bancroftii. The sequence goes on along the minus strand of NC_091469.1, from coordinate 12,055,895 downwards.
CGTAAGGCTTTTGAGGGCATTAAGGACAAGATTGTCAGGGCAGCGATGCACACCATTGATGAATCTGTCCTGTTCCAAGTGGAGAAAAATGCCTCCGATTTCACCTGGGCCACCACACTGAACCAAGCAGGCAGGCCAGTGGCATTTTTCGCCCAAAATCTCCAGGGCCCCAAACTCAGGCACTCCACCATTGAGAAAGAGGTCAGGCTATATTGGAGGCTGTGCGCCACTGGAGGCACTATTTGGCAGGCAGACCATTCACCCTGCTGATGGACCAGAGAGCCGTCGCTTTTATGTTTAATAATAAACAGCGTTGGAAAATCAAAAACAACAAGATCATGAGGTGGAGAATTGAGCTGTCCACCTATAATTACAAGATCTTGTATCGGCCTGGCAAGCTCAATGAACCATGCAATGCCTTGTCCAGGGGAACCTGCACCAAGGTACAAGTAAATCACCTCCAAGCCCCCCTCGATAGCCTCTGGGTCACAAGGCCCTACCATTTTGTTTGGTCTGCGCAGAATACAAGCCACATTTTTACTGACGAGAGAGAGCCCAGCTCATCAAGACCACTCACCCATTTGAACGTCTCAATATGGACTTCAAAGGGCCCTTCCTGTCCACGAATTGGAATGTGTACTTCTTGCATATCGTGGACGAGTACTCACATTTCCCATTCACCATCCCCTGTCCCGATGTGACCACATCCATGGTCATTAAAGCCCGCCACAACATCTTCACCCTGTTCGGATACCCCAGTTACGTTCACAATGATTGGGGTCCTTATTCATGAGTGAGGAGTTGCGGCAATATTTAATTTCCAAGGCATTAGCCACGAGTTGAACCACCAGCTACAACCCCCGCAGGAATGGTCAAGTGGAAAGGGAGAATGACATAATCTGGAAAGCAGTCCTTTTGGCCCTCAAGTCAAAAGGGATGACCATCACCCAGTGGCAAGAGGTCCTTCCAGAAGCGCTGGTCACCACCAAGTCCCTTCTCCGCACTGCAACTAACATGCCATCCCACATAAAAAATTGTTCTCCTTCCCGAAGAGGTCGGCGTTGGGAACCATGCTGACAGTTTTGCTGATGACCCCAGGACCAAAGCTTCTCCTTAAGCATATTAGGACCCAAAAGCTGGTTGAGGAAGTGCACCTCCTGCAGTCTAACCCACCGTACGCCCTGGTACAGTACCTGGATGGATGGTATGACAGAATGTCCATTTGGGACCTGACGCGAGCTGTGTCTCCAGCACGGGAGGTTCACCCAGTAGCCCCTGTCAGCGACCAGTTGGCCCGAGGGACCACCCCAACAAGCGATGAAGTGAACCCACCACCGCAGCCCCTCAGGCTGCCGCCCCCCCCCCCCCCCACCCCTCCAAACAAGTTCCCACCCACCTCAGAACAGGTGCACATAGACTCAATTCAGCCCTCCAACACTAGCCTGCCGAACAAGCCACTGATGACACAGCCGGTGCTGTGACGAACACAGCACCAGATAAAACCACTAGATTGGCTGAATCTATGAACTGTTATGGACTACACGACCCGTATCGATGGACATTGCCCCACTTCACCCCAACAGACTTCATCTACAGAAAGAAGGGGTGAATGTGGTGGAACGCAGTACTGCAGGCATAACCTCACTGGACTGGGCAGGCTGGCCCACCTTCTATATCTGTAGCTCCTCCCCATAAGACCCCTAATAAAGGCTGATAGCCCTAGTCTCCTCCCTCCATACCTGTCTTGGATGTGAGCCAGCAGCATGTAGAGGCATGCCAAGGTTTTCTGGTTAATAAAGCCTTTGACTAGCTTCGTGTCTGTGGGTGCTCATTGATCATGCCACACGCACTTAATAATTGTGTGTGGAGATAAATTGATTAATGAGTGGGAATTGCAATGAAACTTGCTAAATTTAGAATTTATACTGGAATTTACATTCAAGTTTTTGAAGATAATTATATTTTACTCCAAAATAGTGGAAAATGAATTAAACCATGTCAAAAAATCCAAGTATTTTTCAGGGTACCACTTTCCAGGAAAAATTATCTCAAGGCTTTGGCACACAAGTTCTTCCTCTTTAATGTAAAAGTATATTTTTGAGTATAGCCACACAATAGATCAAAGTTGGAGGCTTGTGATAAACATGTACACCACTATATTTCAGTCTAGCTCTTTTGGTTATAAATGCTTTCTCTTCAATGTTGTTGCACATTTAGCCTTTTGATGGACTTGTGCCAGCTACTTGAAGCTATTGTTCAGCAATAGCCCATCAATGTCTGAAAAATTTTGATTTGCCATCTGTATTTTCCCAATATTTTCAGTTTTATTATCAGCTTTTCAGAATCTCTAATCTATTATGCAAGGGTATAGGAGATTCTTTTTTGTTTAACATTAAAATGTTTTGCATCTATGCTTGAACAGGCTTGTAATAAAGAGTAAAACGTGTAATACACAAAAGTACAAGAAAAACCCAGTGGGTTAGCAGCATCCATAGGAAGCAAAGATATATATATAAAAAGATAAAAGATATATAACCAATGTTTCAAGCCTGAGCCCTTTATCAAGGTGTGATCAAAAAGTAGGCTGGCACCTGAATAAAATGGTGGGGGGGGGGGGTGGAGGGAAGAAGGGATAGCGGGAGGTGCACAGGCCAACAGCCAAGATGTCATAGGTGGATATGGGTGGGAGGGCAGGAGTAAAAAAGCTGTGATGGGGGAGGAGCTAGCCCTGTCAATGGCGAGTGAAGGGGGAGGGAGCTGGAGGAAAGGAAATTGAGGAATAAGGAAAGAGGGTGAGATGGGGAGGGACACAGTGGAAATCAGAGAAGTTTAAGTTATTGCCAACTGGTTGAAATATTGGGTGTTGTCGATATTAATGCCAAACGCCATTATTGTACTGCATTACACAAAAGTGCTGTGCAAATAAATTAGTAAGATTTCCCTTTTACTTCAGAAAATAGCACATTTGGATATACTTTTGCTGAAAATTACATCCAAATCATTAACTATTTTTTCTCTATTTCTAATTTTCTATATTTAAGGTTGTGCTGTTTAAGAAAAAAAATCAGGATACATTGCAGCAATACCAGAATTTCTCAATGTTCTTTTAAAATTGACAGATTATAATGTAAAAACAATCCATGGAAAATAAAATTCAAAATAAGTAACCCAAGACATTACACCATTATAGGAATGCGACAAGAGAAAGAGGGATAGAAACAATACTGAAGCCTGATTTTGTTTTCAATAAAAAGAAAACATAAATCTGAATTTAGTCACTTGGAATTGCATGTATACTTTAAATTAATAATCAAAGAACCTGAGGATTACAGGGCATTTAACTTCAGGCCAGCATGGTCATGCAGTTAGAAGAGGGGTCGTCTCATAGCTGCAGTTTTGAGTTTATTTCTAACCTCTGATGCAAATTGGTATGCAATTGGCATGTTCTTCCTGCAACCAGATGGGTTTGCTTTGGGTACTCCAGTTTCCTGCCACATCCCACACACATGTAGATTGGTAGTCATTGGTCACTGAATTGGTTCTGCTGTCTAGGTGAGTGGTAGAATCTGGGAGGTAAAGGCAACTGTCAGAAGAATAAAACAGAATTAGTGTAAAATGAATGGCACAATTAGCATAGAAATTAGTTAATGCGATTTGAGCACCAGACAGACCTAGGTTTGAATATGCTGCTGTTTGTAAGGAGTTTATATATTCTCCCCATGTCTGTGGGTTTTCCCCGGGTACTCCACTTTCCTCCCACCCTCCAAAAACAAATGGGGTTTGTAAGTTAAATGGTGTACTGTATTTGGGCAACATCAACTCATGGGCCAGAGGGCCTGAAGTGTGCTGTGTAAAAAATAATAGTTCGAATGAACTTGATGGGCTTGATTCCAAGCTGCATGGCTCTATATCAGCAGTGGCCAAGCAGTTGCCACCAGTCGCCTGGTCATTAGACAAGTGGAGGGAAACTAAGAGCCTCAGGCCTCTTGCGAGAGTCATTCTTCCCCACTTCATTTTTCATATACGTGTTAAATAGGTGAAATGTAAGTATTACTTCATGCATCTTTCTCAGTAAATAAAACACACAACACACATAGCAACACACAAGAAGAAAAAACTAATAATATACAGTGAAACCCCCTAGTATCCAGCACCTATGGGGAATGGTGGATGTTGATACAATAGGGACATTTAGAAGACTCTATAGCCCCTTTTCCATTGGCACTTTGTCCCAGGACAATTCACCTCCTGAGTTCTAAACCCCTTGCATGATTTTCTAGGCACTGAGACATGATAATCTCTTCTTGCCTGGATGACTTCATCTGAAATGAACTCAAGTTCAATACTTCCAGGATAAAGTAACCCACCAAACTAAAAAAGTACTCCTTTCATCAGTGGTGTTCCATGGTTGTATTTGGTATGCTCTACAAAATTAATGGCAATCACAGATCTCTAACAATTACACTACCGAAGTCTGCAGTCACCACCTAGGACAAGAGCAGTAGGTGTGCAGACCGCAGTTTCCATCGACTTCATAACCAACAACTATCCTGAACTCAGTTCCAGTGATTCAGTTCCAGTGGAAAAGAAAATCAATCAGCATGCCAGCATCAAATGGCATCAAATCACACTGGGGATTGAAGGCCTCTGCCCCTAGTCATGTCCCCAGCATCAGCTGATAGTAACGTGCTGATTAAACCAGTGGAAAAAGGACAATTTCTAACCGTTCCATTCCATTCAAAGGTAGGCTCTCCAATCCCCGGGGATGAATTTGTTCAGTGGAAAGGCAGTCAGTGCCCCAGTTAAAGGCGGCCCAGCTGAAACAGTACAAAAGGCTTCCTATCCTGGGACACTGCACAGCCGATTAACTGGGATGCCAGTGGAAAAAGAGCTTCACACAGGCACATAGATGCAAGAAAAATAGAGAGATACGAGGGTGAGGTCAGGAAGGTTTAGATTGATGAGTAGGTTTATATAGGATAGCACAACATTGTGCGCCAAGGGGCCTGTAATGTGCAGTTATGTTCTATGTTCATTTAAAAAGCACAGGCATAGAGCTGCTGCTTGCCTGTCAAACCAGATGTTTTTGCCTGTATGTTGAACCTATTTAATCGGAGTTTCAAATTTGCACAGTACTATGGGGACAACCACTTGCACACTCTTTGATCAGATGGGTGCATATGATAGATGGGTGAGTGGAAATTTTAATGTTCCACAGCTTGTGAACCATTGTTGGCTTTTGCCATATAGGAGCACTCAAAACACATTAAAAAAACACATAGGCTCTACAACATTTCTCCATGTGCTCTATTAATACCTTCTCTTTCTACAACATTGGTGTGTGCCTGATCATCAGAATGTGGTTTCCATGGGAACAAAAGGTCAATCAATTGAGCAAATTACTGCAATCTTGTGCCATGTCAATTTACAGTCAAAGGTCCCATGTACTGCTAACATGAAATTTGGACAATTAGAATTCAAGAACAGAGCAAATCACAACCAGGAGCACTGGATGTACATTTCATCCATTTCTTCAAAATCCACTTGTATGTTGGTAATCAAATAGTAATAAAGTTTCTGATTTATGATGAAAAATAGACCTTGTCATGCAATACAATTACAGTCAACAAAACAGAAGGAATGTTGAACGACCCTGTTAATTCTAAGTTTGATGAAGTATAATGCTCAGAGCAGATCACACTATGAATACTGAGTACAGTTTTTAAAAGTCTGATGGAGCTCAAGGACAGCTTTGAGTAGAACTACTGAACTGGTCTCGACTATTAGAGTTCAGGATAGTTGTTGGTTATGAAGTCGATGGAAACTGCGGTCTGCACACCTACTACTCTTGTCCTAGGTGGTGATTGCAGACTTCGGTAGTGTAATTGTTAGAGATCTGATATGTGATTGCCATTAATTTTGTAGAGCATACCAAATGCAACCATGGAACACCACTGATGAAAGGAGTACTTTTTTAGTTTGGTGGGTTACTTTGTCCTGGAAGTATTGAACTTGAATTCATTTCAGATGAAGTCATCCAGGCAAGAAGAGATTATCATGTCTCAGTGCCGAGAAAATCATGCAAGGGTTTTAGAACTCAGGAGGTGAATTGTCTGATGCTCAGCCACTGATTTGTCCCTGTAGTTAGGCCAAGTTAGATTTTAGTCAATGGTGATTCTCCATAGTGGACAGTGAATGATGATGATGCCATTGAATGAAATGAATTTGTATTTAGAGACTCCCTTATGTTGCCTAAACTCATTACCTTGCTGTGCATATTATTTGTTTCAAGCCTGAAGTTTGATATTTCTGCATAGTCGTAACATAAATTTCATTACTTAAGAAGATCTGGGTGGAATTGATAATTATGGAATCATAAGTAAACATCCTAATTTCTGGTTGTGTAAAAGAGGGCAAATTACCAATGAAGCAGCTGCATTGTTAAATTGAGAACACGCCTATTTTCTGAAATGGTTGTAAAAGATCCATGGTACAGTATTAAAGAAAACCAAGATTCTAGATTGTTTTATTGACATGCAATAAATGAGTAAAATTTGACAACTTTTTCTTGTCAAAGACATGGCACCAACCTAGCCCGATGCCACAACAATAAGAGAAAGAGAAGGAAAAGAGAACCCCTTCAGAGACATCAAGCATCCATGGGTTTGCCTCCTGTGCTCCTACAGCTTCTGCAGCTGCACAGGCAGATGAATTATCCCTATGCCCTGGCCAATATTTATCCCTGAATCAACAAAACTAAAACCAATATTTAGTTCATTATCAGATTAATGTGTGTGGGAGCTTTCTCTGTGTATTTTGGCTGTTATATTTTTACATTACTTAGTGGCTACCCTTTGATAGCATTTTGGTGAATCCATTATATAAACCTTTTCTTTCTCATGATTATTTTTCTTTCCTGAGGTTAGTTTTTGAAGATCCACACTCATATTTACCACATATTCCACCTAACACTTATGTGTTATCATGAGCAGTGGATGGTAGAGATCAGAGATATTTCCTATCTTGGCAGGTGAGAGGAGGCCTTCGGAAAACTAACTGAAAACCATGGAAGCTGATAGCCATGTAGCTTAATGTCACAAGGACATGGTTGCAGTACTGAGAAAAATCCTATGATCTTATGAATGCAGACAAGGTCAGATTCAAATGCCATATATCACTAACTGCATTACCAACAATGGGCAATGCTTATTGCACCATACCACCTCCACTCAACAACCAGCAATCTCTATTAAGTACTTTTCATACTTAAAATTTGCAAAGTTTTAAGTTCAGATTTATTGTCAGAGAACATATATAACATCACATACAGCCCAGAAATTTCAGATTTACAGTCAAAGTGCATACATGACATCATAAACAACCCAGAGATCCTTTTTCCTGCAGGCCAGACAGAATTATTACAGGTACTTATCGGTTACTGTGCTCAAGACAAAAGATACATATACAAATGAGAAAAATATAGACAAAGAAAGAAATGTAAATAAATTGACTATACAATGCAGAAAAAAACATTCATAATTAATGCGCAAAGTAAGAGTCCTTAAATGAGTCTCTGATTGAGTTTGTTGTGAAAGGGTAGCAGATGTTCCAGAACCTGGTGGAGCCAGTCTTGTGGCACTTATACCTCTTTGCTGATGGCAGTAGTGAAAACAGAGCATGTCCTAGGTGGTGTGGATCCTTGATGATTGCTGCTGCTCTCCATTGTCAGCATTCCATGTAAATTTTTTTGAAAGTGGGGAGAGTTTTGCCTGTGATGTACTGGGAGTTGCACGTTTACCTTACACTCATGCAGTCACTCTTGCTGTTAACCAGCTTGCTCAATTTCTGCCCATTCAACCATGACAGGTGCATTAACCAAACACATTACTCTCTGAAATATTTCCATATCCCTTCTAAAGTAGGTCACATAACTTAAAAAGACCAGTTAGCTGTCAGAGGAAAGACACAGCTCTACATCCTTAGCTCAAAGGAGGAGATAATCTTTACTTTCACTGGAGTATTCCATTGCTGAAACCATTAGCAGTTGCAGGATTGAAACCATAGAAGAAAGTCGGATCTTCATACTGAATTTATCTCTCTTCATCCACTTTCTCCCATCACACATTCTCTTCCAATTTCTCAAGCTGTACATGATACTAACATGCTCCTTTTATTTCCCCCCCCCTCCCTAACTTTTCTCCGCTCATCAAAGCTACAAAATGGCAGTTCAGGAATCAAAGCAGCATGTTTGTACATTTAAGTTTTATTTTTGTTAGGCTAAAATTAAGATTTCAATGGAATTGAATTTTGCACCTAATATACTCTACCAAAACCTGTTCTATTGGTTTAGGTGAATACATAGGATCCTGCAGTGCTTTTTAAAGAAATGGATGGCTCTCAACAATTATCCCTGTAATTGCCCATGTTCATTCTTGTAAATTAATAAGCTGCTACTGTGCTCCCAGTCCCACCTCAAATCCTATTTGCACATTACTATTTGGGATAACATTCAGTAATTTATTTCCCCTCTAAAAGAAGAAGGGTTCCAACTCAAAACACTGACCATTCTTTTTCTACCATTTTCCTTTGATAACTTTATTTATAATCAATAATAGATAATACATGTAAAATACAACATATTTTATTCCATAATACCCCCCTCCCCATCCCCATTCCACCACTCCCCACTAATCTACCCCAAAAAGAAGAAAAAAGAAAGAAATGGAGGAGAATAGTTAAAATAATACATATACATGCATTGTGGTTGGGGAGCACACCACCCATACATGGAAAAATATTTCAAGAATTAGCACGCATCCAATCCATATACAGGCTCCAAACTTTCACAAAAAAAGAATAATTATTTTGCAGATTATCTTCTCTAAAGGAATGTATGATCTTATCTCTGCATGCCATCGTTGAATATTCAACTGAATATCATTCTTCCAAATAACTGCTAAACATTTCCAAGCTACTGCTAAAGTCAACCTCAGAAAAACAATATGAGGTTTATCTAATTTCAATTCTAAATACAATGATTTAATATCAACCTGTAAAAATATTGCAGGGACTAAATTAATTTTAAATTTAAACATAACTTTCAAAAATACTTTAAATTTATTGCTAAAAGGTTTAACTGTCTCACATAACCAAACTGAGTGTAAGAAAGTTCCTACTTCCTTATGACATCTAAAACACAAATCTCTCAGGGGTTAAGTACAATTGATGAATAAAAATTATAATTAATATCGCATTCTTGGTCATACTGTCTTCACATATTGACATCCAATCTTCCAGGGGGATATCTATCCCCAAATCTCTCTTCCACTTCACTCTTGTTTTATCTACATCTGGCTTAAAAGATTTAGCCTGCAATAAGTTAGACATATTTGATATAAAACCTTCCTAGTTCCATCAGTAATTAAAATCTCAAATTTAGATTTTCTCGGGAGACACAAAGTGTGCCCAAAATTTTCTAACAATAAATCTTTAACTTGATAATAAGTAAAAAAAAAGTACTCAAAGGTACATTAGACTTCTCTCTCATTCATTGAAAAGAAATAAAATGTCCTGTTTCATAACAATCTTCTACTACTTTCACACCTTTTTGTTCCTATAATCTTAATAATTGATTATTAACCGTAAATAGTAAATGTTTATTTTGAAATAAAGATCGTTTTCTCCCATTGATGAGGTTCAACCCACTGAATTCCTCCAACAGATTGTGTTTTGTTCCAGACAAGCATCTGCAGTCTCTTGTATGTCTTCAGAGAGAGATCAGTCAGCATAGAGCCAAGGCAACATAATTTTGCCAGTGTGAGGGATTGTATCCTCGAGTACTGCAGCAATGTCAGAGATCTTCCTCCTGGGTATGGGACAGGACTTATTCAGGTGAACTATCAGAGGATTGACTTTACTGGTAATGATCTTGGACTGAATTCTTAAAATCTACTAATTTATTTTTTCCCAACAGTTCTAAGTAAATCCAGGTTCATAAAGTCAAGTGCAAATGAGCTGGCAAAGCATTGTTTCTGAGAGTTTTATTTGTCTTGAAAGAACAGATGGATCTTGTCAGTTTCTCCAGATTAATGGGTGGTACGGATTCTCCTCCTTACTGTTATATAAAACCTCAGATAATTCTGGGAGGCTGTTCTAAATGGCCTTAACATTGGAGAACTTGATGTAGTAGTGTGGTGGTACACCACTGGCCTACTGCAGGGGGCAACCTCTGTACCTGCAGAAGAGCACAGGGACAAGAAGACAACACCTGGCCAGCTGTCAATCACCCTCCGGGACATAAGCCAGAGCCGGCCTTTCGTAGACAGTCTCAGAGCTTGCAACAGCACTCCTCACAGCTGGCTCTGTGGAAGTTTATGTCGAATAAAGCCTGTTGAACAGACTTTATGTTTTGTGTGTTTGCTTCTGTTCGATAGCTCACCACAAGTAGGACTTGTTGATCTTTAGTATGTGAAACCACAAAAACATAACAGAGTGACTGTCCTCTTCCTTAAAGCTATTGATTATAGAGGTCTCCTGTGAACCTCTTTGAAGAAGAAGTGTGAGCACGGAGACACGCAAGTGGCTGCAAGTGGTGGAATTTGGAGCAACACACAATCTGCTGGAGGAACTGAGTAGGTCGCTGAGTTTCTTCATTAGATTGGAGCATGAGCATAACTCATCCTGCTCCAAGAACAGATTCCAAGGCTCTTCATCTCTCAGAGCTCGACTCAACCCCCAGCACTGATTCTCCATTTCTTAACCTGTTGGGCACCTACATGCAGCCAGTTCTTAGCACCATGCTCCCGAGGCTTGGACCTTGCTTATGCAGAATATACATTAAGTATCGCCAAAGGGAACATCAAATTTAATTGAAGGGCTGGTTTCCACATGAATGTCCTGTGCTACCCATGACTATGCATACACAATGGAATTTTGCAAATGGGTATCAGTCATGCATTGCTTGGCACTGCTTGGCATTGCATAAATTCATGTCATAGAGCCAGATGAGGCAGAATGGATTTTGTCAGTATGTTAAAGTTACAGTGAGAAGATGACAAGCTTTCTAGTAAAATTCTTTGTCCATACCAGTGTTAATGATGAAGATACTGATGATGTTGAGGAGGAGAGTTTAATGTGCAGATGCACTGAGATTCTTACTTGCTGCAGCCACACAGGTACATAAGATACACCAATTGCAATTATATAAGTTAATTTACCACAAGAGGCATAGAGAGGGTGAACAGCAGCACCTGTTTCCCAGGGCGAGATCAGTAAGAATCAGCGGACATATGTTCAAAGCTAAGGGAGGGAAGTTTAGGGGAGACATCAGGGGTAATTTTTTTTGAGCATAGAGTTGAGGGTGCCTGGAATGCCTGGATGGTGGTGGAGGCTGAAACATTAGGGGCATTTTAGAGCCTCTTAGACAGACACATGGATGAAAGAAAAAGTAGAAGGTTATGGGGTAGGGAGGGATTAGTACTTTTTCTTTAGGAAGGAATATATGGGTCAGCACAACATCAAGGGCCAAAGGGCCTGTACTGTGCTGTATTGTTCTATGTTCTATGTTCTACAATATGACAAGTTAGAAAAATAGATAATAAATATCAAAGGTTATACAAATAACTTTTCACATTTATAGTTAGTGAAAGAAAAAAAGGTGACTTTTCAAAAGTGTGGACAGATCATGGTTGTGGAGCAGTTCATGATTAGGGTTAGGGCAATATGATGTTCAAGAGTGTTGTGCCTGTTGGAATAAAAACTGTTCTTAAATCTGAAGGTGCTGGACTTCAGGATTTTTCTGCAACCTTTTGCATGAAGTTAGCAGCAAGAAGAAATTTTGTCCAATGTGATGGGGGTCCTGTATGATTTTTTTTAGAGAAACAGCATGGTAACAGGCCCTTCCAGCCCAAGATCCCATGCCATCCATTTACACCAATTGGACCTACTAACCTCATACATTTTTGAAATGGGGAAGGAAACCAGAAACCTGGAGGAAACCCACGGACCTCACGGGGAGAATGTATAAACTACATATAGGCAGCACCAGATTCGAACCTGGGCCGCTGGCACTGTAATAAAGCTGTGCTAACTGCTATGCTAACTGTGCTCCCCACAGGTGGTGGCCTTCTCAAGGTTTCACATAAATGTCTTCTGCCCATGTTTACCACTTTCTGCAGCCTTCTGTGTTACTGGGCTCTCAAGTTTACAAACCAAGCCGTGCTGCAACCAGTTAGTATACCTTCCACAGAATACCTGTAGAAATTTGATGGGATTTTCTCGATAAATCATTCTTCCTTTCTGCGTCATAGGCTTACGATAAATTGTGTATAGCTTGCATATTTTGTTGGGAGTCATTAATAGATGTTCTGTGCCAAGGACAAATCATGTAGCTGCATATATGCGTAGTAATATAAGTTGTAGAAAAAGGCAAGAAAGTTGGGTGCCTTTAGAATGATACTAATAGAATATTTTAGGTGTGAACCAATTCATGAATTTCTGCCTTTTCTCATCACGGCAGAGAATCAAAGAAACATACATCCAGGATTCAGTCCCTTTGGCTCACCAAATTAATTCCGATCCTCAACCACCTCTTTTTAATGAGTCATGAACCCACCTCTACCCCCACTAACATTGGGCAGTTCCTGTTTGAATGAAAAAATGTTTTTCATCTGCCCTGTTTCACTTTTTTTGATTTTCACCAATATTAAACGAGAACCGTAAATACATTCTGGAAGTAACAAAATAAACAGGCAGGAAAATATCCCTAAAGGAGTATTCCTCTGGTCTTGTCGCATGAAATAAATTTTGCATCATCACAGATTAAATCCCCTTTAAATGATTTCTAAATTATTAAAAATAGAAAGTGAACATTTTTTTTCATTAAAATTCCAGCCCTTTCCACTCCTCCATCATAGAAATGACTGAATATTTTGCAAAAGCAGCACTTTAATTCATAGCATTGATATAACACTGCCTTCTGATTGAAACTGTTTAATTCATGCCTTTGTTAAATTCACTGAATTTTAGTATTCATAACAAAATAAACCATATTTCTGAATGTGACCTAAAAATATTGAAGTAAAAGTGTGATAAGGAATTGAAAGTGCCATGATATGCAAAACTGAAAAATAATGTGATGAGGAATTAAAGCGAGCTTAAAATGGAGTCTTTATAAATTGCCTGTATTAAAAGTTAATTTTTGGCTGTTACGTTTTATGGGTTTTCAACTTGGAAGTGTGCCATATTTTCTGAAGCTGAACACCAGGATTTCTAATTTTTTCCAGTGGCAAGTATATGATTATTACCTCTTCTATTGACAGTTACATTCTCTTGCTTGTTCACTTGTGAAGAGGCTTCTGATGTCTTTTAACTTGGAAATTAACCAGATATTGATGGGTAATAAAGAAACAAGTGGAATGAATTAAATTGAAACTTATGGTTTCAAAAGCCCCATTTCATTTCCCTATTTGTTCTGAGGCACTTCACAGTTTTGCATTCTACGTTGCCGTTGTTTTTATGATACCTGGAAATATCTTGAAAGTACTCCTGTGAAAATAATAGATTGCATTGACTTTTCCATTGTCTTGCACAATTCAAGAGAGAGAGAGAGAGAGAGAGAGAGCAGAGTATATTACAACCAGTACAGGCCCTTCAGCTCACGGCGTTGTGTCGACCTATGTAAACCTACTCAACAACAACTTAATCTTTTCCAACCTTAAACTTATAATCCCTCCATTTTTCTGACATCCAAGTGACTATTGAAAAATTATTGTATCATCATCCATCACCAACCCCTGCAATGCATTCCAGGCACTCACCACTCTCTTGAATAAAAAAAAACTTCCCTCTGACATTTTCCCTAAAATTTCCTTCACTCACCCTAAACAGACATGACAAAAATTCAAAATTAATCTAGAATATGTTTGTTGTTATGGACATTTGCTTGGGCTGTCTTTTATAAGCTGATATGGAAGATGCAAATTGCATCTCCTTAGTCAGTTTTCATGAAGCTGGACTGGACGAATAGGCTGATAGCTTGTATAATGATAGGTAGTAGCAACGCTGTTGCTGTATTAACATGCGAGGCTCTGGCCTTTCAACCCTTTGCTTATATAATCAGGAGGCTGTCAGACTCTGAGGGCTTTCAGGAGTCCCTCATGACCCTCAAGAATCTTGGCCCAGATACCTGGTTCCCATGAGCATCCAGCAGCCTGTGTGGTCTCTTCAGCCACTGAACCCCTCGTTGGTCTATTGTCATGGTGTTCTTCCCTGTAGTGTCGTCTCCCAGACTTCTCCTTCTCAGTGGTGGGGTGGGGTGGGGGGGGGGGGGGAGATAGAGTGTTATCCTGCTTCTGATGCCCTGCACTGATCTGCTGATCCACCAGAGCTTGCACCCCTCATGGTCTGTTGTCAAGTGAGGTTCTCTGTGCTTTCAAAGTTTGATAAAACTACCACTGGGTGAGCCCTGTGTCTCTGCTCCCCTGGGTATGGTGCTGATGGCATCACAAGCTGACAGTAGGACCCTGTGGAGGAATGCTGTGTCTTTGATCCCTCAGATACGGGGCCATTGGCATCACAAGCAAGCAGTAAGATCCTGTGGGGGAATACAGTGTCTTTGCTCCTCTGGATACAGGGCTATTGGCATCACAAGCGGACAGTAGGACAGTGCGGATGAGTCTTTTGTCTCCGCTCCCCCGGTTACAGAGCCATCAGCTTCACAAGCAGGCAATGGGACCTTGCAGAGTAGTACTGAGTCTCTATTTCCCTAGGTATGGGACCAGGGAAGTACAAGGCAATAGGACCTGGCGGAGGAGCACCATGTCTCTGATCCCTGGGTACAGGGTGTTGGTGTAACAACTGGGCAGTAGATCCCTGCAGCAGAATGCTATATCTCCACTCCCCCGGGTACAGGGCCATTAGGGTAACAACTGGTCAGTAGGATCCTGCAGAGCTGTGTTGTGTCTCTACTTCCCACTCTCCCTAGTCCACACTAGTGCAGCCCTGCTGTTACTGCAGCTGAAGCAGCATTGACATTTTCCTCCAAAGAGGGAGGGGAATGAGAATGGATGAGGGAGGGGGTGGGGGTGGGAAATGGGTCAAAAAAGGGGTGAGGGAAAGGAAAGGAGAAAGAGAGAAGTAGTTTGGAAAAAAAGAGAGGGGACACATCACCTGAAATTGTAAAATTCAATGTTCATAGCATTGGGCTCTAGACTGTCCAGGCGAAATATGAGTTGTTGTTCCTTGAGTTTATATTGGGCCTTAGTCTGGCAGTGGAGAAGACCCAGGACCCAATCCCATTCCGACATTGCGTAGTTAGAGATGGGGAAGGGTTTGGGTGGATGGGAGGTAGGACTGAGAGCCAAGTTCCTTCATTGTTCAAAGAAGAACTTCAGTCTCTGACATGGGTTTGGAAGAGGCAGCATGTATGAGGGAAGATATGTGGGTTGAAAAGTTTAGCGTGATGTTAAATAGAAAACAAAGTTTGGTATATTCTGAGTTAGTGAGTGATAACTAGCATGGAAATAGTGGCAAGAGTTTACCATCCTATAACATATTTTTTTTAACTTGGTGCGAGGCTAGAATGAAAATTCAGCCTGGAGATACTCAAATCACAGATGTGGATATAAAGGCTGACATGGGAGGTGCTGGATGTTGGTTTTCCAACCCTTGGCTGTGAGTATTGGCTGTGTGAACTGTGCAATATTCACATTGCTAGCTTGCAGAGAGCTTGCCTAGTTATTGGTACAGACAGATCTGTGATTAGAGTGTTAAATTTGTTACTTTTTAATCATAGGAGCAAAGATTGCTCATTTCCCCATTGTTAGATGAAAACTGGCTTGGAACTAAGTGAAGGCAAGAGCCAGAATTTAAAAATAACTTCCAACAAATTTGCTGTAAGAAGTTTGTACGTTCTTCCCACATCTGCATGGTCTGTTGACAAGTATAGGTGCCACCATGTAGGTCCTTTGGTTTCCTACCACATTCCAGAAACATACAGGGGTTGTAGGTTAATTTGGTGCATTTGGGTGGCATGGGCTCATAGGCTGGAAAGGCCTCTTACCATCCTGCATCTCTAAATTAAAACAAAAAACATTGCCTATTCATGGTTTGATTTTGCAAAGCAGAATGCACGATGAGTCTGCTCCATGGTGTGACATTGAGTCCATGCCATAGAACATCCAGTACATCAGGCTAAACTAACATATTTTGAAGTACCTGTTCATTATGCATCAGGGGTTTGCAAATATTAGCATAGATTCCACAAGAATAGAAGTGTCATGCATGAAGCATTTGACCTTGAGGTTGAGTTTGACTTTAATTCCTAAAGATTACAGTGGATATCAATGAATATTGAAAAAGGTTTATAGCTGAGAATAGTCATGAACTCATTAACATGATCTACTGGGATCTTTGTCTGAAGAGGCCGTGCAAAATCACTGAGAACCCTTTCCACCATGCACACAGCATCTTTCAGCTGCTTATGTCGGGAAAGAGATACAGAAGTATCAGAGCCAGCACCACCAGGCTGAGGAACAGCTTTTTCTCATGATTAGTGAGAATACTGAATGACCAAAGGAACTGCTCACACTAACCAGGGATCTATCCTGAGCCTCCATGTTGATGTAATCACAAAGAAAACTTGCCAGCGGCTATACTTTGTGGGGAGTTTCAGTATGACACTGAAGACTCTTGAAGACTTCTACAAGTTTACCGTGGAGAGCATTCTGGTTGGTTTCATCACGGTCTGGTACAGAGGTGCCATTGCTCAGGGCAGGAAAAAACTCGAGAGGGTTGTTAACTCAGCCTCTGACATCATGGGCACCAGTCTTCACTCCATTGAAGGCATCTACAAGAGGTAGTGTCTTAAGAAAGCAGCCTCTATCCTAAAGTATCCACACCACCCAGGCCATGCCCTCTTCACCCTGCTACCATCGGGAAAAAGGTACAGAAGCCTGAAGAAGAGCACTCTTTTGCTCTACCATCAGATTCCTGAATGAACAATGAACCACAGACACTGCCCTACAATGATTTATTCTTGCACTATTTAAAAATTTTTATTTTGTAAGGTGGTGTACTGTGATGCTTCCATAAAACAACAAATTCCATGACTTGTTCATGGTAATAAATTCCGAATCTGGTTCTGAGTCTCTATAAATTCTTGTCCTGCGTTGTTTGTCCATATCTGTATGTGTTATGTCTGGTTGCATGTGCACGTTTTGCACTGAGAACCGAAGAATGCTGTTTTGTCAGGTTGTACTTGTGAAATCTTGACTGGTTTCAATTTTATTTTTAGAAATAACAACTAAAAATGAATGAATAAACTAGATTAGATTAATTCACTTATGCATGAATATGATACTTAGGGGGTCGGATATGGTACAATTGATCAGGAAATACAATGCATTCAAAACATATCTAAATCTAATTTTTAAGCTGGTTAAACATCATTGCTTGTTAAAGTTTTACATGTCTAAAGTCAAATGATCTCGTATCTGTACAAATGTAAATTGTTGTGATAAATGTAAGAGAGGAGAAGGTGAGGCTTCTTTAATTCATATCTTCTGGACATGTCTGAGCCTTGAAAAATACTGGAGGGTGGTATTTCACACTTTATCTTTTAATTCTTAACATAAATTTAGAGTTCTTTTTTGGTGAAACTGGAGAGGATGATATTCTTTTAACTTCAATTAAATGTCATATTTTGTCTTTTGCATCTCTCTTGGCTAGACGTGCGATATTGTTTATATGGAAGGATGCTGTCCTGCCCACTCATGCTCAATGGCTGAGGGACATTATGTCCTGTTTAAATTTAGAAAAGACACATTTCTCAATTAATAATTCAAGTATAAGGTTTCAAATGTTGTGGAGATCATTCCTGAATTCCTTTTATATTATTTTCAAATTTTAATTTTTGCCATTTTACTTCATGAACAAAGTACTTTTTTCTTTAGTCATACAACTTGGGTCAGGGGATGGGGTTTAGAATCATGTTGCATGTGATTAAACATCTTTTTGATGTAATTTGTATTATGGTTGAGTTATATGTGTTTTATATTTTGGTGAGTCATCTAATTTGTCATTATTATTACGCATTCCTTAAATGTTTTGTTTATGCATGCTTATTTGTGAAAATCAATAAAAATATAAAAAGTAACAGATGGGGTTGTAGGTTAATTGTGTTTTTTGGACAGCATGGTATCATGGCCTGGAAGACCCTGTTACCATGCTCTATGTCTATGTTTTAAAAATTCAAAATAGAGAAGTCAAGTTGTTTGGCTGGATGGGCAATATAAATGGGAAGTCAGCACAACTTTACCAAGTTAGAGTGATGACTCCACCCTAAAAGTACAATGATGTGGCTTTTGTATGCTGCTTCTGTTAACTCAGTACTGGCATCTACTCGAAGAAAATGATATAACCATGATTACTGTTTATCAGTTGTTCATTAATTGCAAGATCTATTACAGCACCAAGAAAAGAAGAGGAAAGACTTTGAATTCAATTCAAGACTCTCAAATACTCAGTTCATCACAAAGCACAGCAGAGTTGATGAGTTGATCCAAATTCCAGAAGTTGGGTTCAATTGACATATGTCAACATGTTATGCTTCTGCTGTGATTCCCTTAGGAATCTGCTCAAAGATTTCAGGCCCCCTTCTCTGTGAAACAGTCAGTTAAGTTTAGTTGGTTTCTTCCGTACTTCTCTCCTACTCCATATACAACTTGGGCCCCCTTTATTCAGAATTATTGTCCATGGCCCCCCCCCCAAAATATGCTGTGGCCCCCAGGATGGATGTATGGCCCTCATTGAGAATGTACCCACAAGCATGAATGTTCAGTTATGCACATAAGAATTGTGGAGTAAAATTAACAATTAAACATAATACATAACACAAATTGAAATTTTGATCTTGCTTCTATGTAAGTCTCACATGCACTCAAGTGCACACATGCACACAGACATGCACACATGTTCTAACACACATAAACACACACACATGCACTCACACACACACACACACACACACACACACACACACACACACACACACACAAACACACACACAAAACGTTGGAATACGGACAAACTGCAAGGAATGGTGTAACCACTGCAAAGAAATCAGCCCCCAACAGACAAGTAAATCCACTTCAGCAAGAATAACAGGGAGACACCATTCTCGGCAAAGTTATTGGTAAACTCCATTGGATAGGATCAGTTTATCAGCCACAAAGGACCAGAATTCGTATTAGGTGGGGCCATTTGTGTTTTGTGTCAGTGCACCTTGAGCATTCCAATTGTGGTTGTCCAGCTCTCTCCCAAATGTTTTTGAAAAGCACATTCCCCAGTCTCTCAATTCTCTTCTTGCAAATTCATTCCAAGCCATTCTACAAGCTCCAACCCTGACACATGGAGTTTCTTTATTAAAAATTCAAGTGAGCATCCAAAATTAAAAGTATTTGAAATGCACATCTGTGAAAATTAAAACAAATTGCACAGCCTTGCAATTTGAAGCATTGTTAACAAGTCTTTTCCCAGTGGCACCTGAGCAAACCAGGGCAGATCCCTGCAAGATGGCATTTAAACACACGCTTTGAAACAAATGTGAATTTCTAAACATTAATGAATTATTGTATGACCTTCTGCTACAAAGGAAATTTGAAAGAAATCCTTCTTATAACAGAATTTCTGTCGTGAGATATGATCTGATAACAAATAAATCTGTTCCTTCTTTCTCTAGTTCCCCCTCTGTGAATCGCTTTCCAACTGTGAGATTTATACGCTTGGTTTCTTCTCTCTCTATCCTAAGTCTTTCACGTCCCTGTCACGTTTCTGTTCTTCGTCATCATCAGAACTTAGTGAATTTCAATTTCTATCCAACAATAAAAGTTCCCATTGAGACTGTGTGAAATGTAGTCCTTGTATCTCAGAAGCCACCTCTCATCTAAGGCAGACTCTAATGATGAAATTCAGTTCATGAGTGTGATGATGAGATCAAGTTCGGAGGGTTCCAGAAGTAACAAGTCTTGGACATGGTTTATTAACAAACAATGGGCTTTATTTACACATGGGGAAATTCGTGACAGGGAACACACTCACACACACAGACAAAGCAACTACTCAGAAGCCATAAATATTGGACGCTGATTAATCAATTCCTGATTGTGAACTGAGGATTAAACAAACAGTACCTACCACCCCTCTCTCACAAGCAGGCTTGGTACTCTGATTAACCAAAATATACAAATCTGGTTACAATGTAGAACTTGTGAGACACTACTATCTCCCCTGGATGTATGTTACAAATAACCCTCACCTTGTACTGACATACACCTCACAATTGGTTCTCCAGCATTGCCCATGGTCCACAACCTAGATGAGAGCCCTCTCAACCTGGAATCTCAAGGCAAAAAAGAGAGTTGCTTCACCTGGTGGGCTTTAAACTGCAGCTGGGTGGGGGGACCAGTTCATTTGGGCTCACATGACTATGACAACCAGTTGTGTTCAAGTCTCACCTGTGTGTGAATCTAACCTTGACTGGCTCAACCTGCTTCCTGCCGGGCTGGTCACATGACCCTCCTGGAGAAAGCAAGCAGAAATTCCTTTGTTCAGTCCACTTTCCTGTCCGACCTGTTGAATAATCCTCCTGATAACAAACAGCCTTCAACCAACTGAGGAAGAGATGGCAGAAAACTCCAGGTCTACTAGGTAACAGAGATCCCTGCCCCAATCTATTCCAAATCTATTAGATGGATATGGAAATCATTGCAAGTTTCCTCTCTCAAGCCAAAGTGCTGTTATGGGCCCAGAGGACCCCAAAACCCAGCAGCAATAGAAATTAACCAAGACAAATGGTTACTTAAACAAGGATTGCTTTTAATTATCTTTAAACATGAAAACAGGATCAAACTTTATCTTATTGCTATTAACTTATTTAAACCTAACTTAACCCCCTTCTAATTCTAAGCATGTGTATGTAATGTGTATACAAGTTCAAAAAAAGTTAGTTGATTCACAGTCCAATCTCACTTCTCACTCCTCCAAGTTCACTGGTTTCAGGCAATTCTTAACATTTATACATTTCACCAGGCTTTGGTCCTTGAAAGGTAAATGGTTACCGCTCAAGAAGGTTTTTGTTGGTTTTCAGAGAGAGATTTGTTGTTCGCTGGACACCCACAACTGATTCCTTGTAACCAGCCACTTCAGTGACTTGCTGAAGAAACTTGCCCCATCAGGGTTCTCCAGTTGATAACCTTTTTCTTTCAGGTCACCACAGAGTTCCTTTTTGTTTCCCTTATTTCAAGTGAAACATTATGCAGCCAGTCATCTCCTCTTGAATGGACCACAAGGCCTTTGATCAGGCTGAACTAAGAACTCATACCTGTCTTGAAAATGTTTTTTTTTCCACAAGCTTGCCAGCTTGTCCTCCCATTCTCTCTCTCTCTCTCTCTCTCTCTCTCTCTCTCCCTCTCTCTCTCTCTCTCTCACACACACACACAGAGAAAACCACATGACCCTCTTAGAACAGCAAACTGCGCTCAGACAGACTGAGGCACCTGACTTAATCTTCTCAGTTCATTCATTTGTTGCTTTCCAAAACAATAATCCATTACTCCACAGCATGTCCAATTAACACCTACTTGTGAAGTCCTTATAGACATTCTTCAAAGTTTTTGCAAAGGCAACAGGAGCCTGGCCTGTCTGGCAAGAGCAGAGCTCTGGCATTTTAAATGAGATCTGTTTTAAAGTGTTTGTATGTGACCTGCACTAAAACACCTGCACTAAAATTTATCTCATTTAAAACATTCTATATACAATCTAAAATAAAACATTATCTGTCACAGTGCTAACATTAAAGATCTAGTTATACACATTTAGCTCTGATGGCAGGCCACATGGTTCGCATTCTCAACACCAGCATCCCAGTACTGACAGTCTACTCCAAGGTCCGTGAGGAGAAGTGATTACCAGGCAGCCAGAGGAAAAGTTCCAGGGTGTGCACAAAGAATCCTTGAATACATGAAACCTCTCTGCTGACTCCTGAGAATCTCTGACCTGTGGCCCTCAATGGGGAGGGGAAGCATTTAGAGTGTGACAGAGAATTTCAAGTGCACAGAAGCCCAGCATAAGCAGCAGAGTGTGCACATGATGTGCTAGTGATTTGCCCACCTATCTTTTTGGGAATCTTCTGCCCCATCAGAACCCTGTGGAAAATTCAGCCTTCTCCATGTTGGGGCATCATCAGATGCCTTGGAGCTCACAGACCTGAATAGGAGGAGGAGGAAGAAAAAGAAGAAGATGGCAAAGAGAAGGAGAAGGTGAAGAAACAACAACAATATTGGCTGGCTGCCAGCATTGCTTTCCTTTCAAACTATCTCCCTTCACTTCTTCATACTCTTCCATTGGGTTAAATGGATCATTGCCTGTAATCTAATAAACTTTTTAAAATAAATGTTGTATTTGCCATCTTTTTTGTTAATGATTTGGTATGATAGAAGAAAAAAGACCCGTGGGATTTTGTTCCTGACATTATAGCACACAGCAGTGAAGAGATTTAGAAGTGTTATCAGCTTTCTCAGAGTTGCAATGCTGTCAGTGATACATCTGTCTGCTTATAATGATCAAATGACCACTTGTTCCACAACAGTGAATCACCCTTTGTTCCTCAGTACGGAGAAACTGCCTGTGGAGCATGGCGGGGGGGGGGGGGGGGGAATGTGAAGAGGGGGAGAATTGGGGCTGGGGCGACCAGTGTAGCCACTCAGCACTGAGATGTAGGGTTCAGGGCCGCACCTTGACCTGACTGAATTTGGGATGCAATTTATTCAATGTGTTATCAACATCAGATTAAACCAGTGACATAGAAGACGATCTTAAACAATTCATGGGAAAGTCTGACTTAACCACTGACACTGTCAATATGACATATCAAATTCAAGATTTGCTCTGATCAAGACTGGAAGCTCAGAGGCATCATTTTCATCATCTGATCCCAGAACAGATTTGAGAGAAATAATCATCCCACCAGAACGACCTGAGAAGCCTACCTTCACCCTGTACAATGCTGGGAGGTGGGGAATGGGGAGGGAGTTGGCGAGACAATGAGTGTCCAGTGGGGTAGGGTAGCTCTGGCTATAGTTTCCAGACATTAAGGGATTACTCCTCATTGCCTACAGGAAATTGGGCCATTTCATAATCAGATCGGCAACTTGGTTGGGATGGACAAATTCAGCTGTAGGGACTCTTTCTGTGCTCTATCACTCCAGAACTCAGATCTAATCAGTTATTAAAATATAATTTACGGCTAGTTAGGAGAGAACTCCTGATCTTTATTCTTAGTTTCAGTTTTGGCGAGTTACTATTAGTTAATGATGTAAAATCAATGTTCCTCCTGTGCCCCCATTCTGACAACTTTCTGCAGGAGCACAATTGAGAGTTTCCTGCCTGGCTCCATCTTTATGTGGTATGGAAGATACAAGGAATCAGACCCAACAGAGATTTGTAAGAACCTGCTGAGAAGATCATTGGGGTCTCCACTTCCCTGCCCCTCCACTGACATTTACTGGGAGGGTTGTATGCAGAAGGCCTAAAGCATGGTTAAAGATTCCTATCATCCATCCTACAATCTCTTTGACCTACAGTATGTCCGTTGGGAAGGAGGTGCAGGAGAATCAGGCCTAGGAATGCCAGAATGAGTAACAGGTTTTTCCCTCAGGCTGAGGAACTAATGGATACTTAGGAATATTCTTCCTACATCTAAACTGTCTACTGTTGTCAGAATTTTATACATCTCAATGAGATCCGCTCTCATTCTTCTAAATTCCAGTAAGTCTAACCCTAGTCTATACCCAGACTCTCTTCATCATTAGAACTGCTATTCCACGAATAGGCTCTTTGCACTGTCATTTCACATGCTATTTACTGCAATCATGCCCTGCTCTGTCTCCAGTTCCAGTTGGAATGAAGAATTATGTTCTATTTTTAACCCAAAAAAATAATCCAAAATACAACCAAGCTAAGTGAATTTTGAGTAGACATATCACTCAGTGCATTAAAAATATACTCATTTATTTGTTCTAGATGGTGTAATGCAATGTATACACAAACAGAACCAAAGCTTTATTTATGTATTTATCAATTACACTGTGATAAGAGTGCCAATATCATCTGAAGTGACATTTCTGTGCCTGAGCCAAAGCTTCTAACTTTATGTAAATAGAAGAAAGGATCATTCATACACGACCAACTGCATTCCATTCTCTAACTTACTGCACAAAACAGCCCTCTGTCCACTTCATTCAAATATCGAAAGTCAAATATCTGAGAATTCTGCTAAGAATTCACCCCTTTTTTTTCAAAGATCTTGATTTCCTACTGCCAGATTAGCGACAATTTTAAAGGTTTCTTTTATTGATTTTATTGAATAATCAGTTCCTTATTTTCAATCTGAGCTTGGAAAATGCATTAGGGAGTGTTAATGCATAATTTCTGATCTGTTTTAGCAAAATGCTAGTTACAATTAGCTAACAAACTATTCATTGCTTCCAGTTTCCTCCATTTTGCTGAAGGTAGATATATACTGTACCGGGAAACTTGACTCCAAGGGACAGGCTCTGAAAGAGCTGCAGACAATCAGTGGTCTGCAGTTTATGAAACATTTCACTGATAATTTAAGTGACCTGTTGGCTGCGGACCTGATAGATATATGAGAAGAACTTGTACGTCACCTTAAAGAATCACTGATGTGCAGGACTAGCTTCCTGTCCAATTCGTTTCAACTGCTTCACTACAAGACTGAGAAGCTGTTTTGGGAGTAGATCACGTCATTCATCTGTTCATTTGAAATAGTTCTAGATGTCCTTGCATGAACATCCTCCATAGATAAATCAAGTAGCTGTTGATTTAAGGAATTTGCACGTTCTCCCTGTATCTGTGTGGGTTTTCTCCAGTTGCTCTGGTTTTCTTCCACCCTTCAAAACGAATGGGGTGGGGGTTAGGTTAATTGGAGTATTTGGGCTGCCTGGGCCTGTGGATGGAAGGACTTGTTAGCATTCTGTATGTCTAAATTTAAATTAAAAAAAGAAAGGGGGAAAAATTTGAAGTGGGGGAATGGGGATTGAATCTGAAGAGGGAAAGGGGGAATAAAACCAACTTGATATTGTTTTTCTATTTTTATTTACAACATTGAACATTATCATTCTAGTCCAGGATGCAGTGCAGCCCTGGCAGTGTGCACAGATCCCAGAAACTCTCCAACGAGTTGATATGCATGGCATGCTTACCTCCTGAGAGAACCAGGCATGAGTGTACACTCAAAAAAGGAGATGGAAGTCAACTTACAAGCCCAAAGGACCCCAAAACCCAGCAGCAGTAGACATTCACCAAGACAAGTGGTTTTTAAAACAAAAGTTATTTTAATCAACTTCAAACATGAAAATGGAATCAAACTTTAAATTAACTCTATACTTAACTAACCCAAATAACCCCCTTCTAATTCTAAGTGCATGTGAATGTAATGTGTGTATAAATTTAAGAAAAGTTCTTTTTTTTCACAGTTCAATCTCACTTTTTCTTCCA
The DNA here is from genome assembly GCF_036971445.1 of Narcine bancroftii. Classification (NCBI taxonomy): domain Eukaryota; kingdom Metazoa; phylum Chordata; class Chondrichthyes; order Torpediniformes; family Narcinidae; genus Narcine; species Narcine bancroftii. Next base: position 12,030,320 of record NC_091469.1, on the reverse strand, counting down.
AGTTCTCTGGTTGCAGGCAATCACCATACTGTGCACAGAATTTAACATGTATAAAGTTCACCAGGCTTGGTGCTTGAAAGGTAAATGTTTACCACTCAGGAAGGTTCTTGTAGGGTTTGCAGAGAGAGTTGTTTGTTGCTTCAGGATTTCCACAACTGAAGTACCACCACTAGTCACCTCAGGGCCTCACTGATGAAACTTGCCCCATCAGGGTCTTCTAGATTGTAACCTATTTCTTCAAGATACCACAGAATTCTATTCCTTCCTCTATTTCAAGAGAAACATCAGACATATAGCACTTCCAGCCATCTACTGCTCTGGAACTTGCTTTCATCAGTTTCAAATAGTTTTCCCTGGATTGGATTTTTCAGTTACTTGTCAGTGTCCCACATACTGACTGACCGACTGAGCTGTTAACTCAACTCTCTCTCTTTTAACTGAAACTCCAAAGAGAGCATGTGACTCATGTCTTGCAAAACCCCCACCTTCTCCAGCAAACAACAGTAAATGAATACCTTCATCCCAATCTTTCCCATTCTCCAAACAATAAATCCTCATCATATTTTTAAGAGTAGAATGAAATCTTTCTAAAGCTCCCTGAGTTTCAGGATGATACGCAGATGAAGTGATCTGTTTTATTCCCAACTCTTAAATTAATTGTTGAAAAAATACAGACATAAAATTAGATCCCTGATCACTCTGAATTTCTTTAGGTAATCCAAACACTGTGAAAAATATTTCCAGAGCCTTTACCACTGTTTTAGCTTTAATATTTCTTAATGGTATAGTTTCTGGAAATCTCGATGCTGCACACATAATCGTTAACAAGTACTGATTTCCAGACTTAGTTTTTGGCCAGGGACATACACAATCCACAATAACTCTAGTGAAAGGTTCCCTAACAACAGGAATAGGTTGTAATGGAGCCACTGGAGGACCCTGGTTAGGTTTCCCCACTACGTGACAAAAATGACATGTCCTGCACCAATTTACAACATTCTTCCTCAAACCATGCCAGAAAAATTGTTTCAAAATCTTATCCAAGCTGTTCTTCACCCTAAGATGACCACCTAAACGAGTACTGTGGGCTAAATTTAAAATTTCATTCTGGTAATTTTTAGGAATAACCACCTGATAAATCACCCCCCACTCTTCATTAGCTGGCATATCAAGAGGTCTCCATTTCCTCATTAACAAATCACCTTTAAAAAAATAACCACCAGCCATTTCTCCAATCTCCTTTACAGTTACTGCTTTGTTTACTAATTCAGGAAGACTTGCATCCGCTTTCTGCTCCCGAATTAACTCTTTCCTTGAAAATCTTTGCTCTCACAATTACCTTTCTCTTTCAAAACCATTTCAGAATCACTTAGCAAATCTCTTGTCAACTGGATCTTCATCTCTCAATAATTTCTTAGACATGGACCTTGTTACTGCGCATGCAGGATATATATCACAATTCTCTTCCACCTCATCGTTCCTAGGCCTGCTTGTTAATCTCAAAACTGACCCAACTTTATCTTCTGCCAAATGATTCTCTTATAGGATTGAGACCCCCTGCATAGGTAAAACAAAAGTTATTTTTAATCAACTTTAAACATGAAAATAGAATCAAACATGGACTTAACTCTATACTTAACTAATCCAAATTAACCCCCTTCTAATTCTAAGTGCACGTGTATGTATGTGACCGACTCTAAATCTTATAAATTCTCCCCAAATATTAATATTGTTGCAGGGTGTATACAGATACAACGTGGAAACAGGCCCTTTGGCCCATCCAGTCTCTGCCAACCATTCAGCTATCATCCTACAGCAATACCATTCTTCCCATATTTGCATTAACTCCAGTCAGATTATTTTACGCACCGACACACTTGGTGCAACTTACAGTGACCCCTATCAACCTTCATGACTTTGGGAGGTGTGAGAACTCCAGAGCACCCAGAGGAAACCACCATCTTCTCCTGGATCTTGGCAGCAAAAGTGAGCTGAAGATGTGCAGAGAACTGGGATTCACTGGTCGTGTGTCTGCTGATAGCTGGCTCCACCCCCATCTGCTCACATATAACCCTGGTTTCCTGCCTAAACCCTGAGCCCCTCTGAAAACCACTGTAAGGCCCTAGCCTCAGTTATAAGCTAATGAAAGTCGTGAGAGCTTTTATTCCCGCTACAATTTCATTAGCTTATTCCCTAAATGATGGAAGTGCTACTCCAGCCAGGGATGCTGCTAATAGACCCTCTGTCCCCCAACACGGCTGAGGAGTTCACGTACTGGCTAGACTGTTTCCAGGCCTACCTGCATGTGACTAGAGATGTTTTCCACTCCAATGAATTCAGGAGGTCACACTCGTTTCGAGGGTAGGATCAAAGGGGTATGCAGTCATCAGGGATTGCACTACATATGATGCAGTCATCGAGGCATTGAAGGCTTGGTACCTGAAGTCGCAAAAAGAGGCCCTAGCAAGGCACCAACTCACTCTACGTCACCAACGGCCAGGAAAAACCATCGATGACTACCTGCTGGATCTATGGACGCTTGCCAAGAAGTGCAGGAACGAAGCGGCTATGGGTTGCGTTCTTCAGGAAGAACAGATCCAGGACACTCTCGTCACTGGGCTCTGCTCTAGGTACATGAGGCAACGGCTATTTGAGTCGGGTAAGAAGGACCTGGCCACGTTGAACTGGCCAAATTGTTGGAACAAGCCAAGGTCGAGAACGATGACCTCAAAGCCAGTGAGCTTGCTCACCCAGGTGTCCCCTTCCAAGGACCGGCTGCTCCCACTACACCAGCCCTAACAGCTGTCGCTTCCTGTGCCAGGGAGCGCTCCCATGCTAGGGAGTGGTTTTTCTGCAGAAAGAGCCAGTATCCCCAATCTCGTTACCTGGCTAAAGACTCAGTGTGTTCCAGCTGTGGCAAGAAAGGGCATTGGGCAAGAGTTTGCCATGCAAGGGAAAGCCTGGGGAAGTCCATGAGTCCATGGCCTGCACCATTCCTGGATTTGATTCCAGCCCCAAGCTGTCTACCCCGAATTCACCCGAACCCACTTGCTGCGCTACACGCTGATGACATGGAGGATGGCAGTGAGGAAACAGCGTGAAAGGCTTGGCGGCCATCTTGCCATGACCCAAATTCAAACTTGGTGCCATCATTGTCAGAGGAGGAAGGAGGGCGGCCATCTTGCCGCTCTACAAGGTTGACACCATCTTACCCACAGGCAACCCAGGTTGGTGGGGGCCACTCAAGTGAGGGGTACGGAGTCTCTGGCGTCCTAGCTTCAATGGTTCTAGAGCAAGACAGACCTCACCAGCTCAGCAACTCCATAGTGACTGTGAAGGTAAACGGACATTCTACTAAATGCCTAATTGACCCAGGCTCTACTGAAAGCTTCATAGATCACAGACTGTGCAAAAATACAACCTAAAGATGTAACCTTCCAATTAGTGCATATTTCTTGCATTTCATTTTCACTTTAAGCGTATTCAACAACATTGTATAGTACATCTGTCGTTTGAAGAGGGGGGGGGAGTTCTGTAAATTTTGCTTGTATATACTTGATGAATTATGTGCTCTGGTGCTTTTGGTCTGGACTTGCTGTGTCACCTTAAAACCATGACCTTGGAGTATTCTGTTCCCCTCCCCCCATAATGGTTTGGAATGGAGGGCCTCTAAAATCAGAACTCACATGCAACCTCTCCACACTGAACATCGACCCTCCTCCTCTCTTACTGAATATGTCCCCAGACTGCAAACCTATTGCTACCAAGAGCAGGAGGTACAGCACAGCAGACCAAGATTTCATACAGTCTGAGATACAACGTATGCTCAATTAAGGTATCATCGAACCTAGCACCAGCCTGTGGAGAGCACAAGTGGCAATGTTAAAAGGGGAAACAAGTCGAGTCTAGTAATTGGCTATAGCCAAACTATTCACCAGTACACACTCCTGGACGTATACCCCCCCCCCCCCCCCAAATTTTGGACATGGTGAATGATATTGCGCAGTATCGAGTCAATTTGACCATCGACCTGAAAGCTGCTTATCACCAACTGCCAATCCATTTCAAGAACCGTCTATATACGGCATTTGAGGCTAACGGTCGTCTCTATCAATTCCTTTCGGTATCACTAACAGGGTTTCTATCTTTCAGAGGCAGATGGACAGAATAGTGGATGAATATTGGTTGAAGGTTACTTTTCGCTACCTTGATAATGTCACCATCTGCGGCCACACCTTGGAAGACCATGACGCCAACCTCCAGAGCTTTCTCCATGTGGCGAAAGCCGTGAACCTCACTTATAACTCTAGCAAATGCATGTTCAGGACTAAATGTCTGACTATCCTTGGCTACATGGTGGAGAATGGCATAATTGTCCCTGATCCTGATAGGATGCACTCCCTGTTAGAGCACCCCATCCCCAGGACCACAAAAGCATTGAGGAGATGCCTGGGGCTTTTCACATATTACACCAAGTGGATCCCTCAATACACTGATAAGGTTCACCCTCTCTTAAAAGCCACTAATTTCCCCCTCTCGGCTGAAGCCCAAATGGCTTTTAACTACCTCCAAAATCATATTGTGAATACCACCATGCATACAGTGGACAAGAATGTACCTTTCCAGGTGGGAAGCGACGCTTCGGACATTGCTCTGGGCATTATCCTCAACCAGGTGAGCAGGCCTGTTGCATTTTTTCTTGGACATTACAAGGCCATGAGCTCCAGAACCCATCTGTGGAAAAGGAAGCTCAAGCCATTGTAGAAGTCGTGAGGCACTGGAGACACTACCTGGCTGGTAGAAAATTTACGCTCCTCATTGACCAGCGCTCTGTCGCATTCATGATCAATAATGTCAAGAGGGGCAAAATAAAAAATGACAAAATTGCTAGGTGTGGAGGATCGAGCTCTCCACCTACAATTATCACATTGCCTATTGGTCACAAGCCCTTAATGATCCTCCAGTTGCCTTATCCAGAGGAAACTGTGCCTCTGCACACACCGGCCAACTGCAGTCTCTGCATAATGAGCTCTCCTATCCAGGGGTTACCTGCATGGCTCATTTTGTCAAGGTGTGTAATCTGCCCTACTCCATGGAAGACGTCAGAGAAATGACCAGGTCTTGCCAGGTCTGCTCAGAGTGCAAGCCGCACTTCTACCGCCCCACAAACGTGCACCTGATCAAGTCATCCAGGCCCTTCAAACAGCTCAGTGTTGATTTTAAGGGACCTCTCCCCTCCACAAACGGGAACACCTTCTTCCTCTCTATCATTGATTAGCACTCCCGCTTCCAGTTTGCCATTCCATGTCCAGACATGTCCACTTCGTCAGTCATAAAGGCCCTAGACTCCTTTTTTGCCCTGTTGGCTATATTTGTAGTGACTGGGGCTCATCCTTTATGAGTAATGAGCTATGTCAGTACCTGCTGGCAAGGAGCATCGCAGCAGGACTACTAGACTACTAGCTACAGCTCCGGGGGGAATGGGCAGGTTGAAAAGGAGAGCATCACGGTCTGGAGGGCTGTCAAACTGACCCTGAAGTCAAAAGGCCTTCCAGACTCACGCTGGCAGGAAGTGCTCCCTATGGTGCTCCATTCCATCCAGACGCTACTATGTACCGTGGCCAACGCTACTCCTCACGAGCTCCTATTCAATTTTGAAAGAAGGTCAGCATTGGGAACTACACTCCCAACCTGGCTCACCACTCCTGGTCCAGTCCTTCTCAGGAAGCACATGAGGAGAAGAGAGACCAACCCCCTGGTGGAAAGGGTGAAACTGTTCCATGCCAATCCCACCATCACCATCAGGGACCTGGCACTCACCGGAACAGAGGGTCCATTGCCTCAGGTGCCCTACGAGCCGTGGAGCTCATTCTCACCACTTCCAGTCAGGGCCTCAGGGAATCTGGTTCAGGAAGAAAGTGCATCCCCTTCCATCGAAGAGCCGGAGACCCAACTTGTCTCTCCTCCCCCACAAGGGGATCAGGAGACGCAAGGAGTCCAAGGCCCTCCCATGCATAGGCACTCCACCAGGATCTCCAGATCCCCAGACCACTTAAATTTGTAAATAACTCCATATTTTTTCAAATTTTCTTTTGAATCTATGTTCTCTATCTTCATCCACAGACCCTAAATTCTATAGGAAGGAGTGAATGCAGTCAACTGAGATTCACTGGTGGTGTGTTATACTTATGGCTGGCTCTGCCCCCATCTACCCATATATAACCCTGGTTTCCTGGCTAAACCCTGAGCCCTTCTGAAGACAACTGTAAGACCCTACCCTCAGTTATACGCAAATAAAAGCGTATGTTCTCCCCCCAGTTGTGAGAGCTTTTATTCATACTACAAGGTGCAGGGGAACCCAACTGTTATTACAGCAAGGAGACTGCCAACTGGTTTCTGGCCAACCCCAGGCTCTGTGGGATAGAACTTGGATCAGTCCTGACCAGTAATTTAGCTGAATGGATGACTTTCACTTCCAGCTCCTGGCAGCTTTCCAGCTAGGCTTTCTCCTCAAGGCTTAAGTAGAGTCCAAAATAGAGGAGGTGTGTGATACTCCTCCCAAACAGTCTCGTCTACTCTGGCCAGTGACCTACCAAGAATCTGTTTATTTTAATTGATCTGTGTGAAGGATACAGTCATTTGTGCTTTAATGCATTCAATGTGTTCTCCAGAGTCTCATTTGAAGGTTTTTTTGGAATGGTGCACTTTTTAAAGTTTTTTTTTCCCTCTTTAATTTAGACTTACAGTATAGTAACAGGCCCTTCTGCCCCACAAGTGCATGCTGCCCAAATGCACCAATTAACCTATAAATCCAGTGTGTTTTCTTTGGAATGTGGGAGGAAACCAGAGCACCCAGAGGAAAACATACAAACTCCTTACAGACAGCGCTGGATTTGAATCTGGGTCAGTGGTGTTGTAATAGTGTTGCACTAAACCATGCTGCCTTTTCCTTGTTATGATTGAGTTACAAGGAGGTTTTTACTTTCACCTGCTCTAGTTTATCTGTCACAGCAGCTTAATGTACTGTGTAATTCATTCCAGTTATTTCTTTCCTTGCTCAAATTCCTTGCTTAGAAATCACAGATTTAATTGACACCATTTGCTCTCTGAATTGAACTGCACAGCTCGCCACTTTTTGATGGATGGCTACATATTAACTCAGTTAATATTCTGATTCAGAAATTTATTTTTCATTGTTGTATCTTTCTTTCTTTTTCAATATTTTTATTAACATTGAAATTTCACATCCAAAAATACAGAGTACATACGGATATATGTTAAAATTCAAAATGATACATTACCCTTAAATCATACCATTCCATCCAAGGTACTCCACATTTTAATAAAACAGATTATATTGTATTGATATTATATTATTTCATTATAATGAAAATGAAAATCTAAACCCACTACCAAGAAATAAGATGTTTGGCCAAGTAAAAAGAAAAGGCAGAATTCTTATCAGGTCATAAATTATCTCATTAGTCAACATTTCTACCTACATAACAAATCAAAGATTATAAAAGTAACTCAAAAAGGGTCCCCACAGTGTTTGAAAATTTGAATTCAAATCAGAAATTGAGCATCTAATCTCCTCTAAATTTAAACATGACATGTTTAAAACGTAGCCATTGAGCATGATGAGGTGAGGTAATGTCCCTCCATCTGAACACCGCCTGATTAGCCATAAGAGAAATAAAAGCTAATACATGTAGCTCAGATGTCATTAACATTACTTCGTTCTCTCCAACAACACCAAATAAAGCAGTTAAGGGATTTGGGTTAAAATTAACTTTAAAAAGTGCAGAGAAAGTTTGAAATACTACGATCCAATATTTCTCAAGTCTCTGACTGTCAGGAGTCATGTGGTGGAGTAGTGGCCGGTTGGGAAAACCAGCCCTCTCCAGAAAAATAGGAAAAAAGTTAGGAAAAAACAAAGCACAACAAAAATGAAGTATAAGAAATAGAAGGTAAAGTTACAGAGAAGAGAAAGAAGATGGCACCCAAGAAGGAGAAAGTAAAAACAACCGAAAAAATGTAGAAAGTTGCGGGAGAAGAAAGAAGAAGGACTTACCTGCATGAAGGAACAGGGAGCTGTGGGGGTGAGGAGCGTTCAATCCCAAGGTTAGTGCCGGCCCTGCGGAGTCGCGACCTCCCGGCCGGTCGATTTCAAAAATGGCTTGCGGAGCCAAACAAAAGAGCGCAACTGCGCAATCAAAGGAAAAAGAGGATACCGACGGGAGGGGGGCTCAGCAGAGGAGCGGGCAGCCACAGTGTGAATAGTTGAGGGACGCCCGATACCAGGGCGCTCAGCTGGAGGATGAGAAAGGTGGCAAAGGAAGGAGCGAAGAAACAGATGAGGGAGAAAGACAGAGAGGTGACCGACAAGAGGATCAATGACAGGAGGCCCAACAGACGAGCAGCCCAGGAGGGGAGGAACAACTGCAAGAGGAGGCCCAAGAAAGAGATACAAGCAGCTCATCAGGAAAAACAGAAGAGACACAGGCACAAAGAAGAGAAGAAGAAGACACAAACACAAGTACAGACACAGAAGAGGAGGAAGAAGAAGACCAAGATTTTCACAGAGAAATAGAAGGTAAAACTGATGGACAGAATATAGATAAAGCTTTTTTAGAAGAACAAATGAGATCACTAAAAGAATGGTTAACATTAGAATTTAGTGCAATTAAAAGGAAAATGAAAGGAGCAGAAGATAAAATGCAAAGTTGAGAGCTGGTCATGACAGAAATAGAAAAAAGAGTAGAGAATGTGGAAGAGCGGGAAACGGCTATAGAAATGGAAGTAAATGACTTAAGAGTAAAATTGGAAGAAAGTGATAAAAAAATTAAAGAGGCGCAAGAGTTGTTATCTCAGAAAATTGATATGTTGGAAAATTAGAGTAGGCGAAACAACATAAAAATAGTGCGCCTGAAGGAAGATGAAGAAGGCACAGACATGAAGGAATTTATAAAAGGATGGATCGCAAAGGTTCTGGGAACGACAGAAATGCAGGAAGAAAATATTAGCTCCGAAACCACAGACACATCAAACACCAAGACCCATCTTAGAAAAGTTTTTGAGATACACGACAAGAGAAAATATACTGGAGCGGGCAAGAAATAAAGTTAGAGAAGATAATAAACCATTGGAATACAAGGGTCAAAAATTATTTTTTTACCCAGATATAAGTTTTAAACTCTTAAAGAGGAGGAAGGAGTTTAGTACAGCGAAAATGATTTTATGGAAAAAAGGTTACAAATTCATGTTAAGACATCCAGCTGTGCTTAAAATATTTATACCCGGGGAGCAAAACAGACTGTTCTCAGATCCAGAGGAAGCACAAGAATTTGCAGAACATTTGCAGGACAGAATAAGAGATGAAGAGATGTAACAAGAATGAAGAATGGTGATAAAGTATATATAGAGATGTAAAAACAATGTATATGTAAAGAACTAAATAGGTAAAAGAGAAGGGAAGGAAGGGAGTAGGGGGGGAAAAAGAAGAGAGAGAGCTTTGTTATATGTGTAAAAAAAGTGTTTTCTGGGGAGGGCTGGGGGGAGAGGGAATAACCGTCACTGCAAGATCAGATGACACTTGCGAGCAAGATTGCAATCCAAATGGAAAGGGGAGTTGTAGTTGCCTGGCAAGGGACAAGGGGCAACTCAGAGAGGGGGGGGGAGCATTTGGGGTTAAGGTATTATTGGGTGTGGGGACTGTTGGGGTATTTTATGTTTTAAATGTGTTCTCATACATTGAGTTTAATAAGGGAAAACTAAGTGATCAAAATGGGAAAAAAGGGGATGGAGGTGGCGAGGAGGTGGAAAATAGGTGTAAGCAAGATATAAGATGGCCACGTTAAACTATATGACTATAAATATTAATGGAATACATAACCAAATTAAAAGGAAGAGACTACTAAATTTATTGAAGAAGGAAAAAATAAATATAGCATTTGTGCAGGAAACGCATCTAACTGAGGCGGAATATTACAAATTAAAGAGAGACTGGGTAGGACACGTAAAAACAGCATCATATAATTCAAAAGCTAGAGGTGAAGCCATATTAGTTAACAAAAATGTACCAATTAAGATAGAGGAGGAAATAATAGATCTAGCAGGGAGGTATGTAATGATAAAGTGTCAGATATTCTCATAATTTTGGAATCTGCTCAATATATATGCACCTAACGAGTAGGATCAAAAGTTTATGCAGGATATTTTTTTGAAGATTGCAGATACACAAGGAAATATATTGATAGGAGGGGATTTTAACCTTAATTTGGATCTATTGTTGGATAAAACTGGACAAAAGACAAGCAAAAAAATAAAGTAGCCAAATTTATGGTTAAATCAATGCAGGAAATGAAACTTATGACTATATGGAGGAGACAGCATCCAAAAGAAAAGGAATCTTCATATTATTCAAGTAGGCATAAAACATACTCAAGGATTGATATGTTTTTGTTTTCGACCCATATTCAAGGAAGAGATAAGAAAACTAAGTATAAAGCTAGACTACTTTCAGATCATTCACCCCTGTTATTAGCAATAGAACTGGAGGACATCCCACCAAGAACATATAGATGGAGATTAAACTCCATGCTACTTAAAAGGCAGGAATTTGGAGAGTTTATTGAATGCCAAATTAAAACATATTTTGAAATAAACACAGAATCGGTGAAAGACAAATTTATACTATGGGACACAATGAAAGCCTTAATTAGAGGACAGATAATAAGTTATGTAACTCAGGTGAAAAAAGATTACAATCGGGAAATAGAGCAGTTGGAAAGGGAGATAGTAAGTACAGAAAAGGAATTAGTAAAAAGGGATGATATAACGAAAAGGAGAGAATTGGCAGACAAAAAAATAAAATATAAACATTACAAACATATAAGGTGGAGAAGAACATAATGAAAACAAAGCAACAGTATTATGAGCTGGGATAAAAAACACATAAAATATTAGCCTGACAACTTAAAACAGAACAAGCTAAAAGAACTGTATTGGCATCAAGGAAAAAGGACAAACAAATTACATGCAACCCAACAGAGATTAATGAAAACTTTAAGGAATTTTAAGAACAATTATACCAAACTGAGAATGAGGAGAAATATGATAAAAAAGAGGAATTTTTTGCTAAAAGTGAACTGCCAAAATTGCAAGAAGAGGAACAAAACAAACTAATAAAACCATTTGAAATAGAGGAAGTACATGATATATTAAAAAAGCTGCCGAACAATAAAACACCAGGAGAGGATGGATTCCCAATAGAATTCTATAAAACATTTAAAGAGTTATTAATTCCTCCTTTCCTAGAAGTAATGAACTAGATAGAAGAAACACAAAACTTTCCAGATTCATGTAAGACAGCAATAATTACAGTAATACCAAAGATGGGGAAGGATCCATTAACACCAGCATCATATAGACCAATATCTCTACCTAACTCAGATTATAAGATAACAGTGAAATTATTAGCAAACAGATTGGCCGATTGTGTACCAAAAATAGTAAAACAAGATCAAACTGGATTTATTAAGAAAAAACGAACAGCGGATAATATCTGTAAACTTATTAATCTAATTCATGCAGTTCAAGGAAATAAGAAACCAACAGTGGCTGTTGCTTTAGATGCAGAAAAAGCCTTTAACAGAGTAGAGTGGAACTATTTATTTAAAGTATTACAGAGGTTCAATCTACCAGAAAAATATATAAATTGGATTAAAGCATTGTATAATGGACCATTGGCAAAGGTAGCAGTAAATGGATATGCAGTGAATCAATTTAAATTAAGTAGGTCATCTAGACAGGGATGTCCATTATCCCCTTCATTGTTCGCCTTAGGAATAGAATCTTTGGCAGAACTGATAAGAATAGAAAATAAAATAAAAGGGATAAAAATAAAGGCGAAGTATAAACCAGCTTATTTGCAGATGACATCATAGTATACCTAACAGAACCAGAGATATCAATAAAAGAATTACATAAGAGATTGAAGGAATATGGAGAAATATTGGGGTACAAGATCAACGCAAATAAAAGTGAAGTGATGCCAATGAGTAACGCGGATTATACAGAATTTGAAAAAGAATCACCATTAAATGCCAAGCACAAGCAATCCGATACCTAGGGATCAGATTAGATAATAACTTAAGCCACTTGTACAAACTAAATTATCAGCTACTAATAAAGAAATTGCAGGAAGACTTAGAACATTGGAAAGAATTATCACTAACGTTGATAGGGAGAGTAAACTGCCTTAAAATGAACATGTTCCCAAAGATACAACACTTATTTTAAACGTTACCAATTCCCTTAACAGAATTTTTTTTTATGAACTAAAGAGAATAATAAGGAAATTCTTGTGGAAAGGGAGGAAACCAAAGGTAGCATTAGATAAATTAACAGAGAGGTATAACCAAGGTGGTTTGCAGTTACCAAACTTTAGAAATTATTATAGAGGCGCACAATAAACGTATTTATCAGATTTTTACTAGACAAGGGAAAAACCAGACTGGACGAAGATAGAACGAGATAACATAGGGGAGAAGGTACCGGAATATATGCATTATAAGTGGGATGAAAAGTTGGTGCAATATAAAAACTCACCAGTATTGCATCATTTACTTAATACATGGAAGAAGATCCACTTAGAAAGGAAAAAAAAACAATTATCAAATACCAAAATTATTATTGACACAAAATCCACTAATCCCTTTTACAATAGATAATCTTTCCTTTAGAGAATGGGAGAGAAAAGGAATCAAAAGAATTGAAAATTGTTTTTTGGGAAATAATTTATTAACATTTGAACAGCTGAAGTACAAATATGGAATAACTCATGGTACAATGTTTGCATATCATCAATTGAAAGCTTATTTAAATGATAAATTGGGAAACAGATTGAGATTACCTGAAGGAAGCAGCTTCGAATATGTGATTACAGACACAATGATAATTAAAAGATTTATAACGAACATGTACATTAAGCTACAAGATAAGGGAAATGATGAAGTAAACTATAAACCTCAACAGAAGTGGGAAAAGAATTTAAACATAAAGATAAAAAATGAAGTATGGGAAAAGTTATATTCCGGAACTATGAAGAATACAATAAACACAAGGTAACGCATGATACAGTATAATTGGTTACACAGGGTATATATCTCTCCTCAAAAATTAAAAGAATGGGATCCAACATTATTGGATAGATGCTTTTGCTGTAAGAAGGAAATGGGAACAACATTACATGAAACTTGGGCATGTACGAAATTGAATACGTTTTGGGAAGAACTTAATCAGATATTAAATTTTCTTTCTTTGGCTTGGCTTCGCGGACGAAGATTTATGGAGGGGGTAAAAAGTCCACGTCAGCTGCAGGCTCGTTTGTGGCTGACAAGTCCGATGCGGGACAGGCAGACACGGTTGCAGCGGTTGCAGGGGAAAATTGGTTGGTTGAGGTTGGGTGTTGGGTTTTTCCTCCTTTGCCTTTTGTCAGTGAGGTGGGCTCTGTGGTCTTCTTCAAAGGAGGTTGTTGCCCGCCAAACTGTGAGGCGCCAAGATGCACGGTTTGAGGCGTTATCAGCCCACTGGCGGTGGTCAATGTGGCAGGCACCAAGAGATTTCTTTAGGCAGTCCTTGTACCTTTTCTTTGGTGCACCTCTGTCACGGTGGCCAGTGGAGAGCTCGCCATATAACACGATCTTGGGAAGGCGATGGTCCTCCATTCTGGAGACGTGACCCATCCAGTGCAGCTGGATCTTCAGCAGCGTGGACTCGATGCTGTCGACCTCTGCCATCTCGAGTACTTCGACGTTAGGGATGAAAGCGCTCCAATGGATGTTGAGGATGGAGCGGAGACAACGCTGGTGGAAGCGTTCTAGGAGCCGTAGGTGGTGCCGGTAGAGGACCCATGATTCGGAGCCGAACAGGAGTGTGGGTATGACAACGGCTCTGTATACGCTTATCTTTGTGAGGTTTTTCAGTTGGTTGTTTTTCCAGACTCTTTTGTGTAGTCTTCCAAAGGCGCTATTTACAACAATGAAGACGCTGTTTACATCCGGTACCGCACGGATGGCAGTCTCTTCAATCTGAGGCGCCTGCAAGCTCACACCAAGACACAAGAGAAACTTGTCCGTGAACTACTCTTTGCAGACGATGCCGCTTTAGTTGCCCATTCAGAGCCAGCTCTTCAGCGCTTGACGTCCTGCTTTGCGGAAACTGCCAAAATGTTTGGCCCGGAAGTCAGCCTGAAGAAAACTGAGGTCCTCCATCAGCCAGCTCCCCACCATGACTACCAGCCCCACATCTCCATCGGGCACACAAAACTCAAAACGGTCAACCAGTTTACCTATCTCGGCTGCACCATTTCATCAGATATTAAATAAAATTACAAAAAATAACATACCAAAATATCCAGCGATCTTTCTTTTAAATAACATAAGAAGAAAAGAATTAGGCCTCAAATTGGATAAAGCGCAAAAAAATTCATTATGATAGCCTTAGCAGTAGCAAAAAAATGTATAATGCCAACTTGGAAAATGGAAGAGAGCATGAGAATATAGCAATGGTACATGGAAATGAACAAATGTATTCGATTGGAAAAAAATAACATATAATTTAAAAAATAAAGTCACATTGTTTGAACAAATTTGGGAGCCATATATGGAACATAACAGAGAGAGCTTGCCTCGGACCTCCATCACCTGAAATGAAAATGATAAGAAGACAAAACGACTAGTGTCAGTGTGTTATAAATAGATGACGCATTTTTCTTGTTTATTTTCCTTTGTGTGAAGATATTGTTTTATGGTTTTATTGTATTGTATATGTTGAATATTTATGGGTTTTGGAGGGGGGTGGGAAGAGGGGAGGGAGGGAAAGGGGGAAAAAAGGAAGAAAATGCCACTGTGTAAATTTAATGAGAAACGTTGTACATATTTTGGTTGATATGGTTCACAGTGTGAAAAATAAAAAAATTATTTAAAAAAAGACTCTGGCTGTCCAAAACATATGAATTAATGAAGCATCTCCATTGTTGCATTTATCACAATGAGGAGATACAGCCACATAAAAATGAAATCATTTAACTTTGGAGATGTGAGCCCTATGGAGTACTTTAAATTGTAGGAGAGAGTTGCAGGCCCATAAAAAAGAGATATTAACCAATTTGAAAATTACATACCAAGTTTATTCAGGAATTAAAAGCTCTAGATCCTGTTCCCAGGCTTTTTAAATGTTATCTCTCTTATTCCCAACAACATATCATAAATGTTAGATATTGAACCATTATGGAAAGGTTGTAGATTTAAAATTACATCAATTAAATTCTTATCAGTCCTCTTAGGAAAAGTATTCAATTGAGATCATAAAAAAATCTTTAATCGTAGATAACAAAAAAAATCTTTGGAAGACCGTATTTAACTGAATGTTGTTCAAAGGAAGTGAGGCTCCCCTCGAAAAATAAATCTTTAAAACATTTAATGTCCAATCTATACCATTCTTTAAAAGTTACATCAATCATAGGTTTAAAGAAATATTTAGAAAAAAATAAGACTAGAGAGAGAAAATCTCATTGAACCAAAATGTTTTCTAAATTGTATCCATATCCTCAAAGTATGTTTAACCACCGGATTATTAGTTAATTTATTTAGATGTAAAAAGTAAGCATTCCAAGAAGAGAAACGAGAGAAAATTTTGTTACAGAATTAGATTCCAGAGATATCCATATTTGAGAATCTTTGCGGTTATTATAATATAACCAAAACATAGAATTTCTTACAATGACCGCCCAATAATACATTGTTGCATCAACCAGCTTTTCTGACTCCATGTCTCAGTATCTTTCTCAAATTTTCTGGGAAATAGTCAGAAATTAAAACTAACTGCTTTATGAAGTGGAAGGAAACACTCACAGTGTCCTGGAGCATAGATGTTATGGCTTTCTTCCATAGAAGTAGCCAGATTCTGGAAAGCTTCAGGCAAAACAGATCCTGGAATGTTGTCAAACAGAGAGCCTTTCAAACAGCTGATGCCAAATGGTATGACCTTAAACAGCTTGGTGTTTCCAACCACTATACCCAGTGGGGAACTTATCATAGTGTTGGACGATGGGTAGGAAGCATCAGGCATGAGTGATGGGGAAGGAATCATGTCGTGGTCAGTCAGGGAGGCAATCAGAAGCTGAGAATGAGAGAAAAAGTCTGTCATACAGATGCTGTAAATCTAAAATAAAACCGAAAATCCTGGAAACTCTCAGCAGGTCAGGCCCCATCTGTGGGGAGAGAAACAAGAGTTCAGGTTAAATACTCTTTGTTCTGAAATGTTAAATGTTTCTCTTTGCACAGATGGGACCACACCTGTTGAGTGCCTCCAGCAATTAAAAAAAAATTTTTAAAACTCAGCCTCTCTTTTCTGACCCAATTTATTTGACACCACCCTCTATGGTATCTAAATTCAATTTCAGAAATGTAGCAACCAGAGTAATGAAATCTCCTTGTTTTTTTTCCTTCTCTCCTGTTTTCTCTCCCTCTCTAATGAAGTAAAACAATGTGACATTGCTCACTCCTTTCAGCTCTAATAAAGCACATTTGACCTTCTGAGTTAGTTCTTTCAACACTTGGTGGAAAACCCCCTGAATCATGTAACCCCATCTTATGCAGTGCACATTCGGAGACCCAAGCATTAATTGATTTTTCCCAAATTTTTCCCCTGGGAATGAACATTCCTTGCGATTTGAAAATCTCTCCATTTGACTTATTAAGTGTAGGTGCATCCACAAGGATTTACTCAGTTTCAGAATCACTGAACAATTGCATGCAGACGATATGGTATGGGAGAAGAATACATTCCTGCAGAAGGAAGGTTGAGGAAGTGGTCAGTCAATTCTAGAATCAGGATTGTTATGGATCTTGAGAAGAGAGACTTATGAGAACTGTCTGAATTGTCAGACAGGGATCTGTGTAATTCTTTGCCACAGGTGGCTGCGGAGGCCAAATCACTGAGCATATTTAAAGTAGAGGTTGACAGGTTCTTCATTAGTAAGGATGTTAAAGACTATGGAGAGAAGGAAGGAGAAGTTCAAAGTTCAGATTTATTGTCAGAGTACATAAATGACATAATATATAACCCTGAGATTTTTTTCCTGTGGACCAGGCAGAATTTTTGCTTATTTGCCGTGTAAAAAACTGTACTCAGGAAAAAATACATTTACAAAGAGAGAGATATAAGCAAGAAGAAAGTCCAAACAAACTGTGCGAAACAGAAAATAAATATTTAATAATAAATATTATGCAAAGTGAGAGTCTTTAAATGAGTCACTGATTGAGTTGTTGAGGAGTCTGTTAGTAGAGGGGTAACAGCTGTTCCTGAACCTGGTTCTATGAGTCTTCTGGCACCTAGACCTCTTTCTGATGGCAGCAGCAAGAACAGAGCATGTCCTGGGTGGTGTGGATCCTTGATGATTGCTGCTGTTCTCTGATAGATTGGGGTTGAGAAGAAAAACACTTCAGCCATGGTAGCGCAGACTCGATGGGCTGAATGACCTAATTCTGCTCCTTTGATTTGTGGAATGTTGTGCCATTAATGCACTCCAGCTATGCTGAGGGAATTCGTCAATGAACCACAGGCACTATCTTATTTTTTTTCTCTTAATTTGCACCAATTTTTTAAAAATTGTGTATTTACAGAAATGAAATTCATAGCAATTTTTGCTAATGCACCATAATGCTGTCACATGAACATCAAAATCCATGACATATTCAAGGCAATAAATTCTGATTCTGAAATCATGATACACTAAAACAATAATTATTCAAATGCTTGAAATGTAAAGTGCAGAAATGGTTGAGATTAAATACTGGGAGTATTAATCATATATGTGAGCTCAAATGTGGGTTGCTTCAAGGTAAAAGGCACTGCAGGGGTTGGAGAGATACTGGAAAGGAAGAAGATCAGTGAGAGTTTGTGGTTCAAGTTGAAACCACTGAAATATTGAAAGATAGGTGAAATAAGATGGCTTGAGTGTTGAAATTTCAGGGTTATTACCTGGTACACGAATAGCCAAATCAGGGAGCTGATCATGTGAGATTGGAAAGATGGATTATGATTTCTCGGGAAGTTTAGAGCATTAATGGTTTTGCCTGAGCAGAACTGGAATAAATATCAGTCCCAAAGCCAGTAAAACTGTGATGAATGGTTAAGTTAATGTAATTACATAAAAGACTGCATGTACTGGAATTACTGGATTACTGGAGGAACTCAAAAGGTCAGGCATCATCTGTGGAGGGATTGTCCAGACACTGTTCATCTGGACTCAGTGGAAGGGTTAAATTAACATGGCAAAATGGGAATCAGCACAAATGTAACAAGAAATATGGAATTGAAATATAACCCCTTGTTTTTTTGGATAATAATAAATTTAGAACATTGAAAGTATTTCAGTAAGAGGTATACCCCATTTTACAAAACTAGAGCATTCCTAGGAATGGCGTAAAGTGAAGACCCATTCACTACTATTGGAGGCTATTTTCATAAAAGCGAAAACCCATTCAAGACTCATTCAAATCCTTTCGCAAAAGCGAGCATGGCTTTCTTTGAATTTTCATACCTGTACTTAATAAAAAGAGTATCGGCAGTGAAAACGGTAAATTTCAAAACCAGAAATAACTAATTCAAATGATCATATGTTGCTGGATGGAGTGCAAAAAATAAAAGATCAGAAACATTTTTTTATTTAATGTACAAAGATGAACTTTTCTGATACATCACCAAGTGAAGCAATCTCAATTAAGTTTCCAGATGCTTGCAATTCTCAGGAAGTTCATCCATTGCTAGCTGAATGGTGCCATGTAAATTAAATTAGGTTTGGCTATCTGCCTGAGTGCCTACCTGAGTTGACAAAGCATTCTTTGTGTAGCCCTCTCTGGCTGTGGCTCTCCCTGTCCTGATCCAGTACAGTACATTCAACACAGTATTCAACAGGGTATGGTCATCTTCCACAGACCTCCCAGCTCCTAGCAAACCTACTCACTGAATCTGGTGGAAACATAGCAGCTCCACTTCAAATAAATGGATGCTAGAGGAAAGTTTTATTTATGACCCTATATATATATATATATATATATATATATGTATACATATATATATATATATATATAACCCTAACCCTAATGTTAATTTGAATTATAAATTTATACATTATAAATAATTCATAATGATTTGTATATACATTTATAAATTTTAAATGTATTTAACACACAGTAGAATCTGATTTCTGCCATTGAAACCCATGCAGCCCCACCACACCCAATTAACCGAACGACTCCATACATTTTTGCAGGGTGGGAGTAATGGAAAGAATGTACAAGCTCCTTACAGACAGTGCTGGATTTGAACCCAAGTCGCTGGCACTGTAATAGCGTTGTGCTAACCGCTGTGCTAACGATGTTATTTTAATTTATTTTTAGAATGTGGGGTTTCTTTGTAGCTTTCCAACGTAAAAGTAGTTCAAATATTTTAAAGTTTTATTTTAAGGTTACTGATTGTCACCAAATTTTGGTGAGTTTTAAAATAGTCACTAACATTCAATTGCCCTGATCACCCTCTCGGCTTTGACAGCCCATGGATTTGATGGTACAGATTTACTGGATGTCCATGTGATTCTGAGCATCCAATTTTTTGCCTCCATCACAAGAGCCCGTACTCTGTGATGGAAGCTGGTGTCCCAGTGGAAAATGGAACAAACAATATGGCACAGTTACTTCAGTGGGAGATTTGAATGCACCAGAATTCTGGCTTGAACTCAAGACTATAGAAGAGTAATGCATGGTGATCTCTGACCAAATGCTTGAAGCAGGGAAAGGGCAAAGTGATGCTAATATCTGCTCCTGCCACATAAGGAATCAAGTCAAGTCTGATAAAGCATATGAGCCCATATGTTCAAGGTAAATAATATTGTTGAAGCTGCGAGGAGGCCAAATGTGTTCCCAATCTTCTTGAAGCCATGTGAGGGGAAGTCTTACTAACTTGAAGATTTGGATACAAAGCCACCTTGGCAGTGTAACAGGTGCCAGCAAGAGAAGAGGTATTTCACTTCAGAAGTCAATTGCAGGATCGCTTCAACCAGCTATCAGATTTTTTTAAAGCTATGCATTCAGAACTAGAAACCAATGGTTAGGTGACATCATTAGTGTAGTTTGGAAATGAGTGCCGCTTATATGGATTAACGTGAACACATTTTCACATGGAGATGGTAGGTATATGGAACAAAGTGCCAGAGGAGGTGGTGGAGGCAGATAAATTATAATTATAAATTTAAAATTTAAATTTAGACATGCAGCACGGTATCAGGACATTTCAGTCCATGAGTCCATGTCACCCAAATTACACCCCAATTAACCTTCACCCCATTATGTTTTGAATGGTGGGAGGTAACTGGACCCTCCCAGGAAAATCCCACGAGAACATCGGGAGAACATACAAACTCCTTACAGACACCGTGGGATTTTAACCCTGGTCTGGATTGCTGGCACTGTAAAGGTGTTGTGCTAACTGCTATGCCAACCATGCTGCCCAATGTTTGAATGTTTGAAAAACATTTGGACAGTGTGGTGCGCTATTGGACAGAAGCAAACACACAAAACCTAAAGACTGTACAACAGGCTTTATTCAATATAAATTTCCACAGAGCCAGCTGTGAGGAGAGCATCTGGAAACTTAATCTTCGAAGAGCCGGAGGGTGATTGGCACCCGACTGGGTGGTCCTTGGTTTATTCAGGTCGGCTGATTAACAGCCGGCCAGGTGTGGTCTTGTCCCCATGCTCTTCTGCAGGTACAGAGGTTGCCCCCTGCAGTAGGCCAGTGGTGGACCACCACAAACAGGTACATGGATATTGACTGAACAGAAGTAAATTGGATTATCTTAAACAGGCATCTGGATTAACATAGATGATTTGGGCCAAAGGGTCTGTTTCCATCTTGTATAACTCTATGAAAGTTCAGTCTAAATTATTAAATGGATGAGATTTAACATTTGAGCATAAAATTACCAAATCAGTGAAGATAGTTTAGAAAATCACCAAGATATTTTAGTCATTGCACAATGTCACTGTTGCTGTGTAAAATGCAGGAGCATGGCAGAAACTCAGATACTGATATGAATGAATTTGACATGAAAGGCAGGGAAGGCTGTGACTGACATCATGGAGATGAACCATCACTTGTATGGCAATCTATAGCAATAGAATGCTTCAATAGCATAAAGAAAGAGAATACAACCTTGGCTTTTAAGGTTGGATCAAGGATTGCAAGCCAGCATGAAAGGTCCTCAATGAAAGGGCAACACTCATCAGAGAAAGCCACAGAGGAACGGCTTGTATATTATCAATGAGATGTGTAATGAACAAAATTTAAACAGCATATATGCTACCAGCAGCAATAATGAAAAATGCAGTGATGTTAAAATTAAAGGGAGAGTTAACCATCTCAGTATGACCACTGAAAAAACACACAAATGTTGGAGAAACTCAGCAGGTCAAGCAGTGCCTTTATGTAGCAAAAATGAAGATACATCACCAATGTTTCAGGCTTGAGCCCTTCATCAAGGTGTTGGGGAACATGAGAGATGTCTGAACAAAAGGGGGAAGGGGGTAGGGGGGTGGTGAGGGTGGGAGATGATAGGTGAGGTGAGGGGGAGGTCTGCAGGAAGGGGGGAGGAGTCTAGGCTAGGTGGAGAGAGAAAGGGAAAGTGGGGACTGGAATAACTAGTTGGGGGAGGTCTGCAGGAAGGGGAGGAATCTAGGCTAGGTGGAGAGAGAAAGGAAAAGTGGGGACTGGAATAACTAGTTGGGGGGGGGGAAGGAGGGGAAAACAAGCTGATTAGTGGAAAGCAGTGAATTCAATGTTCATGCCCTGGGTTGGAGGGTACCCAGTCGAAAAATGAGGTGTTGTTCCTCCAATCTGCAGGTGGTCAGGATGGGGTAGTGCAAAAGGCCATGTGAGCTTGAGAGTGTGACTCAGAATTGAAATGAGAGGTTATGGGGAGGTCGCTTTTGTTGCGAACAGAGAGGACATGCTGGGTAAAGTGATCTCCTAATCTGCAACTAGTCTCTCCGATGTAAAGAAGGCCACAGAGGGTACACTAGATGCAGTAAATGAGTTCTTTGGAGGTATAGGAGAAGTGTTGCTTCACCTGAAAGGTCTGTTTGGGATCTCGGACCTCTGCTGGCTGCCTGATAATAATCAGAGATAAGGCTATCAAGAAGTTCAACATAGCCTCAAATATAAATGAGAATTAATCTGAAGATACAGTATGATAAAATACCCAAAACCTGGAGTTAGAAGAGTTGTGTGGTTTTTCATTATGGACAATATCAAAGCTCCTAATCCTACTAGCTGACTGCATGAGGAAAAAAGTTTAGCTGATTGTCATGTGCACAGAATCACAGGGAAGAGTTTATTTTTGTGGGCTGTCCAATCATTCAAAAAAAAATTATCACTCCTTGGTGCCATTTTGCATTTAAAAAGTCACAGAAAATATGGTCAAAGCAAAGTATCAAGATTAAACATGACAATAGCAAAACTGGTTATCGATTATTTTAATATAAAAGGCAAATAATATTTACTCTCAGCAGCTTCTTTCCTTTCCAGGAAAGAATTATAAGTGACTTGGAAGACCTAGATTCAGTATGAACACTGGGCGAGTGCATCCAGATAAACTTCCAGAGCAATATTCAGAAATGCTCTCGACCATCCATTCTCAACCTTTTTTTGCCAATGTCCCCCTTAGAACTCTGTTCAAAGTTTATGGGACCCCCCCTTCCCTATGAAGTAGTCAGGGTTAGTTGGTTTCTTCCGTATTTCTCTCCTGCCGACTACATAAAAACATTTTTTTAAATTATGATTTCAGCCCTTAAATGTGCTGTGTGGCCCCTAGTGGCTACTCTAGGATGTATGTATTTATATTAAGGGGAATAAAACCCACTATGTACAACCATGTTAAATGCCAACCCTACTTCAAACCAGCCTTGATCCCTTAAACAGTAAAACCACTGGTATCAGCACCAATGGGGATTCATAGATGCTGGTTAAGTGTATCTTCCAGTTGCTTAAGACTTACTTTTACAATGTCTAACTACCGTATCTTTGGCTTGGCTTCGCGGACGAAGATTTATGGAGGGGGTAAAAAGTCCACGTCAGCTGCAGGCTCGTTTGTGGCTCACAAGTCCGATGCGGGAAAGGCAGACACGATTGCAGCGGTTGCAAGGGAAAATTGGTTGGTTGGGGTTGGGTGTTGGGTTTTTCCTCCTTTGCCTTTTGTCAGTGAGGCGGGCTCTGCGGTCTTCTTCAAAGGAGGTTGCTGCCCGCCAAACTGTGAGGCGCCAAGATGCACGGTTTGAGGCGCTATCAGCCCACTGGCGGTGGTCAATGTGGCAGGCACCAAGAGACTTCTTTAGGCAGTCCTTGTACCTTTTCTTTGGTGCACCTCTGTCACGGTACCGGATGTGCATGTAATAGTCCAATTTTGTGGACCAATTTTTAGGGTAAAGTTTTGGGTGTCAATTTTTGACCGTGGTAAGTACCTGTGTTATTTGGGGTGTTAGGAGGTCAATGGATGGGCAACTGGAGTCTAGGTGAGAGTCTGTGGTTGGGACATTGGGAGCTCGGATGAGAGGGCAGCTAGGACATCTGGAGCTAGGATGGGAGAGCAGCCAGGGAGGTTGGGAGCTCGGATGGATGGGTGGCCTGGGGCTTGGCATGAGTTCGTGGTCAAGGTGTCCTGAGCTCTGGAGGGGGATGCCAGGAGCTTGGATTGGTGGGCAGCTGGGGCCAAAATAGGGGGTGTCAATGTTTACACATGTATATATGATAATACACCTGGATTAAGAAAAAACTGTTGAAAAGACAAAAGACAAAAGAAAACCTATACTGTACTTACACTGAACAAACCTCACTTGCATGAATATATAAACCTTAAAGTATGTTTCTTTATTTTCAGTCACATTCTTTGAAAACATTTAACTATCACTGCATCTGCAGGTTCCTCTCCCTCCATGGAACCGCTCGAAAGACGATCAATAACATTATAGATAATTAACACCCCATCCCCCAAGTTAACAGATAAAGCCTCAGATTGGGCCACTCTTAATAAGCAGGGATAAGGAAACAATTTAAGAGAATCACCCCAACTGTGAACAGCATCAACCTCCTCTTCATCCAGGGTGACACCATTATATTCAAACACAACTCTATTCAAATTTTATTCAAACAGCTGCTATGAGCAAAGCACAGCCAAGGCTCTCCACTGGCTGAATATTTGCACCTCTCTTCACTAAGGTTTCACTAAGCCAAAGTGGAGAAGGTGCTGGAAAACATTGAATGGCAATTCAGCTGCCCTGAGTATATATCTAATGAATCAATGAGCTTCAGGAAGAAAAAGATGATCATCTCTCTAGGTTACAGAAGTAAGATTGGAACTTAGCAAAGCATGAGGTTTGTACTGTGGGAAATTATCATGGGTTACAGCTCTGATCACTTTTAAATGACCTTAACATACAAAAGAACTGTGGAGATTGAGTTATGGTCTTAAGGAGGCTTATTTATTTTCTTCGTCTGCTGGGTTCACATCCCTGCAAACAGATCACTTACAGGCATCAACCAAACTCCTTAGTTTTGCACTTTTGATGTTTTTTGAATCAGTTTTTAATTGTTCTGTGTTTTGGTTTTCATGTCTATAACAATCAAAACCTTTTAATCTTTGTGGTGCGCTGTTAGCCAGAATCAGACACACACACAAGGTAAAGACTGTACAACAGGCTTTAATCAACAAAGACTTCCACAGAGCCAGGCTGACTGTTGCTGCAGCAACTCTGAGTGAGACTTCGGAGACCAGTGAAGGCTTATATCCCGGAGGGTGATTGACACCCGACTGGGTGGGGCTTGATCCATTCAGGTCGACTGATTGACAGCCAGCCAGGTGTTGTCCTGTCGCCCTTACACACCTGCAGGTACAGAGGTTGCTCCCTGCAGTAGGCCAGTGGTGTACCACCACATTCACCCCCTTCTTGAAAAATGTCCCGGGGGGGGGGGGGGGCAGTAACAAAGAATCATACCTACTATACAAAAATACAATATTTACAGATTGAGATGATCCGGTGGCCGCCAGAGTCTCTGTGACTGTTGTAGGACTGGCTCCTGGTTGGAAGGGAGGTGGGGGGGGGGGGCTGGCTGCAGGAGTCTAAATGATTGGTGTGGTGCCACGTGGAGGGGTGGCCGAGGGGGCTGGGGTCGAGGTGTGGGAGTTGTATTGGATGGGTGGTGGGGCAGGTTTGTCCCCCATGGCTGAAGTGGGCCCCTGGTGGTCAAGGAGGTCCTGTGTGCCCCATAGCTGCCTGGGGACAGGGATGTATGCCCAGTTGGTGTCGTCCTGGGCTGAAGGATGCTCTGGAATGGTAGGTGCTCCTGCTGGTGCCAGGTTCCTGGTTGAGACGGTGTCCTCCCTGCCACTGCCGAACCTAATGTAGGTATAGTTGTGGTTCGCATGTAGGAGGAAAACCTGCTCGACCAGGGGTTTGGCCTTCCGAGTACCGGTCCCGGGGATGCGAACCATGCTGGGAGGGGAATTCCAGTCACCGACTTTCTGGGGAATGAAAACAGGCATTTATGAGGGGTCTCGTTGGTAGCCGTATACAGAAGTGACCTAATGGCATGGATCGCCTCGGGCAGGGCATCCTGCCAGTATTCAATAGCCCACCCTTTTGACTTGAGGGCCAGGAGAACTGCCTTCCAGACCACCCTGTTTTTGCATTCCACTTGCCCATTGCCTCTCACGTTATAACTAGTTGTGCGGCTAGTCACAATGCCCCTCGTCGTCAGGTTCTGGCGCAGCTCGTCACTCATAAAGCTAGACTCCTGGTTGCTATGGATGAAAGCGGGGTAGCCAAACATGGTGAAGATCTGCTCCAGGGCCCTAATGATGGTGGCCGTGGAAGTGTCCGGGCAAGGGATAGCGAAATGGAAGCGGGAGTACTCATCCATTACCATGAGGAAGTAGACTTTTCAGTGGAAGGCAGGGGCCCTTTAAAATCCATGCTGAGGCGCTCAAAGGGCCGAGTGGCCTTTACAACATGGGTCTGGGGTGGGCGGAGGAAGCAGGATTCACACTCCACATAGACCCGGCAGGCCTTGGTCATGTCCCTGACGTCCCTGATGGAATACGGCAGGTTCCGGGACTTAATGAAATGATACAGGCTTTAATGAACAAAGACTTCCACAGAGCCAGGCTGGGTGTTGCTGCAGTAACTCTGAGTGAAACTTTGGATGCCAGTGCAGGCTTATATCCCAGAGGGTGATTGACACCCGACCGGGTGGAGCTTGATCCATTCAGGTCGACTGATTGACACCTGTCCCCCTTACACTCCTGCAGGACAGAGGTTGCCCCCTGGAGCAGGCCAACGGTACACTTCTGCAGATGCAGAGATTGCCCCCATCAGTAGGCCGGTACCACCACAATCTTCACCAGGATACTCATCAAAGCTGTCTTTTAAATCCATTACTCTTTTATTTGGTATTAGAATCATTATCAATTGCCTTTCGGGAATGTAGAGATTTTACAAGGATTTACAGGAAAGATGATCTTTTGGTTTTTTTTGTTCCTAATCCAGATATTCCTTTACCAAGCACATTATCTTTGTTATCTCAATTTAGCCAATTTTCAGGATATAAGTTGAATCTGCAAAAGAGTGAACTTTTACTTCTGCATGTTCCTTTACCAAGGTATTTTAATTTTATTTTAAGATGGTGAAGGATCAATTTACTTATCTTGGTATTACAATTACTAGTAGCTATAAATCCTTTTAAAGGAAAATGTTTCCATTTTATTTCATAATGTTAAATTATTCCTATTGAGATGATCACCTTTAACTATTTCCATGATTGGCCAAAACAATTCTATTAAAGTGAACATTTTAACCTAAATTTTGGTATCTTTTCCAATCAATACCAATTTTTATTCCTAAAGCTTTTTTAGATTCACTTGATTCACTCATATCTTCTTCTATATGGCAAGGAAAACACCCCCAATTAAATAAAGTTATTCTTCAAAAAGCTAAAATAAACAGAGGTTTGGGGTTTCCTAATTTTAGATTTTATTTCTGGGCGGTTAATATACGTAACCTGATTTGTGTTGACCGCCCCTCATGTGTAGAAATGGAACTTAATTTTGTTAAGAATACTTCCTTGTTGGCAATTCTACGGTCTTCTTTATCTTCTTCTTTATATAAACTAACTGATAACTGATAATTAAACATATTTTGAGAATATTGGCATAATTCTGAAGGTTTTTTGGATTTCAGAGTTTTTCTCTTGCCATCCCCATTATATCCAAATACCTTTTTCTACCTTCTTTATAAGACACTGCTTTCAATGACAGTTTGGGTACAGTTTGGGTATTAAATGTTTTAAAGACTTTTATATTGGCAACAATTTTGCATCTTTCAAACAATTGGTGGTAAAATTTAATTTACCCCAAACTCATTTTTTTAGATATTTTTGTTCAATCTCAAATCCCTGATTTTCCTAGAACTCCTAACGCAACCATTCTTGACACCTTTTTTGATTTTCAATCTTCCCACAAAGGCTTAATATCTCTTATTTATGATAATTTGGCTGATCTAAGACTAGCCCCCCTAGTTAAAATCAAGAATACCTGGGAGCAGGATTTGATTAATGCTACTTCCTTTTGTGCACGGCGTTGTTTACTGCAATTTAAACTGGTACATTGAGCACCTATGTGTAAAGTTAAATCGTCTCATTTCTATCCAGACATAAATCCTCTATGTGACAAATATAAAATAGGTGATGATTCTTTAGATCATATGTTCTAGACCTGCCCTGAGTTAAAAGAATTTTGGAAAGATATTTTTCACACACTATCTGTAAATCTTAAATTAAATTGGAACCTTGGCCTCTAATTGCTCTTTTTGGGTAACCTCAAGATGTTGATGTATTACTGGCTTCAATTCAAAACCCAATTTTATCTTTTACATCATTGTTAGCCAGACGTGCAATTTTGATTAAATGGAAAGATAACACTCCACCTTCACATGCACAATGACTAAGAGATATTGCAGTTTGTTTAACTCTAGAAAAATTAGATATGCTATCAAGGATTCAAATGTTAAGGTCCAAAAACATGGGGCCCCTTTATGGACTATTTTCATAACCTTAATGTTGGCACTGTGTTGTCCCTCTCCAAGTCGGTGTCACTGGATTCATACATGTCAACTTTCAACCTTGCTTAGAGGATGGGGTTTTGAAATTTTTGTTTTAATTATTTGTGTGATTGAGCTCTGTTCTCTGTATTTCCTTATTATATTATACAATGTTTTAAGCTTTTTTAAAAATGTCAGAATCTTGTAGAAGATTGTATAGTATTGTTTATATTGTAAAACATCAATAAAAATATTTTAAAAAGAAAAATTTATGGCACTTAAAGTTGAGTTCATTTTCCTTATCTTGATGTTACCAGAGAATAGCCCATTGTGAACTGCATAATATTGCAAAAAACAAACAGGAGCTGAGACTCTTCCAATACACAAATGTTCTGGAGAAGCTCATTTGGTCACGGAGCATTCTTTATGTAGCAAAAATGCATGATCAACGTTTGGGGCCTGAACTCTTTGTCAAGGTAAAGAGCTGAGACTCTTTGTTTTCCCTGCTGCCTCCTTGCATTTTCTTAATCCCTTCTTTGAAGTTGGGACAGCTCTCTCTACCATACATTAAGAGAAGGATGATGTGGGTACATGTTGTATGATTTGTTCCTTTAATTTCATGAAATCCTTTTAAAGTCAGCATTCCTGAAGCAACTTCCATTGTTTGATGATAACTTGTGAGGCAATCTATGAACATTGAAACTTTGCCCAAACTTTCCAATTGTAGCTTGAAATTGAAGTATTCATTCGACACACATCCATTCACTTTGAATGAGTGCCGATTATTAGCAGGAACATCTTCCCTCAGAGAGTTGTAACAAAGTCATCTGAATTCCACTCTGTGCTGCTCAGGTCACTTCAGAAGAGCAGTCGCACATACATTTCCGTTTTCTTGGTACAAGATTTGGCAGTTAGCTTATTAGTTGGCATAATGCTATTACAGTGGCAGTGACCCAAGTTCAAATCTGGCGCTGACTGTAAGGAGTTTATTTTTCTCCCTGTGATCTGTGTGGGATTTTCCCGCTGTAATGGAAGATTTAAATTGTGTTTTTTTACTTTTATCATATAATCATCAACATCACAGAAACAGGCCAGTTTGGCCTTACTAGTCTGTGATGAACATCTTCTCCCACCTAGTCCCACTGACCTGCATTCGGCACATAACCCTCCACACCTCTCTCGTCCATATACCTATTCAACCATTCCTTGAATATTAACATTGATTTCACCTCTACAACCACCACCCTCTGCATGAAGAAATTCCCCCTTGTTTCCCCTAAAATTTTCCCCTTTTACTCTCAATCCATGCCCTCTTGTTTGAATCCACCCCCCCCACTCTCAATAGAAAAAGCCTGTCCATATTGACTCTTACTGTCCCTCTTTTAATTTTGAAAACTTCTATCAAATCACCCCTCAACCTTTGCAGCCTTTGCTTCTCCAAGGCTGAGAACCTGCTTGTTTTTTAGAATCAGCAGATATAAGCTAAATTCCACCGAGGGACCAGAGATGCAGTTATCTCACGAAAGGACATCTGTGTACCAAGAACATTTAATCTTCCTGCTTGTTTTGGTCACAGACTGTCAGAGGCCTAGCCTTGATGCAAAATAAACCATTGTATTCAAAGTGATAAGCTGAAAATTACGTTATTCGATAGAAGCCTAGCAGGCTAGCTTGCTCGCTTATCTTTCTTACTGTGCTGGGAATAAATAGGTGCTTGGGTAAGCAGTTTTTGGGTAATATAAGCCATGGTCCCGCTGCTGAAGTTAGAGACTCTCCGAGAGGTGGCAACATCTCTCAGCAAGAAGAACTTCTAGAGTCCAGCCAATGTTCTGGTCGGGGAGGTGGAGAAGCTGCTACCGGCGCCCTGACGACCAACTACAAGTGTGTGGTCGTTGCCTCGTTTCGGCAGTTGGGACCAGTCCAGACTTTGATAAGTATAATTGGGAAGGGCTAGCATATTGTAGTTTGAAATGCTTTTGGATTCGTAATAAACATTTGTATAAACTGAACTGCTCTCGGTGTGTGTGTCTATTTTCTTTCGGTAGCTCAAACACTGTGACCAATCTAAAACGAACAAAGTGAGAGGTACAAGTTTACCCAGGACACCCGCATTCTCCGGTTTCCTCCTACACTCCTAAACGAATAAAGTTGAGGTTAATTGGAGGTAATTTGGCAGCATGGGTGTCAATGGCTGCCATCAACTTCTACCATGTCATAAATAAAATTTAAAATTTAAATTTAAAAGACTTGGTGCAGGACTACATTTCAGTTTTAGGCCATCACCTCCCTGATCTGGTTAATGCCTTCCTCCCAATACTCCCTGGATATATCTGATGCAATTATTTCAGAAGTATTGCTCTGGACTGCGGGGCGAATGTCAGGCCCAACTCTCCATGTCACACATCCACCCCCTGCACTCAGCTCGACCTCTGGGAATGGTGGGACATTACCTGTGGCACTTTCTCTGTTTATCACTTTTTCATGACATTCTCACAAACTTGAGACAATCCAGGCTCTTTTGATGTTCACTGTCAGATTTGCATGTACACAGAGACAATGTCCAAACCATCCGTCATTAGCATGGCCCTTCATTCCTTCGCTTGCTTATAGCTCTGGTTCCAGATGATAACTTAGAGCTTCTGCATTCTTTCCCAGCCTTTAAAAATAATAATATATCACGAGCTCTCAAAATGCACTTTTTAACCTGAGGGGAAATCATATGAGGCTCTGGCTTCATTTCATGGAACAGGTAAGTCAGGATTGGGTGAACTGAGATGTTGTTAATGGTGAAGTAATTAGTGCTGTTCCTTTATTTGAGATGAGCAGCAGGTATAAGCATGGATAATTGTCAGCTGGTGAGCCTTAGTCAATGATAGGAAGATTATCGGGGAACATGTTAAAGGCCAGTTGCATTTGGAAAGACAGAAATAATTAGCATGGCTATCAGAATCAGAATTCATTGTCATGAACAAGTCACAAAATTCAGTGTTTTGTGCCAGTATCATAGTGGAAACATTCATATAAAGCACTTTTACAACAATAAATTTAAAAAAAAAGCATAATCGTGCATGAAAAGTAAGGCAGTGTCTTTGGTTCATTGATTATTCAGGAATCTGATGGCAGTGGGGAAGAAATTGTCCTTGTGTCGCTGAATGCTCATCTTTAGGCTCCTGTACCTTTTCTCCAATAGTAGCAGAGTGAAGAGGGTGCGACCTGGGTGGTTGGGGGTCTTTGAGGATTGAGGCATACTATTTTTTAAGACACTGTCTCTTGTAGCTGTCCTGATGAACTGAAGTCTGGTGCCTGTGATGTCGCAGGCCGAGTTAACCACCTTGTCCTGAGAGTTGACACCTCCAAGAGTTGTTTTATTTGAGGCATGATTAAAATGATTAGTTAATAAGATATAGGGGTGGAATTAGGCCATTTGGCCCAACAAGTCCACCCTGCCTTCTCCCCATAACCCTTGATTCCCTTCCTGATCAAGAACATATCTACCTTTACTGAGTGATATTAAGAATATTGAACCTATGTTGAAATTGAATATGTATCAAAAGAAATTCATTTAAATTGCTTTAGCAATAGTAAGAAAATGCATTGCCATAACTTGGAAGTCTGACACGGATTTAGGTATAGAAAGATGACATGCTGATGTTCAGAGCTGTACACCACTGGAGAAAATTACTTACAATTTAAGAGACAAATATTATATATTTTGGAAGATATAGAGCCCTTATTTACAAAATATGGGTATTAATATTTAAATGAAGCTCTGATATTCCCTTTCTCCTTAAGGTCTCAGTGTACTCTAAAAAACTTTAAAGTATTAGGCACCCCTGTTGAGGGTCCCCTTCTTACTCTCTTTTTTTCTCTTTTTCTTCTTTTCTTTGTAGGGGATAGAGGGGGAGGGGTGTGGTATATAGGGAGTTTTTTAAAATCTTTTTTTCTTTTTATATGCCACATGTATTTGTATTGATATGAATTATTTTTAATTATATGCTTTATTTGTGTGGTTCTAAATTTATAAATAAAAGGTTTTTCTAAAAAAGAACATATCTAACACTGCCTTGAATACCCCCAGTGACTTGGCCTTCTCAACCATCCGTGGGAATGAATTCCACAGATTCACCACCCTCTGTGTAAATAAATTCCTCCTCATCTCTGTTCTAAAGGGACGTTTTTGTAATCTGAGCCTGAGCCCACTGGTTTCAGACTCCCCCACCATAGGAAATATTCTCTCCACATCCACTCTATCCAGGCCCTTCAGAATTCGATAGGTTTCAATGAGATCCACCACCTCACAACCACCCCCCCCCCCCCCCCCCCCACCCAGTTCTCCTTCTAAACTCCAGTGAGTAAAATCCCAGAGCCTTCAAATGCTCTTCATATGCAAACCCATTCACTCTGGTGATCATCCTTGTAAACCTTCCCCAGACCCTCTCCAATGCCAACACATCCTTCCTTAGATGTGCAGCCCAAAACTGTTCACAATATTCAAGTGTGAATTGATTAATGAAGCCAGGCTTTTAGATAAAGTAAGGCATTTGACAGGATCCTGCATATAGGTTGTCTCAAAAGATTAAGGCACATTGGATCCAAGGTGAGCTAGCGAATTAAATTCAAAATTGATGTGGAAGGATGGTTTTCTGATTGGAAGCTGTGACCAGTGGTGTAAAACACAGATCAGTGAAAATGTAGTGTTTAACATAACTCTATTACAGCACCAATAACCTGGTTTCAAATTTGGCACTGTCTGTAAGGAATTGGTAAGTTCTTCCCATGTCTGTGTGAGTTTCCCCCAGGTTTCATCCCATCCTTCAAAAGCGTATGGGTATTGTAGGTTAATTGGTGTACCTGGGCACACAAGCTTGTTGGACAGAAGGGCCTGTTACCATGCTGTGTGTCTAAAAAAAAGTACAGTTAATGATATGTGAGGAATTGTTTATGTATGTTAACTTCTTAGATTGAACCTCTTACTGTACCTGCTACAGCTGTACACCTCTTGAGAAGATTACATATAATTTAAGAAATAAATATGATATATTTTTGAAAATTTGGTGCCCACATAGTAGGTATAAATTAATAAACAACTTTCCCTAAGCTTCGTGAATCCTGTTAATTCCTTGGAATAAATAAATAGATAGATAGATCTGAAAAAGGTTCTTTCTCTTTGGCTTGGCTTCGCGGACGAAGATTTATGGAGGGGGTAAAAAGTCCACGTCAGCTGCAGGCTCGTTTGTGGCTGACAAGTCCGATGCGGGACAGGCAGACACGATTGCAGCGGTTGCAGGGGAAAATTGGTTGGTTGGGGTTGGGTGTTGGGTTTTTCCTCCTTTGCCTTTTGTCAGTGAGGTGGGCTCTGCGGTCTTCTTCAAAGGAGGTTGCTGCCCGCCAAACTGTGAGGCGCCAAGATGCACGGTTTGAGGCGTTATCAGCCCACTGGCGGTGGTCAATGTGGCAGGCACCAAGAGATTTCTTTAGGCAGTCCTTCTACCTTTTCTTTGGTGCACCTCTGTCACGGTGGCCAGTGGAGAGCTCGCCATATAACACGATCTTGGGAAGTCGATGGTCCTCCATTCTGGAGACGTGACCCACCCAGTGCAGCTGGATCTTCAGCAGCGTGGACTCGATGCTGTCGACCTCTGCCATCTCGAGTACTTCGACGTTAGGGATGTAAGCGCTCCAATGGATGTTGAGGATGGAGCGGAGACAACGCTGGTGGAAGCGTTCTAGGAGCCGTAGGTGGTGCCGGTAGAGGACCCATGATTCGGAGCCGAACAGGAGTGTGGGTATGACAACGGCTCTGTATACGCTTATCTTTGTGAGGTTTTTCAGTTGGTTGTTTTTCCAGACTCTTTTGTGTAGTCTTCCAAAGGCGCTATTTGCCTTGGCGAGTCTGTTGTCTATCTCATTGTCGATCCTTGCATCTGATGAAATGGTGCAGCCGAGATAGGTAAACTGGTTGACCGTTTTGAGTTTTGTGTGCCCGATGGAGATGTGGGGGGGCTGGTAATCATGGTGGGGAGCTGGCTGATGGAGGACCTCAGTTTTCTTCAGGCTGACTTCCAGGCGAAACATTTTGGCAGTTTCCGCAAAGCAGGACGTCAAGCGCTGAAGAGCTGGCTCTGAATGGGCAACTAAAGCGGCATCGTCTGCAAAGAGTAGTTCACGGACAAGTTTCTCTTGTGTCTTGGTGTGAGCTTGCAGGCGCCTCAGATTGAAGAGGTGATCCCTTGACAACCAGGTCTGCTCTTTTTTTTTCTTTACTATTTGTATTCTTCTTCTATCTTTTTTTTCTATCCTTATAGGGGTTATTATTTTGGGGGGAGGGAGTTGGTAGGGTTTTTCTTTTTGTGGGGGGGGTTTATAAAGCTATCATGTATAATGGAATTGATATGACTAAGATTATTATATTTTGTATTTTAACATGAATACATGTATGGAAAATTTAAATAAAATATTCAAAAAAAGCAATATTTGTTGACTTGTATGACTTGAGCAGTGAACTTCTGCTCCCAGTCTAAGTTGCAAATAAGTTTTACGTACTAGAAATTCAATGCTTTTACAAGGAAGAGTCTTGATTAATGGTTAGCCTGAAATCCCTACCAGTCTAGATGGACCCACTGTGGGTGCTCCAAATTCAGAACACTTAGTGTGGTGCACTGTTAGCCAGAATCAGACACACACAAAGATAAAGACTGCACAACAGAGCCAGGCTTGGTGTGGCTCAGCAACTCTGAGCGAGGCCTCGGGAGGCCCGTGTAGAGTTATATCCCGGAGGGTGATTGACACCCGACCGGGTGGGGCTTGATCCATTCAGGCCGACTGATTGACTGCTGGCCAGGTGTTCTCCTGTCCCCTTACACTCCTGCAGATATAGAAGTTGCCCCCTGCAGTATGTCAGTGGTGTACCACCACACTTAACACATTCATCATTTGCCCACAAGGAAGCCTGTTGGTCTCTGCATCCAATTTTGATTTCATTGCATCCGGCATTGACCTTGGGTTGATTTGACTTAGTGTGAAGAGCTATGGTGATACATCAGGGCAAACATGAATTTAGGCTTGGGTGTACAATGCTTATCCTTTGCATCTCCTGCAATGTTCCAGCCTCACCCATCTGAGTATTATCAATATTCCTCTGATCCAAAGGACTTTCCTTCAGCTTCTTCTCAGGTCCAGAACTGCTGTTGTTCAGGCTTTAGTCTGTTCTTGGTATTTCACTGTCACATTATTAACTTGAACCACTTCACTGCTTTTCCTTGCGATATACAAAGGTGCTTGAGAACCTCAGCAGGTCAGGCAGCATCCATAGGAAGTAAAAGGTAACCAATATTTTGGGCCTGAACCCTGAGTTAATTATCCTTTTCTTCCTATGGATGCTATGTGACCTGCTGAGTTTCTCCAGCACATTTATGTATTGAATTCAACCCCAGCATCTACAGTTTTTCTTGTTTAGCTCCAAATGCTTTTCCCTGAATAGGTTTTCAAATTTAGTTTAGTTTAGACATACAGCACAGTAGCAGGACCTTCTGGTCCATGAGCCTGTGCCTCCCAAGCACACCCAATTAACCTACAACCCCCACATATTTTAAAGAGCAGGAGGAAACCAGAGCACCCAGAGGAAACCCACACAGAACTGGGAGAATGTATTAACTCTTTACTGACAGTGCCACAGTTGAACCCGGCTTACTACCGCTGTAATGGTGTTGCACTAACTGCTACGCTAATCGTACTGCCCCTTTGTCTTTCTATGTTCTGGTTTCATGATTTCCATCTATTCACCTACATATGCAGTGTACTACTGCATGGAGTGTCAGATTACAACATCACATCTTTTGTTAATCACTTTCATGACAGCAATGTATTTTCATCCCTATTTTCATGTAACACTGTGGAATTATGGAATCAGTAAATTTTGAATGTTTTCTTTTAATATTTTACTTTGATTTTATCTGCTCAACTTTAAGCTCATTCCTTAAATTTCTGATAACATGGCCTTTAAATCCACATATTGTATGCAGTTTTTTTCTTGGCTGAACCAACATTAAAACTGCATATGTTTCTCTCTGCAATGGTAACAGCCTGCAACGTTTTAAAATGATGTTCAGTTTCCTTAACATTATGTTTTGCAGCTTGTGATATGTGCACAGTTTTATACGTAAGTCAAACTCATTTGCATATCCCTACAACCAATTTCAGTGTCTGGGTCATTTTCAGCGCATTCTCACAGGTCAGTTTCACTGCTGTGAACATCCACTTTGAATCTGGTTACCATTGATTCCACATGTTAATCTGCATGAGAAGGAGAAGCAGAGGAGATTATCCATGGGACAGTGACCACCACAGTGGGCCAGTGAGGGTTTCTGCGGCTGAAGAACACACAGGTAGTGGACTGTTGGCAACCCAAAGCGAGGAACCCACGCAGGCTACAGGCTGCTGGTGACTGTGGTCGAGGGATTCACACCAAGCGGTGAACTCCTGGAGACTAGCTTGAGATTGGCTGAAGGGGTACCAGGTCTTGGAACCGGGATGTGAGTGGACACCAAAGTTTTCCTGATCATGTCGGAAGTTTGGATTGGAGCTCAGGCTGCTGATGGCTTGGACTGGACTCTACGTAACTGTGGGGGCAGTGGCAGCGCTAGAGGCCCATCCACGGACACTCAGTGACTCCGAGGGGACTCTCTTTTGCTTCTCTTTCTCTGACTGTAAGAGGCACTTCAGGCAATTTCAGCTGATGGTGAATCTGCCTGCCTTACGGCAGACGAAATCAAATTCTGTGTAATATTGCACTGTTATTATTACATGACAATAAAGGAATCAAGAATGTATTTTCATAATTACACCCTTGCAATAATCTTTCTCAGATGAGCTATGCACTCGGCTATTCTTCAATTAGGTCTTTTTAACCATGAGTTAAACTTAAACCTCTGTACAATCTTGCTTGGCTTTCAATTAAAATAGATCTTCAACAAATCCACCAATACTTAAAAATTATTATTACCAGATTTCTCCATACTCAGCAAGCCTCTCTTTAAATGATATATCCCTTGTTTATTTTCACCATTGATGTTGTCTGC
The DNA here is from genome assembly GCF_036971445.1 of Narcine bancroftii. NCBI lineage: Eukaryota > Metazoa > Chordata > Chondrichthyes > Torpediniformes > Narcinidae > Narcine > Narcine bancroftii. The sequence continues at coordinate 11,993,032 of NC_091469.1, read as the reverse complement.
AGCAAAGCAAAGCAACCAAATCTTGAAATACCAATCTCATGTCTGAATACAAGAGTCAAATACTGCGATTGCACCCTGAGTTGTAGTTATTTGTTTTACTTAAAGCAGAATGATTGTTAGACTTTTCTCTTTTCATATGTTTTTCGTGGCGAGGGACTTGGCTTTGGTGCCATGTGACTTTGAAAAAGTTTTCCTCTTTGCAATAAGTGGTACCTTAATGTAAAAAGCACAGAGATTTTGGCTTTAGAAAGGGTATTTATTTTCTTCAAGCCTGCTGAGGGCACAGCCTTGAACACAATTCAACCAAAATGGCATCTGCCAAAGATCAAAATGTCCCCAAAAGCACCTTGGCTCCTGCAGGCTTGGAGTTGAACCAGTTATGTCCATTTGATTATCTATTCATAAATTATATACATTCACTAATCTTCTGCTGGAAAATGTCTCAGGAAAGGCCGAAGAATGGAGTACTCTGAGAGGCAGAGAGCATTGAGTGTCCTCATATGTAATTTGTAAAGGACTAATATGGAGGTATAAAGATCAATCTGCTGGAGGAACTCAGAGGGTCGAGCAGCATCTGTGGAGGAAATGGGATTGTTGACATTTTGGGGCCAAAAGAAGTGATCAGGAACACTGGCAGAAATCATACTAATTATTACAGGGAGAATTGAAGGCAACAACAAGGTTATGCTCCAATTATATACAATGAAGCCACTTCTGGAGTAGATGGGATATTCGTGAGGCCATATCTTTAGTTCTGTGCAAAACATGGAAGGATGTTATGCATTTGGTGAATCTAGAACTAGGGGATAACTGTTTAAAAGGAAGCAATTGGCCATTTGAGGCAGAGGTACAGTGTGATGCCTTTTTCTCCATTGTGATTCTTTGGAACTTTCTTTATCAAGGATTATAGAAGCAGAGACTTTGAATATTTTGAAGGCAGATGTGGATAATTAGAGTCATTGAGTCATATAGCATGAAACAGGCCCTTCAGCCCAACTTTTGCATGCCACCTCAGTTGGCATTCAAGGCTAGCCTGATTTGCCTACTTTTGGCCCATATTTAACCCTTCCAATCCATACTCCTGATGAATAAGGAGATGAAAGATTACTGGGGCTAAAGGAAAGCAGAATTTAGGCAATGAACAGATCAGCCATGACCCTATTAAACAATGGGGCAGGGTTGAGGAAATGAGTAGCCTACTCCTGTCAATATGTTGGGATGATCTTGGTAAAACTGGTTCAGAGTTATGCTCAGCTAGTCTATTTGCAAAAGATACAGCTGGTACTATGTTATAGATGCACAGCAGTGACCTCAGGAAAGAGCTGAAAATGTGAAAGCAATTAGAGAACTTTGCTTTAGCTTGCAAAAGCTGAGAATTTTTTATATAGACAATGAATATGAAACATGTTTGTATGTCACAGCTCAGGCAGGAATTTACCCTTTCCTTCTAGAATTATCTCAGAACTCTCTGCAGCTCTTGATAGTTCCAAAACCAGAAACATGATCCTATTTCCAATCTTGGTTGCAGCATGAGTATCCACAGACTTTGGCGAGTTGAGAGATGGATGTTAATTACTTTAATCACCAATGAGGTTATAGTATTATTTTCAGCACCTTCTCTATGTGATCAGCCTGGTTTGTGATCTTGACTTTTTGGCAAGCATAAAATGCTATAGAAGAGGCAGCATCTATATAGAAGGAGCATTTCTGCTATGAGATATGGTTGAGGACTGAGTGCAGTGTAGCTTGGAGAATCCGGGCAGGTTGATCATGGGAGATAGACCCACTAATGACTTCTGGTATAGGAAACTTTTAGGGTTTGGATCTTATCACAATGGTGACTGGGGGATGGTGATCAGTAGTTCCCCATTGGTAATATGGAGATTTGTTCATCATAGGGGTAGTTTGGTGATCATGGATAGTACAATAAAATCCCCAGTGTCCAGATGCCAGATAAGTGAATTTTTCGGTTGTTTGAGATTGCGTGTTGTGAGATTGGAGAACTGACCATTAGGGTGCGCCAATTTTAAACTTTTCCTATATTTTACCTATTTATTTTATGTGATTTTTTTTTTCCCCCAGTTGCTTGAGGCTGCCAGTTGCTAGAATCTTGCTTAACAGGGAATTATAATGTACTAGCAATTACACTGGAATGGTGGGTGATCACCAGTGTGCCTGACCCCCAAGATGCATCTGGTTATTGGGGGTAAGGTCACCGACGTTAACTTGGAAGGGAGTGGGACAAAACATTTCAGCTCCTCCTGTGCTTAAACCATGCATTATTTTCATGCCTACAGTTTATTTTGACAGTGAGTTTTCTGAGACCAGGACAATTTGGGCAGTCTTTGCCAAATCTGGACAGGAAGCCAAATGTGAGACATGCAGTTATGTTGAAATTTTAAAAGGTTCAAATAAATATTAAGGCTTGTGAGAGAGAATGGGCTGCCTAGCTAGGCACAATTTCATTCAACTGAACATTGAACGTTTTAAATTTCTACTTATCTTCTTAAACAAGCATGACCATGTCTGGGTGTTCCGTTTTTGCAATTATAAGCTACCAATCACAGTGAGGGGGTGAACATGTTTCCTTAATTATGGACCCAATTTCCCAAGGTAGCTTTGCACATATATTTTTCAATCATGTATCTCTGAGTGTCATTTTCATTCCCATCACCAGTCACCATGCTGGCACCAGGTTCCTTGGGTTGTGTGCTCAGGTTCCTTGTGAAATGAGATTTAAATCATTTAGATCATTTTCTTCCTTGGAAGAGATGATTATTTGCAAAACATTTGTTTGGATAGCATCAAGGTTCATGCATTTCAGTATTACATACATTTTCCAGATGAGGGCACTAGGCTGTAATATCAGGCAGGGTAGTAAGATCATTGATTCAGGTGCATTAAACAAAATTGTAAAGTTTTACCCCCTCCATAAATCTTCGTCCGCGAAGCCAAGCCAAAGAAAGAAGAAAGTTAAGAGGGGATTTGAAAGCAATGCATTAGAGTTATTTATTGCACTAAGTTGATATTGAAGTTCAGATGACTTGTCACTGAATGAGGGGAAGGCAGATTGATAGGACCTCATTCCTTACAATGTCAAGCTCAGCAAGAAAAAAACTGAGCCCCTGGCTTCTCACGTATGTATTATGGACACTCAGCTGAAGGCAATTATCGACCTCACTCCTCTCTCCTGGGTCCCTGAACATGCTGACATCACAGCATTTGTGGTTGGCGACCAGAAAGATTAAGAACATTAGTGCAGCACCGACATGACTGTCAAGTTCAGACTACAATGAGCCTTGACCAGGAATCAATAGTTTATTTAGTGTGGCCAGAGGGGGCTCTGCTGATCTGATTGAGGACAAGCCAAGACAATGTGGTGCCAAACTTATCTGACACTGCTTTCACTCTCAGCATTTTTGTAGCTGTGGCAAGGTACATATAATGTTAGTTGAAACACAAAAATGCTGGAGGAACTCAGCAGGTCACACAGCGTCCATAGGATATATAACCAACGCCTGAGCCCTTCTGCAGATAATGTTTCTTTGTAGTCAGCAATTGTACTCTCGCCAAGCACAGGTAGTCTGTCAACAATAAACTCTGAAAATAAGGGACCTTTTTATTAGGTCGATTTATATGTATTCTCTAATAGTGATTTGTGTGGTTTATTATCACCCCTCTTTGGTAACTAGCAAACAAAGGTTTGTATACATTTTGTTTCTCTGAACTTTTTTTGTTATCATCTCAATTGTTGATCAGTCATTTATTCACATTATCTGATAATTAAGTGACATATGTTTTAAATACTTATATACTGTTCCCAATATTTCCATCCATTCTTTTTTAATATATTACTCTACAGACCTCAGGGCTGTGTGCTCAGCCCACGACTGTTCATGTTGCTGCCACAGTACTGCACTGCCAGATTCAGTTCAAACATAATCATCAATATTTGCAGATGTTGGCCTCATTGTAGAGAGGAAGTTGAGAGGGCCATAAAATGGTGCAAGATGGTCCTCAACATGGACAAGACAAAGGAGATAACTGTGGACTTCAAGAGAATGAAGGTTGGCTACTCTCATTACACATCTAGAGAGTGGAGAGCACAAAGTTTTTTGGTGTGCGTATAAAGGACGACCTATTCTGGACCCATATCACCTCTTCATTAGTCTGCATTTCCTAAGGAACTTGAGGGGGTCAAGGCTACTGATGCACATCTTGACAACATTTTACAGTAGAAAGTGTCTTGACTGTCTGCATCATTGCCTGGTATGGTAGGTGCAAAGCATCAGACAGAAAGTCAATACAGAGGACCATTAAAATGGCCGAGAAGATCACTGGGATCTCCCTTTCCTCTATTGATGACATTCATCATCAATGTTTCTTAAATTTGACTCACTACCATCAGAAAGGAAGTAATGGAGGATCAAAATCAGGACTGCTAGGCTGGAAATAGCTTCTTCCTGCAAGCTGTGAGATTGACAAACGGTATTCTGTAACCAAGTAAATCATTCCAAGATATTTATATATAAATTTTTTTAAAAATTATATATGTATGTACGTATGTATGTGATCATTATGTGCAGTTTATGTGTGTACACTGTGGTCAGGAGAAACATTGTGGCATCGGGTTGGAAATGTACAGTCAGATGATAAGAAACTTGAACTTGCTCCCGTGACTTACTAATTGAATGTAATTTTCACATTCACCTTTTCCCATCATCCATCCATTTTTGGAGTGTGGGCAGAATTGTGTCATCAAAATGGAGAAATTTCATTTCAAATACAATGTAACTGCAATGTCAATATCATAGACTGTGTAAACTTTTATTCTTATCAGTTCTAAAGTGAAGGATGGTTTCTGAGTTTCGTGCAGAAGACATTAAGCCAAGAGTTTTCTTTGGCTTCTGCAATGGAACTAATTCCAAATTTACTCTTGGCAACCAGTCTGTGCTCAGGAATGCAACTTGGAAGTGTAGACCAGTCTTGCGATGGTTGTTTTCATTTTCCCCTCTGCTCTGCAGGTGCTTGTTTAACTGTTAACAGTGTGTGGTTTAGAAACATACTTAAGGACACCAAAGCACAATTTGTCCATTTACAAAACCTGTAAAGCTTTGCTGTTAACAGGCTCAATTCTTCCCTAATTTCTTGCCTTGAGAAAATAGGGAAGAATAATTGGATAGGGAATTGAATGCCAGGAAATTTGTCTTTGGTAGTTAAAATGAGAAAATAGAGCAGCATTAGGCAAAATTACGTCCTTGTGTTTTACATGTACAAGTTGAGATAAGGGTTAGATTGTGTTAGCAATCACTTTCTGGTGAAATTGTACCATCAGGAATTGATCAGGATATTTCCATGAGTGATTCATCTTCCATGGTTAACGTTTTCTGGGCTTTAAACAAAAACTTCACACACCCTCCAATCCAAGCATTCATTTGCTTCTTTGGTGCAACCTGCAAGCTTTGCTTCAAGCTCAAGGAGAAAGACTCGGAGTTCATTGTCTAACTTTGTTGCAACTGTAAAAGCACAGAAATATTGGAGGAACTCAGCATCCATAGGAGGTAAAAATTTATAATCAACAGGGGGGCAGCGCAGCCAGAGTTCACCGGAGTCCCGCTTCAACACCTCATGGGGCCACTCCAGGTCCAGGTGGGCTCCAGCATCTAAAAAATTAGCACTGCCCCTCTGAAGCAGCGCTTCTTCAAGCTATGAGCAAATATCAGGCAGGCATCTGAATTAAAAAGGCTGGGAAAGGAAAGAAAGGGCAAAGGGAGGAGCAGAAGCCAACAGGCAAAGGCCATAAATGGACATGGATAGAAGGACAGGAGAGGAAAGGTGAGGATTGATCAGACATCTCTGTGAATACAGTGTGGGAGGAAAGGAGACAGAAGGGAGGGGAAAGAGAGGGAGAGAGCTAGAGGTAAGAGGACATAGGGATAGTGGAAGAGAGAGATTGGGGGAGGGAGGGAGGGGAGGGAGCTAATGGAAACTGGATGGAGATGTTAATGCCACCTGGATGAAGGGTGCCCAGACAGAATATGAGGTGTTGTTCTTCCATTTTATGGGTGGTTTCAGTTTATGGCAACTGTGCCTGCTTATTCTTCAGTAATTGGAAAGTTTGCACAGCTCACTGCAGTTTGTTCAAATACATTCCAACAAGTGTGCTCAAAACAACAAAAATAATTATTTTCAATCATTAGCTGCTGAGATACGGAAGACAGCACCCAGGGACAGTATTGAAGGGATCTCTGGTCATTAACTGTGACACCATTCCTCTTTCAATTTGAATTACACACCTCATTGTGCTTTCTGTTGCAATTTCTTTTTTGTGGGTTTCAAAATCCTGGCGGGACTATGCCATATATTGTGACGCAACTGATGTCTGGCTCCCTTTGGGTCTTCACAGATGATTTGATAAGAAGCTATCTATAGTTCACATCTAATTGAAGATGCAGTTTGGTATGGCTGGCTCTGGGTCACAGGTGAGCACCATGCCTGAGAGACCATAGTGGGAGGTGACTTGGTGGCCACATTGAGTTGAACTGAATTTCTTATTGTCACATATACCACTTTACAGTAAAAATACAGTAAAATCTTTGTTTTGTGTACAATCCAGGCAAGTCAACTTGTACAACAGGCTGTGCAATAAGAAAAAAAATAAACAACAGAAGAGGAAGTGGTGTTTAGATGGGGAGAAAATTCAAAATTCGGAGATAGAAAAGGACTTGGAAGTCCTCATGCAGGATACCCTAAAGGTTAACTTCCAGGTTAGTGAAGAAGGCAAATGCGATGTTGGCATTCATTTCCAGAGGAATAGCATACAAGAGCCCCCTCCATAAATCTTCGTCCGCGAAGCCAAGCCAAAAAGAAGAAAAAGAGGGATGTAATGTTGAGACTCTATAAAGCACTGGTGAGACCTCACTTGGAGTACTGTGTACAGTTTTGGGTGCCATATTTGAGAAAAGACATGCTGGCATTGGAGAGGATTCAGAGAAGATTTACCTGAATGATACCAGGAATGAAAGGGTTAGCATATGAGGAACAATTGTCTGCTCTTGGACTGGACTCACTGGAGTTCAGAAGGATGAGGGAGGACCTCATAGAGGCAAATGCTGAAAGGTCTGGACTGAGTAGATGTGGCAAGGGTATTTCCTATGGTAGGAGATTCTAGGACAAGAGGGCATAACTTCAGGATAAGATGCCATCAATTTAAAACAGAGATGTGGACATTTTCCTTTAGTCAGAGAGCCACAGGTGGCTTTGGAAGAGAGGTGTTGGGTATTTAAGGCAGAGATTGACAGGTATTTCATTAGTCAGGACATCAAAGATAATGGGGAGAAAGCCAGGGACTGTGAATCTGTCAGGTAACATTCACCTCCGCCTGGTTCCATGCCTTCCACCTCTTCTTTAACTACTCCTGTACTTAGATTTTTTTCTCTAACTTCCCACTCTCCCCCCAAACAGTGGACTCTCCCTCTACCTATCTCTTCGCCTCTCACACTACTTTCCAAAAACCCATCATTTCTTAGCCCCTCCCCAGCTTCATTCCCCCTTTATATACATCATGTCACCCTTTTTTTTTCTTTGTCTTGATAAAGAACCCTGATGTGAAACATCATCTATATCTACAGATGCTGCCTGACCTAATGAATTTCTCCAGCAAGGTTCCAGCATTGTGAGTTTTTGCATTTCCCTCATCTCTCAGGAAACCGGCTGGTCAATGGCCCCAAGATTTTCTGGCATTTCACGATCTTACTTCAGCTTCCAGGTATTCAGACCCTGTGGTCTTTATTCTTTTCCTCCAAGTCACTCTCTGGACAGTTGGAGCAGAACTTAGTTTACAAAGAAGATGTATGGCTGGCTACACATGTTGGGAAGGTAGGGAGGGGATGTCATACTGAAGACAAATTATTTTGTGCCATTTCTCTGCTTCTGAAGGGTTTCCGCAGATTTCATGTAGTCATCTGCTTTGGATAGTACAATAATTGAGAACCACCATGATAAGAATAGGAAAAGAACTTCACTTCATTTTTATGGGAAATAATATGGTAATTTGGAAACCACTGAAATATTTAGCAATAACAGAATTTCACTGTAACATTCAGGCCTGTCACAATTACAGTCTGCCACAATACTCCTCCTTTCTTGATTCTGCAATTAAGAACCTCTCTCAATCATAAGAAAAAAAGGACATATTCCTATCAATATAATCTCATTCTCCTAAGAGAAATCCTTTGGAGAGCAAGCTCTCCTTAATCAAAAAAGTCCATACCATTATTTTCTTAATTCTGAAGAAGAAAAGTTGCTTTGTGATAAATTATAGTAATTTTCATGACGAAACCATTTTCTCCAGATCAACTTCCTCAATAAATCTCTCTCACCTTGATTCTCTGAAGGTTCAAAATTGAATCGCGATGACTGTGAAACTGTCAGATAATTAGACATGCGCAGTGTAACCTTGTTGCTCAGTGACAGGTGGTAATACAGTGCAAAATGTGTACAGGCATCACATGCGTACAAACAAATGATACATATACACTATCCTCACTGGTGGGAGCTGCTAGCACCTGGACTGTTTGTACCCAATACGAATGTTAACTTTTTTTTTAATTTAAGAAAACATTTATCCTCAAGCCTGCCACAGAAACTCTTCTGTTATTGTTTCCTCATTTTCATCAGTTTCATTACCTCTTGCATTATTTATATTCAGAACATGGCTGCTCTGAGCAGGTGTATTACTCTTGGTTTCTTTATGACTACTTCAGCTATCAATGTGTTTTTTTTAATGATCACATGTCCATACAGTTAGCCCATCTCAGTATTTCCTTGTTTCTTTTTATTGCTGTTTTTTTTTGAGATTACTTGTCAGTGTTCTCACATAATGCTTGATCACACTTATGAGCTATTTTTGTTCCGTGCTGTTGGCTACTGAGAAGCTTTCCGTTCTACTGGGAATTGTTGCCAATACGTAGGGTCTCATTTTTCTTGGCCTTTTTTGTTAACCACAAATTATTCTATCTCTTTTTCATGTAATTAATTTTTCTAATTGAGATAAATTTATGATGAGCATTATTCATAGCTGATTAAATATCCACTAAACTATCCCTTGGCTGACTTATCAATTCTTTCTAGACAAATTTTATTTGCCCTTATACATGAAAGCACTGAACTTGGACCTAGGTTTTGGCCCTCAAATGGTATGTGGTATTCTATCATGCTGTTCTCACTACTTCCTGGAAGATCTTTAACCATAAAGTTGCTTATTAATATTACGTAATTACATATGATCAAACCTAGCACAGCCTGTTTCTGGTAAGGTTCTATAACAAACTCCTCTAAGGAACAATTCCTGATACACAACATTATATACTTCTTCCATAGTACCCTTGCCATTTTCATTTATCCAGTTAATATGCAGATTAAGATCACACGTGATAAATGTCATTCCATTCTGACATACTTCTGATATTTCCCTATTTGTGTTTTGCTCTATAAAAATTCTACACTTTGGGGATCTATAGATATTCCCACACCATTGAACACTACAGGCCCTTTGGCCTTCCTGGTCTGTGCTGAAGTATTATTCTGCCTAGTCTCACTGACCTGCACCCAGTCCATTTCCCTCCCTACCCCTCCTGCCCATGTATCTGTCCAAATTTTTCTTACATGTCAAAATTGAGCCTGAATTTACCAATTCAGGTGGCAGCTTGTTCCATACTCCCACCACTCTCTGTGTGAAGAAGTACTCCTTAATGTTCCCTTTAAACTTTCCCCTTTCACCCTTATTCCACGTCGCCTAGTTTTCAATCTCCCCTAACCTCAGTAGAAAATACCTCTCATAATGAAGACACGTCTTCTTCCCCCTGCATTTCATTATTTCAACCCAAATTGTGTCCATATTACTATCAACTGCTAATCTTTCACTACTCAGCACGATGCTAACACCTTCCATGATTAACAAAGCTTTTCCTTTTCCTTTCCATTTTCACTTATTCCTTTGGAATATCGAATACCTTGGGATAATGAGTTCCTGATTCTGGTCACTCTGCAAACATGTTTCTGCAACAGTGAGAAGGTCAAATTTATTTGTTACTACATTAAAGTCAGTTCATTTGGCCTTGTCACAAATGCACTGATAACCAGAAAGAATCTGTGACCAGGTTTTGGTCTCCCTATTCGTTTAAATTGAAATCAGTGCCTTCTGAGGTCTCTCACTATTTATAAACATACCTCCTCCCTCAAGGATTCCACTCTCCCACTCTTTCTTTGGCTTGGCTTCGCGGACGAAGATTTAAGGAGGGGGTAAAAGTCCACGTCAGCTGCAGGCTCGTTTGTGGCTGACAAGTCCGATGCGGGACAGGCAGACACGGTTGCAGCGGCTGCAGGGGAAAATTGGTTGGTTGGGGTTGGGTATTGGGTTTTTCCTCCTTTGCCTTTTGTCAGTGAGGTGGGCTCTGCGGTCTTCTTCAAAGGAGGTTGCTGCCTGCCAAACTGTGAGGCGCCAAGATGCACGGTTTGAGGCGATATCAGCCCACTGGCGGTGGTCAATGTGGCAGGGACCAAGAGATTTCTTTAGGCAGTCCTTGTACCTCTTCTTTGGTGCACCTCTGTCACGGTGGCCAGTGGAGAGCTCGCCATATAACACGATCTTGGGAAGGCGATGGTCCTCCATTCTGGAGACGTGACCCATCCAGCGCAGCTGGATCTTCAGCAGCGTGGACTCGATGCTGTCGACCTCTGCCATCTCGAGTACTTCGACGTTAGGGATGAAAGCGCTCCAATGGATGTTGAGGATGGAGCGGAGACAACGCTGGTGGAAGCGTTCTAGGAGCCGTAGGTGATGCCGGTAGAGGACCCATGATTCGGAGCCGGACAGGAGTGTGGGTATGCCAACGGCTCTGTATACGCTTATCTTTGTGAGGTTTTTCAGTTGGTTGTTTTTCCAGACTCTTTTGTGTAGTCTTCCAAAGGCGTTATTTGCCTTGGCGAGTCTGTTGTCTATCTCATTGTCGATCCTTGCATCTGATTAAATGGTGCAGCCGAGATAGGTAAACTGGTTGACCGTTTTGAGTTTTGTGTGCCCGATGGAGATGTGGGGGGGCTGGTCCCTCAAGGATTCCACTCTCCCACTCTTTATATAACCATAAAACCACTTACGGAGTGGAAACAGGCCATGTTGGCCTTTTGAGTCCGCACCGGTTCACAGATTTTGTGCGCCCTCTTCAGGCATTGGTCCCGGTAGATCTTCATTCAATAACGATGGGAAAAGTGATGCTCCAGAACTATGAGAAATACAATAAACACGAAGTTATGCATGATACAATATAATTCAATACCAACGTATGGAAGAAAATTCGGACTGACTGCTACAGCAGTGAGGACTTCCCGGCGGTCAGCCACGTCAATTCCATACACCATTGCCACACTGATATGTCTCACATAGGAGACGACCCACGGGGATGGTGACCTTGGTGGTGCATCACTGAGGCTGAAGAACAAGGTCAACCGCAAACACCTGAATCATGGCAGTCTCTGACCAGACAGCATAGTTATTAACTTACAATTTCTGTTAACCCCCTCCATTCTCCCTCTTTCCCTTGCCCCTGTTTCCTTTCCTCCAGCTCTCCACCCCCTTCCCATCCTTCTCCTCTCAGACAACTACCCCTCTTAGACCTCTACCTTCTCTTCCTATCACTTCTCAGTTCTTTTCTCTTTACATGACCACCTGAATGCACCTCTTACTTGTTAGCCTGTACTCCTCCCTAGTCCCCTTCCTCCCTCCTCTCCCCCTAACCTTTTTATTTGGGCATTAACCTGATATTCCACATTCAGGTCCAAATCATTTATGTTAGCCTTTGCTGCTTTCTGAACTTCCCTATTCCTGTATCAAGTGATAAATGGTGACCGATCAAAAGCCCATAGATTCTCGTAACTATCTTGACCACGTTTCCTCCTGCTCTGTTTCCTGTAAGGGCTCCATAGCATTTTCCCAGTCTCTCCAGCTGTGTCATATCTATCTTGATGGTGACATCTTTCATACCAATGCTTGTAAGATGTCTTTTTCCCTGAATTATGGATTTCCCTTCACCATGGGTGACAGAGCTCTCAATTATTACCACCTCCAAATCTCACCCTTTCTCCTCCTACCTGAGTGACACTAAGGTCCCTTTTATACTTCAGCATTTACATTGAATGGATCATCCTCAGTAATCCATGTCACCCTCATTGTAATATTGTCACCAGACATACCTTTCCCTCCACTTCCATTTCATCTGCAACTCCCATTTCCATCCTCTCCTCTTTTCAGGGCACTATCCAATGTGACCTCAGGAGTTGCAACACCTGCCCTTTTAGTTTTTTCCTTCCCATTCTTATGGGACCCATGAAAAGATTGGTCTGCCTGTTAAAGAATCATTTTTTTTTTGTACTGCCACTATGAATATTTCTTTATCGTTTATAGTTATGACCAGTTTTTCTGTCTCACAGTATACTAGTAAAGTACAGGCCCTTCAGCCCACAATGTTGTGCCAACCTTTATAAACCTACTCCACAACAATCTAACCCTTCCCTCCCTCACACCTATTTTTGTAACATCAATGTGCCTATTTGGAATATTTGATTTCTAAAGATTTCTCATTTCTAATGAAAGGCCTTTGTCCAGAAATATTACAGTTTCTCTCTTCATAGACTCTACCTAATCTGCTCAGAATTTACACAAGTTTTTAACCTTTATTACTTGTGAAATGAATATCTGTTCTCATTGTCATAATGTCAATGCTGAATCACTTCCATCCAAGCCAGTATTTCTCAAATCATGAAAGCGAGTCGGGAGGGGGGGGTTTGGTTGACGGAAATGTGCATGAAAAATATAAGAGTAATGGTTGTCATGGTAACAATGGGCTGAAGGGCCTATTCCTGTTCTGTATGACTGGATGACCGTGAAATTTGATTCCTTCGAAGTGTAGGTGGAATGGACAGCAGGTAGTGGACCATCCATATTTATCAACACAATACTGATATCCACCACAGTAACCACAACGGCTAGTATTTATATAGTCCCTCCCCAAATATGGTAGCTCCCAGCTGTTGTGCTGCAGTAAAGAAGGAAGTGTACAGAGAGGGCAATGCACTATGTTTCAATGCTACCTTGTAGTTAATCATTGGTTAACAGTGTATACCAGCTGTGAAGTTTGAAACAGAGCAAAGATGTGAGGTTAGAGTGCAGATTTAAGGATTAGATATTAATCTTGACCACAGGGCTTAACAGTTCGTGCAACACCTTTACAGCACCAGCAATCGGGACCGGGATTTGAATCCCACGCTGTCTGTAAGGAGTTTGCACGTTCTCCCCGTGTGTGTGTGGGTTTTTCCTCAGGGCTCTGGTTTCCTCCCACCATTCTAAACATACTGGGGGGGATAAAGATTAATTGATGTAAATCGGGCAGCACAGACTCGAGGGCCGAAATGGCCTATTACACTGTGCTGTATGTCTAAATTTTAAAACAAATGTAAGATTGATGAGCGATGATAAATTGAACAGGGACTCACAGTTAGATTATGGTATAAAAGGAGCTAATTTAGCCACTTGAGAAGATCATTAAGACTTGTGGAAATGTATTTAGGTCCTGTGAATTATATTTGGCATTTATGCCTTTGATGCTTGTTCTTTGGAATGTGTGTCGTGGATATCCCTGGCTTCCTGCAGGTGGTGGATATCTCTCCTCTTTTCCACCTTCTTCACCAAATTTCTCTTCAAAGCCTTGCTTGGCACAGCCTCTCTCTCCGGCTCAGTCTCTGCAACATGGCACACAGCCCTATTATAAGCAATGTCAGCACCTGCTGTGGTCACAGTGAAACTTCCCTTCAAGAAGTGAGGGCGATTATTGGGAAATTGTGATGCTGTACATGTGCTGACGTGTGTGCAGCAATAGCTGGGTGCTGGCTGCAAGCATTAAACTCAGGCAGTTTATCAACTATTACAGGGTGATATGGATAAAAAGGGTTGGGATAGATCTAAAAGTAAATGGGAATTGGATACTGGTTTTATTTTTTCCAAAGATGATTGGTTAGATATCTGTTATGATAGTGTAACTAGATTGATAAATGCACATTATGCAATGATTAACTACAATTTTTTACATCAATTATATTTAACACCTGAAAAATTAAAAAAGTATGGTTTTCATGAATCAGATTTGTGTTTTAGATGTGGTGATACGGTTGGAACTTTTTTTTCATGCTGTTTGGTCATGTATACATATACAATCTTTTTGGAAGAAAATTCAATCGTTTTTAGAATATCTGTATAAGATTAAAATAGTTTTAGATCCAACAGTATTTTTATTGGGTAGTTTGCAACCTCTGAAAGGCTTGGGATAAGATAAGTTTCAGCTTGCATTTGTATATTTAGCTTTATCCGTAGCGAAAAAATGTATTGCTAGATACAAATATGATTGATATCAATAGATGGCATAATGAGATGAAATATTGTTTAATAATGGAAAAAATTACGTATGTTTTGCGTGATAATTATAATTTTTCTATTTATAAGAGGTTGCTATATTCAGAATATTTACATTTCAATCTATATTGATTAGATCTTAATATGTATATTTAATTTTTCTTTCATATTCTTTCTTTTTTCTTTATGGCTCTCTTAGGAGAGTTGGCTGAAGGGGGGGGTTATTTTCTTTTTTTATATATATAAAAAAAACATTCATGTTTATGGTTAATTGTTGCATATGTCATATATTATTTGTTTTTTGAACGAATAAATAAAGTTATATGAAAGAGAAGAGAACTGCAGATGCTGGAATCTTGAGTGAACAATGAGAAGTTCCAACAAAAAATTCAAAGTTCAGATTTATTGTGCAATACAGAAAAGAAAGAAACATTCAGCAATAAAAATGTGCAAAGTAAGACTCCTTAAATGAGTCCCTGATGGTTGTTTAGTAGCGGGGTAATTGTTGATGATACGAGTCTTGTGGAACATTTACCTCTTTTCTGATGGTAGCAGCCAGAACAGCGCATGTCCTGGGTGGTGTGGATCCTTGATGATTGCCACTGCTCTCTGAAAGCAGTTTCCCCCGTAGATTTTCTCAATAGAGGGGAGAGATTTGCCTGTGATGTCCTTTATCTTTTGCAGGGCTTTCCACTTGGAGGTAATGGTGCCCCAATACCAGCTGTTCAGCACACTTTGCGCCACACATCTGTAGAAGTTTGCCAAGGTTTCGGATATCATAATCAACCTCTGCAAACTCCTGAGGAAGTAGAGGCACTGATGCGCTTTCTTCACAATTACATTTCTATTTTGGGTCCAGAAAAGGTCCTCTGAGATAGTGACTTCCGGGAATTTAAATTTACTCACCTCTGATTACTTGATTGTACACCTCTAGTCCATGGAGAGAAATGATCAGTCTATGTCTCAGGTCATGACCCTAATTCAGAATAGAAGTGAATCATGACCCTCATTCCTATGTTTGGGACGCAGCTAATTTGTCCAGATCTATGTTCCAAGTCAAGGCTGATAATGAGAGGATGGGGAGTTACTGAGAAGAAAAGGATGGGTTGTCGTGGTGATGCCCAGGGAACAACAAGCAATTTAAAAGAGATTACACTGGCTGGAGAACTGTGAATGCTCTCTGATTCCTTGTTGCACTGGTGGGAAGAAATCAAAGCAGCTATCAGACAGTTCTTCATCTGTGAAGAAAATCAGGATAGGAGATGTCAAGGCCACATCCACAAAAACATGTGGTTGATTGGAGTGGACAATAAGGTGAAGCTCCAAGATAATTATTTGCTTTGAAATCCCACTGAATTATCTTTTGATCTATTCTCTCTGGGAAGCAGGATGAAGTGTGCTCACTATTCTTCCAAAAGGTAAACAGAGCGAGGACCATGATCAGCAGCCTCAAGGAAGACAATGTCTCAATAACATCTTCATAGCATAGCATAACATCTGAAAATCATTCTGGGTTGGGATGTATGATTTAAGGGCTTGTAAGGGTTTTTACAATCCCCCCCCCCCCCTCCCTCCTTCCTGCCCTCACCAAACATCCTACATTTTGGAAATTTCACAAGAGAGCAAGAGAAATGTCTGGCTAGCCATTAGCCTTGATGAATTGAGGCAATAAAATTCCTACAATCAATTGCTTTCCAAAGAGGTGTGTGCGTGTGCGGATGTGGGTGGGTGTGTGAAGAGGATCAGTTCAGGGCTGCTGGAACAGTGTAGCATTATGCTTCTAGCTGCCACTCTAACCTGCAAAGAGTGGAGAAAGAGGGGATCAGAAATTGGTGGTCAATCTCACTGATGGTGTAAATTATAAAATTCCAGATTCCCCCATGGTCACCCCAATGGCTGGTGATTTACCCAGATCAGAGCTGTCACATAACTAGTAGGAAGTTCTCTGATAGTCTTGCACTACCGAGGTGTATAATCCCTGTGTTTTGGACAGCAGGTGTGTGGTGCGCAGTTAGACAGAAGCAAACACACAAAATCGAAGAGACTGTACAACAGGCTTTAATTGACGAAGACATCCACAGAGCAGGGGTGGCTGTGCTGCAGTAACTCTGAGGGAGTCTTCGGAGGGCTGGCTCAGACTTATAGCCCAAAGGGTGATTGACACCTGACCGGGTGGGGCTTGATCCATTCAGGTCAGCTGATTGACAGCTGGCCAGGTGTTGTCCTGTCCCCCATACTCTCCTGCAGGTACAGAGGTTGCCCCCTGCAGTAGGCTGGTGGTGTACCACCACAAGATGGGCATTTGCTTAGTTGTCTTAGACCAAGAAATTCTTTGACAGAAAAGCACAATGAATAAATATTTGGTGGCACAACCTGTGATTGGAAAGGACTGCTCTACATGAATGAAACATAAGTGAAACACAAGTGAAACTCCTTGAAGAAGGGTTCAGGCCTGAAACGTCAGTAATCTTTACCTCCTATATACGCTGCATGACTGGCTGAGTTCCTCTAGCATTTTTGTGTTTTTGCTGTACAAAGACACCAGTCACTCAGGCTTTATCAAGAGGTAGGAAGGAAGATTCAAGATTAAAATACAGAGATAGATAAGACTACGCCCTCTCTCCTGTTTTAATTGTGTCTAGTCTCAAGTTCTTTACAGCTACAATCAACAAGGTTATGCGTATAAAGAGAGATGACAATCTTGAGCAGTGGTGGGGCATTGCCAACTCTCGTGCTTGTATCTATTATCAGTGCACAGGTTGATGAGTATTTATGACCAATTCAAACTGCTCTGTGGGGCTGATTTATTTGGACAAAAATAACATCTTGCTCTTTACCAACTGGTCTAACTTCACTATCAGGTCCCATTTTGTCAAAATGCTGGGAATGTAATCCAGAGGATGTGGGGTATGAAGTGAACATTGGATGGAACATGTAATTAAGGTTGGGAACCCCCTCAAATGACCGTGAAGTACCTACTCATCAGACGTGAGGTGTTCTGAGTGCTGCCGTACATAGCACAGGTAGGACAACTGTTGTATGAGTGCTTGCCAGTTTATTAGAAAATCTGAAGAATCAAAGAAGGACCATATCTGCAGAACATTGATTCAAAAGTTTCAGAGAAAGGAAAAAAAATGAGGCTCTCTTCATGATGACTAACTTGATGTACAGCCAGCTGCACACCTGCTTTGGCTTGTAAGTGCTAAATATCACTGCCTGCCAAGATTATATCTATTCTCAGTGTTGCAAAGGATGGATAAGACTATGATATCATGGAACATTCCTTTCAGCAGAACCTTGATGATGTGATCAACAAGGTCAGATGTACTGCCTGTTCCTCACAGAAAATGTAACAATATGTCAATTAAAAAATGATATGTGTGGAATACACAAATATGCTGGAGAAACTCAGCAGGTCACACATCATCCACAGGAAGTAAAGGGTGACCAATGTTTTAGGCCTGGGCCCTTTGTCTAGGTGTGAGCTAAAAACAGGCAGAATAAAAAGGTTGGGGGGGGGGGGAACAAAAGGAGAGGTGGGAGTTAGAGGCAGGGGAAGACCATGGGCTAAAAGATAGGAGGTCATAGCTAGATACAGGTGGGAGGATAGAAATGAAAGAAGCAGAGGTGATTACATTAGATTAGATTCAACTTTATTGTCGTTGTGCCAAATAAAATACAAAGCCAATGAAATACAATTAGCATCCAGCCAGAAGTTTAAAAAAAAATAGTGCTATAATCAAATAACTACAGGCAAATAAAAACAAGCTCATACAGCAAATAATTCTAAAAGTACTGACAATACAATGTGAAGCCAGGACCACTCAGTGCTGGGATTTAAGGTTCAGCAGGCTCTCAGCCTTGGGGGAAAAAAGCTCTTCTTAAGCCTGCTAGTTCAAGAGTGATGGCTCCTGTCATGCCTACCAGATGGGAGAAGAGTAAAAAGTCCATAGTTTGGGTGCAATGCATCCTTGATAATGCTCTTTGTCTTGCCCAGATAGTGTTCCTGATAGATGTTCTCAATGGTGGGCAATTGAATGTTGATAATCCGCTGGGCAGTTTTCACCACCCGCTTAAGTGCTTTTTGGTCCGATACAAGACAATTGCCATCCCCACTGAGATGCCATAGGTAAGCATGGTCTCAATGGTACAGCGGTGAAAACCCATCAATATCCTGGGACAGAGGTGCACTTTCTTCATGCTCCATAAAAAAATAAAGCTGCTGTTGGACCTTTTTGATCAGGATGGATGAGTTCAGGGGCCAAGTGAGATCATCGGAAATGTGGATACCAAGGAATTTAAAGCTTTCACCACAACTCCATTGATATAAATAGGGATGGGGATATCTCTCTGACAGGAGAGGAAATGAAAAGGGGTGAGGAGCTGGAGGAATAGGGAAACAGGGGAGGGGTTTAACAGAAATTGGAGAAGTTGATATTAATGCTGTCTCTTTGGAAAGTGCCCGAATGGAATATAAGACACTGTTTCTTCAATTTGCAGGTAACCTTGCTTTGGTAATGCATGATCCCAACATCTACAGCCTTTCTTGTTTAACTGCATAATGATATCCATGCAATGTCCTTCAAGACCTCTGGAAAAGGAAATGGAGTGTCCTGTCAGAAGTTTATCCAAGCAGACTGTCAAAGTCATTTGGCCAGAACTATCAAACAGAGATTGAAACTTACTTAGCTTGTAGGGTGAGATTATCTCTCTGTTAGATATTTCATGTGCAGACAGAGTCACTGCCATTGCACACTGCTCTGGAGATGACTGTGCTGGGAATGAGAACATCAATCATGTCCTTTCTGGAATGTCAGTTTGCCAAGATCTGGAATGGGGATCATCCCATACAACTCCAAGCACAAAGAAACATTAAGACAACCGTCAAGATTCTTGGATCAGTGAAAGATGTCATCTGGTCTGCCCAAGACTCGCTGGTTTTGCAATGCAGTCCACAACTGTATGTTAAGGTCAGGGCTTCATGCTGAGGAATGTACTAAAGCTATGTATGACCGTCACCTCAGGAAAGACTGCAGATTAATGCTCTCCTCTGATGGATATTGAAGGATTGGAACTTCTGTTTCATGCACTTGAACATTCTACTCAAGGAATGCATGTAACTAAAAATTGATCTCGCGTTGATACAATGTAAATGGAATGGAAAGGCTGCGTGTTTTACATTATATACAAATGCAAATTTATTAAATTAAATAATACTTTTGCATGATGTTTATTCAAGCTGCAATTAACTTTTACTTACATAAATCTTTTATGTCATTGCTTTACTCTAGATTCATCAAAAATCCAGGCAACTCATATCTTCAACAGTAATAATTGATGACATTATTATACAGCTGTAAAACTGGAGTAAGAAAATAGTAGGAGGCTTCTATTTATGTACTATTCTGATTCCTGGTTTTTTTTCATTGGGCAGATTTTGTGTTGAGTAGATTCTGAGACAACAGGGAGATTCAAAGCTACCAGCTTTTTGTGGCAAACTCCTTATGACAACATTTTCACATGTTCATTGTGAGATTATTGTGGATTTATCTGAGAAAGACATTCATGCTATAAGAGAAATCCAGTCAATAGTAAAATCACCCTACTGGCATTAATGTAGATGGTTCACACTGGAAAATAATTTTCTTCATTTCGGGACTTACCAACATAGAATTAATAATTTTAACATAACAGTCATAAAGAATATTGTGTCATGTGAGTTTCTAAGAAATTATGTTTGGTGTGTATTGCATTGCATCTGCTATTGATTTAGCAATAGGGTAGCATAGTGGTCAGAACAGCGCTATTACAGCACCAGTGACCCAGGTTCTAATCCAATGCTCTTTGTAAGGAGCCAGTACATTCCCCCTATGTCTGCGCGGTTTTCCTCTGGCAGCTCTAGTTTCCTCCCACACCCCAAAGATGAACTAGGTTAGTGGGATAATTGGCCACATGGGTATTTTTGGCCAGCACAGGCTTGTGGGCAGAAGGGCCTGCTCCTGTGCCATATCTCTAAATTTTAAAAAGAATTCTAAGTGCTTAGTAAGCTAAATTCTGGCTGTTCATAGATAATTACATAATGTTTAAATTACTGAGGGCTAGACCATTGATCTAGTGATGTGAATTCACATCTTCCACCTTAATTGAGGAACATCGTTAAAGTATTTAGGTACATTTGGAATTAAAATATAGAATTCATTGTCAGTGAAGGTAACCAGGCAGTTTCTGGATTCTAAAAACTTTATTTTGTTATTCCTTACAGGAGAGAAACATGAACTCTCCAACATGGAAATGCTCAGTTCAGGGACAATAAGAGATGGTCAGTGATTTCTGCCAATGAACAAATAAATAAAACTCACAGTTTTACACTAAGCTCAATTAATTTAAATGTAAGGCTCACCTTAACTTGCAATGCCAGTAATTTAGAATATTGGACACTACAGTACAGAAACCAGCCCTTTGGCCCTTCTAGTTTGTGCCGAACTATTATTCTACCTAGTCCCACTAACCTACACCCAGACCATATCCGTCCATGCCCCTCCCATCCATGTACCAGTCCAGCTTTTTCTTAAATGTCAAAATTGAGCCTGCATTTACCAATGCAGCTGACAGCTTGCTCCACACTCCCATGAAGAATTTGTTAACCTTATGGCAAGAAAATTCCTTGACTGAATTTGTTTACTCTGGAGCAAGTGGCATCACTGGTTACCAATTCTAGTTTGAGGTATTCCTGCAGGTGAGATCATGTGATTTTCTGACTATTTGGGTCTAATTGAGATGTCTAAAGCAGCCATTCTCAACGGGGACCATAACCTTCTCAATGGGGGCCATAACCTTCTCAACGGGGGCCATAACCTTCTCAACGGGGGCCATAACCTTCTCAATGGGGGCCATACCTTCCCACCCCTTCTCCCAATGGAACCACAGCACATTTAAGGGGGTCACAGACTTAAATCATAAGCAAAATTAATAATTTTATGTAGTCAGTAGGAAAGAAGAATTTCGCTGGTTCACAGGGAAAGGGGCCCATAACCTTTTAGTAGAATCTTCAGGGGACCATAACCAAAAATGAGTTGAGAATGGCAGGTCTAGAGTAACTGAAGACAGGCCTGGGGATGAAGCCACCAATTCCACTTTTTCTGGAAAACTCCCAATCTTTCTGCTTTTTGAATCCTAGCTGTGACTCAAAATATGAAAGCAATATCTGGAAACAAGAACCCAAGTGAGAAAGAATGTGGCCTGGAGACACAAGAGACAACAGATGCTGGAATCTGGAGCAATAGAAACCAAACTATTGTAAGAACTAAACACGCTGAGCAGAATCTTTGGGAGTTGACAAATGGTCAATGTTTCGGGTCAAAAAACTGCCTCAGGACTGAGTGTATAAAAGGAAGTTATAGCCAATAGATAGAACTGAGAGAGAAGAGTGACTGAGAGACTGGTCAGTGACTGGTGGAACCAGGTGAGGTGAGGATGATGGGCAGATAGAATCAGGTGGGGAAGGCAAGAGTGAAGACTGAAAGGTGAAAGGTGAAACCCAATGAAGAATGATGGCCAGATGGAACCAAAGAGGGGAGAGGGAAATAAAGCAAGGAAGAATAAAGGTGGATAAGTAGTGGCAGTTGGGGCCAGGTGGGGGAAGGTAATGAATTTTAGTAATAGGAGGGGCTGGGGTGAAACAGAGAACCAGTGTGGAGAGAACCTGGCCAAAGAAGCAATGCAGATAGCCAAGAAGGGCTGTGGGAACATGTTTACAAGGTCTCAGGTCACAAGAGAAATTGATATGAAGCTGTTTAATCCATTGCAAGGATATTTATACCAAGCACATATCACGCAGCTTGCACAGCAAGTGCTGGAACTTTCCATCAGTCTGCATGTGACCATGTCCTTGTTCTCTTGTCTCCCTCCATTTTGTCAGAGTCTGTCATCTGTTGAAATTCTTCAAGAGCCTTTCTAGACATTTTCCTGCTCTAATGATGTTTCCTCAGAATTAATTTCAGCTCTTAGAATTTCTTTCACATATCACTATCTGCATCTATAGCTGGCATGTTTTCTAACCACCTGCACAAGAATCTGTGAATTACATTTCCATGCAGCACAAGGACTTGTGAATCATGTGTCCATCCAGCACACAGATATATGAATCCACATATTCAAACCTGCAAACACAGATCTCTGAATCATATGTCCATCCAGCACATGGATCTATAAATCATATGTGGGACCTCCATGTGGATCTGTGAATCACATGCACATCCAGCACACGGATCTGTAAATCAAATGTCCACCTCCACATGGATATGTGAATCAGATTTACTGATATTCATTTGAGATTTATTGTCAGAGTACATGCACCACATCACATACAACCTTGATACTTTTTCCTGAGGGCAAGACAGAATTACCACTTATTTGAAGTGCAAAAAAATGTACTCAATGTACGCTGGATGGACATGTGATTCACAGATTTTGTGTCCTGGAGGAACATAAGATTCACAGTTCTGTGTGCTTGGTGGACACGTGATTCACAGATCAGTCTATTTTGTACATGCTGCACACTTTCCAAACACATATCTGTAGAAATTTGCCAGGGTTTCTGATGCCATACAAATCTCAGCAAACTCCTGAGGAAGTAGAGGTGTTGACTTATTTTCTTCACAATGCCATGTGGGTGGGGTCCAGGAAAGATCCTCCAATATAGTGACTCCCAAGAACTTACATTTCCTCACTCTCTCTACCTCTGATCCTCCTTAATGATCAGTGGATCGTACACCTTTAGTTTTCTCTTTCTCTCTTAGTTTCAGTTTCAGCTTCTTAGTTTCACACACCAAAGTAGCTGATCTAAGAAATGTGACTGCCGCTACTCTTTTACCAAGCCAGTTTTTAATTTTACACTAGATTCCTGTCAGGGAAATCAGCTTTGGGAAGTCAGGTGATGTCACATTTCACATGTTGTTACCCTAAGTGAGGTAATCCACCTTTTAGAAACGCTGCTGGTAGAAGCTGAAGTAACTTGGTGATAAGCTGAGTTGAGCTCAGCTGACTTCAGTTTCACTATGGGTTCATTTGGACAGTCCTGAAAAGAGAATTGCTCAGAAATAACTTAGCTCTGCCCATTGATTGAAAGCAGTGAGCTAATTTATTTCATGCTGCCAGCCATTGCTAACCAAGTTGATTGGCTGGTGAAATTAAGAGGAAAAACTGAATTTAGTGGTACTGTGGTGTGTCTTGAGATTATAGCTCGGGGAATAAGACACACACAAGGAGTGCAGTAGGCACCGATTTAATGAACTGCCTGCTCTCTTTTATATAGTCAGGCTGACCATGGCTGCTATGTGACCAACGGGTGTGATCTGTGTTCCTTCAGGCTCTGATCAGAGTCGTCACGACCCGCCGTCAGTGATTGGCTGGATTGACCTGTTTTGCTGCAGCGTCATCGAGGGGTGTGGTTTGTGCCACCCTGAGCACTGAATGGCCCTTTCATGATTCGTTACCCATGATTGGCTGGCTGAGTCTGTTTTGCAGTGACCTATGGGAACAGGCCACTGACAATTGTGCAGCACGCTCGATTGCCGTGTCTTAACTACATCTTCTGTGTTGGCCTGAGGTGACGGCCATAGGCCGTTACACAGCCCCCATCCACCAGATCGGAGAGGTATTTGGAAGGCCTGCACCTGAGGAATTGGGAGTATAATTGATTGACTGATGTCCAAATGTGCTGATTTGAGTCAGTCAATTGTGAAAGTCTCTTCCCTGCCGCCGATGTCCAGAACCCATTGTGTTGGACGACATGATATGACCCCTCATACGGTCTTTGGAGCGGTGGCCGGTGAGCGCCACACCTCACAAAAACCTATTTACAGTTCTTGAGGTCTTTGGGGACTATAGATCGGGGATGGCCTTGTGCTTTGGGAAGTGTTGGGGCAAGCATTCCCAAGTATTCATGCAGTCTGGCTAGGGTGATATCTGGTAGGTCTTCTGGGGTACTAGTCAAGATTTCACCCAGGATGACTAAGGGCATGCTGTACACCATCTCAGCTGCAGATGTATTGAAATCCTTCTTAGGTGCAGTTTGTATGCCCAGGAGGACCCACAGCAGCTCATCTATCAGTTGCGCCCTGAGAGTCTGGCCATGAGGGTTGATTTGAGGTGCCTATGGAACCTCCAGTCTGTTGGCTTGTGGGTGATATGTCATTGTCTGGTGGAGATGGGATGGGACCGGAGATGGGACCGGAGAAGGAGTCACCCAGTACTAAGGAGTAACAGAATGCATCCTTGTACTTACAAGATAAGAGAGACATTGATGGATTGAGAGGCAGGAAACTAGCAGGGAAAGGATAGCAACAGTTTTAGTCATTGGACAAGTAATGATATGATGATGTTCTAAGCACATATCCAAGGGTATAAAAAATCACCATTTTGCTGATAACGGCAGAATGCATTCTCCGACTAACTTTGTTAGTCGCAAGTGTTACAATCCGGTAATAAAGAACAAAGAACCCTGATTTCGACTCAGCCTGGTGTTTGTCTCACTCATTCATGAACAAAGCAGACCTAACAGTACCTAGGGCATTGGCTAAGGCTGTCCATAAACTGGAGGTAAGTTGGGCTCCTCTTTTGGAGGTGAGATGTTCTCGGACCCCAAAGTGTATCACCTAGTTTTGTTTTGCAGGGCCCTCGTACACATCTCAGTGGATACGTCAGGTAATGGGACTGCTTTGGGCAGTCGAATGGTCCTCAATAGTGAGCAGGTATTGGGCACACCGTGACACCGGTAGTGGGCCAACACTGTCCACATGTATGTGGCTGAACCTTCACCGTGTTGGTTTGAAAGTCTGGAGAGGGGCCTTAACATGCGTCTGGATCTTAGCAGACTGACTTTGTGTGCAAGTCCTTGCCCACTGGCTGACCTCTTATCGGAAGCCATGCCAGATGAATCAGTCAGCTCCCATTCTGGGGTGTGCTAGATTGTGGACATGTTGAAAATTTGTCTGATTGGGTGTGGCTTACTGGTAGCTGAGTCACACAAATGGTTCATTTCACCTGAGCTGATTGGGACGCCCTCCAGCCGCAAGCCGGTTACTGCAGTCCGATAAGCAGGGATGTCGGGATCCGCTTGTTGTTCTTCCATGTAGTCGATGGCTGGGGTGGGGGCATGAATGGCAGAAATGGTAGGTCGGAACAATGTGTCAGCCACCACATTGGATTTTCCCGCGATGTGACTAATGTCGGTGGAGAATTCTGAAATATAAGAAGGAGTCTCTGTTGCCTGGCTGGCCATGGATCTGAAACTTTGCTGAAAGCAAAAATAAGTGACTTATGGTCAGCAAAGTTCTGGAATTTCCTGCCTCTAGGAAATATTGAAAATGCCTCACTGCCAGGTACAGAGCCAACAGTTCGTGGTCGAACGCACTGTATTTCAGTTCTGGCAGCTGGAGGTGCTTACTAATAAAGGGTAGTGCTGCCATTGTCCATACACAAGCTGCTCAACAACAACCCCACCACTGTATTGGAGGCATCCACAGTGAGGGTTGTTGGGCATCAGGCCTAGGGTGCACCAATAACATTGCATTGGCCAGAGAATCCTTAGTAGATTGGAAAGCCTCAGTTGCCTCATTCGTCCATGTAATGTCTTTCTTGTGACTGTAAATGAGGGAGAATAATGGCCTAATGATGTGGACTGCTGCCTGTATGAATTGGTGGTAAAAATTAATCATACCAAGAAGTCAATAGTCTCACAGCCAAACTGGCATTTTTCTGGGTTAATGGTCAACCCATACTCACTCAGGGAAGTGCACAAAAGTCTTAAGTGAGTAGCATGTTCGACGTGGTCACGGCTAGCTATCAGAATATCATCGAGATAGATGAAAACAAATTTGAGATCCTGGCCCACTGCGTCCATTAACCTCTGAAAGGTTTGAGCTGCATTTTATAATCCAAAAGGCATCCAGAGAATCTCAAAAAGTCCACAGTGGGTGATAATGGCAGTGGACCGGGATTTGACGATAGTCCTGGATTAAGTCAACTTTTGAAAATATTCAATCCCCCTGAAGGTTAGTGGTGAAGTCTTGTATGTGGGTGGCCAGATACCTACAAGGCGAGGTGGCATCGATGAGGCGTCGGTAGTCTCCACATGGCCTCCACCCTCCTGATGCTTTGGGCATCCTGTGGCGCGGAGAGGCCCATGGACTGTCAGACTGCTGCACAATGCCAGGCTCCTCCATTTTATGGAATTCCTCCCTTCCCAGGTGGCAGGCAGCATGTCCTGGCATGGAGGGGAGGTCCCTTAGTGAGGATCTGGTGCCACACCACATGTTTGGGTGTTGTAGAGGTGAAATGTTTCATTGTAATAGAAGAAAACTCAGCAATAATGCATGCAAACACATTGTCAGCAGCAGTTATAGAATGTAGGTGTGGGCCAGTGAGTCTAGTGCCACTGAGTGAAAGGGATCGGAAAGTCTTTGAGTGGACCAGCCTCTGTCCCTTAATGTCCACCAGTAGAGTGGCCTTGGAGGAAGTCGGCCCCCAGAAGTGGCTGTTGAACAGATGCCAAAGTGAACCTTCAGGTAAAATGGCAGTTGCCAAAATGGTGCGGGTGCTGAAGGTGCGTATGTTTGAATTATTGGCCCATCTTTTGGTTCCGGGCGCCAGAGGTGGAGGGGGTAAGGACACTGACTTCAGCCCCAGTGTCAACCAGGAACTGACATCCCGACATGGAGTCTCGTATATGAAACAGACTTTGACATAGGTCGGGTCTGGCACTTCCCTGTAATGTGCAGGGCGAGCAGCATTGATGGGCCTCTGAACCCCAACGTTGGTGATAAAGACAGTAGGTCTCACCCGTGGGGTCTGTCACTCAGGTGGTTGGTTGGTTGGTCGATCAGTCAGTCAGTGGTCTTCCTGGCTGGTCACTGTTGTTGAGGCACCATCACCTGTTCCAGCATAGTGCCGGTATCTCCCTTCGCCACCCACAACATGTCCACTTGGGCAGCTACCTTTCTGGGGTCATTGAAATCCACTTCTGTGATGAGCAGCTGGATGTCTTCAGGCAGCCACTCTAGAAAGATCTGCTGAAACAGTGGGCAAGAGGTGTGGCTTCATGAGGGAGGAAGGGGCCCTGTACCTCAAACCGTCTATATGCAACAGTCGGACCATGAGCTCGCGCTTCGAGAGCCTGAAGGTACAGGTTAGTAACTCCTTGATGGCCACATACTTCCCTTGCTCTGGGGGCTGCTGAAGCAAGTTAGTGGTCTGGGCCATGGTGTCCTGGTTAAGGGGACTTACTACGTGGTAGTAGTGCGTATCGTCGGCAGAGATCTGGCGATTGGTGAAGTGTGCCTCGGCTTGCTGGAACTACACCTGTGGCTGCAATGTCCAGAAGCTCGACAGTTTGGTCTTCCATTTTGATATCCAGTGTTGGGTCCAAAAACGCCATTTGGACCCTTCGGGGTCACCACTGTAGTGTGTCTCAAGGTTCTAGCTCGGAAATAAGACAAACACAACAAGGAGTGCACTTGACACCGATTTAATGAACTGGCTCTTTTCTTTTGTATAATCAGGCTGACCTTGGCTGCCATGTGACCGACGGCTCTGATTGGTGTCCACACGACCTGCCGTCGGGTGATTGGCTGGATCGGCCATTTTACTGCGGCATCATTGACGGGCATGCTTTGAGCTGCCCTGGGCGCTGATCGGCCCTTTCATGATCCGTCGCCGGCAATTAGCTGGCTGAGTCCATTTTGCAGCAACCTATTGGGAACAAGCCATTGACTCCTCATGCAGCCCACTCAATCGCTGTGTTCAAACAGCATCTTCTGTGTCGGCTTGCAGCAATGGCCGTGAGCTGCTACAGTACCAGTTAAAGGCTGCAAGGTCATCTAAAAGGGAAAGTATATTGTGGCTGCAGCAGTTGCCTACACTTTAGCAGGAAATTAATCTGACCTGAAAAAGATAAAAGAATGACACAGCATAGCTCAGGGAATTTTGGGGAAAGAAAGTTGACATCCTTATCAGTCTGTGTATTAATGTAACAGTGGAGGTGAATGACAGGAAATGAATGGATTGTAATGTGGGCATACATTCAGAGCCAGCTCTTCAGCGCTTGACGTCCTGCTTTGCGGAAACTGCCAAAATGTTTGGCCTGGAAGTCAGCCTGAAGAAAACTGAGGTCCTCCATCAGCCAGCTCCCCACCATGACTACCAGCCCCCCCACATCTCCATCGGGCACACAAAACTAAAAACGGTCAACCAGTTTACCTATCTCGGCTGCACCATTTCATCAGATGCAAGGATCGACAATGAGATAGACAACAGACTCGCCAAGGCAAATAGCGCCTTTGGAAGACTACACAAAAGAGTCTGGAAAAACAACCAACTGAAAAACCTCACAAAGATAAGCGTATACAGAGCCGTTGTCATACCCACACTCCTGTTCGGCTCCGAATCATGGGTCCTCTACCGGCACCACCTACGGCTCCTAGAACGCTTCCACCAGCGTTGTCTCCGCTCCATCCTCAACATCCATTGGAGCGCTCACACCCCTAACGTCGAGGTACTCGAGATGGCAGAGGTCGACAGCATCGAGTCCACGCTGCTGAAGATCCAGCTGCGCTGGATGGGTCACGTCTCCAGAATGGAGGACCATCGCCTTCCCAAGATCGTATTATATGGCGAGCTCTCCACTGGCCACCGTGACAGAGGTGCACCAAAGAAAAGGTACAAGGACTGCCTAAAGAAATCTCTTGGTGCCTGCCACATTGACCACCGCCAGTGGGCTGATAACGCCTCAAACCGTGCATCTTGGCGCCTCACAGTTTGGCGGGCAGCAGCCTCCTTTGAAGAAGACCGCAGAGCCCACCTCACTGACAAAAGGCAAAGGAGGAAAAACCCAACACCCAACCCCAACCAACCAATTTTCCCTTGCAACCGCTGCAATCGTGTCTGCCTGTCCCGCATCGGACTGGTCAGCCACAAACGAGCCTGCAGCTGACGTGGACTTTTTTACCCCCTCCATAAATCTTCGTCCGCGAAGCCAAGCCAAAGAAAAAAAAAATGTGGGCATGGAAATTTTATGAATAAGGTGTAATTCAGAGGTAAAAAAACATTGGTCTCCAAAATTCCAGATGCTATCCCAGAGATCTTGTTAGAGGAAAAGTAAAACAGAAGGCCTGAAGTCTCTTCAAATGGGCACTATGTTGGAAGAGATAGCTGTGAATCTCAGTGTCTGGAATAAAGCCGAAAAGATCTGCACGCATTGCCAATCAAGTTCGTTAAGTTCTAGGTCTGTTCATGGGCACTGATTGCATCTTCAGATAGCCCAACAACTTCACTGTCACCTTCAGGCACTGTTCCATTCACCAACAACAACTGCCCAAATCCCACCACCCGATCCATCTCAAAACCTCACTGTCACATTTGTGGCCCGAAATGTGAAGTTAATAAAACATTAAACACAAGTTTTATCATGTAAACTTCTTAGAGTCTTTATTCTCCCGTTTCCTTTGTTCTCCTGCTTGTGCTCTTATCTCTCTCTCATACCACGTGACTTCCGGTACATCTCATACATATTCATTATCATGACATCCCTCCTTTAATCAGAAATAAACTTTACCTTCAATTACCAATATCCCTCGGAAACCTACAAACATCGTAGCTAATGGTAATACTATAACTCAACTACATAAAATTTACTTCCTACAGCACTCATACATGCACTTTATGATATAAGATTAAAATATTGTCCCAAAGTTCTTATTAAAACTATGGTACAAAGTCTTCGTATCGTTTGGGCACTTTTCGGTTTCGTTTCGGCCTGCCTGCGATATTGTCGTCGCTTCTTGGTTGTTCACTCTCAGCGTCGGACATACTGCTCGCCACGGCTTCGAGTGTTTCTGGCGCTCTAGTCACTTCATCAGGAGTGCTGGTAACTGCCTCTGGAACATCATCAGGTCTCTCAGTTTCAGCATCTCGTATTGGCCTTTCAACCTCTTCGCTCGATGTATCTCTGGACTGGTACCTTTTTACACCTGATACATTTCTCTTATACAGGACTCCAGTCGGAGACTTGACTGTCACCATACTGCCACTTCTGGATACGACAGTATAGGGTTGATGGTAATAAGGTGTGTCTAGCTTACCACCAGTTTCATGCCTCACTAGAACATTATCTCCTGGCATGATGTCTGAGTACTTCGCTCCACGTTTCGAATCTGTGTACAGCTTTGCTGCACCTTTCTTTTCAGCATCGTGGTCCCTCATCTCCTGGTCGTCTCGGATTTCCTTTATTTCTGGTATTTTTGTGCGGATTTTTCTCCCAAAAAATGCTTCTGCTGGACTTTTTCCAGTGGTTGCATGAGGCGTTGCTCAATAGACAGCCACATAAGATAGCAATGCTTCTCGCCAATTTTGTCCTTCAGCGTGTGCAATCCTCAATCGTTTTCCAATGGACTGATTTTGTCTCTCTACTTCTCCGTTGGCTTGCGGCCATTTCGGAGTTACTTTATGATGGTGGATACCTGTGGTCCTCATGTATTCCGCAAATGTCTCTGAAATGAATTGTGGACCATTGTCAGAGTATAGCGTAACAGGTAATCCATATCTTGCGAATATCTCTGCTAACGCTTGTATTGTTTTTTCAGTGGTTGTGGACTTCAACACCACGTACTCATAGTATCTGCTGTAGTAATCTATCACTACCATAATTGATTCACCCGTCGGTAAAGGTCCAAGAAAATCAACAGCTACGTCGATCCATGGTCCTGTCGGGAGTTGCGTACTCCGGATCGGTTCTGGCGGATTACTCCTACTTGTGATTTGACATCCGTGACAAGTTTTAACAAATTTCTCTGCATCTTTATCACAACCTGGCCACCATACCTTGGTCCTGAGGTTTTGCTTGGTACCAACAATACCTAGGTGTCCTTCATGCGCTAAGGATACGATCTTCAGTCTCAATCTTTGCGGTATCACCAATCTGCAACCTCTTAATACACACTGTCCGATGCAACAAAGTTCGTCTCTAATGGGAAAGTAAGCCTTGTGAGTACACTTGTCCCATTGTCCACTCTGTATGCATTCTCTTACTTCCCTGAGTTCTGGATCACGTTCGGATTCTCTCTCGACTTCCTTCGTAGTCACAGCTTTCGGTGTCGACTGAATAGCTACGAAGCGTACAAAGCTCTCTGTTTCTGTTCCCAATTCTGACTTGGATTGTGGACCTCCATCCTTCACCAATCTGGACAGCGGATCAGCAATGTTTGCTTTCCCTGCAATGTGGATTACTTTATATTTGTAGGGTTGTAGTCTGAGTACCCATATCTCTATTCTGGCACATGGTTTGGATCTAGGTGCATAGATCACCTCTAATGGCTTATGATCTGTGATGAGTTCAAATTCAATGCCGTATAAATATGCATGGAACCTCTCACAGGCCCATATAAGTCCGAGTGCTTCTTTCTCTGTCTGAGAGTATCTTCTTTCCACATCTGATAACGATCTGCTGGCATAGGCAATGATTCTTGGTCCTCCATCATGCATCTGGGCCAACACGGCTCCTAAACCAACCGGGCTGGCATCCGCTATGACTTTGGTTGATGCTGCCGGATCGTAATATCCAAGAGTTTTTGCATCTGTCAGGCTTTGCTTCAGCGCTGTGAACGCTTTCTTCTGCTCAGATCCAAAATGAAATGGTACACCTTTCCTGGTTAGTTTCCTTAGTGGTTCTGCTACTGTAGCGAAATTAGGAGTGAACTTTGCACAAAAATTAACCAATCCCAGGAAACTCCTCACCTCTGTTGCGTTCTGAGGTGCACGTGCCTCTGCAATAGCTTTCACCTTGGCCTCTGCTGGGTTTAGTCCTTCCCATGTAAGTCTGTGTCCCATGAAGTCCATTTCTGACACACCGAACTGGCACTTGTTTCCATTCACGGTAAGGCCTGCCTCCTGTAGTCTAGATAGTACACGCCTCAACCGTTTGTCATGCTCCTCCTTCGTTGGTGCATGGACTATGATGTCATCAGAAATGTTGGCAACTCCAGGAATGCCTTGAATCACTCGATGGATTTCATACTGGTAGATCTCCGAAGCTGCATTAATTCCAAATGATAGTCTCTTGTAACGATACAATCCACAGTGAGTCACAAATGTTGTCACATCTCGGGAACCTGGATCCAGCTCTAATTGATGATAGCCCCATTTCAGATCAATTTTTGAGAATACCTTGCTGGTAGTTAGTTCTTGAAGTATTTCCTCCACTGTTGGTATAGGGTGTCGTTCTCTAATTATAGCTTCATTGGCCATTCTCATGTCAACACATAATCTTATGTCACCCTTTGGTTTGGGCACAATCACTACGGGACTGACCCATTGTGTCGAATGTTCCACCGGTTCAATAATGTCTTGTTCGATCAATTCTTTAATTTTGGCTTCGACTTTCCCACGAAGTCCAAACGGAGTTCGGCGCATTGGTTGTGCCTTGGGTTTGACCGTTTCATCTACCGCTAGCTTCAATTGTCGACCTTTCAGCTTTCCTACTTCTTAGAAGACTGCGGGGAATTCTTGCTTCATATCCTTGTATGACTGAATTGAATTGACACAAGCTCCAATATGAAGTATTGCCAGGTCTTGTGCTTTTCTTCTACTCAGCAATGGTTCTCCCCTCTCTTCTATGACCATAAACTCTGCTTTGGTGTACTTATCTCCAGCTTCAACAGTTGCAGTAAAACATCCAATGGTCTGCAATGGCTTGGTTGCTATGTATGGATACAGTTTCTTGGAACACTTCTTTGAGGTACAGATGATCTTTTTCCTTTTCAACTTCTCCCATAAATGTCGATCAATCACATTACTGTCACTGCCTGAGTCTACAATGACCTGCACTGTCACTCCACCAATGATCACTGGGACCTTCTCATGATGTACTTCATTCAAAGTAAATTGGTAACAACTCTGTTCCTCCTGGGTATCATCATCGTCACCGTCTATCTGGCGAATGGTATCTTTCTTTCCAGGATATTTTCCTTTCCCCCAGGCTTTGCCTTTGGAAGTTGTACTCTTCCTCTTCTTGTCTGCATTGGATTTGCTTTGGCACTTCTTTGCAAAGTGGTCCTTACCTCCACACTTTCTGCAAACTTTGCCTTTGGCCAGGCAATATGGGTCTTTTCCAAAGTGACCTCGGTTTCCACATCGATAACAGTCCACGTCCTGTGTCGACGTATATCTTGGCTGGTTATGGCGATGTGAGAGTCTCTTAATTTGCTGGCTTGAGTTGTCTCTCAGGGTCATGGTATGAAATTGCCCTTCAACAGCCTCTAATGCAGCAGCAATGGTTAAAGCATCGGTGAGTTCCAACTCACTCCCTCTTTCCAGTAGACGTCTTCTGAGTTTATCTGATCTGCAGTGCTGTACGACTTGATCCAATAATTGGTTGTCCAAATCAGCTGGCATGTAATTGCATCCAACAGCTAGCTGGCATAGTCTCGTCACGTACTGAGCAATTGTCTCTTCTTGTCTCGTTCTCCGAAACAAATGGCGTTGAAATGTAGCATTCGGTGTCACTACATAGTGTACATTTAATGCATCTACTGCTTTCCGGTACTCATCCTTTCTTCCAGTTTTCAAAAGTGTCTTAAATGTTTCCCGAACTGCGGGTCCAGCAGTGAAAAGAAGTAACGCCCTCCTCTGCGCTTTTTGTTCAACTGTACCGGTATCTAGAAATAGGCCACGACTGTCGGCGTAGGATTCAAATTCTTCCAGCCATGCCTTCCACTTCACACTTACAGTGCTTGCATCACCAGTCGGGACAAAATGAGCAATTCCACTATGCGTTAGAAAGTCACCGTCTGCCCCAGCAATGAGGAAATATTCCAGCCCCAAAAGCACTGAGTCAAAGAGAAAATTCTTATCACCTTGAAGTTCTCTGTTTAATCCTCTGTAATCTTGTTTAGTCTTTAATTTTCTTCAAGCTTCTTTCATCCTTGTCGCCAATGTCACATTTGTGGCCCGAAATGTGAAGTTAATAAAACATTAAACACAAGTTTTATCATGTAAACTTCTCAGAGTCTTTATTCTCCCGTTTCCTTTGTTCTCCTGCTTGTGCTCTTATCTCCCTCTCATACCACGTGACTTCTGGTACATCTCATACATATTCATTATCATGACACTCACCAGCACACATCAGCCAACAACATGTCTTAACCAGGACTCATTATCACCAAGACTCATAGGTTCCACCACATCCACGCACATTTAACATTTGCTTTGAGTCTCACAAACACCCCAGGGCTTGCATTCATTCAACTACGACTACCACATCATCCATTCATGTCCATGGTTCTCTTCCTTCTACAGGGAAAAGTGGCTCAAAACCTACATAATCTGAGTATTATTTAAATTGATTTACAACACAATAGAAGTTGATTCCGCCCTTTGAAACCCATGTCGTCAATGCCACCCAATTAACGTTCCAATCTCGTGCATTTTTGGCAGGTGAGAAGAAACAGGAGCACCTGGGGAAAATCCATGCAGGTTACATGGCGAATGTACAAACTCCTCACAGAGAATGCCAGATTTAAACCAGGTCCCCGCATTAACCACCCAAAGTAGATCGATATATCTAGATGTCATAGAACCCATGGATGTTTGGATAGAAATCATCACAGTCCCTTCAACACCATTGTGTCAAAATCCAGGAATTTGCTTCTCCCCTGCATGGGCTACAGCCATTCAAGAATGTTACTCGCCACCCAGGCATCTAAGCACGGCCAAAGAATGTAGATTTGGCTGGAGTTGTGCACATTTCGTGCACAATCTCCTTCTGAGTAACTTCCATAGGTCACAGTGAATGACAAACTGTGAGATGCAAAAAAATATTTCCAGCTCCATTACAGAAGGATGGAGGGATAAATAGCCCATTGGCATGGTCTCCATAGCAAGGTGATCTTGGTCCCAATAAGAAACTACGGCTTTACTGCAGAAAGTGGGAGATTTCAATGAGGTCATCCTTAAACCTCCAATATAAACTTTGCAGAAACGGACATTTTATTAATGTTCAGGATCTGGGTTTTACTGACAACCCATAATTTATGGCTCATCCCAGTTCCCTCTCAAGAACGCGATGCTGAACTATCCAACTGCAGTCTTTCTGGTGTCAAGTGACAGTTCTGCCACAGTACCGTTAGGAAGAGAGTTCAATTATTTCCAAGTCAAGATAGTGTGCAACAAGGATAGAGGCCTGCAGGTGATGATGTTAGAATTATGGAATACAACAGCACAGAAACAGGCCATTCATCCCATTTAATCTGTGCCAAACTATTATTCTGCCTTGTCCCAGTGACTAGCACCCAGACCATAGCCCTCATAGCCCTCCCAACCACATAACTATCCAAATTTTTCTTACGTTTCAAAATCGAGCCTGCATTCACCACTTCAGATGGCAGCTTGTCCCACGCTGAAGAAGTTCCCCTTAATGTTCCCTTTCAACATTCACCTTTCACCATTAACTCGTGTCCTCTAGATCTTGTCTCATCTAACCTCTGTGGAAAAAAATCCTGCTTGCACTTACTCTACCTAAATTCCTTACAGTTTTGTATACCTTTGTCAAGTCTCCCCTCAGTCTTCTACTCTCCAGGGAATAAAGTCTTAACTTGTAATGCACCATCAATCACTCAGGAGACTATTGCAGAGAAACCAATAGGCTTTAATTCACTTGAGAACATTGCATATCCCTACTGTTCAGTTGTCCTGCACTGAGTTGCAGGGAGCTGTGGAACAGTCACCTCTATACAGGACCCTGTGGGGAGGGGTCACAGGTACAAATGGCCAATAGGCGCATTCACCCCTTAACCATATAACCATATAACCATTTACGGAGCGGAAACAGGCCATGTTGGCCTTTCGAGTCCGCACTGGTTCACTGATTTTGTGCGTCCCGTTCTTCTTCTTCTTAACCAGGGTCTCAATATCTCTTGTTTTTAAAAAGAATCCAGCGGGGTGGAGGAACTTACAAAGTTGCACGTTTACAATTTAAAAGTCATAATTTCAGCCTATCAGGCAGTCGGTCATTCGCTGAGACCATTGTAGAACCAATTGCGGCTGCGGTGGAGCAGTGGAGTCCTGAACTGACTCGGGCGCCTGTTTGTATCCATGAGTATTATGCTGGTGGGTGGGCACCATGCTTGGTGTATCCTCCCTCGGGGCGGAGACAGGTGATGGAAATGATGTCCTCGTGTCTATTCGGATATGCCATGTTGGCATATTGGGGGTTGGCATGGAGAAAGTGTTCTTTCAACCAATGGGTCAGACTTATGGTTCCCTACATGCCTCTAGAGCAGGATGGGCCCCGGGAACGTCAGTCATACTGGTAGTGTGGTCCCTGTCGCAAATTTCCTGGGGAAGGAAAACATACGTTCTTGTGGTGTAGCATTAGTGGCCGTGCACAGCAGGGACCTGATAGAATGGAGGGCCTCAGGGAGAACCTTCTGCCAGCAGGAGGCTGGGAAGCCCTTTGACTGCAAGGCCAGGTGGATTGTCTTCCAGACCATAGTATTCTCCCTCTCCACTTACCCATTACTCTGGGTATTGTAACTAGTAGTCCTGCTTGTGGCAATGCCTCTGGCCAACAGGTACTAGCACAGCTCGTCACTCATAAAGGAAGGCCCCCGGTCACTGTGGATATATCTGGGGAAGCCAAATAGAGTGAGAGGCTGTGCAGGGCCTTGATGACTGGCAGCAGACATGTCCGAGCAGGGGATGGCAAATGGAAAGCAGGAGTATTCGTCAATAATGTTAAGGAAGTATATGTTACGGTCGGTGGAGGGCAGGGGTCCTTTAAAGTCAACACTGAGTTGCTCGAAGGGACGAGTGGCTTTATTAAGTTGTGCCATGTCTGGTTGGTCGAAATGCACTCAGCACAGACCTGGCAGTTCTTTGTCATGGTCCTGATCTTGTCAATGGAAAACGGCAGGTTGCGCGCTTTGACAAAGTGAAAGAACCTGGTGACTCCAGGGTGACAGAGATCATTATGGAGGTTTTGGAGTTAGTCAATCTGGGTCTTGGCACAAGACCCATGGGACAGGACATTTGGTGGCTCGTTAAGTTTCCCCAGCCAGTATAAGATGTCTGAACAGGTGAATAATTCTATTCTCCACCACAGTATTTTATTGTTTTTGGCATCAATGCCACACTGCCTTGA
This sequence comes from Narcine bancroftii, assembly GCF_036971445.1. Lineage (NCBI taxonomy): Eukaryota > Metazoa > Chordata > Chondrichthyes > Torpediniformes > Narcinidae > Narcine > Narcine bancroftii. The sequence continues at coordinate 11,955,383 of NC_091469.1, read as the reverse complement.
CAATGCCTTGGGCCTCTTATTCGAATGAGGAGTGTTGAATCAGGGGGCCCTGCAGGGTGCATGAAAAAAATGCGACGGGCCTGTCAGCCTAGTTAAGAGTGGCTGCCAGGGCAAAGTCTGACACTTGCTTTCCATCTGAAAATGGGTGCATTTGTCCACAGTGTGCATCGTGGCTTTGGCGATGTCAGACTTGATGTGGTTGAAGGCTGCACGAGCCTCCTCCACCTGGGGAAGGGCGTAGTTTTGATAAGGAGGCGGGCCTTGTCCGCATAATTGGTGACCTACTGAGCATGATAGGAGCAAACCCAAGGCACCTCTTCAGGGCCTTGAGGCTGTGTGGGAGGGGAACAGTTGTATGTGGTCTGGGTCTGGACCAACGATGCCATTATCCACGACACAGCCAAGGATGGCCAGGTGAGTTGTGCAGAATACACACTTGGCCTTGTTGCACATCAGATTAAGGAGCTTGGCTGTCTTGAGAAATCTCTAGAGATTGTCATCATGGCCTTGCAGATCGTGGCCGCAAATGGTGATCTTGTCGAGATACGGGAAAGTGGCCCACAACTCATGCTGATCCATCATATGGTCCACCTCCCACTGGAAGACCAAGATGCCGTTCATTGCACCAAAAGGGACCCGTAGGAAGTAGGAGAAGCTGCCATCTGCCTCGAACGCTGTATACTGGCAGTCCTCTGGGCGGATGAGTAGATCCGATACTGGTCAATTTGGCTGACCATGTCGACAATTCATGGAAGGGGGTATGTGTCCAAATGAGTATATCTATTGGTGATCTGACTGTAGTCAATGACCATTCTATTCTTTTCCATGTTCTGCACTACCACTACCTGCACTCTCCAAGTGCTATTGCTGGCTTCAATAACCCCTTGCTTAAGTCCATAAATATTTGTGTATAATGCATTCCGTGTATAATGTGACCCCCCCCCCCATTTGTGAGGGGAAAAAGGTGGAAAAATTTTACCCCTGTGTATAATATGACCCCACCCTCCACTCACCCGCCTGAGTCATGCTGGCATCTCTCTGCCCGCTCGCCCTCCCGCCTGAGTCATGCTGCCATCTCTCACGACCCCCCCTCCCCTCACTCACCTGAATCATGCTGGCGTTTCTCCGCTCACTCGCCCACCCGTCCGCCTGATTTGCGATGTCGTCTCTCACAAACCACCCCCCCTCCCCTCACCTGCCCAATTCACGATGTCGGCTCTCACGACCCGCCTCCCCTCACCCGCCTGAGTTGCACTGGTGTCTCTCTGGCCCGAGTCGCGAGTTGCAGAAATATTTTTAAAAATTTTACTCCCGTGTATAATGCGACCCCCCCGCCCCTATTTTTGAAGGGAAAAAGAGAGAATTTTTTTTCACATTATCTCGAATATTTACAGTAAGTGCTGTACCTCCACCTGGATGAAGGCCCTGTCCCTGCCGCTGTACCATCTGGTTTTACTGGTGACGGGTTTGCAGTCGGGTGATGTTGGCGAATAGTGTGGAGAGCCCGCAAGTTGTGCATGATGAGCGGTTAGGTTGGTGAACGTGTATGGCGGGGGTTTGCTATCGAATTGCTGATTATGAATAGTGAGGGGTGGATGGGGCCCATCAAATGCCATTGCCATGCTTTAAGGTGACATTGAAAATCAAGTCCCAACAGTGCAGCAGTGCAGAGCTCCAACATTACCATCAGAATAAAGTTGACATATACAGTACCTTGCACTGTAAAAGTCATAAAACAGAAACTCCAAACATCCACTTTAAATGACTTGGATGCCAGGGAGACCTTCTGGCTCACCGGCAGTACTATGAGAGAGAGGCTCTGCACCATGTACGGATTTATAAAACTCTCCATGCTCCCGCTATCAAACAAACAACTTGTCACGTAGCCGTTTATCTTGATGTCCATCATCACCCTGGCAAGTTGGTACGGACTGTCCTAGTTGAGGGTAATGGAGGATAGGGTCGAGTCGCTGCATATCGCCGCAGTAGAAGGTGACAGCGCCCAAGATGGCAGCCCCAAGGACCTGCATGCAATGTTGCTGGATCCGGAAGATGGCAGCCTCGGCAGTCCACACATAGCTCAGCTGAGTCCTGAAGGTGCTTTCCACGATGGCAGCCCCCATGGATCGCATGTAGCGCTACTGGCCCCGGGTGATGGCAGTGCTGCAGAAAACGGCCCCCATGATCTGCAAGTGGCATTGCTAGGAATGGTTTTGGACTTACGCACTTTGGCGTAGTGGCCTTTCTTTCCACAACTGGAGCAGATCGAATTCTTCACTGGGCAGTGTTTCCTCTGGTGCTTGCCCAAGCCACAGAAGTAGCACTTTGGGGGCTCCCAGAACACCACATCTGTGGTTGGGCTGTTACCATTACGGGTTGAGAGTGTCGGGAAGGTTTGGTGGAGCACTGCTGCTATAGTCCAGACATTAGTGGAGTGGAGGGGTGCTGGCGTGACCCAGGATGGCTGTGACCAGGGTGACCAGGTGGTGGCCGCGTTGTCGGTCAAGTCGGCCTCCATGTTCTGGAGAGCCACCTCCAATGTACCTGCCAATTCAATTGCTCTCTGCAGGCTGAGTTCCCCTTGCTCCAAAAGTCTCTGTCATATGTAATTCGACTTGATCCCCAGGATGTAGGCATCCCAGATCAGGTCCTGTATATACTCCACAGTGGACTCAGCTTTGCAAAATGGCAGTTGCCAAAATGGTGTGGGTGCTGAAGGTGCGTATGTTTGAATTATTGATCCATCTTTTGGTTCCGGGCGCCGGAGGTGGAGGGGGGAAGGACACTGACTTCAGCCCCAGTGTCAACCAGGAATTGACATCCCGATATGGAGTCTCGTATATGAAACAGACTTTGACATAGGTTGGGTCTGGCACTTCCCTGTAATGTGCAGGGCGAGCAGCATTGATGGGCCTCTGAACCCCAGCGTTGGTGATAAAAACAGTAGGTCTCACCAGTGGGGTCAGTCACTCAGGTGGTTGGTTGGTTGGTCGATCAGTCAGTCAGTGGTCTTCTTGGCTGGTCACTGTTGTTGAGGCACCATCACCTGTTCCAGCAGAGTGCCTGCTGAGTGCTCGCAGGGCCTGGAAATATTTGGCGTTTGACTCACCGGGTTGTTGCTTTCTGGTCACTAGAAGGTGTCAAGCATAGACAATGTTGATTGTGCAGGTATTGCCCTTTGAGGGTGTCCATGGCCTCCTGGTATGTTGTGGCACCCCTGATCAAGGAGTAAACCAGGGTACCAACCTGGGTGTGCAGTACTTGCAGTTTATCAGTTTCTGATTACACAATGGTAGAGGAGGCCTACAGGAATGCCTCAAAACAGTGCAGCCAGAGTTTGATGCCTCTGAGGGTTGATTTCCAGTTTTTCTGGTTTGAGGATCCGCTCCATTGTAGAAAACTTCAAGTGAATTAAATTGATGCACCATCGATCACTGAGGAGACTATTATGAAGAAACCAAGTGGTTTTAATTCACTTGAGAACATCTCATATCCCTACTGTTCAGCTGTCCTACACTGAGTTGCCATAGCCCCTTTAATATAGGAGCCTGTGGGGAGGGGCCAAAGGTAGAACCAGCCAATAGGCATGTTTGACCAGATAATTATACATTACAGTGGTTTACCACAACTTGTTTAATGTTTCACTGTGTCTCAGTTCCTCAAGTCCAATCAACGTCTTCCCCTCATATTATCTTCCTCCTTTATACGGTTTTCACCTGGACTGGAGCTCAAAATTAGATCCAAATTGCCAGATTGTCTGAGGTTGCAGCTCAGACAAAGCATTTTCATTTCTCTCTTTTGGTCTTATGCATGGGAAGTTTAAACATGAGGTGATGGACTCTGATGCACAGCACAATCTGCTGGGGGAACTCAGCAGGCCAAGCAGTGGGAGAAAAAAGAATGGTCAACGTTTTGAGTCAACCCCCTTTATCGAAACTAGTTAAACGTAGCAAAGAAGCCAGTATAAAGAGGAAAGGATGGGACAGGGGCCCCATATGGGATTAGTGGGTTAGGCAGAGGTGAAACATGATGAACAGAGGCAGAGGATCGGGAGATGCCAGACAAAGGGGGAGAGATGCAAGAAAATCAAATTGATCAGGCAGAGGAAGGTGATTTGTACAGTGGGTGATGAGAAGACAAAGTCTGCCAGTAGCTAGAATCTAATAGGTAGAGAAGACGAGAATGGTGGTATAAGAGGCATTGACAATGTTTTTTTCAGCATTGCTCCCACAAGGACTCTGCTCAAAGTTTATACAACCCCTTACAAGTTTGCAGTCAAGTTTTGGTTTCTTCCATACTTTTACCGACTACGTAAAAAAAACATTTAAAAATTATATTTAATGAGGGGAAAAGAAAAAAAAAATGTGCTGTGGCTCCTGTTAAGAAGGGCTGGTATCGAAGGGGGAACCAAAGGGGGATTCTTGTGTCTCTCATGATGACAAAAGGGTTTCTACTTCTATTGCTCATCAGGGAACTGTTTCCTCGTCATTTTCAACATTCAAGTGTTCAAATAGATTATAATTTTCATCACATTGGCTTGGTTTGAAGTAAGATAGAGTGTTTGCAATTGTGCTTTGCAATGAAGAGACGTGAAACCACTAGATTCAATTTACATGCGTTACTGCTGGTCCCATGCCTGCGGAAGGTGTGGGCAAAAATACGGTGGCCCCAACACAATTCTAAATGGGCAAGAACAACCGATTGTAGCAGCTGTTTACACCTCCTTTTGTTAGTTGATCCTCGCGCGTCCTGGAACAGCAGTGAAAATTTCAACACAGTAAAAACAGCAGTAAAAAAAGTTTTCAAAACATGTAGCAATGGTGATTTACACTCCCATCCCATACATGGGATACCACAGACACCAAAGTCCTTTTCATATTTGGCACAGAGGCCAGTCAGTCCATATACTTGGGGTTGGGCCTGCAAACATGACCAGCTCGTGTTCGATATAGCCCATCGGATGAGGTGGAAGGCTATGGCAAATTCTCCTCTGCTGTGGACTCAGAATAAGTGTCGTTGGTTTCTATGGCTTTAGCTGGAGACCATTCCTCAACCCAGGGGTTCCTTTCCAGGCCATCTGGATTTGTGTGGCCTCTGAGGTGTTCTGTCCCATGGGAAACTCTCCATCCAGGTTAACGGGTGGTGAAGTAAAGGTTGAGTTGGATTGTAGCGGGGGCAGCTCACATGCTGGAAGGATGTGGCATTGGTTCCTCTGGTACTCCTTCTCCCCTTGGATGATATGAAATATGATCATGGCTCTTTGCAAGTTTTCACAACCACTGCAAGGCAGTCATATCCCTGCAGGGTCTGTATGTGTACAACCTGAGCCTGGTGGAGTGGAGAGAGAGAGAGAGAGAGAGAGAGAGAGAGAGAGAGAGAGAGAGAGAGAGAGAGAGAGAGAGAGAGAGAGAGGAGGGAGAGAGAGGGAGAGAGAGAGAGAGGGAGAGAGAGGGAGAGAGAGAGAGAGGGAGAGAGAGGGAGAGAGAGAGAGGGAGAGAGAGGGAGAGAGAGAGGGAGAGAGAGGGAGAGAGAGGGAGAGAGAGGGAGAGAGAGAGAGAGGGAGAGAGAGAGAGAGAGAGAGAGAGAGAGAGAGTCCAACTGGACCTATCATAATACCTCTTTTTGTATGGATTCCGGCCTTACAGGTGCAGGCTTTAATAATTTTCTGGAGACTGGGATGGTAGTGCGAATCTGCCGTGATATCAGCCTTTGCGCTGGTAAGCCCAGTGTATTGTCTTGGGGAACGTACCTTAAGTTGGGGAGGTTCAGGAACACATCCGTTTTGTCCCAGTGTGACCTCTCCATTAACTCTTTGGCACGGTGAACCACTCTCTCGGCCAGGCTGTTGGACTGGGGATATTCGGGGCTGCTGGTTATGTGTTGGAAGTCCTACTCAGCAGCAAAGTCTCCAAATTTCTGGCTAGAAAATTGGGTGCAATTGTCCGGTAGTACCGGGTTGGGGATCCTTGTATCGCGAAATGGAGCTTAAGCTTCGTTACAACTGTCGTTGCGGTAGCCTCCTTGAGTAGATCAATCTTGAACCACCTGGAGTAGGAGCCGAATACGATCAGGTACTGCTGCTGGTTCCACTCTAAAATTACCATGGTAACAGTTGAGCAGGGTACGTCCAGCACAGGGTGGAGCTGCAAGGGCTCTTTAGCCTGATGGTGCTTGGTACTGTTACACATAGCACAGCCCTGGACATGGTTGGTGATGTCTTCTGTCATCCCTGGCCAGAAAACGACATCTCTGGCCCTGCGCTTTGTTGTTACAATGCCTGGGTGACCCCTGTGAAGAATTATGTCCTACGTGACTTGTAGTCACTTGGGAATGTCTGGCCTCTGGCCTTTCATAACAATGCCATTGTCGATAACCAGTTCGCCCCTGAATGTGAAGTATGGTTGGATTGCTGCTGACAGGCCCCTTTGCCTGTCCAGCCAGCCAGTCCTGATGTAAGCACTTAGGGCACCTAAAGTGTTGTCCTCAGTGGTATGGGTCCAGAGTTCATCCAGTCTGGATGAAGAGATGTAGGAGACAGCCATCACGTTTTATGAATCTGCCTCTTCAGCCAATTGCGCTCTGCTTTTACTGGGGCATTTCATTGCCTACTTTGTTGGTCCACGAACAGCTGGAAGTTATATTTATATAGCTGGAGTCTTGCCGGTGCTGCATGGATAGGCTTGTTGATAATAGTCACTGGGGAAGATGATCTATTTCGATGGTTATTGGTCTACCATAAATGTAATCATTAAATTTGGAGCATGCAAACACCAATGCCAGCAACTCCTTCTCAACTTGGGTGTGTCTTGTTTCAGTGTCTGTTAAGGATCTGGATGCATACACTACCAGCCCACTGTCCTGGAGGCATGCTGCTCCTAACCCATGCTGCGAGGCATCCCACGTTAGTAAGTACCGGACATTTAATGTCATAATAAGCAAGAACCGGAGGGCTGGTCATATGTTGTTTGAAGGAGTCAAATGCTTTCAGCTGGTGGTCCTCCCAAGACCATTCCGTGAGGCGCCTGAATGGTGCGGTCAGCTCACAGGCATTAGGAATAAATTTTCCAAGGTAGTTTACCATTCCAAGAAACCTCTGTTACGCTGCTACATCAGTGAGCACTGGCATATCGCTTGTGGCCTTGGTCTTGGTAGGATCGGCCTCAAGACCTTCATTGGTGAAGATATGCCCTATGTGCCCCACCTGGTCCAGGCGGAACTTGCATTTCCTGGGATTGAGTCAAAGATTCACCTTCTTTGCTCTGTCCAGTACCTTTTTAAAGTTAGCATCATGCTCTATAACCGTCTTGCCACCGACCAGGATATCATCAACGATGATCCTGCATGGGTAACCGGCAAAGATTTGCTCCAAAGAGCACTGGAAAACTACACTGGCTGAATTTATACCAAAGGTCATTCTTAGAAATCTATAATGACTGATAGCCATGCTAATGTGGTGAGTAGATGCCTAAGGCAACCTGCCAAAAGGAGTTCTTAGCATCCAGCACAGAAAACACCATTGCACTGGCCATTTGGGCTGCAACTTACTCGACAGTTCACATGGGATAGTGTGGTCTTTTGAGCGCCATGTTTAGATCTCTGGGGTTGATGCAAATTCTGGTTTTGTTGCCGACCTTTTTTGCCACTACCATTGAGGACGCCCATTCAGTTGGATTTGACACCAGGGCCATCACCCATAGGGTCTAGTTCCTTTCTGACTTTGATTTTGACCTTCATAGCAACCGGAATCCTGTGAACCAGGTGGACTACTGGTTGCACTTTGGGATCCAGTCACATGGAATAGATGACCAGTAACTTCCCCAGGTCATTGCTGAAGAGCTCCTTGTATTTGGAGTGGATTGACTCCAAAACATCTTCTGATAATAGGTTGACTTGGTGGACGTCTGCACTGAATGATACAAGAACAAGTTCCATGCATGCACTGATGCCAAGTAACAGGATTAAATTCTCTTCATGTCGAAGAACGTGTGGATGGTATTGTGTCATTGAAGAACACACCATAGCTGTGTGGTCCCCAAAGGGTGGATCTTGCTCTCTCCATAGGTCACGAGGTTTGTTGACTTGCCATTTGACTGGAGATTTTCCTTATACCTGAGCCAACTGAAGACTGAGGGGTATCTCATTGCTCTTGGCCCCCGTACCCATTTTAATTTCTGTCTTTACGCCATTGACCATCATCAAGACAAACACTTCACCATTTCTTCTTACACTAGAGCGTGATGGGCCGCTTGTTCTAGTAGACAAACTGTCTACATAGTATTCACTGTCCGAACAGTCCCCTTCTTGATCCAGGGGCCACAGGGTCAATGGATCATTGCTGTCTGCCCGTGCTTTCACTCTCCTTGTAGTTCTACACATTTTTCCATAGTGGTTCCATTTAGTACAATTCCTGCACTGATGTTCAAAGGCTGGGCACAGTTCCCTCCTGGGAACATGATCTGTTCTGTAGTTGTTGCAGGGTCCTATTGCTGAATTCCTGCCGGTGGCTATTGCTAGGTGTACTCATCTGCCAATGGCTGCTCGGCGCGGCTTCCCACTAATGACCACTACTGGATATATTTTGAAGTACGTCAATGCTCATAGCCTGTGGTTGAGGACTTATTAGCCGTTTGCCATTAGCCTTGATAGTTTTGTGATAGTTTTGAAACTCCCTTAGTGAGCGTAAGCTCACTGTCTTGAAGCAGAGCTTTGTGTAAATTATTGTCTAGGATGCCGCACACCATGCGAACTTTGATGAGTTTGTCTGTGAGCATGCTGAATTTGCAAATTTTTGCCCTTAGCCTTAAGCCGCTAACATACAATTGGATTGATTTCCCCAAGCTTCTGGTCATGCATATTAAATCTGTGCCTCTCCGTGGTCACATTGATCTGGGGGCTACACGTGTCCCTGAACTTGCGCTTAAGGCATTCAAGGACCTCCCTTGACTCACAGGTTGAATCACGTGGTCCCCTTCGCAAGCCTCTTCGGGATAAACAAATGTCCTCTCCCTTTCGATGGCCTCTGGGCAGGTCAAATTCAGCAAAATATATACATTGATATGAGTTGAATTGTCCCCATGTGTAGCAGCTACAAAAATGCCATATTCTTGCTTGAATCTTTGCCACTGTTTGGCTACATTGCCATCAAAGATGAAGGGGTTCGGGCGTCTGAAGCCGTCTGCCATAATGGCAGCTGAAAACATGACAGGGGTTTACTCATTGCATCAGCTGTGATTGATGGCTTCAAGCATGGGTTCCTGTCGATCCCACTTCTGACATTATGTTTTCAATTGTGTTTTGCAATGAAGAGACATGAATTCACTAGTTTAAAAACAACCAAGAACTTTATTTAAAAAATACAAATGCCATATACCGCAGAGAGTCTGGAAGAGCTCCTATTCCCAGCCTGCACTAGATTCAATTAACATGCATCACTGCTAATCCCGTGCCTGCTCAATGTGCGGGCCCAAGCATGGTTGCCCCAAAGCGATTGGGGCAAGAAAAGCCGAATGTAGTGGCTGTCTACAAAAACAACTAATTCTTATACAAAGAGAATGTTTCTTATCACCCACTCACTGACTGCCTCTGGGTTTCTATCACCTCTCCACTCATCACCTCCCACCTCTTCCCTCGCCTGTCTCCATTTGTACATCAACACCTCCTCCCCCTCCCATCCCACTCCTCAACCTGTATTCACTTACTGCTTACCAGCTCATGCCTCACTCTTGCCCCTTACATGATTGTAGTGGGTATCTCCCCTTATGTTCTCAGGATGGCTTGAGGAAGATCTAAATAAAAACATTCAAAATGTTACACCTTTTAGGTCTAAATTGCTCGCACAGCTCAATCCTAAGTGAAGGAACACAAATTGACCCGTGTGGAGGTGTGGTATTTCCAAACATTAGGCTGGTAACTGTCATAGATACACAAGGTCTTCCAGAAACAAGATATCCCAGCTTAGGCACTCTATAACCCTGAATCATCTCTTGCGTTGAGGTTGTTCAGGAATTTAGCACTTTACCAGACTGTCAAGAGGCTTCTGGAAACAGCTGATGAAATTTTAGGGGCACAACATTGATAAATTCTTGAAGATTTTTTCCAAAAATTCAGTTAACACATCGCCTTGTGGTTCCTGAAAATCTTAAAACCAAAACTGGAAAAATGCCAACATTATATGGAGGGTGCGATGTGGAATTGAGAAAGGCAAATAATATTTGGGGTTGATGAAATGTTCGGCTAAAAATGTCAAACTTGAATAAGAGCTTACAGAAGTCAGTGCAAATTTGGGGGAAAATTTATCCTTAGGTGCAAATGTTAAAAATTTGCATGAATACTTGACCCTTTTTTGCACTATCTTGTGTTTTGAAGCCAACCGCAGATTGATACTTTTTCATTTGGTTACTGAAAGTAACAGATGATGAAAATTCTCCTCTCCATGTCAGGTTGCACTGGAGAGGGTGGGCAGGGTTTAACCAGCACATTGCCTGAATTGGAGCATGCCAGTTATCAGGACAGACTGGCACTGGTTGGGTTTGTTTCCCTTCGGGTGAGAGCAGGCTGAGGGGTAACCAAAATTCAGAGAGGAATAGACAAGGGATGTAGTAAAACAATTGTCTCTCTGGTGTCTAAGACCAGAGACTTCGGGTGAAAGCAGGCTGAGGGGTAACTAAAATTCAGAGAGGAATAGACAAGGGATGTAGTAAAACAATTGTCTCTCTGGTGTCTAAGACCAAAGAGCATTAGTTTCAGATTTAGATGGAAAGGTCTTTTACTCAGAGTGTGGCTGGAATTTGGAACAGAGAGGGTGACTGATGCAGAGATTCTCACAACATTTAAAAAGTATCTAGACAAGCACATTATAGGATATGGATCAAGTGCTAGTATATGGGATTAACATAGATAGTAATTCTTCTTCTTTGGCTTGGCTTCGCGGACGAAGATTTATGGAGGGGGTAAAAAGTCCACGTCAGCTGCAGACTCGTTTGTGGCTGACAAGTCCGATGCGGGACAGGCAGACACGATTGCAGCGGTTGCAGGGGAAAATTGGTTGGTTGGGGATGGGTGTTGGGTTTTTCCTCCTTTGCCTTTTGTCAGTGAGGTAGGCTCTGCGGTCTTCTTCAAAGGAGGTTGCTGCCCGCCAAACTGTGAGGCGCCAAGATGTACGGTTTGAGGCGATATCAGCCCACTGGCGGTGGTCAATGTGGCAGGCACCAAGAGATTTCTTTAGGCAGTCCTTGTACCTTTTCTTTGGTGCACCTCTGTCACGGTGGCCAGTGGAGAGCTCGCCATATAACACGATCTTGGGAAGGCGATGGTCCTCCATTCTGGAGACGTGACCCATCCAGCGCAGCTGGATCTTCAGCAGCGTGGACTCGATGCTGTCGACCTCTGCCATCTCGAGTACTTCGACGTTAGGGATGTAAGCGCTCCAATGGATGTTGAGGATGGAGCGGAGACAACGCTGGTGGAAGCGTTCTAGGAGCCGTAGGTGGTGCCGGTAGAGGACCCATGATTCGGAGCCGAACAGGAGTGTGGGTATGACAACGGCTCTGTATACGCTTATCTTTGTGAGGTTTTTCAGTTGGTTGTTTTTCCAGACTCTTTTGTGTAGTCTTCCAAAGGCGCTATTTGCCTTGGCGAGTCTGTTGTCTATCTCATTGTCGATCCTTGCATCTGATGAAATGGTGCAGCCGAGATAGGTAAACTGGTTGACCGTTTTGAGTTTTGTGTGCCCGATGGAGATGTGGGGGGGCCTGGTAATCATGGTGGGGAGCTGGCTGATGGAGGACCTCAGTTTTCTTCAGGCTGACTTCCAGGCCAAACATTTTGGCAGTTTCCGCAAAGCAGGACGTCAAGCGCTGAAGAGCTGGCTCTGAATGGGCAACTAAAGCGGCATCGTCTGCAAAGAGTAGTTCACGGACAAGTTTCTCTTGTGTCTTGGTGTGAGCTTGCAGGCGCCTCAGATTGAAGAGACTGCCATCCGTGCGGTACCGGATGTAAACAGCGTCTTCATTGTTGAAGACAATGCTCTCCAGATAGTAATTAATGCTTGGCAAAACACAATGGGCTGAAGGGATGTTTCTATGCTGTACGACTCTGATTGCTGTGGGTACTGGTTACCACTGGCTTCAAGCCAACCTTCCAACAATTGGACCATAGCAGAAATCTTGGTTTGTTTATTATTCCCTTTCCATGTCTCAACTTGTGCAATGTTAGCTTCACCAAGTTGCTTGATGAAAAGACAGGAGTAGTTTTACTTGTATATTCAGAGCTATTGCTCACTTGTCCAGGTCTACTTCCATTCTGATCTCATTAGCTCCTGGCAAAATCTGGATTACTACAGAGTAACTCAATAAAACAGAACTTTATGATTTATTTTAATGATAAAAATTCCAAATACTGAGACTTTGTTTTCTGAATATTCTTATACTGCAAGAAATGCTACACTTACACCCACACCTCCTCACTCACCATCATTTGAGGCCCCAACAGTCCTTCCAAGTGAAGAAACACTTCACTTGTGAATCTATAGGGGTCTTCTACTACATCTCGTGCCCTCCTATATGTTGGTGAGACTGGATGCGGTCTGAGAGGTCACTCATTGAGCACCTTCACTCTGTCTGGCTGCAATAGCAAATTCCTCCCAGTAGCCAGCTATTTCCATTCTACACATCATTGCTACACTGACATGTCTGTACATGGCCATGCACTGCCAAACATAGAAATTGAAGGAACAACACCTATATTCTGTTTGGGTACTCTCCAACCAGCTGGCATTAATCTCGGCCACCAATTTCCCCAAACTCCTCCTTCTGTGTCCTCTCTTTCCCTATCCCTCTATCTCCTTTCCTCAATGTCCTCACCCCTTTCTCTTCCTTCTCTTATCAGAGAGCTACCTTCTCCCCATCACTTATCAACTTCTTTCTTTTCTACTCTTCCACCAGTATTCCCCCCATGACTTCTTACCTGTCAGCCATTGCTCCTCCCCCTGTCCCCTTCCTCCCTCCTCTCCTCCTCCCATCCATCTCTTTATTCAGGTGCCTGTCTGCTTTTGCTCATAGCTTAACAAAGGGCCCAGGCCTGAAAGTATTGGTTAACCTTTTACTTCCTAGGATGCTTCATGACCTGCTGAGTTTCCTCCAGCACCCAATACACTTAAACTCATCCCCAGCATCTGCAATTGTTCTTGTTTAACAGTAACCAATTTTCAATGTGTTTAGGATTTGTGGTTCCCTTTCATATTTCAAGGTTTATCTCTAAGCATGCCTTGTTTGTAATCTTACCCTGCATGGTGCATGAAATGATTGATTTGATGGCTTCTCACTCCTGGGCCAGTGAATTATCTGGTCCCATTGGTAATGGTGGCTGAATTCCTGAATAATTAATAATCAAGTCATTGCCTTACTTTGCACTATTTTTATTTATTGTTGTAAACTGGTTTTTATGAATGATTGCACTGTGATGCTGCCGTTAAACAACAGATTTTGTGACTTATTCATGACAATAAATTCTGATTCTGATGGAATGTCTGCAGGTGAGATGACTTGTTCCATGTGCAAAGTTCATCCTCTATCTATCTACATGCTGAAGACGGTAAGACAATGTTTTGGAACTTTTGTTATTTCCTGAATGAGGCATGTGTTATGAACTTGAAAGGGGGTATCGTGACATTTTTCTCAGAATATTGTATGTGGGGCGGTTAGATTTATCAAAAATTAGGGGGACTTCCAAACCAATAAAACAAGTTATATTTACCACCAAACTTTCCTGTTATTGTATTCATCTTTCAATGAAGTAATTTTAATAAATATGATTTCATGTTTTTGCTTCTGACTGTCTTTTCACTTTTTTCTATTTTTTCAGATTGTATTATTGAAAATCTTGCAGATTATTGAACGTTAGCACATTTTTGTGGAGAAGTCTAAGACCAATAAAATGGCTTTCACATTTAGTTGCTAAGACTAACCTAAATGATGTCTGCAATTCCTGTATTCTCCTTTAGTCAATCCAGCATAATCATGAATCCTTCTTTGGCAAGGCATCACAGAAAATAGAACATAAGAACATTACAGCAAAGTACAAGCTCTTCAGCCCTCGATATTGTGCCAATCTATATAAACCTACTCCACAGTCTAAACCTTCCCTGCAACACACCCATAACCCTCAATTTTTCTGGCATCCATGTACCTGTCTAAGAGTCTTTTAAATGTCCCTATTGTACCGCCCTCCACCTGCACCCTGGCAATGTATTCCAGGCATTCAATACTCTCTGTGTACAAAACTTATCCCTGACACCTCATCAAACTTTCCTCCCCTTACCTTGTACAGATGTCCTCTGGTGTTTGCTAAAAGATGCTGGAAGTCCACCCTATGTATGCCCCTCATAATCTTGTAGACCTCTATTAAGTCACCTCTCATTCTTCTTTGCTCCAAAGAGAAAAGTTCTAGCTCTGATAATCTTGCCTCATACAATGCATTCTCCAATCCAGGCAACAACCTGGTAAATCTCCGCTCCTCTCATCTTTCCAGTAATGTTAGCTGCTCACGGTGAATGGTGTTCATGGTGTCAATGAAAGGGGGACTTTGCACCAATCCGCTGCTCTCCCAGAGTCTGCAATCACTCTTGCCTGCAATAAACTACTAAGTCTGACGTACATCCACTATTTGAAGGACACAATGAAGAGATGGAGGAACTCAAGGGTTGAAGCATCATTCATAGATAGAAGCCAACAGTCAACATTTCAAGTTGGGACCCTTATGAGTCTCAAACATTTATCTCCATGGATGCTGCCTGACACACTGATTCATCTATTAATTCTTTGTTTCTCAAGATTCCAGCATCTGCATTTTCTTATGTCTCCATTTGAAAGACACAAGCATAAAATATTTCCACATAACCAAGATAAATCTCACATATTGCAACTTACCATGATTGATAACTGTGCCATTGAATGTGAAGGAGCAGAGTGGTGCAGCCCATAGAAAAGTGGCCTCATAGCTCTAGTGACCTGGGTTCAACCTTGACTTCTGGAGCTGTCGGTGTGGAGTTTCCATGTATTTGTTCTGGGGACCTTCTGCATCCCAAAGATGTGTAGATTCTCGGTTAGTTGACTGCTGTCAGATACCTCTGGTGATGAGGGTTGTCAGAACAGAGAAGGTGGGGAGAAGTGGTAACAGGGGAAATTGGAGAGGTAATATGATTGCTCAATAAGTCAAGTTGTCACCTTCTTTGTCAAAAGGAAACATGGAAATTAGATATAATTGAAATTTTGCATTCTTTTGGGAAAATTATCTATTTTCATTTGCATAATTATCTAAATTGATGTAAAAAGTTTCTGAAAATAATAGTTTCCAAATATTTAGATAAACAATATAAGGCATCTTTGGTTTAATTGTGTATTTCTCTTTTTCAAACCAATGGCCATTGCAGGATATGCTTCCATTGACACCATCAGTTCAAATAATAAAATTTCGAACTGGGGAAACACACAATCTGCTGCAGAAACTCAATGGGTTGAGTAACATCAGTGAGTGGTCAACGTTTCAGTCTCCAAAGTATTCATAAGACATTGAGTCTGCCTCACCATTTCACCATGATCTGATCAATTTTCCCCACAGACCCACTACCTGGCCTTCTCCCCATAACCTTTGATGCCCCAGCTAGTCAAGAACATATCAATCTATGCCTTAAATATTCCCAATGACTTGGGCTCCACAACTGCCTGTGGCAACAAATTCCACAGATTCACCTAAAGAAACTCCTAGCATCTCTATTCTAAGTGGACACCCTTCAATCCTAACATTGTGCCCTCCTGTCCTAGACTAATGGTTCTCACCTTAAGTAATCCCTTACTAACCACAAAGCTCCTATGGCATAGGATGCAACGTGAGTGAAATAAATAGTTGAGAACCACAGTCCTAGACTCTCCCACCATGGGAAACAACCTTTCTACATCTAGTTGTCCATGTCTATCAAAATTCAAAATGTTTCAACAAAATTTCCCCTCATTCTTCTAAATCCCAATGAATACAGGCTCAAAAGCTGCTCATATGATAACCCTTTCATTCCTCAAATCATCCTTGTGAACCTTCTCTGAACACTCCAACGTCAGCACATCCTTTCTTAAATGAGGAGCCCAAACTGTCCACAATACTCCAGTGCCTTATAAAGCCTTAACATCACATCCCTGCTCTTATATTCTATTCCTCTTGAAATGAATGCAGGGATTGCATTTACCTTCTTCACCACCGACTCAATATGTAGGTTTAACTTCAAGCTATTCTGCTCGGCTCTGAATCATGGGTCCTTTACTGGCATCACCTACGGCTCCTAGAACGCTTCCACCAGCGTTGTCTCCGCTCCATCCTCAACATTCATTGGAGCGACTTCATCTCCAACATCGAAGTACTCGAGATGGCAGAGGCCGACAGCATCGAATCCACGCTGCTGAAGATCAAACTGCGCTGGGTAGGTCACGTCTCCAGAATGGAGGACCATCGCCTTCCCAAGATCGTGTTATATGGTGAGCTCTCCACTGGCTACCGAGACAGAGGTGCACCAAAGAAGAGGTACAAGGACTCCCTAAAGAAAGCTCTTGGTGCCTCCCACATTGACCATCGCCAGTGGGCTGATATCGCCTCAAACCGTGCATCTTGGCGCCTCACAGTTTGGCGGGCAGCAACCTCCTTTGAAGAAGACCGCAGAGCCCACCTCACTGTCAAAAGACAAAGGAGGAAAAACCCAACACCCAACCCCAACCCACCAATTTTCCCCTGCAACTGCTGCAACCATGTCTGCCTGTCCCGCATTGGACTTGTCAGCCACAAACGAGCCTGCAGCTGACGTGGACATTACCCCTCCATAAATTTTCGTCCGCGAAGCCAAGCCAAAGATTCTGCTCGAAGGTTCCCAGGTCCCTTTGCATCTGGGTATTTTCAATTTTCTCCCTATTTAAAAAAAATAGTCCTATTTTTTTCTACCAAAGTTGTATGGGCACTTAACATACAACTTAATGTACAATTAATATACAACATAAAAAAGATCCGGCTCCAACACCGACCCCTGTGGAACACCACTGACTACAGGCAGCCAACCAGAATACAATCCCTGTATTCCAAATCTCTGCTTCCTGCCAATCAGCCAATGTTCAGAGAAGCCGCGACTGTGCTAAGAAAATGCACTCTTCCATTAATTTGTTGTTCGGGCTCCATCCTGAATATATATCCTGTGAATTGCAAATCTCCAAGTTCCCATATGAAGATACGTGATTATTTATTAAAGTATCACCAAGTTACAGGCATGTAGTAGTCTGATGTTATTTTGGTTACAGAACTTTACATATAAACATATAAAGAAGACAATATTTTCATTGTTGGATACTCTATTAAACGTCTACAGGTGTATCATGGAAAGTATACTGGCTGGTTTGGCAATTCAAGTGTACCTGTAGATATTTAATAGAGCATACAAAGAGATTGTCTTCTTCAATATTCAAGTTCCATAGCCAAATAAACATCAGACAACTACATGCATGTAACTTGGTCATATTTTAGTAAGTAATCAAGCAATTAAATATTGCCAACCATTGAAGTTTCTAATTTTAATTTAGTTAATAAATTACTGGTCCAGTTAACCAGATCCAGGTGCCACCAAGCACATGTTGCATCACTGACAACGTCTAGTTCCAGTAATAGGTGTGGGAGGAGGGATTGAGGAAGTCACAATGCTCATTCTAAGATCCTCATCTATGGTGAATTGTGGGAAATATGTTTCCCATCGTAAAGCTAGAGTTCTGGGGAAGCTGCACAGTGCTTATACTGTAAATTCTCTAACTATTTTCATAAATGCCACTTACAAACTTGCAAAAGATCATTGACCTATTATATTTTGAAATCCACAAATACTGCCTGATCAGCTGAGTATTTCCATCATTTTGTCTTTACTTTTTTTGAAACATTACTGTTTTAATTGCCATTGTTTAACAATGGAAATAAGTTGTCTTGGAATAAAAGGCACCAGAGTAATTATGTTGAACAAGAAAGTCTGCCAATGCTTGGGTCGAGTGAAATACACAAAATGAGGGCGAGAGATATTCATGCAGCATCCACAGGAAGAAAAGGGCAATCAGGTATTAGCAAAAACAAGCAGACAAACAGGCAACTGAGAGAATAAAAAGATGGGGGAAGGAGGAAGGAGAAGAGGAGAGGAGGGAGGAAGTGACATGGGGGATGAGCATGGGATAATGTAAGAAGTGGACAAAGAAGAGGGTAGATAAGAGAAAAAAGTCACTTACTTCCCTCTCCCATTAGAGAGATATCCCCTCCACTCTGTCCACTGCAATACCTAGGACATCCCAGTGGCCATCCATTTCAATTCTACACTTCATTCCTATACCAATATGTCTAGCCATAGCCTCGTACTGCCATACTGAGGCCTCCTAAAAATTTGAGGAACAGGCATTATATTCCATCTGGACACACTCCAATCAGATGGCCTTGACATTGACCTCCCTACCCTGAGTATCTTTCTTTCCCTATCTCCTTTCCTCCAGCTCCCCACCCCCTTTTCTTCCCTCTCATCTCAGCTTTTTTCTCTTCTACCCTACCTCCTGAATCTACCTATGACCTCTTACTTGTTAGCCTGTGCTCCTCCCCCTGCTCCTTCTTCCATCTTTTTATTCAGGCAGATGCCTGTCTTTGTTTATACCTAACGAAAGATTCAGGCCCGAAATGTTAACTACCCTTTCCTTCCTGTGGATGCTGCATGACCTATTGAGTTTATCCAAGCACATGTTTGCCTTCCACCAGTCATTCAGAATCAGAATCAGGTTTATTGTCATGACCACGTGTCCCAAAATTTGTAGTTTTGCGGCAGTAGTATTGTGCAGTACAGGTGCAAAGTTGCAATAAATGTAATATTTAAAAATAAATAATTAGTGCATAAAGAGAAAAAAAATTAGGTCATATCTATAGGCTCATAATCCATTCAGAAATCTGATGGCTCTGGGGAAGAAGCTGTTTTTGTAATGTTGGGTGTGCATCTTCTGGCTCCTGCACCTCCTTCCTGATGGTAGCAGTGAGAAAAGGGTATGGGCTGGGTGGTGATGGACCTTGATGATAGAAGCTGCTTTCTTGAGACACCACCTTTTAAAGATGCCCATGATTGTTCCGGCATTTCACAACTCTCTTAGTCTTTCCTGTCATGTGCACTTCATACCAGACAGTGATCCAACCAGTCAGAATGCTCTCCACAGTACACCTGTAGAAATTTCCAAGTCTTTGGTGAATATCAAATTTCCTCAAACTCCTAACATGCCTTCTTCATGATTTCCTTGACATAATGGCCCCAGGATTGATCTTCAGAAGAGATGTTGACATCCAGGGACTTGGCTTTCCTTACCATCTCCACTACTGACTCTTCAATGAGTTTGTGGTCTTTTAATTTCCCCTTTTTGGGGTCCATAATCAAAACCTTAGTTTTGCTAAAGGAATTTTCTGTGATTCTGCCGACAACCGTGGAGTCATCGGCAAATTTGTAGATGGTATTTGAATTGTGCCTGGCCATGGGTGTAGAGAGAGTGGAGCAGTGGGCTAAGCACACATCCTTGAGGTGCACCTGTGTTGATTGTCAGTGAGGAGGAAACATCATTACCGATCTGCACAGACTGTGATCTTCATTGAGGAAGTCAGGGATCCAGTTGCAGTGCCCAGATTTTGAAGGTTTCTGGCCAGCACTGAAGAGATGGTGGTGTTGAAAGCTGAGCTGTAATCAATAAAAAGCAGTTTAATGAATGTGTTGCTATTGTCCAGGTGATTCAGAGCAGAGTAGAGAACCAGTGAGATTACATCTACTGTGGAATGCACAGCAACTAATGCAACACCACATGAAAAATTGTACTCCTTCCCTAGGAGGTCGGCATTGTGAACCATGCTGGTGGTTCTCAGAAGCATGTTAGAATGCACAAGGTGGACCCATTGATCGAGGAAGTGCACCTCCTGCATGTGAACCCCCCAGAATGCGCTGGTAAGGTATCTGGACGGACAGTGTCCATCTGGGACATGGCGTGAGTGGGGGCCCTGGCACGGGAGGTACACTTGATATCCCTGGGCAGTGACCAGTTGGCCCCAGGGATCACCCTGACAAAGAACGTAGTGATCCCACCTCCAAAACAGCCCCCCGAGTGTTCCCCATCCCTGCTTGAGTGTCCCCCACCCCAGTATTACAAACAAATTCCCCACCCCCTACGGACCCAGTAGACACAGACACAGTTCAGCCCTCTAACACCCAGCCGAGTGAACAAGCCACCATTCCACTGGAACCAACGATACAGCCAGCAGTACTTCGGAGATCTCAGTGCTGAATAAAACCACCAGAGTGGCTGACCTTTGAATTGTATGGACTACGACCTGTGACAATGGACATTGCCCCGCATCACCCCACCGGGAGGGGTGAGTATGGTGATACATGGTACTGTGGGCGTGTTTGAGCATGTCCTCATTGGACTGGGCAGGCTGGCCCACTTTCTGTACCTGTAGCCCTTCCCCATAAGATCTCCTAATAAAGGCTGAGAGTCCTGGTCTCCTCCCTCATACCGGCCTTGGGCATGAGCCAGCACCATGGAAAGAGAGAGAGAGAGAGAGAGAGAGAGAGAGAGAGAGAGAGAGAGAGAGAGAGAGAGGAGGGGCATTTGAAGAAGGTGGGATGGGGCATGGCTCATGAATGTCCCACCATGAAGCTGACCATAGGGGGCCTTACCAAACTCAGCCTAAGAGCCCAGGTGGTAGTTAATCTGCTACTGTGTGAACAGGCAGGGAGCTCACAAGATAGATGTGCAGAGCCTGCAGTTGTAGGTACAAGGGTATTCCAGCATGCTGCATTCAGAGTCCCCAACAAAGAATAATGATGAATTGGCTGGCAGGGGTGAGTCAGTAAGCACAAGACTGTTTGGGTAGGAGTTAGCTATAGCTCTTAAAGAGCTGATACCTGTGTGGGTGAACACCAGCAGTTCATGCAGCATTGCTGGTATGATCTGTCAAGTTTCCATATAACCATATATAACCATATAACAGTTTATGGCATGGAAACAGGCCATCTCGGCCCTACAAGTTCACTCCAGTTTACTCAAACAACTCCGCTACCTCCCCCGCCTATTCTCTGCCCGTAACCCTCTAACCCCCTTTTATCCATGAATATATCCAGCCCCCTCTTAAATGAAAGAATTGACTCTGCCTCAACTATTTCCTCCGGAAGATTATTCCAATCAGCCACCACTCTCTGAGTGAAGAACCATCCTCTAATGTTTCTCCTAAAATTTTGCCCCCTTACCCTCAACTTGTGTCCTCTTGTTTCAACCTCCCCTGCCCTCAGGGGGAAGAGTCTACTTGCATCTAGTCTATCTATTCCCTTCATAATTTTAAACACTTCTATCAAATCTCCTCTCAACCGTCTATGTTCTAAGGAATAAAGTCCTAACCTCTTCAATCTTTCTCTGTTCTCTAGGTATTTTAAGCCAGGCAACATCCGTGTAAATCTTCTCTGCACCCTTTCCACCTTTTCCTTCCTATAATTTTGAGACCAGAATTGAACACAATACTCCAAACTTGGCCTCACCAATGCCTTAAACAGTCGCAATATCACTTCCCAGTTCTTATACTCTATGTTAATTAAAAGGTTAATTTGTCAAGGTTAATTGGTCAAGGGGCCAGTAAAAGGAGTAAAAGGGGAGGGAGCGGCCAGCGAGGAGCGGCCAGCGAGGAGCGGCCAGCGAGGAGCGGCCAGCGAGGAGCGGCCAGCGAGGAGCGGCCAGCGAGGAGCGGCCAGCGAGGAGCGGCCAGCGAGGAGCGGCGCACTGAGTGAATGGGGTACTGAAGGAGTGGGACTTCCAGCCTTTGGCTCAACAGGCTTAGGCAAAAGCAGGTGAGGAGAAAGGTAAGTGGCATTATTTTAGCTCACTCATGCCTATGGGGTTAGTGCTTTGTACTGGATGTCAGATGTGGGAACCATGGGTGAGTCCCACCCTCCCAAATAGCCACATCTGCGTCAGGTGCACCAAGATGCAGTTCCTTAAGGACTGAATTGGGGAACTGGAGCTGCAACTTGAGGACTTATGGCTGGTAAGGGAGAGTGAGGAGTTGATAGATTCAACTTTCAGGGACATAGATGTGTCAGGTAAGTGGGTAACTGTCAGGGGAGGGAAGAAAAATACCAGGAAAATGGAGAACACACCTGTGAATATCCCTCTCAGTAACAGGTATATTTTGTTGAATGCTGTTGAGGGAGATGACCTGACAGAAGCTGGCAGCAGTGACCAGGTCACTGGCACTGAGCCTGGCATGGTGGACCAAAAGGTAAAGAGGAATGCAGTGGTCATTGGGGACTCCATTGTCAGAAATACAGACAGGAGATTCTGTGAGGCAGATAGGTATGCCCGCATGGTGTGCTGCCTCCCTGGTGCAAGGGTGCGGGATATCTCAAATCAGGTCCAGGGTATTCTAAAAGGGGAAGGCGAACACCATGATGTCTTGGTACATGTGGGTACCAATGATAAAAAGGAGGAAGTACTGAAAAAGGATTACAGAGAGCTAGGACAGAAACTAAGAAATAGGACAGCCAGAGTGGTGATCTCTGGTTTGCTACCTGTGCCAAGTGCAACTGAGGACAAAAATGGAAGGTTAAGAAAAATGAATGTGTGGTTGAGGGGCTGGTGTAAAGGACAGGGTTTTGGCTTCTTGGATCATTGGGATCTCTTTTGGGGAAGGCATGACCTCTACAAGAAGGATGGGTTACACCTAAACCCAAAAGGGGTCAATATATTGGCAGCTAGGTTTGGTACAGCTGTCGGGTGCAGTTTAAACTAATTTGGCAGGGGGGTGGGAACCTGTATGATAGGGCAAAGGACAGAAAAGATAAAACAGGAAAAGTTAGGTTAGGCAGCGAAAGTAAAAAATCAGAAAGAGCAAGGAGGGTGAAAAAAGCAAATATGAAGGCTTTATATCTTAATGCAAGAAGCATTCGGAACAAGGTAGATGAATTAGCTGTGGAAATTGAAATAAACAAATATGATTTGATTGGGATTACAGAAACATGGCTGCAGGGTGGGCAAGCCTGGGAACTTAACATCCCGGGGTATACGATATTTAGGAGGGATCGGCAAGAAAGAAAAGGGGGTGGGGTAGTATTGATGGTGAGAGAAGGGACCGACACAATTGACAGAAAGGATATCAACTCGGAAGATGCGGAATCTATATAGGTAGAACTGAGGAATAGCAAGGGGCGGAAAATGTTAGTGGGGGTGGTATATAGGCCTCCAAATAGTAGTGTAGAGGTGAGGGAAGACATTAAAAGAGAAATTAGAAAAGCGTGCAATAAGGGAACAGCTGTCATCATGGGAGACTTTAATTTGTATCTAGATTGGACTAGCCAAATTAGTGAAAATACTGAGGAGGAGGAATTCCTTGAATGTTTATGGGACAGTTATCTAGACCAATATGTCGAGGAACCAACTCGGGAGTAGGCTATTTTAGATTGGGTATTATGCAATGATAAGGGGCTAATCAGCAATCTTTTTGTACGAGGCCCTTTGGGTAGAAGTGATCACAATATGATCGAATTCTCACTCGACATGGAGAGTGATGAAATTAAAACCGAGACTAAGGTCCTGAATTTAAATAAAGGGAATTATGATGGTATGAGACGGGAGTTGAGTAAGATTGATTGGGTGGTGTTTATGGGGGAGTTGACTGTGGATAGACAATGGAAAGCATTCACAGATCTAATGGAGAAATTTCAAAAATCATTTATACCGGTTTGGCATAAAAATAAACCAAAAAAAGGTGACTCAACCGTGGATAACAAGGGAAATTAGAGACAGCATTAGGTCCAAAGAGAGAGCATATCAGTAATACAAACCGGAGGGCAGATTACTATTTGAATGGCAATAGATTAAGAGATGGGGAAGTGCAGAGAGACCTAGGGGTACTTGTACACCAGTCTCTGAAGGCGAGCATGCAGGTACAGCAGGCGGTTAAAAAGGAAAATGGTATGTTGGCCTTCATATCAAGAGGGTTTGAGTATAGGAAAAAGGATACCTTACTGCAGCTGTACAGGGCCTTGGTGAGACCACATCTGGAGTATTGTGTGCAGTTTTGGTCACTTTATCTAAGGAAGGATGTTCTTGCAATGGAGGGAGTGCAGAGGCGATTCACCAGGCTGATACCTGGAATGGCAGGAATGACTTATGAGGAAAGATTGCGCAAATTGGGATTGTACTCGCTGGAGTTTAGAAGATTGAGAGGGGATCTCATAGAGACATATAAAATTCTGGCAGGACTGGACAGAATGGATGCAGATGGGATGTTTCCAATGATGGGAAAATCCAGAACCTGGGGGCCATGGTTTGCGGATAATAGGCAAACCATTTAGGACCGAGATGAGGAGGAATTTCTTTACCCAGAGGGTGGTGAATCTGTGGAATTCATTGCCACAGAGGGCAGTAGAGGCAGGTTCATTAAATATATTTAAGAAGGAATTAGATATATTTCTTCAGTATAAGGGTATTAAAGGTTACGGAGAGAAGGCGGGGACGGGGTACTGAACTTTAAGATCAGCCATGATCTCGTTGAATGGTGGAGCCGGCTCGAAGGGTCGAATGACCTACTCCTGCTCCTATCTTCTATGTTTCTATGTTTCTATGTTATGATTTATGAAGGCCAGGATACCAAATGCCTTCTTAACCACCCTGTCAACATGGGAATACACCTTCAAGGAACCCTGCACCATAACTCCAAGATCTCTTTGTTCTTGTGCATTCCCCAATCTCTTCCCCTTTATTACATATGTCCTATTTTAATTATTTTTACCGAAATGAAGCACCTCACACTTCTCTACATTAAATTCCATCTGCCATCTTTCAGCCCAACGCTCCAGACAAACAAAATCCCTCTGTAATCCCTGAAAACTTTCCTCGCTATCCACCGCTCCCCCCTATTTTCATATCGTCTGCGTATTTACTTACCCAGTTAACCACCCCATCATCCAAATCATTAATATAAATTATGAACAACAGGGGACCTAGCACCGATCATTGAGGTACTCCGCTCGTCACAAGCTTCCATCCTGACAGACAGTTGTCCACCATGACCCTCTGCTGTCTCTCCTCCAGCCACCTTTGGACCCATCTTACTATTTCTCTATTAATCCCTAGTGACTGAAACTTCCTTACTAACCTATCATGTGGAATCTTATCAAAAGCTTTGCTAAAATCCAGATAGACTACATCAACTGCCCTACCTTTCTTGTCACTTCTTCAAAAAACTCAACAAAGTTTGTCAAACATGACTTCCCCTTCACAAACCCATGCTGGGTGCTCCTGATCAATCCCTGCTTATCTAGATATTCATACACACCATCTCTAAGAATACCCTCCATAACTTTCCCTACCACCGAAGTCAAGCTTACAGGCCTATAATTACTTGGCCGACACCTCGTGCCTTTTTTAAACAACAGAACTACATTAGCAACCCTCCAATCCCGCTGCACCATACCCTCCTCCAGTGATCTTTGAAAAATCACTGACAGTGCCTCCGCTATTTGCTCCCTGACCTCCCTTAACGTCCTGGGAAAGTCCCATCAGGACCAGAAACCTTATCCACTTTTACTGACCCTAGAAGCTCCAAAACCCTCTCTTTACTAATCCCTATCTTTTACATAACTAAGCCATTTGCCTCTGTTATCTCACATAGTCCAATGTCCTTTTCCATCGTGAACACAGATGAGAAAAAAAATCGTTTAATATCTCTCCCATCTGATATGGTTCTTCACACAGTTCACCGCTCTCATTTTCCAGTGGTCCTATTCTATCCTTAACCCTCCTTTTATTATTCACATATCTGTAAAATCTCTTTTACCTTATCAGCCATTGACACCTCATAACATCTTTTTGCCTTTCTAATTTCCTTCTTCAGGTTTTTTTCTGCAATCTATGTAATAATCGTACACCTTATCCATTTTTTGCTTCTTAAATTTAGTAAATTTAGTAATTTCTTATCCTGAACCAACTTCCTTATTTTTCCAGAAAACCACGGTTCCCTTGGCTTTTGGCCTTGCCTTTCGATCTGTAAAGATCCTGTACTCTCAATATCTCTTCATTAAATACCTTCCAAATCTCCTCTACATCCTTTCCAGAAATAAAATCAGCCCATACAATTATCTGCAAATCCCTTCTCATTTCTTCAAATCTAGTCTTCCCCCACTCAAAGACCTTCAACCTCGGACCTGATCTATCTCTTTCCATATTTAAGTTGAAGCTAATGGACCCATGATCGCTGGATCCAAAGTTCTCATCAACGCACACTTCCGTCACCTGCCCTATTCTGTTCCCTAGCAATAGATCTAACACTGCCTCCCCTCTGGTAGGCACTTCATCATACTGCTGTAAAAAGCAATCCTGCACACATTGTACAAATATTAAGCCATCCTGCCCTCTCACTGATGGTGTTTCCCAATCAATGTTTGGAAAATTGAAATCCCCAACTATCACAACCCTGTTTCTACTACACATCTCAGTTATTTCCCTGCACATTTGTTCTTCCAGTTCTCTATCCTCTTTTGGCGACCTATAATATACCCCTATAATTGTAACCTCACCCTTCTTATTTTTTTAGTTCAACCCACAGAGCCTCACGCGATGTGTCCTCCAGTCTGTCTTGCCTCAGCACCGCTGTAATATCTTTCCTGACAAGCAACACCACACCTCCCCCTCATACCCCAATTCTGTCACATCTAAAGCAGCAAAATCCTGGAATATTCAGCTACCAGTCACAACCTTCCTTCAACCATGTCTCACTAATTGCTATCACATCATAACACCATGTATCAATCCACATCATTAGTTCATCCATCTTGTTTACCACACTCCTTGCATTGAAATAAATGCATCTCAGAGATCCTCCACCTTTAACTTTCTGCCTCTCACCCTCTCTACAATTGTTACTATGGCCACTATTTATTACCTGCTGCTGTTCTACCCCCAGATTGTGTGAACAAGTTTCAGACTTATTTATTTTCCAGTTGCTGCTTCTTTTGCTTGATGAACCACGAGTGAAATAATTCTTTCCAAAGGAATCATGTATATTTTTTAAAAGAGATGAACGTTCCTCCTGTGGAGACAGAACTGAATAGGCATTCTCTCTTTCGCTTTCAGAGGTGATGGGTATGGACAGCAAACCTAGCTTTTAGTGACCATCCCTCAAAGGCAGGGAAGGAGCTAGTGGACAGCCTTGTTGAATCCCTGCAATGCCAGGCCAAGGAAGCCCTCACAGTTTGGCAAGAGATTCCATGGTCTGGATTCAGTGTCAATGAGGAATGGCTATACATTCCTCAGTTAGCAAGACGATAAACCTGGAGACGAACTGAGGGGTGGTAATGATATTGTATGCATGCTGCCCTTCACGTTCTCGCTAGCAGACGTGATGGGTGAAGAAGGCTCTGCGCAAGAACGCTTTGTGACTTATGGCAGTATATCAAGTTGACAGATCACTGCCCCACAAAACAATTCAGAATGTTCCCCATCCAACATTGCGAAATGCTGATCATGGATTTTATCTGCATTTATTCTCTGCAATTGAGACTTACCATGAATTCAGTCGTCTTTCATAATGATAATTATAATTTAGATTTTATTTAGACAGCCCACAAGCAAATGCACCACCACCGCCCCCCCCCCCAAACTCACCAATTAATCTAAATGTTTGAAGAGTGGGAGGAAACCCACACAAAACATAGGAAGAGCTTAGAAGCTCCTTACAGACAGTGCCAGATTCAAAACCAACTAACCACTGTGCAAACCATGCCACTGATGTATTTATTGTCAGATACATTGTGCAATATACATGTGCACTAAAATTCTTACTTGCTTCAGGAAAACAGAAAACAAATCTACAATAGTATACATTAAATTAACATATAGAAAGAGTGAATAAGTACAAAAGATGGATGAGTAATAAATATTTACAGTTACCATAGTGCAAGAAAAAAGTGGTATTACAATAGTGCAGACAAACCTTTCTGAGGTGTCGGAGCAGTTCATGTTTAGAGTAGCAAGCAGAGGTTCAAGTGCCTGATAGTCATTGGAAAAAGAACTGTTCTTGAACCTTGAGGAGTTGATCTTCAGGGTTCTGTACCTTCTTCCCAAAGTTGCAGTGAGAAGACATTATGACCAGGGTGATGGAGGCTTTTGTGAGGCTTTCTTGAGGCAGCGCCTCAGATCGATGTCTTCAATAAATGGGAGGTCAGTACCAGTGATGGTTTTCTGCCACCCTCCAAAAACATATGGGGTTTGTAGGTCAATTGGTGTATTTGGGGCAGCACATTGTACATCTAAGAGCTGTATTATATTCAGAACTAGGTGGTCCTGGCAGAACCAGTTCTGAGAAATGGGGACCCACTTATTGGTAAGTTCAGTTTGACATCACATTCACACACACCTTTCATCAATTTATAAATGTTTGAATGTGGAATTGATGGGGTGATAATTGGAGGCAAAAGGTAAATGTCAACATTTCATCCTGAGACCCTGCATTGTTTTCAAATGCTTGACAACCAAATAGAGGAGAATCCACTGTTGGATCAGCCGGTAGCCTTCTACAGGAGCTCAATTAAGTGCATCCTGGCCATCTGCATCACAGTTGCTGCCGAGAAATGGAATGGAGGTCAATGCACAGGACCATGAGAGTGGCAGAGAGGATCTCTGGAGTCTTCCTCACCCCATTGTTGTGATCGACCAGGATTGTTGTCTGAAGAGGACATTCAAAATTGTTGAGGACCCCTTCCACCCTGCACACAGCACCTTTCAGCTACTCCCATTGGGAGAGAGATATCAGAGCCAACACCACCAGGCTGAGAAACAGCTCCTTCCCATCAGCAGTGAGAAGGCTGAACGACCAAACGAAGAGCTCACACTATCCATCTGATACTCTCACATTCACAAAACAAAATTTATTTATTTATATATTATTATCTATCTGGGGTGGCCAAACTTGCTTAATATGAGCCACATACAATAAATTTCAGATATTTGAGAGCCGCAAGACATGAAAAATAGTACTTACATATTTTCACTCTTACATGCACATTTTATTACAAAAATTGTTTATAAATATTAAAAAATACATGTACATAATAATATTTATTCATGTATGTAGTTTTAATATTGCTCATTTGTATTAGATTCAATATTTTGTTTATATTGGTAAGACTGTGTTTCGGGTGTTGGGAGCTAGGATAGGAGGGCGGCCAAAGCGTCAGGATCTCAGATGAGAAGGCGGGACCATGTTGTAAATCTGCATTCAGGGTGCCAGGAGCATTGCGAGCTCAGATGGGAGGGTGGTCAGGGCGTCGGTAGCTCCAGAGGCCGGGTGTCCTGGATTACATTAACCCTCCACTAATTTCACAGCCCACAAACACAGCCACATGTGCCGCAATCACACAATTGCAAGCCATGTTCACAAAGACTACCAATGTGAGCATTGTTTCATACGATTTCTGTCTCAGCCAACATATTTCCTTGAGCCACACATTATATGAGCATATGGCTAATGAACCTTGGTTTGATCACCCCTGATATCTATGACTACTTGACATGTATATGTATTATTTGTCTGTATGTGTGTTATGTCTGGTTGTGTGTCTGAATGTTTTGCATGGAGGACCGGAGAACACTGTATTATTGCATTATACTTGTGCGATCAGATGATAATAAACTTGACTTGACATGACTGGACTTTGTTAAATGTACAGTTTATTCTGGAGCAGGGTCTTATGCGTGGTAGGTTGTGTTTAATAAATCGTGTAGAGTTTTTTGAGGAAGTTACCAAGAAGGTAGATGAGGGAAAGATTGTGCATGTTGTTTATATGAACTTTTGTAAAGCCTTTGACAAGGTTCCACATGAGAGGTTGGTTTAGTAGGTTAGGACACTATGTATACATAGAAAGGTTGCAAACTGGATTTGAAATTGACTAGGTGGAAGAAAACAGAGAGTGGTAGTGGATGGTTGCTTCTTAGACTGGAGGTTTGTGTCGAGTGATGTGCCTCGGGGATCTGTGTTGGGACTATTATTGTTTGTTGTCTATATAAATAACCTAGATGATAACATACTAAATTGGATCAGCAAGTTTGCTGATGACACAAAGATAGGAGGCATTGTGGCCTGTGAGGATTATCAGAGCTTGCAGAGGGTCATGGACCAGCTGGGGAAATTGGGCCAGTAAATGGGAAGGAATTTAATGCAGATAAGTATGAAGCATTGCACTTTGGAAAAGCGAATCAGGATAGAATGTACACAGTAAATGGTAGGCCATTGAGGAATGCAGAGAAGCAAAGAGATCTGGGAATACAGATACATTTTTTCCTAAAGGTGGTGTCATATGTGAACAAGGTTGTAAAGAAAGCCTTTATAAATATAAGTATTGAGTATTTTGACAGATTATGCTGTGTTTGTATTGTATATAGATATGTTTTGGGGAGATAAATTGGGGCAGGTTTTTTAGTGTAGGTCACATACAAACACTTTAAAACAGATCTTGTTTAAAATACTGGAGCTCTGCTCATGTCGGGGCCAAGAGCCTTTGCAAAAGCTTTGGAGAGTGCCCAAGTGACTTCACTAATGGATTGTTGCTTACAAAAAGGCAACAGATGAAAAAACTTGTTGGAGTCACAGAATGCCTGGAGGGGAACTTGCTGTTCTAAGAGGGTCATGTGGATTTGCAAGCAGAGAGAGAAAACAGGCTTTCTCTCTGAGAGAGAGAAAGAGAGGGGGAATTCAGTTCTGCAGTTTTTTACAGTCGGAAGCAGCAGCAGAAACTGGAACAGGACAAGCAGGAAAGCTTGCTGATAACCCCATTTGGAAGATGGGTTGTGAGTGCTTAGTTCAACCTCGTCAAAGCCTTTGTGGTTCATGCAAGAGGAGAGGACTGGCTGTCTAAAGTTTCACTTGAAATAAGAGAAACAAAAAGAAGCTCTGTGGAATCCTGAAAGAAAAAGATGATCATCTGGAGAACCCTGAGGGGGCAGGTTTCTTCGGCAAGACACTGAAGTAGCTGATTAAAAAGGAATTCGTTGTGGGTATCCAGTGAATAACAAATCTCTCTCTGAAAACCAACAAGAACCTTTCTGAGCATTAACCATTTACCTTTCAAACACCAAAGCCAGGTGAACTTTATAAATGTTAAATTCTATGCACAGTATAAGAATTCCTGCAACCAGTGAACTTGGAAGAATGAGAAGTGAGATTGGACTGTGAATCAAATAACTTTTCTGAACTTACAAATACATTACATACACGTGCGCTTAGAATTAGAAGGGGGTTAAGTTAGGTTAGTTAACTCAATAGTGATAAGTTAAAGTGTGATTCTGTTTTCATGTTTAAAGATAATTAAAAGCAACTTTTGTTTAAGTAACCATTTGTCTTGGTGAATATATATTGCTGCTGGATTTTGGAGACCTCTGGACTCGTAACAGTATAGAGTTGGGATATTATGTTGAAGTTATTCAAGTCATTGTGTGAAGTTCTGGTTGCCAACAGCAGGAAAGATAACAATAAGATTGAAAGAGTACAGAAAAGGTTTACTAAGATGTTGCCAGTTTTTCAAGAGTTGAGTTACTGGGAAAGCTTAAACAGGTTAGGCTATACTCCTTTGAATGAAGAAGAATGAGGGGAGACTTGATAGAGGTTTATAAGATTATGAGGGGTATAGACAGAGTAGATGTGAATAGGATGTTTCCACTTAGATTGAGGGAGATAAATACAGGAAGTCATAGCTTTAGAATGAAAGGGGAGAGGTACAAGGGGAACATTAGGAGACATTTTTTCACGCAAAGTAAGAGTGCGAAATGAGCTGCCATCTGATGTAGTGAATGTAGATATGCAGATTCAATCTTGAGTTTTGAAAATAAATTGGATAAATACATGGATAGGAATGGTTTGGAGGGTTATGGAATAAGAGTAGGTCAGTGCGACTAGCTAGTTTTATTGGTCGGCACAGACAGGGAGGGTCAAATGGCCTGTTTTTCTGCAGTGTAACGTTTTATGGTTCTATGGTTCACAAGTCTCGAGCACAAGAAATAATGTCAGGGCCAATATACAATATGGAAGGGTAAAGTGATATACAGTAGTTTGTGATATTGATTCTGTGAGTGTGACAAAAGTATCTTTAACCTGGACCTCATATGAAAATCCATCATTCTGTCTTTCTGTTCTTTAATTTATGAGAAAACATTGCAAAGAGTGGGCTTTATTCCTGAGATTTTGGAGGATAAATGGCAATCTAATCAAGGAGTTCATGAAGAAATAATTCAGCAAGATATCAGGAATTTATGGAGAGGAGAGGGTTCAGAACAGGAAGGCACTCAGAATGGAAACTGAAATCTTGAACACTCTCTCCTCCCAAGAAGAGTGCTGAGTTCAGTCTATTAAAAACGTCAAAACTGCCACTGTCTTTTTGTTGGAACATGATTCTGTTATGAGAAAATAATGACATAAAACTAAAATGCGTAACTTCCATATTCCAATGGAACAGGTTTCAAAGAAGAATAGATTACCGTATATACTCATGTAAAAGTCAAATTTTACAGACCATTTTTTAATATTAAATTTATACTGTTGATTATTACGTGAATACTACTTTTGAGGGGTTGAAATTCATACTAGAATCCAAAATACCATATCAATAGCAGAAGTCCAAATGATTTCTAAATGAATAAAGAACAAAACAGACATCTTACCAGGTAACAAAATCCATAAGGGGAAACATGAAAGTCTGCAGACACCACGATTGAAGTAAAAACATAAAGGGTTGGGGGTAGGTGGGAAGAAAGGGGAGCTCAACAGATGAGATGGGGGTTGAGTAAGGAGAGGTATGAGGGGATAGAAAAGGGTAAGGAGTGGTGGTGGGGAGGGTGAGTCTGTGGGATCCAGCAACGGAGGTATCCTTGCAGGGTTTGAGGGTGGTGTGGTAACTGGTGAGAGAGTTGGCGTGAACACTAGAACGGGGGTGGTGGAATGAAGGTAGGCATCTTCATCGTCGGAGGTATAGGGAGCATTATCCTGTGGGTAGCCGGGGCTGAGATGAGAGTACGTGACTGGAGCTTTGTGAGCACAGATGGGCGGGCTACTGGGGCTGAGGCGCAAATTCATGTTCAAGGCGTTGGGAGCTCCAATAGGCAGGGAACCGGGATGTGAGTTCATGATTGATGTGTCAGAGCTCCAGGCGACCAGGGCCAAGGCGTAAGTTCACGATTGAGGCATCAGGAGCTCCAGCCTGTGGGCAGCTGGGGCCAAGCAGAAAAACTAAGGTCAAATTTTACATGAGGTATATGGAAAATTCCAGATTTTTTAGCCAAAATGGGAAATATTTTGGAAATATTTCAGCTTAAGGTTGGTTGAAACCTTTTGCTCTGGGCTGAGGGTGGGGGTGAGAAAGGGGAGGACAAGGCATAGGAATTAGTTCAGGATAAGAATGGGGATTCCAATGTTGCACCTTCTCGTCAGTATGAATTTTTACTTCAGCACGTGATTATGTAAGTTCCCTTCACTGCTTTTATTTCAATAGCTAGATCATTTCCCTATTGTGGGACTTTTGTGATACATACAAAAAATGATTTTTTGTTTTGATAGGCAAGGCAAGAATGAGTCTGTAAGCAGTAATTGGGCTTCACCAGTTATTTTCTTTTTAAAATATTTTTATTGTGTTTAATAGATAAAAACCCTTGATACAAACTGCCAATGACTTCAAAGACTGAGTGAGGAACGCTAGGCTTCAATACACATTAGATTTCAGCTGGCCCAGGTCCACGTGCTCGAATGAATGGAAGGGGGCAAGGAGGTCGACCTTTATAGCCAGGTCGCAGGGGGAGGGGTTACAGGGGATCAATCCATCAGTGGGCGGGCCAGCCACTTATACACAGAGCAGCAAAGAACAGTATATACATATCACCACATTCACCCCCTCTTTAACAAAAACAAAACCCAGTCCTTGAGGTTTAGCCAGTCAGGTGACTTACTCTGCCTCTGTGACCTGCGCAGCTTCACCAGGGATGTATGGTCAGCTCCATTGCTGGTCAGGGGTCTTGAGGCGGGACGGGCAAGACTGTCGCCATAGGGGGTGGGGTTTGGTTGTCTGTGGGGGCGCTCATGGTGGTTATCTCGGCTGGGTGAGGGTTCCGGGCATGTGATGTGGGTGCCAGGGGGAGGTTGCTAGCCTGCACCAAGTCCCTGTAGGGGACAATGTGTGTGTATGTGGTGGCCGGGACTGGGAGTGGGTGGGTGTCTCCGGCACACACCAGGTCCCGGACAGGAACTGTGTCCTCATGGCCATCGGGGTACTGAACGTAAGCATATTGTGGGTTAGCATGCAGGAGCTGTACTTCTTCCACCAACGGGTCGGTCTTATGGCCCCTCACATGTTTCCTCAGCAGGACAGATCCCGGAGATGAGAGCCAGGGTGGCAGAGTGGTTCCGGTCACCAACCTCCTGGGGAAGGAAACATGCGTTCATGTTGTGTCATATTTGAAGTAGTGCATGGGAGGGATCGGATGGCATGGAATGCCTCTGGCAGGACTTCCTGCCAGTGAGACACCACTAAGCCTTTTGACTTAAGGGCCAGGAGGATCGTCTTTCAAATGGTGGCTTTTTCTCACTCCACCTGTCCGTTTTCGCTGGGGTTATAGCTTGTTGTCCTACCAGTGGCTATGCCTCTAGCCAAAGGTACTGCCACAGCTCGTCGCTCATGAACGAGGACCCCCAATCACTATGGATATAGTCTGGGTACCCGAAGTGGGTGAATATGTTGCTGAGTGCCCTGATATCTGTGGCAGAGGTCATGTCAGGACAAGAGATGGCAAACAGGAATCTGGAGAACTCATCTATGATGTTAAGGAAATAGACATTCCTATTGGATGAGGGCAGGGGTCCCTTGAAATCAACTTTCAGTCGTTTGAAGGGGTGCGTGGCCTTGATCAGGTGTGTCTTGTCAGGCCTGAAGAACTGTGGTTTAGATTCCACGCAGATCCGACAGTGTCTGTTCAGGGACCTGACGTCCTCAGTGAAGTATGGGAGGTTCCGGGCTTTTATAAAGTAGAACAACCTCGTGACTCCGGGGTGGCAGAGGTCATAGTGGAGCGACTGGAGGTGGTCGAGATGTGCGCTGGTGCTCATCCCCTGGGATAGGGCAACTGAGGGATCGTTGTGTTTGCCTGGCCAGTACAGGATATCATAGTT
This sequence comes from Narcine bancroftii, assembly GCF_036971445.1. Classification (NCBI taxonomy): domain Eukaryota; kingdom Metazoa; phylum Chordata; class Chondrichthyes; order Torpediniformes; family Narcinidae; genus Narcine; species Narcine bancroftii. The sequence continues at coordinate 11,920,115 of NC_091469.1, read as the reverse complement.
ATAGGTGGAGAGTTTGATTCTCCACCTCAAGATATTATCATTCTTGATTTTACCACGCAGTTTTGTGTTAAACATGAAGATAACGGCCCGTTGCTCCACCAGCAGGGTAAATCTTTTCCCAGCCAGGTGGTGACGCCAGTGGTGTACTGCTTCAATGATCACCTGTGCCTCCTTCTCGACTGAGGAGTGCCATGTCGCGGGGCCATGGAGTGTGCGGGAAAAAATACTACTGGCCTGCCTGCCTGGTTGAGAGTGGCGGCCAGCGCGAAGTCAAAGGCATCGCTCTCCACCTGGAATGGGATGGATTCGTCCATGGCATGCATCATGGCTTTAGCGATGTCTCCTTTGATTTAGTTGAATCCCACCTGGGTTTCTGCCGATAAGGTGAAGCTTGTGGACCTTACTAAGGGGTAGGCCTTATCGGCATAATTGGGCACCCATTGGGCACAGTAAGAAAAGAATCCCAGGCACTGTTTCAACACCTTGAGGTTGTGTGGTATCAGGAGCTCCATAAGGGGACATATGCGGTCAGTGTCGGGGGCAATGACATCATGCACCACGATACATCCAAGGAGGGCCAGGCGAGTGGTATGAAACACACACTTCTCTTTGTGATAAACCAGATTAAGGGACTTGGCTATGCTGAGAAATTTTTCCAGGTATGCATCATGGTCCTGCTGATCATGGCCACAGATGGTGACATTGTCAAGATAGGGGAACATCGCTGTCAGTTTATACCTGTTTACCAACTGATCCATCTCCCTTTGGAACACTGAGACCCTGCTGATGACTCCGAAGGGCACCCTGAGGAAGTGATAGAATCTGCCATTCACTTTAAAGGCAGTGTATTTGGGGTCCCCTGGGTGAAGGGGGAGTTGGTGGTATGCTGACTTCAGGTCATTCGTGGAGTACACTTTGTACTGGGCAATTTTATTGACCATATCGGCCACCCAGGAGAGGGGGTAAGCATCTAACTGAGGGAAGTGGTTGACCGTCTGGCTGTAATCGATCACCATATGGGTTTTGCTCCTGCCCCTGACCATCACGACTTGGGCTCTCCACTTGCTCGAACTGGGAGCTATGATCCCTTCAACCAGGAGTCACTGCACCTCGGACTTTATAAATGCCCTGTCCTCGGCGCTATAGCGGCTGCTTTTTGTCGCAATAGGCTTGCAGTCCGGGGTCAAGTTCTCAAATAATGATGGAGGGGATATGCAGAGGGTGGAGAGGCTGCAGATGGGGATGGGCTGCTGGGGGAAGGGGGCTGTGAGTCAGGGGTTGTGTACCGTTATGGGTGATTGTCGTCCTCCGAACGCCATTGTTCCTAAACTGGCTCTGGCCCAGGAGTATCAGTGCACGGAGCTGTGGCATTACAAGCAAATGAAAGTTATCATAACATTCACCCCCCCCCCCACCATTATCGACACTACACGGTACTCCCGAATCTCAGCGGATTGGTCCTTTGTGGCCATAGAGATGGTGCCGCTTGTGGGTCTGATAGAGAGGGAGAGTTTCTGGGCAGTGACCGGGTGGATAAAGCTCTCTGTGCTTCCACTGTCAAACAGGCAGTTTGTTCTTTTCCTGTTTACCTCGATCTCCATCATCGTGTGGGCCCTGGTTCAGAGTCTCGGAGGCCAGGACTGGGTCATCATCATCACTGTCGGAGAGGAGGCCCGACCAGTAAAATGGCGGTCTCCATGTTGACTGCGCTGTCACATCGGAGGAAGAGGGAGAAAGTGACGTCATCCAGGCAGCGGAAGGCAGAGCTGACATCATCCAGGAGGGCAGATAAGATGACACTATTAGGCAGCAAATTTTGCACCTTGGTTGAATTCTATAAATTCTAAACACCATCAGTAAGAATTCTGATCTTTTCAAACTTTATCAATGATTTGTAAGATCAAATTAAACTGTGCCCTTTAATCTAGAACAATCCTGGTGAATCTCCTCTGTACTCTCACTAACATAGCCATAGCTTTCCAATAGTGTGGGATCATGTTGAAGAGTTGGGCGAACAGTGGCATAGCAAATTGAACTACTCTCCCACAGCCCCAGAGATGCAGGTTCAATCTCATCCTCAGGTAAGTGGACAGAGAACAGACAGCACAGTACAGACACTTTGTCCCTCAATGTTGTGCTGACCTATAAAAACCGACTCAACAATATAACCCTTCCATATCTCACACCCATAACCCTCTATTTACTTGCATGTGTCTGTTTTTTAAATGTCCCTATTGTACCACCCTCCACCACCACCCCTCCACCCCTAGGCACCCAATACTCACTGTGTAAAAAAACTTACTCCTGACATCTCCCCTAAACTTTCCTCCCCTCACCTTCTACAGATGTCCACTGGTGTTTGTTACTCTCGGCAGGGAAAAATGTGTTGGCTGTCTACCCTATCTATGCCTCTCATAATCCTGTAGATCTCTATAAAGTCACCTCTCATCCTTCTTTGCTCCAAAGAGAAAACTCCTAGCTCTGTTAACCTTGCCTCATAAGACACATTCTCCATTTGGGGCAACATCCTGGTAATCTCCTCTGGACCCTTTCCATGGCTTCCACATACTTCATGTAATGAGGCAAAGAGATCTGAACACAATATTGCAAGCATGGGCGAACCAGAGTTTAATCAAGTTGCATCATTAATGTGTTTGTGTGCTCTCTGTGAATGCCTGGAGTTTCTCCAGGTGGTCTAGTTTACTCCTACATCCAAAAAAGACATGAGTTGGTTGGTTATTTGGTTTCTCATTTGAGAGTGAGTGATAGAATCTGCGATAAACTAGTTGGTTTGTAACAGGTGGTCCGCAGGTAGGGGTGGGTTTGTTACAGGAGGTCCGCAGACAGGGCTGAGTTTGTAACAGGTAGTTCGTGGATGGGGGTGCATTTGTTACAAGAGGTCCACAGACAAGGGTAGGTTTGGTACAGGTGGTCCGCAGAAAGGGCTGAGTTTGTAACAGGTGGTCCACGGACACGGGTGGAATCAAAACCTCTTGTCCTCATGGAGTTGACATTTTTCAGCACAAAGTATCAAACACAAAACTTGCTATTCCTCACAATGGTACGACAACACCACCATCTAAAATTCGTTGACGATACCACGATAGTGGGTTGTATAAAAAGGGGCAATGAGTTATCGTGTAGGAGGGAGATTGAAAACTTGGCTGAATGGTGCACCAACAATAACCTTTCACTCAATATCTCCAAAATCAAGGATCTGATTGTTGACTTCAAGAAGGGAAAACCTGAGGTGTACAATCCAGTGATCATTGGGGGGATCAGAAGTGGAGAGGATGAACAAACTTAAGTTCTTGGGAGTTATTATCTCAGAAAATCTTTCCTGGACCCAACATACCAATGGCATCGTGAAGAAAGCACTTTTAGCACTTCTACTTCCTCAGGAGTTTGCAGAGGTTTGGCATGACATTGGAAACCCTAGCAAATCTTACAGATGTGTGGTGGAAAGTGTGCTGATGAGCTGCATCACAGTCTGGTATGGGAACACCAATACCCCTGATTGTAAAGCCCTCCAAAAGGTATTGGACACAGTCTGGGACATCATAGCCAAATCCCTCCCCACCATCGAGAATATCTACATGGAACACTGCTGTCAGAGAGCAGCAGCAATAATTTAGGATCCACACCACCAGTACACACTCTGTTCTCACTGCTGCCACAAGACCACCAGGTTCAGAATCAGCTGCTACCCCTCCACCATCAGACTCCTCAACAATAAACTCAATAAGAGACTTGTTTAAGAACTCTTTTACTTTTGCACTTTGATTTTTTTCCTCTTTGTATTGCACAGTTTGATTTATCTCTTTTTGTTACCTTGTGTACATTGTGTGCAGTTTTTTTTTATTGCCCTACCAATAAATGGTAATTCTGCTTCACCCACGAGAAAAAGAATCTCAGGATTGTATGTGATGTCATGTATACAGTCTCACAATAAATCTGAACTGAACATCAGAAAAATCACAGATTTTTATGGTAATCAGCTGGTATATGAGTTCCCTAAGCACAGTCACTCTTTTTTTTATTAATTCAAGGGCATGGGGTTGGCAGACTGAATCAAGATTTAATGGCCTACAGAGAAACACAAAAACTGCAGATTCTGGAATCTTGAACAATCAATGAGTTACTGGAGCATCCTGAGATTAATCACTGACTGACCATTTCTACCCACAGCTGCTACCAGATTCACTGAGTCCCTCCAGCCACCCATTGCTTGTATTTAATTCCTCCAGCCCTAATTGCCTTTTGAGAAGGTGATGGCTAGCTGCCTTCTTGAACTGCTGCAGTCCTTGAGGGGTGGTGCCAGGGTAGTGAAAGAACTGTTATATATTTACCTGTCAGGATGGTGTGTGGTTTAGAGGTCACCTTCCAAATGTCAGTGTTCCCATATATTTTTGCCTCCCTTGACCTTCAGTTTAAGGACTGAGCAGATCACAGCACACAATGTTGGCATTACTTTTCAAAAACGATCAGAAAATAGAGCAAGGGAATGGTGCAGGTGATCGCAAAGAGAACATTTCATCACAAAAGTCTGCAGACACTGAGATAGTAGTAAAAACACAAAAATGCTGGACTATCTCAGCCGGCCATGCAGTGTCCATAGAAGGTTAAACAATATATGAGCAACGTTTGAGCACAAAGCAGGCAGCTGTAACAGATTATGCTGTGTTTGTATTGTATATCGATATGTCTTTTGGAGAAAAATTGGGGCAGGTTTTTTGTGTAGGTCACATGCAAACACTTTAAAACAGATCTTATTTAAAATACTGGAGCTCTGCTCATGCTAGACAGGCTGGTGCCAAGAGCCTTTGCAAAAGCTTTGGAGAGTGCCCAAGCAACTTCACTAATATATTGTTTTTTTACAAAAAGGCAACAGATAAAAGAACTCGTTGGAGCCGCAGGCTGTCTGGAGTGGAACTTGCTGTTCTAAGAGGGTCATGTGGTTTTGTAAGCAGAGAGAGAAAACAGGCTTTCTCTCTGAGAGACAGAGAGAGAATTCAATTTTGCAGTTTTACATCAGCAGCAGCAGCTGGGACTGGAATAGGACAAGCTGGCAAGCTTGTGGTAAAACCCCAGTTGGAAGACCGGTTGTGAGTTCTTAGTTCAGCCTGGTCAAAGCCCTTGTGGTTCATGCAAGGGTAGAGGACTGGCTGCCTAATGTTTCACTTGAAATAAGAGAAACATAAAGGAACTCTGTGGTGACCTGAAAAAAAGAGGTTATCATCTGGAAAACCCTGAGGGGGGCAAGTTTCCAGCAAGTCACTGAAGTGGCTGGTTACAAGGAATCAGTTGTGGGTGTCTAACAAACAACAAATCTCTCACTGAAAACCAACAAGAACCTCTCTGAGTGGAACCATTTACCTTTCAAGCACCCGAGCCTGGTGAACTTAATATGTGTTCAATTCTGTGCACAGTATAGGAATTGCCTGCAACCAGTAAACTTGGAGGAATGAGAAGTGGGATTGGTTTGTGAATCAAATAACTTTTCTAAACTCACACACACATCACATACACATGCGCTTAGAATTAGAAGGGGGTGAAGTTAGGTTAGTTAAGTTCATAGTGATAGTTAAAGTTTGATCCTGTTTTCATGTTTAAAGATAATTAAAAGCAAATTTTGTTTAAGTAACCATTTGTCTTGGTGAATATCTATTGCTGTTGGGTTTTGGGGTCTTCTGGGCTCTTAACACAGTCACCTGAATAAAAAGGCTGGTGGAGGATGAAAGGGGGGGGGGGGGGAGGAGTACAGGCCAACAGACAAGAGGGCACAATTGGACATGAGAGGAAAGATGAGAATTGATGGGGGAGGCTCTGTGAATTAACGCTGGTCGAAAGGAGACAGAGAGAAAAGGAAAGAGATAGACAGAACGAGAAGAAAGAAGATACAGGGACTGCCTTCTCTTGTTTGGGAGGGTGGCTGGTGAGAAAGGGGGTTCACTGACATGTTCCCCTCAGAAGTGGTCTTAAGAGCACACATTGTCGTTATAAATGCATCACAGCCCTGTCATAGAGAGTGGAATGTCCAGCATGAGTTAAAAATCCTTTACACGACTAGAAACGGGATTTTCTGGCTCAGACTCGTGACGCGACGATGCTCTCTCTATATATAGAGAGAGAGAGAGATCGTCGCGCCAGCTGGGTTCAGTGAGGAACTGGCGGAGTAGCTGACTTGAATAAGGAAAGGAGTCGAAGGTAGGATAGGCTTGTATGTGTCCTCCTCTCTTCATTGTTGCCTTAAGCATTACAGCTCCTACTGTCAAAAATGAGCAAGATGGATGACATTAAGAGACAAAAAAAAAGTTTTAAGAAATTAAGTGGGTCATGTGAGCGGTTGGTGAAAAATCAGATCAGTACCTTTATGTGCTTATCGAAAAGTAAAGATCAGCCAATATTGGTGTGGGTGAAATTTAGCATTGAATTCTCGAAACTTGTTGAATTTGAAGGAATTCTGCTGTTTATTGTAACATTATAGTTTTTTTTAAAGTTAAAATTATTTGGGGAATTTGCTGGCATTTAAGTACTCACCCCGAACTGCCTTTGAGATCATCGTGGCGTGTTGGCTTCGTCAACCCCCCTGATCATTGAGCTGTGGGTGCGTTCACCGAGCCTCCAAGACAAGTGCGATCATCTGTGAGCAGGTGGGTCAGAAATTGGTGGATGGGGGCTATTTGAGTCGTGATGCTTGTTCTGGTCCCAGCCAGAGTATGTTGTCCCGTAAACTCCTTCCCGGGTCTTCATCCGCAGGGCTTTGTTTCTTGGCTGAGGGGCGGGTGGGAAGATGACTTTTCATCCAGGCGAAAGGGAATATCTTGCTTCCTGCCACTCTTTGTAATCCAGCGGCAGTTCGCTAACTTTATCTCGACTCCTGGCCTGGCCATTGTGGAGCTCCTCCAGTACAGGGACATGTACTCCAGGGATTTGTCCTGGAAAGTTGTTTTTGCCCATTAAAAGTCTGTCCACAAATTGCGACGTCCCATTGTCCAAGATGTGACACCAGCTGCTGTTGGCGAAGCTACAAACAGCAGAACGGAGTACCTGGGGATCTTGTGGTTCCCAGGTGGAACCAGGGGAGTATTGAGCAGTGCGGAGCCCTGATTCTTGGAGACCAAGGCAGCAGCCACTCTCACCATCCAGGGACTTGGAGGGACAGCTTCGCTGTCACTAACTGTTCAGGAAATTGAACGATGATCATGAGTTTATTCGCATCTACATTTGGACAATGCACTGAGAGGTAAGCTGTTTGTTGCACCGAACATAGATAGCCCCTTGTGTAATGGCCCCAAGACGCAAATGTGTAACCAAAGGAGCACACCTAAAATCATTGATATTTGAATTAAGCAAGTCTTTTGGACTGGCTGGATATAATCATGTGGAAATAGTACTAGATGTTTTCCCAGGGAATTTGCCTTTATTTGTGGACTAAGTTCTCCCATTGGCTCCATAATTACTTTATTATTGTTATTGATTTGATTTGTCATTAACTCCCAATGACAACAGGCCGTTTCTAATGATGGGGCAATTAAATTGAACTCTATTTTGCATTTGTAATGATCTACATTAAATTTTGACTAAAACAAACATGATTATTGTTAAATTTAATTACTGCATCGCTATTGTAAACTGAAGCCATTGTTGGTCTGGTTCATGATGTTTACCTTCGTGGAGAATGTAATTGACGTTATCAATTATGAGATTGCTGTAACCTGCAATTTGAGCCTTGACTTTCTCATCGGAAGATCACAGTCTGTAGGAATTGGAAACCATGTTTCCTCCTCACTGATCATGAACACAGGTGCACTCCAAGGATGTGTGCTTAGCCCACTGCTCTTTTGGTTATATATACATCTATGACTGTGTGGCCAGGCCCAATTCCAATGCCATTTACAAGTTTATTGATGACACCACAGTTGTTGGCAGAATCACAAATGGCAATGAGGAAGCGTACAGGAGGGAGATAGATCAGATCATTGAATGGTGTAATGACAACAACCTTGCTCTCAACATCAGCAAAACAAGGACACGATTGTGGACTTCAGGAGGAAGTCAGGGGAACATGACCCAGCTCATTGAGGGCTCAGTGGTGGAGAGGGTCAAGAACTTCAAATTCCTGGGTGTCAACTTCTCCAAGGATCTGTCCTGGAACCTCCACATTGATGCAATCACAAAGAAGGCTCACCAGTGGCTATACTTTGTGAGGTGTCTGAGGAGTTTTGGTATGTCACAGGTGTACTGTGGAGAGCATTCTGGCTGGTTGCAACTCTCCGGACAATCTCCAGAGGGTTGTTAAATCAGCCTTCACTCCATCGAAGACATCTACATGAGGCAGTGTCTTTTTTTTTGGATAAAAATGCCTCTATCCTCAAAGACTCCCTCACCACCCAGGCCATGCCATCTTCACTCTGCTACCATCGGGGAAAAAGGTACAGGAGCCTAAAGACGAGCACTCAGCGGCACAAGGACAGCTTCTTCCCTGCTGCTATCAGATTCCTGAATAATTAATGAACCAAAGACACCACTTTTCATGTACTATTTTTTTATATATAGTAATTGTTGTAAGAAGGTTATAATATGTTCATTTGCACTTTGAAGCTGCTGCACAACATTGAATTTCATGACAAATCTTAATTCTGATATGAGCCTTTTGAAGGCATTGATTCAAGTTATGTTTTTTTTAAAATTTGTTTTGAGTACAATGGTAGAATTGGTAGACACAGAGTGGTAAGAGTCTGGAATGTGCTGCCAGCTGGAAGTGGTGAATGTGGGCTCAATTTTAAAAATTATTTTATTTTGGATTTACAAAGGCTCATGTAAATTCAACAATCAACAGATTACATTCTTTTCCCATGCAATATAATTTAGAGTCCATTTCCCTTCACCTCCCCCCATCCCTGCTACTCCCTTCCCTCCCCATCCCTTAAATTATAAAAATACAAGAATACAGAAATACAAAAACCGCAAATACCAGTGAAATCAATGATTCCCCTTAAGGCTAGAGAACCCTGATTGTTAAATAAAAATGGGTGGGGGCAAAAACACATTGTCTGTGCCCCATTCCTCAATTCACACTCGTAGTCAATTACTTACCAAGAGTGTGATTTGGGGAATGGGGTGCAGATGATGTGTTTTTGCCCCATCCATGTTATTTAAGAAGGATTTGGACAGGTACATGGATGGGAGCGATATGGAGGAATATGAACTGGGTGCAGGTCAGTGGGGATAGGTACAGACTAGAAGTGCCAGAGGGCATGTTTCTGTGCTGTAATGTTCTATGGTTCCAGTTTCTATGGCTTTGAATTGAACTTTTAAGATGATGCAGTTTGCAGGATAAGTGTTGATCAATAACATAAATGAGTTGTGAACGATTATTTAACCATTATAAAATGGAAGTGAAAAACAGCTGACTGATTCCATAAACTCAGACTTCCCACTGTTGTCATTTACAGTCTAACTGTGTAAACCCATAATGACCATCTTGTAGGTCAGCTGAATAAGAATGCAAAACTTAAACAGATTAATACTTGGAGAGAAGAAAACTATATGTAACCATTTCTGTAATAAACTATAATTAATGAATTGGAAATTGTGCTTTCATTCAGATACCTTTGGAAACATGAAGAATATGTCATTACTTTTTATTCTGGGAGCTTGCTTTCCCTTGAATACAGGTATGAAATTAACCTTTGAATTTGTAAAGTACTATTGTCAGCAACAGATGTGCACCTCAAAATAAAATGTAAAAAGGAAAATAGATGTGCCAGCTGTTATAAAGAGGAGAGGGTTGAGGATCCATTGGAACTCACGACAGTGGCTTCTTTCTGAAATGCTGGTTGATGACTGATTCAGGCTATCATGGGACTTGAATCCAACCACCTTGAAAAGACACTCCTAGCCTGTAATCCAGGGCTGCAATGCTTTCTCCTGAACTTTCAATGCACTTGTTTCTCATCTCTTTGATTCAGATCAAACAGACTAAACAATCCTGGATTTGTTCTCCTTTATAAGTAAAGGAGAACATAGAAATCTACAGCACAGTACAGGCCCTTCACCCCACAGTGTTGTGCTCACTTATAACCTACTCTTAACAACTGCCTAAAAATTCCCTATTGCATAACCCTGCATATTTCTCAAATCGATTAAACTATTGAATAGTCTATTAAAAGATTTGAATAGTATCTTAAAATAATTGGATGATTTTAGGCAATGAGGGCTGGAACAGAGTTGGCTTCAACATCCCCAGGTTAAAGACAGACAAATTGAACTGCATTGCTGTTCCCGATAACTATCCAGCAATCCTTGGTGCCAATACTTCTCCATGTGAGAATAGAATTGTGATTTCCTCAAAACGTCCTGCAGTGATGTGGGCTCCTGGCTCGCAATTGCCTAGACTTTCAAAGCAAAAGGCTTCAGGAGAAGGTTTTAAGAGTGGAGAAATGTAATCTGTTCATCTCCCTTCCCCATAGGAACCTGCTGAGTCCTCATGGTGGAGTTGGAAATTCCCAGAGAGAAATTTCTTGGAACAATTCAGTCCATAAATATACTTAATGAAGTTCTAAACTGCTCATAGAATTTGTTCAATATTTTTTTTTAAAAAGTAATCGTTGACAAAACAACTTTCCATGATTTAGTCGTAAGTGCCAAATTACAAGCAAAGTGAGACAGAATTAGAATGGTAACTAACATTATCATTAACCACTATTTAATTAGCTTGATGGTAAGAAGTACTTGTATGTATTAAATGCAAGTTAATCTAAATTCCTGGCTACAATTTCAGTTCTTGGGATTCCAATTTTAAATGCCATTTTCTGGTCAGATACGAGTTATTGCTTTCAGTTAACCACATGGTGAAAATTCAGGGGTTGTTTTCTGATTGTCCCACTGGAAGAGCAGTGGAAAACTTGGAAAGATATCAGGACTTGTCTAGCGGCATGAATGTGGGGTTGGCTTCAGGAGCTAGGAGAACTGCCAGAGAAATTGACATTTCTATAGAAATCATTTGAGTAACACCAATTTCTGTTGTTTCAGCTCTTTTTATGGTCACTGCCCCCAAGCTGTCCTACACTGCATCCTATGGGAATAACATTACTATGGAGTGTACATTTCCAGTTGAATCCAATTTCCATATGAATACGTTAAAAGTTTACTGGTATCGTATCCTGAACAATGGAACGACACAATTGGTGTATAAACTGTTAAAAGGCAAAGCAACTCTCCAGGACCAACACATGGAGTACAGAGAAAGAGTGAACCTGGCACTGGATGAGCTCCACAATGGACGGGCAGTACTGGTGATAAAGCAAGCGCGAATTAGTGATGCAGGGACCTACCGCTGTGTTATTGCTGTCAACGGAGTGGATTATAAAGAAACTGCACTCAGAGTCACAGGTAAGCAAGATATTCCCTTTCTCTCTGGCCCAGCAAATAACTGGTTATTTTAATTATAATGGAATTCATCAGAATAAACTAACAGAATAACATCTTGATGCCTCCATGATTTCAGCTTTTCCTGCATCCTTCCCCAGTCCTGAAGTTCTCCATTTCATCTGCATGTCTATCCATCCTAAATTATAATCACTGCAGGTGCCCCTCTAATTGCACATTATCTTGACTTGAAAACCTTCTGCTGTTCCTTCATTACTGTGAAGAAACTTCCAACCTGCAGCAATTCAAGGAGATGGCTGAATGCCATTATTTTCATTAAGCAAACAAAAAAATGCTGGCCTTGTCAACAGCAGCTACATCCCAAAAATGTGAAATAAAAATGATCCACCAGCAACAATATTTTTGGATATCAAATCTCAAAACAATGGAATATCTTCCTGAACTTTAATCAGCGTTCTGTCTCCTTGCTTCAATAAGCATGCTGCTTTAGCAAAGATTTTGGTTAGACACCAGACATCTCTTTAGATTTTGGGGCATCAAATTTTATGTAAAATAACTTCCTGTGAAGTTAATTGACAGTGTCCTGTTTGGCTGTATAATTGTGGTATGATAGCTGCAAAGCATGGGCATGGAAGTCATTGCAGAGGATTATCAGAATGGTCTAGAAGATCACTGGAGATCTCCCTTTCCTCTATTGATGATATTTACAGGGAGGGTTTCTTAAACAAGGCTCAAAGAATTATTGAGGTCCTTTCCTATCTAACATACAGTATCTTTGACCCACTTTCAGAAGGAAATACAAAAACATCAAAATCAGGACTGCCAGGTTGGGAAATAACTTCTTCCCACAGGGTGTGAAATTGATGCACAGTATCCTGTAAACTGAATAAATCATCTGAAAATATTTAAATGCAATATATTTATTTTAAATGGTATCTTTGCATAGATGCAGTATGTACGTGAACATTGTTTCATCTGGTTCTAGATGTACAGCCAGCTGATAATAAATTTGAACTTGGAACAGTTTGCTGAATTAAAGGTGTGACAAATTGTTGACGTATCACTCCCAAATTAAATCAAATGTTGGAATTTTATTTTACAGCTTCCTATAAAGACATAGTGACCCTCAACATCAAGGAAAAAGCGGAGACCGAATTTGTTTGTCAATCTGCTGGGTACCCTTTAGCTGAAGTAATTTGGTATTACGCAAATGGTACTGATCTCAACAAAACAGCCAATACCACCCACTTCACTGACACCAATGGACTGTACAACATACGAAGCATACTCCGGGTAGGGGCAGAGAGTAATGAAACTTATTTATGCATGTTCTGGATTAAAGAGCTTAATACGTCCACTTCAGCTGTTTTACGAATTAAAGGTAGGTCTCTTCAGTTTTTTTTATTGAACAGATTTCAAACAGTAATGAATTTGTAAAACTAGTACAGTAAAACCCCTGGTATCTATGGGGAATGGGAGATGATGGATTTTCCAGCTGCTTGATTTTATTTTTCAATCTTTTTAATTAAATTTAATACAATATGAAATGTAATATAGTCACTGCACGGAGCGAATAAGGATACATGATTGAGAAGATTATAATGTACAATAACCAATGAAAAATAATTAGTGTCATTATCTCCCCAAACACAGTCAAAGGGAAAAACAAAATTCACATTATACGAAAACTCCCTGTACTAATCTATAAAAATAAATATGAAAAAAAAACCACTGGAAAGCCTTGGAAGAACATTAATCAAACATAAGAAACCTAGTACTGACCCATGAGAGAAATTTGATGATATAGGGAAGGGACAACAACTCCAAAAGAAAAAAAACGTTAGAAGTTGTATCATAGAAAAATATTGGACATCAAGTTTCTTCAAATTCAATAGAAGAATCAAATGTAGCACTTCTAAAAAATTTTTTCTAAATTCAATCCAGCCTTGGTTTGAGAAAACCATTGGACACTAGTAGAAAGAGTGGGGTCCTTCCATCTAAAAATTACCCTCCTACTCATTAGGGTAGTGAAAACTGTCATCTGATAAGCAGTTAAGGGATTTAGCTGTAAATCAGTTGCAAGGATTGCTGAAAGAGTACCAAAAATATCTTTCCAAAACTAGACCGGATCAAAACGTGGGTCATGAAGCTACTTGCGAATTACACCTGTCACAAATGAATTAAAATTAGGAAAAATACAGCAAGCTTGTCCTTAGATATATGCCCCCAGGTACTACCTTAAATTTAATAGGGGAGTGTCGAGCACACATCGATGAGGTATTAACCAGTTTAAGAATCTGAGACTTTCATTTACAATCCCTTATTAATAGTCCTGCATTAAGACAAAAAATACTATACTGTAATTGTACTGAACAAACTTCACATGCCCGAATATATAAACCTTTAGGCATTTTTATTTTCACTTGCATTCTTTGGAAAACCTTTAACTATTAGGACATCTGCAGGTTCCTCCCACCCAAAAGATGAACAATAACATTACAGATAATGAACTCCACCTCACCCAAGTTTACAGATAAAGCTTCTGGCCAGAGCGACTCCTACTAAGCAGGAATAAGTAGACACTTTAAAAGAATCACCCCAACGACAAGCAACATCAACCAGCTCTTTGTCCTGGGTGATGCCATAGTTGTTTCACACAACTTTATTTAAAAGGCTGCTATGAGTAAAGCACAACCAAGACAAAATATTTTCTCCCATCTTGACCAAAGGCTTATGTGCAACTTCAGAGAACATTTAATTTTACAATTTTAAACTGGAGTATTTATATCTATTATTTTATTCTTATTTATTTTAATTTTTAAAATTTATTTTCCTTTTTTTTCCAGTTGCTTGAGGCTACTAGTTGCTTCAATTCCGTATTCCAGGAGTTTTACTCTATCTTCTTGTTTGTGATTGGCATTTCAATGTATTGTAAACCAAAATTTAATGAAAATAATGTTTCTTGGCATCTCATCTTTGCAAATAAAAGTTTGCTTTGATTGTTTACATTTTTCTTGCATGCATGTTGAACAAGCTTAGCATGGTATAGTAGCTCTCTTCTATCACTTGAGGCATTTGTCATTTTTCATTGGAAGATGCTGATTTCCTATTTTCAGAATCTCCCACACAATTCTGAACCAATGTTAACTTGAACATAACTGCTTTTGCTGTGCATTCATGTGAACATTAACTCTGTGAATTAAACATCTATAATGAAGGAAAATCTCCTGTATCGTTTCAACTTTAAACACTGTTTTACCATAATTTTGTCTGCAGTACTATGAATTTAAAATGCAAAGATTTAAAAAGCATGCAGTTAACAAATGGCTACCTTTTTTTATTGTATTCTCCTCTAATTAATAATAAGGAAAATGGATATCAAGTGTAAAATCAAACACTTGATAGAGGACATGAAGAATCATTTACAGAGTTTGCTCCCTCACCTGTTGCAAGGGGTGGGGTGGGCATCACTAGATAATTACCACTGAAGTTGGCAACCACACCTAATTTTTTTAACATTTATATCTTTGGTCATAATTGTATCTTGTATACGTCAAGCTAACTTATCACTACTTCTGTTTCTATTTAGAAATAAAAGGCATAGATGAGCAGAATAATACTTCCACGTCAGTGAGGAGTTACCTCATTGCTATAATCACTTTTTCTTTGATTGTTCTTGGAGTCATGATCCTGACCTGCATAATAAAGTCAAAGCATCAACAAGGTATGTTTCTGCTATACATTAAAGATTCAAGATTCCTACATTGTCATGTACAGAACACGTAATATCGCACAAAATTGCCTTCTGCCTGCCATAAGGCAGATAAATATTCATCATGTGTCACTCGGCACCCCTTGCAGTACAAGAGAAAGAAAAGCAAGGGTCCCTTCAGAGTCACTGTCTATGGATTTGCCTCTGCAGCTACACAGACTCCAGTTTCATTCATAAGCAACCTGAGCTCCAGATCCAAACCACTGCCACGATCAGGAAGCCTTTGGGAGCCCTTCTTGACCTCTGCACCCTCTTGAAGGCTCCAATGCCTTCTAGTCTTCAGAAGCCCTTAGACCATGTGGATTCTCCAACTGCAAATTGCCCGCAACCTAAGTGGTTCTTCAGTTGCTAGTTCACTGCCATGATTACCTTCCCTTTTAGGTCATTTCCTCTGCTTTTCCTCCTCAGTGGGAAGGGTGTTCTTCCCATTTCTGGTGCCTGGTGCCAGTCTTCTGCTCCCCATAGTCTGCAAACTCTCTTGGCTATTGCCACCATCTTGGGCACAGACCTCCTGCGGTTGTAGAATTTTCCTTGCAAACACCGTCAACTCCTTTAACAAGCCATTTAAAGCCTGTACAGAGCTGCCGGCTTTAGGGCCGGGCAGTTGAACCTTTGGATTAGCATTGTGTCTCTGCTCTATGCTCTCCTCTGTCTGCATCAGCGACAGCACTGATGTTACAGCTGCTCCAGAAGCACTGCCATTTTTTTTAATGTTTGATATACATATGATGAAAATTTTACTTTGCACTATACAAAGGTGTAGATGTTTTCATCTTTTACTTTAAATGCAACTTTTTACAAGTACAAACCTGTTTAATATTTATGCAAAAGAGGAGAAAAAGTCAGAACTAGAAATTTGTAAAAATATTTCCTGTTCTGAGTTATTTTCCAACTGCCATTAGGAAAGAAAATAACTTTGTCAAAAAGACTGGCTTGGATCTAAAAATAAGTCATTAAATGTTTGCAATTTTTTTGTGCATTAATTTTCTTGGGGGGGGGGGTGGGGTTGAGATGTTTTCCAGTAAACTAAAATATGGAAGCTAAAACAAGAGTTAAACCTTTAATTTTTGTTTTGAAGTAATTTTACTTGGATAGCAACAAAATTGAAACTAAAATGTTGTCCTCCTTGTCCAGGATGCAGTCCGATCCTTGGGGTGCCTGTGCATCTGCTATAACAGTCCTCAGTCTATTAGTTCTGAGAAGGAGAAATCTGACCAGTTCCTGCCCGATTGCTTTCCAGTGATCTTGCAGGCAAGTGCACTTGGGCGGACATTGGGCAAGGACAGGATTAAGCATTCAGGAGTGTGGGTGTACTTTTGGGCATGTAAATGCAATATTGCACTGACAAATCAGTGGAATCCACCTCCCAACCCATAACTAGGTGGAAAGATTGTACAGTTGAGATGTTTTGTACGCTTTTTGTTATGTTATTTCCAATAACTTGAGAGTGAAATTCAGACTTGACAAAGAACTGCTCCCAATCAACTAAAAGAAAGGTTGTGGGAAGTGGTTAATCTGTTACCACAGCAAATGTTGGACTTGCACATCCACTGTCATACCACTCTCCTTGAAATCCCCATCACATGTTAAAAGTCTTCCTCATAAATCATCAATAGCATCGCCTTGTTTTCACCATTGCAATTGTCTTGAATCCCTTAATTTCCCCTGTTGAGATGGAATCTGAATCCTCTTAATAGTCAAAACCTGAGTTTTGGAGGGGACAGGTTGAATGACTTTTCACCCTGAAATTTGAGTGTCCCTAAATCATAGTCACAAAGCTTGCTTAACTTACAAAGGCACCAAAGGTAACTTTCTTGGCTGGACAACAGTGAGTCATTTGGAAATGTTTTGGAACATCATGTTATCATGCTTGATGTTCGAGTTGTTTTTCTGACTTGATAAAGGTGTGTGGCCTTGTTGGTTAAGGGCAAACTACTGAAGAAATAAAGTTGAAAGCAAGGTGAACCACTGAGAGAATGAGTCTAGCTGAGGTGGATTAAATAATACCTTTTGGTTGGGGTTACCAGGATGTGCCGAAGGGTTCAGTTTTGGTTTAACACATTGAACTAAAATCTTCCACTGGGTTACTTAGTCAGGCTGTATGACAACTAATGTTCAGCAGATAGCTGTATTTACATTTGTATCTTTATCTGTGTTTAGGCAAGAAGAAACTATCTGAGAGCAGTTCACTCATATGAATGCTTCCTTGCTTGAAAAATACTTTGCAACAGCTGGAGTTTTTTTGTAAATGGATCTGTGGACATTTTTACTGGACTGAGCTGAAACAAGTTTTTGTTGAATTACAATGAACATAAACTTTAAAATGAGCCAACAGACTCTTTCCATTCAGTATCCTATTTCTCAATGAGTGCATTCTTGCTCCTTGTCAGTCACTGATCCTTTACTGTTTGATGATAATGGCATCAGAAATAGTTGCACTTTCACTGGAGTGATCCACACAAACTCAGAATTGACTCCAGATACTCAGTGTTAAATGTACTTGGAATAATGCTGTCTTCTTAATGGACAAACAACCATGCAGGCTGTGTCTATTGGCTGTTGTTTCTCCAGGAGTAACTGCTCAGTAGCAGACAGGAAAGGAAATTTTACTGGAATAACATACAAATGGATCAAACCAGATACAATATTAGAATTGAAGAGGCTTCTGGGCAGACACCTGAATGGGGATGGCAGGACATCTACCAAGTGCAAGCAGCAGGGATTTGGTTTGATTTGGACATGCTGTGCAGATGTGGCCGAAGGGCCTGTTCCTGTGCTGTACTGTGTGTGTGTGTGTGTGTGATCTTTCATTGGGGATTTTTTTTAAAGTCTACAATAAGAAAACATCATGAGGATAGACAGTCACAGAAGTTGGTCAACTGGGAAAGTTTCATGTTTTTATGGAAGGGGAACTTCTTCAACTTGCAACTTCAGCAAGTTGAAGTCTATAGCTGTGAATCCAATCCAGACAGCATTTGCCTTGAGCTAGTTTTGAAGCCAATTATTTCGAAGGAGAACAGAAGAATCTTTGCTCTGATATTTTAGATTCTGATCAATTTTCAAAATCATTTTCTCACCTGAAAGACCCCAGAATGTAATTCGGCTCATGAATGAAACTTAGAAATACAGTAGTGTATTTTTCTAGTTTTATTCACCTCTTTTAATAAATATTAAAGAAGAATACTTCCTTCTAAACTTGACCACTCTTCAGAGGCATGGTCATTTAATTAGGGCAAAGGCTTAGGATGAATGCAAGTGTATGTTGAAAACCAATAAGAGATGACTATTTAAGATCTTAAGGACTGTATATTGATACAATCTTAGTCAATTAGCAAAACCAGTAGCAGAAACAAGTGGGATAAATGTGTGGATTTGAATATCAGTAACTATTGTTTGTAAGCTTAAAAAGGAAATACTGACAAGTAAACAAATCCAAATGTGTAGATAATTTGACTGAAATTTCTAAAAATTTCACAATGTTATGCCAAAAAATAATTAAGGTATTTTCACTTTCACTCAATATTTGCTTACCGTGAAAAACTGCCAAGTTTGCTTTTAGTACAAAAAAAATCAATTGTTTTATGTAGGAAAACAATCAACTTTCTTTTTAAAAGTTATTTATTTTTTTAAGAATGAAACTGCTAATGTGAAATTGTGGTGTTGCAGGCAAAGATTTCCATAATTCAGTCAATGTCTCAGTTACTCATAACAAAATAATATTGAAATTTCAGAAATATTGTTTGTAATGGCCAAATTTTGCAAAAGATACTTTTTTTAAAAAAATGTTTAAATGTTACACTAAAGTCAGTATTTTAAATAGATTTTTATTTGTAAATATATTGCTGTATTTGGTCAATTTGATACACATTTTCATATACTATTAAAAATATACAATAATAAATTTTATAAGCCTTCTGTTTTTAAAAAATGTTTGTTTTTGTGCATTTAAGTCCAAGGTCATACTGCTCATTTAGAAAGTGCACCTGCTCATTTAGAAAGTGTTATGAATAACGTGAATGTTAAATTTGGTAGCTCACAAGATTGGCGGTAAGATGACTGGGAAGGAGTACGGGGGGGATAACAATTTTTTTAAGGGGGGGTGAATGTGGTGATATGTAATTACACCACTAGGTCATCAGGAGTCATCCCGGTGACCTTGTATATAAAGCAGTCCAGAGCTACAGACTAGCCTTCCAGGTTCGTCTTGCAGAGAGACAAGACCTCTTGGTGTACATATTAGTTTATTAAATTGTACTGTCAATAATCACACCAGCCGTGTGAGTATAAGACAGCTTTAATAAACTAATATGTACACTAATATATCATCACATTGACACTGAAATGTGATCAACCACATGCCTTTAGTGCAGTACAGACAGCACACTGTTTTCTCCTGTTCAACATGACAAGCTTTGGTTATAGCTGTGCTGCCCTTACTGTTCCTTCACTATGTGCACTTGACCAATTTAATAATTTCATGCCACTAGTTAAAGCTATGCCTTAACCTGGCTTGTCAATTCTTCAAAATTTTATCAAAGATTCTTAGGATCAAATTGGAACTGTGACCTTTTATCGCTTTGTTTGGTTATTTCTCAAGAGGAGAATATTTCCTTGAACAGTTCAAAAAAGAATAGTAGCTTTTACTTCATTGATACCCAAACAAGCAATTTTGATGATATGGAAAGATAGCTTAGCACCACATATATGCATTGGGTACAGGACATTGTCTTGCGTGAGTTTGGAGAAAATTAGATCTAACATTAAAGAGATCAAGATTAAATTTAACAAGATATAGGGCCCATTTATGGACTATTATTATAATTTGAATACATCGGCATGGGTTCTCTGGAGGTTTCCTCTTCAATGTCTGGGAACTGTGACTTGATTCCATGTTATTTGCTGGTGACCGTATTTAGTGGGAGGGGTAGGATTAGGATTGGGGGGGGGGTTCTAATTTCCTTTATAAGTAGAAGAGATTAGTCCAATTAGATAACCAACAATGAATATTTTGTAATATTAGAATATGTTTTCATAAGGGAATTTCTATTTTATTCAAGTATTGTGTACAAGTCGATGTATAAATCACTTATGATTCATATTCTATATTGCATTATATAAAAGTTATGTAACTAATATGTAGACAATATATAACATAATATTTCTGTCCACCAAATTAATAAAAATGTTAAAAAGAAAAGAAACCTGGCTTGCAACTCTCAGGGGCAATGCTACAATGGAAGCAAGTGATGGGGTGTTTGGGAATAAATAGTCTGTTCCCTGATATTCATCATTGCTTTATGCTGGGAGAATTGTGCACCTAAGGTTTTGGCCATGGGCAGAAAATCTTGGTGTACGAAGTGTAACAATGGAGCGGTGTCATACCTCCTCAGTATAGACTGAAGATTTCTACTTGTACGTGCACACACAAAAGAGAGTGACAAGAAAAAGTGAGGACCCAGGGAACCTTACTGAGCTTTATCAGAATATTGTAAGTTTCAATAGGATAATTTCTTATTCTTTTAATCATCTTCAGTTGCTTTGAGATCGCCTCTCCTACAGTAGGTCAGAAGCAGGATGTTTGCCGATGACCACACAAAGTTCCACTCTATCAAACTCCTCAGTAAATGAATTTATCCATAACATGCAGCAAGATGTCGACAGAATTCAGTCATGAGCTAATGATTAACAGGTAAGATCAAAGTACAAGATATTGACCAGCTCCAGCAGGAGAGAACTGATGCACCTACCCTGCATCCCGCATCGGACTGGTCAGCCACAAACGAGCCTGCAGCTGACGTGGACTTTTTACCCCCTCCATAAATCTTCGTCCGCGAAGCCAAGCCAAAGAAAGAACCCTTGATATTCAATCCTATTAACATTGCCAAGTTTCCTGCATTCAATAAGGGTTACTGTTGAAATTAAACTCATCTGAATACCTTGGTTTAGTATCCTGCAACAAGTGCCTGATCTCCTGCCAACACTAACCAGTTCCACCATCTACAAAGTAGAAGGGTGAAGTATGGTGGAATGTTCCCAACTTTGCTGGATGAGTGCTACATCCAGGACAAAGCAACCCACTTGATTGGTGTCTGCCACCGTAAAGATTAAATTTCTCCCCCATCAGCACACAGTGGCTTTTGTGTGTATAATACAATGAACCACCACAGTTACTCTGGAACACAGCATGCTAAGCACCTTGTAGGGCATCACATGCTTCCTGCAATATCTTCTAAAACAAATCTATCTTTAAAATCCCTCTGCGGTCTTAGTCTCCTCCTGAGACTTCTTTAAAGCAGCAGCAAGAGTAAACCTTCTAGATCTTTAAGCCTGCTTTGCCCTTCTTGGAGATAACCATATAACAATTACAGCATGGAAACAGGCCATCTCAGCCCTTCTCATCTCCTCTAGTCCCTCCTACCTGCACCTTGCTCATAACTTTCCATTCCCCTCCATATACCTATCCAATTTTTCCTCAAATAACAAAATGAACCCTGCCATCACCACTTTTCCTGGAAGCTCATTCCACACAGCCACCACTCTCTGAGTGAAGAAGTTCCCCTTCATGTTACTTCTAAATTTTGCCCCTTAACTCTTAACTCATGACCTTTTGTTTCAATCTCTTACCCTCAGGGAAAAAACTCATCCACATCAACTCTATCTATCCCCCTCATAATCTTAAATACCTCTATCAAATCCCCCCTCAACTTTCTATGCTCCAAGGAATAAAGACCTAATATTGCTCAATTATTCTTTGTAATCTAGATTCTGAAACCCAGATGACATTTTCATAAATCCTCTCTGAACTCTCTTCACCTTGTTGATATCCTTCCTACAACTCGTGACCAGAACTGCACATAGTATTCCAAATCTGGCCTCACTAATGTCTTGAACAGTCTCAACATCACCTCCCAACTCCTATATTCTATGCTTTGATTTATAAAGGCCAGCATACTAAAATCCTTCTCCACTACCCTATCCACATGAGATTCTACCTTCAGGGAATGATGCACCGTTATTCCTAGATCTTTCTGCTTCACTGCATTCCTCAATACCCTCCCATTGACTATGTACGTCCTGTTTTGATTATTCCTTTCAAAATGAAGCACTTCACACTATCATCATTAAACTCCATCTGCCATCTGTCAGCCCACTCTTCTAAGCTGTCCAAATCCATCTCCAATCTTTGAAAGCCTTCTTCATTATCCACAATTCCACCTATTTTAGTATCATCCACATTTTTACTTATCCAATTTACCATCTCATCATCCAGATCATTAATGTAAATGACAAACAGCAAGGGACCCAATACAGATCCTTGAGGCACACACCATTTGTAACCCGCCTGCAGCCTGACAAACAGTTAACCACTATGACTCTCTGGCATCTCCCTTCTAGCCACTGTTGAATCCATTTGACTATCTCAAAGTTAATACCTAGCACATGAACCTGCCTAACTAACCTTTCATATGGAACCTTATCAAAGTCCACATAGACAACATCCACTGCTTTCCCTTTATCAACATTCCTAGTCACCTCTTCAAAAAATTAAATGAGAGATTGGTCAAACATGACCTTCCATGTACAAATCTGTGTTGAGTATTCCTGATCAGACTCTGTCTCTCCAAATACTTATATATACACTATCTCTAAGAACACTTTCCATTAAGTTACCTACCACAGACGCCAAACTTACAGGCCTATAATTGCTAGGCTTGCTCTTCGAACCCTTTTTAAACAAAGGAACCACATTAGCAATATGCCAGTCCTCCGGCACTATACCCGTCCCTAATGACATTTGAAAAATCACCGTCAGAGCCGCTGCTATTTCCTCACCAACTCTCAAGGTCCTGGGGAAAATCTGTCGAGACCTGGAGTCGTATCCACCTTTATATGCTTCAAAAGCTCCAGCACTTATTCTTTCTTAATCACTACATTTTCCATAATTACCCTCTTTGCTTCCTTTACCCGGCACAATTCAATATCCTTCTTAGTGAATACCGAAGAAAAGAACGTGTTCAAAATCTCCCCCACCTCATTTGGCTCCACACACAGTTGTCTGCTCTGATTCTCTCATGGACCAATTTTATCCCTCACCCTCCTTTTACTATTAACATATTTATAGAAACCTTTTGGATTTATTTTCACCCTATTGCTAAAGCCACCTCATACCTTTTTTAAGCTTTTCTTATTTCTTTCTTAAGATTCTTTTTACATTCAATGTATTCTCCACATATCTCCTTTATTCCTTGTTTCTTATATTTATTGTAGGTTTCCCTCTTTTTTTGGAACCAAGTTTCCAATATCCCTTGAAAACCATGGCTCCCTCAAACTTTTGACTCTGCCTTTTATCCTGACAGGATCATAAAGATTTTGTATCCTCAAAATCTTACCTTTAAAAGACCTCCATTTCTCCACTACATCCTTCCCATAAAACAAATTGTCCGAATCCACTCCTCATAAATCCTTTCTCACCTCTTCAAATCTAGCTTTTCCCCACTCAAAAACTGCAGTCTTAGGTCTTGATCTATCCCTTTCCATAATTATATTGATGCTAATGGCACTATGATCACTGGATCCAAAGTGCTTCCCAACACATACCTCCATCACCTGACCTATCTTATTCCCCAGAAGTAGATCCAACACTGCCCCTTCTCTAGTCAGAACTTCTACATATTGCTGTAAAAAACTATCCTGCACACATTTTACAAATTCCAATCCACCCAGCCCTTTCACAGAATAGGTTTCCCAATCTATATTTAGAAAATTAAAATCTCCCACTATCACAAATATTTACTATCTCCCTACAAATTTGCTCCTCTCGTTCTCGCTTCTCATTAGGTGATCTATAATACACCCCTATAAGTGTGATTACCTCTTTCCCATTCCTCAGTTCCACCCAAATAGCATCCCTGGACGAGCCCTCTAATCTATCCTGCCAAAGCACCACTGTAATATTTTCACTGACAAGCAATGTTACACCACCCCCTCTTGCCCCTCCAATTCTATCACACTTAACTCAACGAAATCCAGGAATATTTAGTTGGCAATCACATCCCTTCTGCAACTATGTTTCACTAATCGCTACCATGTCATATTGCTGTGCCTATCAACGCCCTCAGCTCATCCACCTTCCTTTCTATGCTCCTAGCATTAAAGTATATGCATTTTAGAGATTTCCCACTACTTATTCTTTGTTTGCCCCTATCTTTACAAACAACTCAATTATGTTATTTTTCTATTATCTCCCCTCCATCTTTGTACAGAGCATCTTCTTTCTCTATCACCTGCCTTTCCATCCCCAAACTTTGTCTACAAGCTTTCTCTGTTTCCAATGTAACCTTCTCCTTGCTGTTCTCCTTCACTTGGTTCCCTCCCTCCCCCTCCCCCAACCATTCTAGTTTAAAGTCTCCTGAGTAGCTTCAGCAAATGTCCCCACCAGGATTCTGGTCCTCCTGGAATTCAAGTGCAACCTGTCCATTCTGTACAGGTCCCACCTCCCCCAAAAAAGGTCCCAGTGTGAACTGACAATAACCACAACAGCAGTGCAAGTGTTGTAATAAACTAATATGTACACTAAGAGGTCTTGTCTCTGCAAGACAAACCTGGAAGGCTAGACTGTAGCTCTGGACTGCTTTATATACAAGGTCACCGGGATGACCCCTGGTGACCTAGTGGTGTAATTACATCTCACCACACAGTGATCCAGAAACTTGAATCCCGACCCCTTGCTCCACCCCTTCAGCCACGCATTCATCCTCCACCTCATTCTATTCCTCCTCTTACTGTCATGTGGCACAGTCAGTAATCCTGAGATTACTCCCTATGTGGCCCTTCTTTTCAGCTCTCTACCTAACTCCCTGTACTCACTTTTCAGGACCTCTTTATTCTTCCTCCCTATATCGTTGATACCTACATATACCACAGCCTCTGGCTCATCTCCTTCCCACTTTAGGATATCTTGGACATGAGCAGCAGCATCCCGGACCCTGGCATCAGGGAGGCAAACCACCATCCAGTTCTCCTTACTGTGTCCACAGAATCCCCTATCTGTCCTCCTAACTATTGAATCCCCTATGACTATGCCCTCCTCTTCCTTTCCCTACCCTTCTGATCCACAGGGGCTGACCCTGTGCCAGAGGTACAGCCCCAGCTAGGCTGTTCCCCCCCCCCCCCAACAATACTCAAAGAAGAGTACCTATTATTGAGAGTTGCAGCCACAGGGGTCCTCTCTAGTATCTTACTAACTGTGATCCACTTATCCTCCTCCTGTGGCCTGGTGTGACCACCTGGCTGTAACTCTTATCTATGATATCCTCATTTCCCCTGACCAGGGAAAGGTCATCAAGCTGCAGCTCCAGTTCCCTAACACGATCCATGAGGAGCTACAGCTCAGCACACCTGGTGCAGACATGGACATCCCACATCTCACACTGAGAACCAGCAAACTCCCCTCACATTCATTCTTTTTCTCTTCCCTTCCTTAAGTGCAAAAGAAACAAATAAACAACTAAGACAATTGCTGTTCTTCTCTCTCTGTCATTTTCTTGCATTATCCCTTGATTCAGAGATCCAGTCTCCCAATGGCCACCCATTTCAATTCCCCACCCCATTCCCTTGCCAACATGTCTTTCCATGGTCTCATGTACTGCCAGTCTGAAACCACTCGCAAATTGGAAAAACATTTCATCTTCTGTCTGGATACCCTCTAACCAGCTGGCATTAATGTCGACTTCTCCAGTTACCATTAGCCCCTCCCCTTCCAACTTCTCCTTGTCTCCTTTCCTTTAGCTCTCTCTCTTTCCCTCTCTTCATTTTTCCCTCTTCTTTCACAGGGCCAAAATTAATTCTCACCTTTCCTCATATCCAATTAATGCCTCTTGTCTGTTGGTCTGCACTCCTCCCATTTTTTCCTTTCCCAGCCTTTAATTCAGAAGAATCTTTCTTAACTTGAGGAAGGGCTCAGGTCCGAAACAATAGTAATATACCTTTACCTCCTATGGACGCTGCTAGACCAGCTGAGTTCCTCCAGCATTTCTGTGATTTTACTAAAATCGCAGTGTCTGCAGACCTTCGTGTTTCACAGACATCCATCAACACTCATCTCAGTCCCAAACAGCTAACCCTCTATTAGCAATGGTGTCCCTGGTCCTAGACTTCTACCAGAGAAAAAAATCCTTCCATCCATGCATCTTACTGAGCTCTGTAAGAATATTGTCCGCTTCAATGGAATAATTTCTCATTCTAAACTCTCGAAATTAGAGTTTCATCTCCTCAATCTCTCTTCCCTGTGATCCCTCCATGGCAAATGTATCCTTTTATTTAGGTAAGGTGAGTAAAGATCCCTTTGCCTTCTGTGGGCAAGCCAATTCCAAATTCACGAAGCCAAGTTTCCAAGGATCCCATGCCTCATGTCTCTTTGGATCTGGCACCCAGAGGAAATGAATGAGGTCACAGGGATAACCATGTAAACCACACAATCAGTGCTCCATGTCAGGATTGTGAGGCTTTGGCTCTGCTCCTGTATATAAAGCAGGATTGTATCTTCTTTCTCTGCTCACAATCCAGTCTAGCTTGGAATCATTGCCACGACATCTCCACTCATTCTCCCAGTCAGGTTAAATACCAAAGAGAAAGGCTCATACATTTAACGCAGGATTTTATAAACAGGTTATTTTGAATTCCAATACTTCATGAGATATTATGAGTTACCAAGGTGGTAGTAAAATATATCATAAATGAAATGTATGATTTTACAACACATACATCATGTGTGTGGAAAGGGCTCTGAGAAGCTTTCACATTTAAACAGTAAAATTCAAAATGAATGCAAACATTTTGAATTGCTCCTCCCTTGCAATGTAAGGCATGTTCTTCTGCTTTGCACCTCTAATTGCTTGTATTGAATGGTTAAGCAGATGATCAATGGCAGTTGTTTGAAAACCATTCTTTCATTTTATGTCTTTGCACAGGAATTTTCATCAATATGTGAGGTGGAATTTCCAAATCAGCTTCTGCTGTGATCTCCCATGAATTAGGAAGTAGAGTGGGCCTCAAGATATTCCTCCAATCAGCCTCTCTTTTTTTTGTGAATTAGTTACATACTTTCCAGTGATTTATTGCACATCATGAAAGAAGTTCCTGAGCTCTGAGTGATGTTCCATTATCGATGATGTGAGTTGCATTTGAATTGTGTTTAATACCCTCTGAAATCACTGTGGCACAATCAAAGACCACTCGCAGACACAAAGCAAGTAGTCAAAGGCTTTATTAACCAGAAAACCTTGGCATGCCTCTACATGCTGCTGGCTCACATCCAAGACAGGTATGGAGGGAGGAGACGAGGGCTCTCAGCCTTTATTCAGGAACTTAGGGGGAGGAGCTACAGGTACAGAAGGCAGGCCAGCCTGCCCAGTCCAGTGAGGTCATGCCTGCAGTACTGCATTCCACCACAATCACTCAGCTGTTCATGAGGATTTCTCATACACCTGATATGCTTTCTTGGGCTCCAAGGGAAGCCACAGGCCTGATGCAGGACTATACTGAAGTTAACCAGTCCTGCACAACTATAAATTTCTTTTTCATCTTTTGTAATAGTAGCCTTCAGCTTTTGCCTGATAGATAGTTTATGTCTATTCAAGGCAGTGATCCAATGAACCAGTGAAATATTTAACTTTGCAACAAAGTCCAGCTCAGAATAGTAATGTGTTTATTGCCATAATAAATTTCTGTGATAACAGATTTGATCAAGGCATACTACTGTAGATGGGTTCCCAAGCTTCAATCTTCTCTCATACTGTAATTGCTCGCAGGTTTCAGGGAAACCTGCACAAGAGAAATATTTAGATATTTATCATACTTTTACCTCACTTTTCCATGATAAAAGAAGAATGACATGATGTACAATCAAAGACAATCAAAGGATTTACTCAGAAGTCTGGAAGGCTGGCGGCAAAACTCTACATGCCAAACTGCATGAGTTTTTCAAGCTTTGTTGGGACCAAGGTAAACTGCCACAGGATCTTCGTGATGCCACCATCATCACCCTGTACAAAAACAAAGGCGAGAAATCAGACTGCTCAAACTACAGGGGAATCACGTTGCTCTCCATTGCAGGCAAAATCTTCGCTAGGATTCTACTAAATAGAATAATACCTAGTGTCGCCGAGAATATTCTCCCAGAATCACAGTGCGGCTTTCGCGCAAACAGAGGAACTACTGACATGGTCTTTGCCCTCAGACAGCTCCAAGAAAAGTGCAGAGAACAAAACAAAGGACTCTACATCACCTTTGTTGACCTCACCAAAGCCTTCGACACCGTGAGCAGGAAAGGGCTTTGGCAAATACTAGAGCGCATCGGATGTCCCCCAAAGTTCCTCAACATGATTATCCAACTGCACGAAAACCAACAAGGTCGGGTCAGATACAGCAATGAGCTCTCTGAACCCTTCTCCATTAACAATGGCGTGAAGCAAGGCTGTGTTCTCGCACCAACCCTCTTTTCAATCTTCTTCAGCATGATGCTGAACCAAGCCATGAAAGACCCCAACAATGAAGACGCTGTTTACATCCGGTACCGCACGGATGGCAGTCTCTTCAATCTGAGGCGCCTGCAAGCTCACACCAAGACACAAGAGAAACTTGTCCGTGAACTACTCTTTGCAGACGATGCCGCTTTAGTTGCCCATTCAGAGCCAGCTCTTCAGCGCTTGACGTCCTGCTTTGCGGAAACTGCCAAAATGTTTGGCCTGGAAGTCAGCCTGAAGAAAACTGAGGTCCTCCATCAGCCAGCTCCCCACCATGATTACCAGCCCCCCCACATCTCCATCGGGCACACAAAACTCAAAACGGTCAACCAGTTTACCTATCTCGGCTGCACCATTTCATCAGATGCAAGGATCGACAATGAGATAGACAACAGACTCGCCAAGGCAAATAGCGCCTTTGGAAGACTACACAAAAGAGTCTGGAAAAACAACCAACTGAAAAACCTCACAAAGATAAGCGTATACAGAGCCGTTGTCATACCCACACTCCTGTTCGGCTCCGAATCATGGGTCCTCTACCGGCACCACCTACGGCTCCTAGAACGCTTCCACCAGCGTTGTCTCCGCTCCATCCTCAACATCCATTGGAGCGCTTACATCCCTAACGTCGAAGTACTCGAGATGGCAGAGGTCGACAGCATCGAGTCCACGCTGCTGAAGATCCAGCTGCGCTGGATGGGTCACGTCTCCAGAATGGAGGACCATCGCCTTCCCAAGATCGTGTTATATGGCGAGCTCTCCACTGGCCACCGTGACAGAGGTGCACCAAAGAAAAGGTACAAGGACTGCCTAAAGAAATCTCTTGGTGCCTGCCACATTGACCACCGCCACTGGGCTGATAACGCCTCAAACCGTGCATCTTGGCGCCTCACAGTTTGGCGGGCAGCAACCTCCTTTGAAGAAGACCGCAGAGCCCACCTCACTGACAAAAGGCAAAGGAGGAAAAACCCAACACCCAACCCCAACCAACCAATTTTCCCCTGCAACCGCTGCAATCGTGTCTGCCTGTCCCGCATCGGACTTGTCAGCCACAAACAAGCCTGCAGCTGACGTGGACTTTTTACCCCCTCCATAAATTTTCGTCCGCGAAGCCAAGCCAAAGAAGACCTCACTTTTCCATGATAAAAGAAGAATGACATGATGTACAATCAAAGACAATCAAAGGATTTACTCAGTAGAATAGC
Organism: Narcine bancroftii; assembly: GCF_036971445.1. NCBI lineage: Eukaryota > Metazoa > Chordata > Chondrichthyes > Torpediniformes > Narcinidae > Narcine > Narcine bancroftii. Next base: position 11,890,221 of record NC_091469.1, on the reverse strand, counting down.
CTGACTAACTAACTAACTGACAATGAAGGATGGAGAAAAGCAATCTCAGTAGTACAATACAGAACAAACTTGTTCAGTAAGGCTCCAGATTACTAACTGAAATAATTAATAATGGTGCATTTCATTAAACTCTCTTGAATGTTGAATATTCTAACTTTTGCGTAATCATATAAAGCAGAAATGAGGACCTCATCTAAATGAGGCACTGCAGGAAATGTATAAACAGCATCAATTTGCAACCCTTACTGGAAATCAAAAAGGCCGAAGGTAGTATTCTAGGAAACTTCATTGTGTTTCCATGCAAGCTATCAGTATATGGTATAAGCAAAATCTTTCAAGTGCATTTTATACAACTTCATACTGTATATGGTATATATATATTGCATCTAGAATATTTCACCTCGATGTTCAAGAACATTATTGATATTAGTAGGTGGAGCTTAAAGTTAAAACAATCCTTTAACAATAGTGTAATCTGTAATATGCATCTTTTAAGCATCTTTAGAATTTGGTTGAGTTTTAGTTGGTAAAAAAAAGGTTCAGATGCTTTGGGAATTTTGTGATATAAAATGGAATAAGCCCCTCATCTCCAGGCCTGGGGTTTGTTCCCAGCCTGTGCTGAGTGAATAGCTTGCCTTTAAAGGGGAGGGATGAGATCAGTAACATGCCTGTGTACTTACTTGACATGTCTTTGCTTCCTCTCTTGTCTTTATGTTGAATTCCCAAAACTATATGTGCATGGAGCCCATGATGAATTGGTAGTTTAGATTCAGAATTGGCTGTGTTATTTTGTCTGGAGGCCTGTGATCAGTGGTGTTCTGCAGTGATTGTATCCATAAATTTTTTTTTAATATATTAAGTGTGTGTGTATATTTGTTTTACACACACACACACACACACACACACACACACACACACACACACACACACACACACACACACACACACAAAACACACACACACAAAACACACACACACAAAACACACACACACACACAAAACACACATACACACAAAACACACACACACAAAACACACATACACACACAAAACACACACACACACAAAACACACACACAAAACACACACACACAAAACACACACACACAAAACACACACACACACACAAAAGACACACACACACACACACACAAAACACACACACACACAAAACACACACACACACAAAACACACACACACACAAAACACACACACACACAAAACACACACACAAAAAACACACACACACACAAAACACACACACACACAAAACACACACACACACACACAAAACACACACACACACAAAACAAACACACACAAAACACACACACAAAACACACGCACACACAAAACACACACACAAAACACAGACACACACAAAACACACACACACACAAAACACACACACACACACAAAACACACACACACAAAACACACACAAAACACACACACACAAAACACACACACACAAAACACACACACACAAAACACACACACACACAAAACACACACACACACAAAACACACACACACACAAAACACACACACAAAACACACACACACAAAACACACACACAAAACACACACACACAAAACACACACGCACACACAAAACACACACACAAAACACAGACACACACAAAACACACACACACACACAAACACACACACACACAAAACACACACACAAAACACACACACACACAAAACACACACACACACAAAACACACACACACAAAACACACACACACAACACACATGCACACACAAAACACACACACAAAACACAGACACACACAAAACACACACACACACACACACACACATACAAACACACACACACACACACACACACACACACACACACACACACACACACACAAAACACACACACACATATATTATATATATATGTGTGTGTGTGTGTGTGTGTTACAGCACCAGTGATTGGGGACCAGAGTTTGAATACCACACTGACTGCAAGAAGTTTTCACGTTTTCCCTGTGTCCCCATAGATTTTCCCCAGGGCTCTGGTTTCCTCCCACACTTTTAACGTACCAGCGGTTGTATGTCAATTGGGTGTAATTGGGTGGCACAGCCTCATGGGCCAAAAGAGCCTGTTATTGCGGGAAGGTAGGTATGTGTGTGTGTGTGTGTGTGTGTGTGTGTGTGTGTGTGAGTTGCAGGTGAAACTGAGATTAGTGGAGTTGTGGACAGTGTGGAGGGTTATGGTCAGTTCCACACATGGGCAGAGAAATGGCAGATAGAATTTAATCCAGACAAGTGTGAGGGCACTTTAGTAGGGTAAATGTAAGGTAAAGTATACAGTTGACGCTTAACTCTTAAGCAGAGGGATCTGGAGATCCAGCTTCATAGACCCTTGAAAGTGGCTACACGAGTAGATAGAGTGATGAAGAATGTATATAGTATACATTGGGCAGTGCATTCAGTATCAGGGTAGGGAAGTCACACTGCAGCTATAAAAGCACAGAAAATTGTCCATAGGAGGTAAAGATATATTACTGACATTTCAGGCCAGGGCCCATGAGCAAGAAGCCATTTAAACACCACTATTGTATTTGCCTCTACCACTACACTGGCAGGCATCCACCACTCTCTGTGTACAATCATGATCCTTGATCTCCATTAAACTCCATTAAACTCCTCCCCCCATTTTAAAATGACTATCCTCCACTATGTGACATTTGCACCCTTGGGAAAAGGATCTATTGTAGCGACTCGTGGCCTACTCCACGGCCCGACACAAGTAGTGACGTCCAAACGCGACAATCGAGCAGGCAGCACGAGCCTAGACAGCCTTCTTCCATAGGCCACAATGGCAACAGAGGAAACGGACCAATCAGCAATCAACGGATCATAAGGCCACCAATCAGCTATTAGTTGAGCGTAGGTCATGCCCGCTGATGTCGTAGCAGCAAGGCTCAGCCAGACTATAAAAGGCAAAGCAAATGACCCAATAAATCAGAACTCTCGAGTGTGCAGGTCTTCTCTAGAGCTCTAACCCGCAGTTATAACCACAGCTACATGGAGCACTATCCTCTTCCTGCTTCTCATAATTTTATACAGTTCTTTCAGCTCTCCTCTCAGTCTCTGTTACTCCAGAGAAAACAACACATAAGAAGGGCTCAGGCCCCAAATGTTGGTTATATATCTTTACCTCCTATTGACACTGTGGCCTGCTGAGTTTCTCCAGCATTTTTGTCTTTTTACTGCAATCACCACATCAGCAGACTTTTGTATATCACTCCTCTTGCAGCTTATAAAACTTCGGTGTGGCCGCACCTAGAGCATTGTGTACAATTCCGCTCACCCTGCTACGGATGTGGAGGTTTTAGAAAGAATGCAGGAGTTTCACCAGAATGCTGCCCGCTTTAGAGGGTATGAGTTATGGGGAGAGATTGGCCTGTATTCTCTGGAGCAACAGATGCTGAGGGAAAAGCTGAAAGGAGTGTATAAAATTATGAGGTATGGAGAGGATAGAATCTTTTCCCAAGACTATAAGTATTACACACTGGAGGATATTCATTTTAAAATAACTGTGCGGGGGGGGGGGGGGGGGGGAATTTAAAGGAGGCAACAAGTTTTTACGCAGAGAGAGGCAGGTGTCTGGAACAGGGGTAGGGGTAGTGGTGGAGCCAGATATAATAGTAGCATTTAAATTCTGGATAGACACATACCCTACATTTTCAGGGAATGGAGGGACATGTGTCATGTGCAAACAGCAGAGTTTAGTTTAATTTGGGCATCATGTTTCTGTGCTGGACTGTTCTATGTTCTCTGTAGCTTTCAGCCAATCTATGCCCATGTCAGAGCAGCAACAATGCCTTTCTCCCTCCCCTGAGTGACAGACTCCTCTTTTTTGGAATATTAGTGGGATTTAGGCGACTGAGAGGCCAAGTTATCCTGGGTTCCTTGATGTTGATGAAATTATTGCAGTGTCACCAGTTACTAAGTTGTGACTGCATCTTACAAAGGCTTGCCTGAATATATCAACACACTCATTTATTCAAATCCATACTAATTAATAAGGAGCTCATTATACTTTTACCACCCAGATTCATTTAAATTCTGCTTTAAAATACATGCTTATTCAATGCCATCTTATGTCCATGTGTTTAATCTTGAAAATTATATTTCACTTCCTCCCTTTGACAAAATTTCAGAAAAAAACGAAACTAAAATAATTTGCTGGGACATTTTTTTATTCATTTCCCCAGGTTGACGTGTTGATTGGGTTTTTATACAGTTTCCCCTTCACTGGATTCCCATCAATAACATTGTCTAATAATCAATTTAGCTTTCCTCTGAAATTCTGGGGCTTTAATGACTCAAAAGTGGTTCTCAAGAGAAATGTCTTATTACAAAGACCTGGAAGAGGATGCAGAGAAGAATAGGAAACTTCTGTTCATTTAAAATACTTACACAACGTAGAATGCTTGATGAGAACAAGAGTGGGAATGTTGGTAAGGATAAAGCAAGGCCATGGTATTCTGCAGTAAGTTATTATGTCAGGGAGATATAAAGATAAAAGATGTGCGATGCTGCAATTATGACCGCGAGTCCAGAACAGAGCAGCTTCTTCAGTATCTGGGTGAAGAGCATAGTGGATATGTTGGGAAAGCTCTTGGAAATGGTGGAGGAGGATAGCAGAGGTTGAGGAGTTAAACACAAAAGACTGCAGATGCTGGGGTCGAGTACAATACATGAGTGTGCTGGAGAAGCTTAGCAAGTCATGCCTCATCCATAGGAAGTAATGCATAACCAATGTTCTGACCCTGGGCACTTCTTCAGGTAGGAGCAAGGATTTAGGGGAAATGCCGAAGAAGCAATGACATGAGGGTGAATGTGAACATGAGGGTTGAGGCACAAGACTGAGAGCGATAACTTCAAGTTTAGTTTGTGTGCCAAAGGCTAAGCAGATTAGATAGCGATAGGAAAATTGGCATGGAATTACTTGGGCCTGAACATCTCAGCCACATACACATATAAAGAGCAGGGCTGAAAGTATCTAACTTGTTTTGTGATCTGTGATCAAGTGGATCATTGAAATCTCTCATCATCACTGAACTGTCAGACCACTGTGTAGCTCACACTCGACTGGTGGGAGAACTAATGCTTTTATTAGCTTACAACACAGGTAGGATTCATGAACAGGATTCAGAGGGGTTCAAGGTTAGGGCGGGAAACCAGGGTTATATACAGGCCCCAAGGGGGAGGGGCTGGGAGGCGGGACCAGTCGTCAGTATAGGTCATCTCTAGTGAATCCCAGTTCACTACATTCACCCCTTCCTTCAGAATAAAGGGACTGTGGATGAAGAGAACAAGGATCAGAAGTTAAGAGTAGACACAGAAGAGAAATATTTACAATACTATTTACAGATTCAGGCGGTCCGGGGATCTGGGCTCCTCGAGTCTCTTGGTCCACCTGTGATGGAAGGGTAGTGGGCTGTGGCTCCAGCTTGATGATGGGGGGGGGGGGGGGGTTCACTCTCCTCCTGAACCAGGTTCCCTGAGGCCCTGAGCAGGGGTGGGGAGAAAAAGCTTGGTAGCTCGTATGGCACCTGAGGCAATGGATCCCCTGTTCCAGAGGGTTCCAGGTCCCTGATGGAGACGGTGTCCTCCCTGCCGTCTGGATATTCCAAAGGCGTAAGTAGGGTTGGTATGGAGCAGTTTCACCCTTTACACCAGGGGGTCAGTCTTGCTTCTCCTCACATACTTCTTGAGAAGGACTGGACCAGGACCAGTGAGCCAGCCTGGGAGTGTAGTCCCTGATGCCGACCTTCTGTCAAATGTAAACATGAGCTCATATGGGTAGCACTGGTCACAGTGCAGAGAAGCAACTGAATTGAGTGGAACATGATGGGGGAGGACATCCTGCCAGCACGAGTCTGGACGGCCTTTTTGTTTCAGGGCAAGTTTGACAGCCTTCCAGATCAAGGTGTTCTCTTTTTCAACCTACCCATTCCCCCGGAGGTTGTAACTGGTAGTCCTGCTAGATGCGATGCCCTTTACCAGCAGATATTGACACAGCTCGTTGCTCGTGAAGGCTGAACCCTGGTCGCTATGAATAGAGCCGGGATACCCAAACGGTGAAAATAGAGTCTAGGGCCTTCATAATGGACATGTCTGGGCACGGGATAGTGAACGGGAAGAGGGTGTACTCATCAATGACCGAGAGAACGAAGATGTTCCCATTTGTGGAGGGGAGAGGTCCCTTAAAATCGAGGCTGGATGACTTAAACAGGTGCGCTTTTGCGAGGCGAAATAAGTGCGGCTTGCATTCAGTGCAGACCTAGCATGACCTGGTCATTTCCCTGATGTCTTCTACTGAGTAGGGAAAATTGCAGGACTTAACAAAACGAGCCATGTGGGTGACCCCTGGATGGCAGAGCTCATTGAGTATGGTCCGCAGTTGACCAGAGTGTGCGGAGGCAAAGCATCTCCTGGCCAAGGCATCTAGAGGATCATCAAGGGCCCCTGGCCGGTAAGCAATGTCAAAACTGTAGGTGGAGAGTTCGATCCTCCACCGAGCAATTTTGTCATTCTTGATTTTTCCACTCTTGGCATTGCTGAACATGAATGCGACCGAGCGCTAGTCCGTGAAGAGTACCTCCAGTACCTTACGACTTCTACAATGGCCTGAGCCTCCTTTTCCACAGACGGGTTCCGGAGCTCGTGGCCTTGAAGCGTCCATGAGAAAAAGGCAACCGGCCTACCCACCTGATTGAGAGTAATGGCCAGCTCTACATCCAAAGCATCACTTTCCACTTGGAAAGGTACATTTTCATCTACCACATACATGGCGGCTTTTGCAATGTAACTTCAGAGGTAATTAAAAGCTGTCTGGGCTTAGGCCAAAAGGGAGAAAGTGGTGGCCTTTAAGAGGGGAATGAACCTTGTTGGTATTGAGGGACCCACTGGTTGTAATATGAGAAAAAAACCAGATATCTCCTCAAAGCCTTTGTGGTTCTGAGGAGGGGAAGCTCTAACAGGGGACGCATCAGGATCGGGGCCAATGACGCCATTCTCCACCATGTAGCCAAGGATAGCCAGTTGTGTAGCCCTGAATACACACTTGTCAGAATTGTAGGTGAGGTTCAGGGCTCTTGCCGTGTGGAGAAAACTATGGAGGTTGGCATCATGGTCGTCCATGGTGTGGCCACAGATGATGATATTGTCGAGATAGGGGAAGGTAGCCTTCAACCCATACTCATCCACCATCCTGTCCATCTGCCTCTGGAAAATAGAGACCCTATTGGTAATACCGATGATGATAGAGTCGACCGTTAGCCTCAAATGCTGTGTACAGGCGGTTCTCAGAATGCATTGGCAGCTGGTGATAGGCAGCTTTCAGGTCAATGGTCGAATAGACCCAATACTGCATGATATCATTCACCATATCCGAAATGTGAAGGAGGGGGTATGTGTCCAGGAGTGTGTATCTGTTAATTGTTTGGCTATAATCAATCACTCTCCTGGACTTGTTTTCCCCCTTTACCACCACCATTTGTGCTCTCCACTGGCTGGTGCTGGGTTCGATGATCCTCCCATCCTCCAGCAGGCGCTGGGTCTCCGTCTTTATAAACTCCCTGTCTTCCGCACTGTACCTTCTGCTCTTGGTGGTGATGGGCTTACAGATGGCAGACAGGTTTGGTTACAGGGTGTCGATGTTCAGTGTGGAGAGGCTGCAAGTGGGTCCTGGTTTTGAGGGCCTTCCGTTCTAAACCAGAAGGGGACCAGAAAACTCCAAGATCACGCTTTTAAGGTGACACAGGAAGTCCAGACCCAACAATACTGGAGCACACAATTCATCTAAAATGTACATGCAAAATTTACATAATTCCCCCCCTTCAAATGACATATGAACTATACAACGTTTCTGTACACGTGCTGAATGGGACTGGGACACTGGGAAGATTTGGTAGTTAGAGGGGTACATATTTAAGTTATATTTTTGTACAGTCCATGAGTCTATGAAACTTTGCGTGGAGCCTGTGTCAATCAGACACTTGGTCAAATGTCCATTTACCTCCACCATCACCATCAAGTTGCTGAGCTGGTGAGGTCTATTCTGGTCAAGGGCCAGCGATGCCAAGTTGCCGGAGATGCCGTGTTCTTCCCTCGAGTGGCCCGTTCCATCCTGAGTTGACCTGTGCAGGTAAGATGGTGCCGACCTCATGGTGTGGCAAAATGGCCACCCTCTTTGCTCCTCTGATGATGATGATGGCGGTAAATTCAAAATCGGGCCTTTTCGTGCCATTTCTGTAGCCGGCAGGTTGCACAGCAGGCAATCTCGGGCGAGTCTGGCACAGACGACCTGGGGCTGGAATCAGATCCAGGAGCAGTACGTGGACTTCCCCAGACCTCCCTTCATGTGGCAGACCCTCAACCAATGTCCCTTCTTCCCGACGCCGAGTCTTTGGCTAGGCAGCGGGCACAGGGGTGCTATCCCTTGCCACAGAAAAAGCACTCCCAAGCTCAGGAAGCGGCAGCCATTAGATTGGGAGCCAACATAATGGGAGCAGCTGGTCCTTGGAGGTTCTCACCCGAGAGTGCAAGTTCATTGGCCTCAAGGTCATCGTTCTCGAGTCTGTCCTGTTTCAATGATTTGGCCAGCTCAGCGTGGCTAGCGAGGTCCTTCCTCCCGACTCGAGCAGTCACTGCCTCATGTACCTCGAGCGGACCCCTGCAACTAGGGTGCCCCAGATCTGTTCATCTTCCTGGACACGGCATGAAGTGGCCTCATACCTGCACTTCTTAGCCAGTGTCTGCAGATCTAGCAGGAAGTGGTCAATCGACTCTCTGGGCTGTTGGCGGCATAGGGCAAGCCAGTGCCTCGTTAGGACCTTGTTCGGGGCCTTCATGTAGTGAGCCTTCAGCACCTCGATGGCTACTTTGTACGTTGGGCAGTCTCAGATGACTGCATATCCCTTCATTCCTACCCTTGAGATGAGCGCTGACCTCTGGAGCTCATCTGTGTGGAAGATGCCCCTGGTTGCGTTCAGGTAGGCCTGGAAGCAGTCTAGCCAATATGTGAACTCTTCAGCCGTGTCGGGGTCTGGGAGTCTATTAGTACCATACTGGGCTTGAACAACGCCTCCACCCTTGTTTGTAAGCTAATAAAATTGTAGCGTAGATAAAAACTCACACTCGACTGGAGGTAGAACAAATGCTTTTATTAACATAACACAGGTAGGGTTCATCAACAGGCTTCAGAGGGGCTCATGGTTTAGCTGGGAAACCAGGGTTATATACGGGCTCCCAGGGGGACGGCCAGGAGGTGGGACCAGTTGTCAGTACAGGACACCTCTAGTGAATCCCAGTTCACTACACACTGTCCATCTCATTGGTGAAGATGGTGCTTTGGCATCCATCACCTTGCTCCTGGGACCTGAAACTCCCAACACATATGATCATGGACTTCAGGAGGACCAGGAATGAACACCCTCCTCTACACATCAACAATTCTGTAGTGGAGAGTGGAGACCATCAGGTTCCTTGGAGTTCACTTAACTAGTGACCTAACGTGGACACACAAGATCTCCTCACTTGTCAGGAATGCGCAACAGCAACGGCACTTCCTGAGAAGACACTGAAGCGGGCAAGGCTACCAGTCATTCTTTGTCAACCTTCTTCAGCAGTTCCATTGAGAGCATCCTGACCAGCTGCATCACAATGTAATATGGTTGCTGTAGAGAAATTGATCAGAGGTCAATCCACAGGACCATGAGAGTGGCAGAGAGTATTACTGGAGTCTTCCTCCCCCAGTGATGTGATCTACCGGGATTGTTGTCTCAGAATTGTTGATGACCCCTTCCACCCTGCACACAGCATCTTTCAGTTGCTCCCATTGGGAAAGAGATACAGGAGTGTTAGACCAGGCCTTTCAAAACATAACACTATCTTATTCACCACCAGGCTGAGGAATAGCTTCTTCCCAAGGGCAATGAGAAAGCTGAACGATCAAAGTAACTGCTTACCCTAACTAACCAAGACTCTCATATTCATGAAGCAGTATCTATTTATTTATTTGTATATATGAGTACTTGTCCTGCATTAGTATTGTTTACCTGTGTTGTGTTATGTTTGGTGCATGTCTGCATGTTTTGCACCGAGGACTGGAGAACGCTCTTTGGCAATTTGTACCTGTAGAATCAGATGTCAATGAACTTGACTTGTCTTGACGTACATCAGCAGACAGCATCCTCATATTCAGACTCCCCAAAAAACTTTCTGCAAGCCTACATTGAGGCTGAGAGGGAGTTTCAGAAGGAACAGAGTTGCTGACTTTGTTATAAGTTTATTTGCCATAAAGTACCTCATACAGTGAGAAGGGTTCTTCTGCAAGCAGAAGAACCAACATTCATTCAACATTCAACATTCATTCAATTGTGTTAAGAGCACAATTTACAGAGTACGGGATTGCAATGTAAAGTTTATGGGCCCCCTTCCTTGTGAAGCTATAAAGTTTTGGTTTCTTCTGTAATTCTCTCCAACTGATTACATGAGGTGAAAAGAAAACAAGGCTTTTACTCAAAAGTGCTGTAGCCTCCCTATCCCATGAGAATGACTGAGTTAGCCCCAACCATGATGGAATCCATTCAGGAGCCTGATCGCTGTGGGGAAGAAACTGTCTATAAGCCAATTAGTGCATGCTCTTAAGCCTTAAACCTCACCGCAGGAGGGAGAAGAGAGTGTGTCCTGGGTGTGATGGGTCCCTCAGTATGTTCGCTGCCTTTCCAAGGCAATGGGTGATGTAGATGGTGTCCATGGAGGGGAGGGAAGTTTGCATGATGTTCTGAACTGCATTCACCATCTTCTTCCAATCTTGAGCCGAGGAGCTCCTGTCCCATACTGTGATATATCCAGCAAGTCTACTTTCAATGGGATGAGGGAGACTTCCTTAATCTTGGACTCTGGAGTTGGCAATGGATGGGAATGTAATTGGGTGGTGAGGTGGCTTCTACACCTTCAGCCCAAAGGTAGCAGTGAGAAGCAATTATGCCCAGGATAATGGGGACCCTGCATGATGTTGCCTATCTTCTTAAATAAGTGGACTATAGAGCCATATTCAGAGAGCTCATGCTGGTAGGCTGGTACCTTAATGGATAGAGTATGTTGCTGAGTTCAGTTCAGTGTGAGATTACTAACTGGTTCAAATTATTGTAAAAAATTAATTGGCTTTTAAATAAGAGAAATATGGTGAATGAGATGCGAGCATGCGCCCATGTGTGTGTGTACTGGTATATGTGTGCGCGCGTGCACACGCATGTGTCTGGGGGGGGTGTATGAGGGATGTTAGTCGATGTGTGTGTGTGTGTGTGTGTGTGTGTGCATGCATGCATGCAAGTGCGTGTATACATGTGTGCATGTGAGTGTTCTTGCTGACCACCATAAAATGAATAAGATAGTGTCATGTTTTGAAAGGCCTATTATGTTGCCAGCATGTTGCAAGGTGACATAAAGATAGGGTTTCGGTCTGCTGCAACCACAAGATGCTAAGCAGTAGAACCTGCAAACAGTTCTGATGGATAAGCAGATGACTGTTGCCACAACCCAGGACATCACAGCGCTTCCATGGGGTCCAACCACCCAGTCCGACTGCTGTTAGCTTCATACAGGCTTTGAACAGCCCATTAAAGGAGTCAATGGTATTTTTATTCAAAATCATGTGATCATGGGTTCTGCACTCAAGATGGCAGTGCCTATGATTGGCAGCAGCCATGACGGATTACAGATTCTAGGGAGGCAAGGAATGGTGCAGGGCACCAGAAAAGGTGGAAACTATGATGTTTTTGTTATATCAACTGATACCCACTCTGCACACTCCTGGTGTACTCCTGCTGGTACCATGTGATGTTTCTTTTATTATAATAAAGGAACGTGGACTCTTTTAAAACAACTATACTTTATTAGCTATAGAACTCATTCATGACCATATGGAGGCGTCCATCTTGAATCCAACTGAAGACGCAACAATCTAGTCTCTGACTCTCTTAATGGTCAGGAGAGTCACTCGCACTCGATCACTACAGAGATCACCCCCTGTGTGAGACGGAGAAGCAGAAGAGTCGACCCACAGGACAGTGACCATGGTGACAGTCCAGTGAGGGGTTCTGCGGCTCAGGAACGACACAGGCAGCAGGCTGCTGGTGACTCAAGGCAAGAAACCCTTGGAGACCGTGGGCTGCAGTCCACAGACTTGCACGGGCCTGTCGACTGCTGAAGACTGGCTCAAAACTGGCTGAAGAGGTAACAGGTATTGGAAGGGGATGCAGGAGGGTACCAAGAGTGTTGAAAGGTTCCTAATTGTATCAGAGGTTCGGATCTGGAGCTCAAGTTGCCAATGGTTTGGACTGGACTCTGTGTGGCTGTGGAGGCTGCTGAGCACTGGAGGTAAATCCAAGGACACTCGGAGACTCTGGTGGGGGCGGCGATCTGCCTTTTGCTTCCCTTTCTCTGTGTTTAAGAGGCACTTCAGGCAATTTCTGCCAGTGGTGAACAATAGACAAAAGCAATTTTGTGTAATATTCCACTGTTTTTAATGACATGTCAATAAATTGAACCCTGATTCTTGAATAGTGAATCTTGTATTACATTATTGTGGCTGAGAATATTTGGAAAAAGAGTTACTTTAAAAAAAAATTTCAAGTGACCAGTTAAGTCACTAACCTCAGAGAAATATTGTTTGGATGACTGATGTTTAACAAACATGTTTTTCCAATAATCATAGACATCAACAATATATCTATTGCTGAATCTTTTGGAAAGGTTGTTAACTTGAGTAGCAGAGCAGCATCAGTTAAGTTATGTACCTTTTTGGTCAAACAGTAAACCTACAATCTAACACCCTTAAAATACTGTGTCCAGAGCTCTTTTTAACACAAAAAGAAGCATACCACTATTTTTGTTTCTGAGTGGCACAAGAACACTGAAAGAATGGGTATGTTGATCTGAATTACACTCTGCTATTGAATGCAGAATATTGAATGTCTATTGGCATTCATGAGATTGTGAAGGAATTAACATAAAAATTGTTACGAAGGATAGTATGCTGATAGGGATGGCAAGTATCAGGTTTTCACAAAGCGAAGTGCTTGGTTACTATCTTCCTGGCAACCAATTACCAGTGCAATTCTACAAGGTTACCTGTCGCTAATCATTTCTGAAGGATTTACAGGAATTAATTATATTGAACGAGTTCATGTTTGCAGACATTACCAGAAGTGAATACTGATTCTCATAAACTCCAGACATTTCTTTACTAAGCATATTAGCTTTATTTTCTCATATTAGTCAGTTCTCTGGGTATAAGTTGAATCTGCATAGAAGTAGACTATTGCAGGTAAATGGTTCTATATCAAGATATTCTCTTTTCCCTTTTAAGATTATGAAGGATCAATTTACCTATCTTGGAATTATAATTACCAGGAGTTATAAACATCTTTTTAAGAAAAAAAATGTCTGTATTATTTAATCAAGTTAAATTATTGTTACTGAGATAGTCACCTTTATCTATTTCCATGATTCTGTTAAAATGAACATTTTCCCTACATTTTTGCATCTCTTCCAATCAATACCAATTTTTATCCCCAAATCATTTTTTGATTTACTTGATTCGCTTGTATCTCCCTATATATGGCAAGGAAAATACCCTCGCTTAAATAAAGTTCATCTTCAAAAAACTAAAAGGAATGGTGGATTGGCATTTCTTAATTTTAGATTTTATTATTGGGCGGTTAATATACATAATTTGCTTCTTTTATTACATTTCAATAAATTAGTTGTCCACCCTTCATAGGTAGAAATAGAACTGAATTTTACTAAATCCAATTCTCGGTCTTTTTTTATCCTCTTTACATAAATTGACTGATCATCCAATAATGTGACATAGTTTGAGAATATGGGCACAATTTAGAAGATTTATTGGATTTCAGAGTTTTTTTCTTGCCAATCCTGTTACATCTAACCTTCTTATTTAACCTTCTTTACTAGATACTATTTTTAAGGACTGGCATAGATTAGGTATTAAATGTTTTACAGTCCTTTTTATTTGAAACAATTTTGCTTCCTTTGAACAACTAGCACTAATTTTTTTTAGGTATTTATAATTAGACATTTTGTTCCATCAAAGATCCCTGACTATCCACGAATTCTTGAGGCAAATAATCTTGATTCACTTTTTGATTTACAGCTTTCTCTTAAAGATTCAATATCAATTATTTATAACAATTTGCTGGACTTAAGAATGCCCTCTCTATTTAAGATCAAGAACGAGTGGGAACAGGATTTGAATTTATCATTTTTGAATGAGGTCTGGTATTCTATTTGTAATCTGAGGAATACAACCTTCTTTTGTGCACGACACTATTGCAATTTAAAGTAGTCTATAGAGTACTTGTCTAAAGTTAAATGATCTCATTTTTGATTCTCAGAAACTCAAGTGCATTTGGAAGTTGATATATAAAGAGATAAACAAATGCGCAGACGAAAAAAATTATATGAACCATTGACTAAATGTGAAAATACCTTGGTTTGAGATGAGGAGAAAGGTCCTGGGAGTTTAATATTTAGGTCAATGAAGAAACACAAAAACTGCAGATGCTGAAATCTTCAGTAAAAAGTGAGAGCCTGCAATTGGGAGGGGGGCGGGGGGACTCAGCAGGTCAGGCAGAAGAAATAATCAGTCAATGTTTCAGGTTAGGTACCTTTATCAACATGGATGCAAGTCCCAACCTAAAAAGTTGACAGCCCATTTCTATCCATGGATGTCACCTGACCTTTCAATTCTCCCCCCCCCCACCCCCAAGCTTTTGGTTATTTGATTCATGTCATTAAAGTTGTCAACACCATATTCCAAGGATGATTTTTTTAAAGTACTTATAATATTGGCAAACCTAACATAAGGACTTTTACAGTTAGTTAAAAACCCCATTGGGTCCTGCTGACATCACCCAGGGATTCTGCAGTTCTAATCTCCCCGTGAAGAGGATGTTCTGAGTTTAACTCAGAATCACCAGAAGACTTTACTTTCTTGAAAAACATTATGTGATTAAAATCATTAAAGACTTGGACAAATTGGATCAATTAAGATTGTTTCTCGTGTGATGAGGCTAAATATTTAGAAATGCATAGCCACATAAAATGAAAAAAAGGCAATGGGAAATTTGGGAGGGGGGGATAACATTTTATGAAAAGGTCAGTAAACCTTTAGAACATATAGATTATAAGCAGAGATCAGATCAGGTAATATTTATTGTCATGTAATAAAACAGAAATGTAATCTTATGTAAAATTCCCTTGAGTCTGCCATGAAACAAAGATTTGCCATTAACATTACCCAATGCCCCTTACAATCAGCAAAAGGTAGCCAAAAAAGTCTCCAGCGCTCCCGCAGCCTCTGCAGCCATAAAAGACAAACTATTGGCAACCTGAGCCCAGAACCAAACCTCTAAATGAGTGCCCAGGGCCCTTCGGGGGCCCTCCTTGCCCTCAGCATCCTCTCAAATATCGGTTCTAATACCTGTTCTACAGCAGCCTGCAGCCTGGGTATGTTCTCCAGCTGCAGACCCCCTCGCTGGTCCGCCACTGTGGACTCCTTCTCAATGAGGGGGGCGAGGTGAGGGGGCATGGGTGTTAACCATATAACCATTTACAGCACAGAAAAATCCAGTTTGGCCCTACTAGCCTGTGCCAAACATCTTCCCCCACCTAGTCCCACTGACCCGCATTTGGCCCATAACCTTCCACATCTCTCCCGTCCATATACCTATCCAACTTTTCGTTGAATATTAACATCAATCTCACTTCTACCACCTCTGCTGGAAGTTCATTCCACACCCCCACCACCCTCTGTGTGAAGAAATTCCCCCTCATGTTTTCCCTAAACTTTTCCCCTTTTACTCTCAATCCATGCTCTCTTGTTTGAATCTCCCCCACTCTCAATGGAAAAAAAGCCTATCCACATTGACTATATCTTTCCCCCTTATAATTTTGAATACCTCTATCAAATCACCCCTCAATCTTCTACGCTCCAGGGAATAAAGTCCCAGCCTCCTCAACCTTTCCCTGTAACTCAAACCATGAACCCCTGGCAACATTTTTGTAAACCTCAGCACTCTCTCCATTCTGTTTATATACTTCCTGTAATTTGGTGACCAAAACTACACACAATATTCCAAACTTGGCCTCACCAATGCCCTTATACAATTTCACCATAACATCTCAACTCCTGTAGTTCTTTACTCTGATTTATGAAAGCCAACATATTAAATGCCTTCTTCACCACTCTATCCACATGTGATTCAACTTTCAGAAAATTATGTCCCTGTTACTGGTGCCCTGTGTGGAGGAGATGGAATATGACATCAGAATGGGTTCAAAACTAAACTAGATAAGTGCAAGATAACAAATAAAATACAAAGTTGTTATAAATCTGATAAACGCACTTGGTAACTGGGCAACTTGGTAAAAGGATGAACAGTCTTGCTTGGGAAGTCAAAAATCTGAAATATTAACAGCTTTTTCTCTTCACAGATAATCTGCTTATTATTTCCCTCATGTGGAGGAGATAATACATATGACATGCCCTCTTTCTCAACACCATCCGCACACTGCCAAAAAAATGCCCTGACCAGTCTGTAAAGTGTAAGAACTTTCTGTAAAATTGTAGCACGATCAATAACCACCCACCCACAGATATGAAGCAAGCAGTCAGAGGCTTTATTAATCAGAAAACCCAGACATGCCTCGACATGCTGCTGGCTCACGCCCAAGACAGGTATGACGGATGAGACTAGGGCTCTCAGTCTTTATTAGGGGATCTTATGGAGAGGTGCTACAGGTACAGAAGGTGGGCCAGACTGCCCAGCCCAGTGAAGACATGCCCGGACATGCCTCCAACCACATTCTCTCTCTCTCTCACTCAGAATCGCACATGCCCTAGCTCGTTGGCTGGTTTCGTGGAATTTGTCCAGATTCCGTAAACTTAATGACAATTTTGTGATGGTAAACTTAATTTGGTAAAAAAAAATATGGAGGGCAAGGGCAGGGGGAATGATTTTTAATTGTTTTTAGTTCCAACACTTGTGAGTTTTAAATGGAAGATTCAGCTGTTCAAATTGAAGCTTTATCTGCTCTCATCATAAAATGATTTTGAGTGGATATGGGTCATGTCATTTTCAATCTTTAAAGCTGTTCTGTGCTTGACCACCCTTTTGTGTTAGTATTGCGATTTCGCTGTTCATTTTGGAGAGAATGGTGAATTAATTCTAAATGCACACTCCCAGCTCTCTTCCCCTTGCCCTCACTCTATCGTTGACGCATTGTTCTCCCTGGATGTTGCCTGAGCCACGAGGCCCCGCCGCTCCACTTGGCCACCATGACGAGCTGAGAACTATTGAACCCAGTCAGCATGGCCCCCTCCAGCCATCAGTGGAAGCGTAGTGGATCCTCAACGCAAACAGTGGTGCGGAAAGACCCTTTGGCCCGCTGTATTTATTCAGTCTGAAGACCACATTCTGAGCTGGAAGGTCTTCCATCTCATTTCAAGAGTTTAAGTAATTCAGTGGTTCTCAACATTTTTACACTCACATACCACATTAAATAATCCCTTACTAACCACAGAGCACCGTGACACCCTATGCCAGAGAATATATGCACAGTGGAGTACCTTCCAATATAGTTTTCTTATCCACGCTGCTTACACTGTCAACGTCCTGCATGGCAATAGCCCAGTGTGCAGAGGGGTCCATGAGGAGGGAGGGCTTGGGCTAGTAATGGGGTGCATTTTTACCGGAAGTAGTTTGTAAAGGCATGCATGATGAGCCGAGCACTGGAACAGGAGGCAGACGCTGCAGACCCCAGGTTCAGACCTGCACGTGCTTTTTCCAAATGCGTGGCGTGAGCATTTATTGAGTGACTAGAGAAGTACCTATCTCGGCTGCACCATTTCATCAGATGCAAGGATCGACAATGAGATAGACAACAGACTCGCCAAGGCAAATAGTGCCTTTGGAAGACTACACAAAAGAGTCTGGAAAAACAACCAACTGAAAAACCTCACAAAGATAAGCGTATACAGAGCCGTTGTCATACCCACACTCCTGTTCGGCTCCGAATCATGGGTCCTCTACCGGCATCACCTACGGCTCCTAGAACGCTTCCACCAGCGTTGTCTCCGCTCCATCCTCAACATCCATTGGAGCGCTTTCATCCCTAACGTCGAAGTACTCGAGATGGCAGAGGTCGACAGCATCGAGTCCACGCTGCTGAAGATCCAGCTGCGCTGGATGGGTCACGTCTCCAGAATGGAGGACCATCGCCTTCCCAAGATCGTGTTATATGGCGAGCTCTCCACTGGCCACCGTGACAGAGGTGCACCAAAGAAAAGGTACAAGGACTGCCTAAAGAAATCTCTTGGTGCCTGCCACATTGACCACTGCCAGTGGGCTGATATCGCCTCAAACCGTGCATCTTGGCGCCTCACAGTTTGGCGGGCAGCAACCTCCTTTGAAGAAGACCGCAGAGCCCACCTCACTGACAAAAGGCAAAGGAGGAAAAACCCAACACCCAACCCCAACCAACCAATTTTCCCCTGCAGCCGCTGCAACCGTGTCTGCCTGTCCCGCATCGGACTTGTCAGCCATAAACGAGCCTGCAGCTGACGTGGACTTTTACCCCCTCCATAAATCTTCGTCCGCGAAGCCAAGCCACAGAAGAAGAGAGAAGTACAACTACACTAATATGTATAATATTGTATTTAATACTAGTACATAACAACATGCGTAATAAAATATCATGACAAGTTATATGAATCAATTATAACAGATCTTGTATTACATATGATAGAATCATTTAACCATAACACTACTACAGCACATAAAATAGGCATGATAGAACCATTAAACCATAGAACAAACACTACAGCTAACAGAACAGAAAAGTCATGATAGAATCATAGGTAGAATCATTAAGGCAGCAAAAGCATGGGGGGACATCAGCAGTGGTGAGTGGATGTTGTACAATAACAAGCCACACACAATTTGACTTGAAATCCGCCCACCTCTCAACCATTCAGCGACCATTACAATTTGCAAGTTCTGGGTAAAATACAATTTCCAGAAACTGTTCTGTCATTCATAATTTAAACAACATGAGTAAAACAATTAAAGTGATCACTTACTCCACTCCCGTGGCTGGCAGTCTGGCAGAGTCCAATTGAATTTGTTGCCCCCGACTTTTCCATGAGCGGCACTGGCGTTACATGCATGATGAGCTGAGCTTTGTAGCAGGAGGCAGACACCACAGACCTCAGGCTCAGACATGTGCGCGCTTTTTTCAAATGCACTGCATGAGCATTGATTGTCAGGTAACATTGGCTGAGCCTGAGTCCCTACTACTGATTGGGTGAAACCAGCTTCAGCGACCGCAAGGTAAAAGCCTTGATTGAGTGACTAGAGGAGAAATACGACTACACTAATATGTATAATAATGTTATACTTAGTACTACATAAACATAACAGGATAATAAAATATCATGAAGACAAGTTTATATGAATTAATTATAACTGACCTTTTATTCCATATTATTATCCTCAAAACTCAGTCACATCCTTTGCTGCCAAGATTATTTGGATGAAGTTGAGGTGTTCACCCGGATTATGGAAAAGCAAATGACTTGATGTTGGGGTGGGGATCCTTGGGCATATGCTGGAATATAACAATGAAGAGTTTAGGAACCGGGCCCCCTCGAGTCCCAACGAGCATGATACACGACTCGGGACAGCATCAGGCACTAAGCTATCTATGCAACCGATCCCAGAAGTGGCTCTGCTAGTTCGGTGCCTCAGCTGCTGGCCCAGGTCATGTCATGCTCATTGGGATTCCCCAAATCCTCCATCTTCCCAACCACAAAACTATTACATTTTAACGTCTCTCTCCAAAAATCTAATAGTTTGGTGGTGGGAGGAACTGAGGAAGGTGGAGGATTGGGGAGTGGATGCCGGACGGCCAGTGAGGGTTGAATTTTTAAAGCAGCTTGCCCAGAGCACCTGGAGCCTGAGTCGAGGGAGCCAGTTATTTAATTAATTAGTGGCACTCTTGTTGTGCGCATGGCGCTGCTGGGGTGATACTGAGAGGCCACCTCTCTGTTACCTCAGTGAGGTGGCATCTCAGTCAATCACAGCAGCACCCAACAGACTGCCACTAATTATTTAAATGTCTGCCTCCGGGCACTCTCTGGGGGAGAGACAAGCAACTTTTCAACCCGGGCCCCCGCAATCATCCTCCATTACTCCACATTCCCACCAAGCTATTAGATCTTTAACATCCAATTCGATCGGAGTCCGACCAATTGGATGTTAAAAATCTAATAGCTTGGTGGGGAGGTGGAGGATCATCCATTCACAATCATCGCACGCACTAGACATGTCACATGCTGCAATTCTGCAAAAAACGCAAATCTTCATCATCAGAGTTGGCATCACCTCGGCAACGGAGCGACACTGACTCTGGCCACGCCTACACTACCCCCCAGCTTTCCCTGTGCAGGCGCAGTTGCAGTGAGTAGGGACCAGGCAGTAGGCACCTACCCTTAAATGAGTAGGTGCTGAAGCTTAGGGACTCAGGTCCCTTTACCCTCTAGGCCCCTAGGCTTCAGCCTACTCAACCTAATGGTTAATCCGCTTCTGTATTCACAGATGGGAGGAAAGGAGTTAAACAAGAAAGTCTGCAGACACTGGGGTTGAGTGCAGTACAAAAATGAGCTGGAGAAGTTTCGTCATGGGCTACAATCCTGAGGTGCGCCTGTGCTCAGCGTGATGGGACTTCAGATTTTGCTGCCAATCCAGGATCCAGTTGCAGAGAGGAGTGTTGAGCCAATTCATCCTGAAAGAAGCATTAGAGACAGAAATAGGCCATTCAGTCCATTAAACTGATTGGAAACTCAGCTATATATTGCTTTCCATCCAGTCAACCTTTCTCCCCATTGCTTTTCCATTTTTCTTGCATTGAGTAATTGTTCTTAATGATGATTGAAGTTGTGAAGCCCAACTTCCAAACTCCAGGCTAGGGGGTTTAAAAACACGTACCCGTGATTCAAATGTTTAAATCTCTTTAAAGATATTTAAAACAGCTTATCTGGAGCAACAAATTCGTTGATGATACCACAGTAGTGGGTTGTATAAAAAGGAACAATGAGTCAGCATACAGAAGGGAGACTGAAAACTTGACTGAATGGTGCACCAACAACAACCTCGCACTCAATGTCACCAAAACCAAGGAGCTGATTGATGATTTGAAGAAGGGAAATCCAGAGGTGCACTGTCCAGCAATCATTGTGGGATCAGAGATAGAGGAGGTGAGAAAATTTAAATTCCTGCATATCACTATCTCAGAGGACCATTCCTGGACTTATCATTACTAATGTCATTGCGAAGAAAGCACGTCAGCATCTCCATTTCCTCAGGTTCCTGTACCGAGCACGTGGGCAATGAGGCGGCTTCTTTGATGCAGACAGCACCACACCCAATGCTGAGAATGGAGTCTCTATCACTGACTCCAGCTGTAGCCAATACTGAAGGCTTGGACCCATCTCCATTTGGCATCTTCCTGGCCAGAAACATAGGTTTTATTTTGCTGTTTTTTCCTTGCTTAATTTACAGATTTGTTACTTGGCAATTGGGGTGTTGTAACAAAGTTTGGGTTGTTGCTGGGAGGTCCGGACACCAGTCTCTGGCACGTTCCTTGCAGTTAATTGGGGGGGGGGGGTCAACTTATACACCCAATATATAATAAAACCATGAAAATGAGGCTGAAAATGGATCTCGACTTATTTGAAAGTCGACTTGCACACCAAAATATATGGTATTTTTAAATAATTTGCATCCATTGAAACAGAGTAACTGGAAATGAAACAATTGCAAAATATCTTAATTTCCAATGAATCTGAATGACAGTGCAATTTGGCTGCAATCATTCTGATATATCAACAACTATTATTTTGCCTAGTCCCATTGGCCTGCACTCAGCCCATAGCCCTCCAAAGCCCTCCCATCCATGTACCTATCCATATTTTTCCTTTGGCAAAATTGAGCCCACATATAATGCCAAGTTGAGGTCACTTGTAAATTGAACCTTGTATTCCTCTTGGCAATCTCCAACCAGATGGCATAACTATTGACTTCTCCAGTTTCCATTAACCCCTCTCTCATCCCCTTAGCCCTCTTGTCTCTTCCTCTATCCTCCTACACCTTTCCTTTCTTTGTTGGCCCTCTGCCTTCTCCCCCATCACTTCTCAGCTCCTTCTGCCTCCCATCTGTATCCACCTATCACCTGCCAGCTCTAGCCCCTTCTCATCCCCTCCGCCATGTTTTTTTATTCAGACGTCTGTCTGATTTTTGAGGACTTCCTGCATTTCCTGTTTTTGCTTTCATTTGCGTCATCCTTTGCCAGTTTGCTCCAGGTTAGGAATGACATGAATGCTGCCCTTCCTCTAGAACTTCCTGAAGTCATACAATTCATGCCAGCACAGGAAGGAAACTTGACTCCTGAATCCACTTTGACCGTGAACCAGCCCTTCGCACTAACCATACACCAAACCTGTTTTATTCTCAGTTCCCCCACCCCTCTCATCAACTCCACCCAGATTCTACCACTCATCTACACACTTGGGGCAATTTACACTGGCCAACCCACATGTCTTTGGGATGTACGAGGGAAATGAAACATCTGGAGGAAACATGCTGTCATAGACGGACCGTGCAAAATCCACACAGGCAGCACCAGAGATCTGGATTGAACTGGGATCACTGGAGCGATGAGATGGCAGCTCTACCAACTGCGTCACAACAGAAACAAAATTAATTTAAGCTGCTGAGTGAAATTAAACAAACCAGTTCTCCCAAAATCAGCTCCTTGCTCGCAAGGTGGCTGTGTGGCATCATTGTCCCCTAGTGGCTGTTAACAGCACTGCTCAGCTTCCACTGCAGAAACAGCAGAAATATTCTGAAGTTAATTAAGCAAGTCTACAGATGCTGAGGTCAAGTGCATATGCAAATATGCCCGAAAAAATCAGCAGGTCATGCAGCATCCACAGGAAGTGGAAGGGAACCAACTTTTTGAGCCTGGGTCCCTCCTCAGATACAAGAAAAAAACAGGGAGGCACAAAAAATAAAGAGGTGGAAGGAGGAGAGGTGAGGAGGGAGGAAGAGGCAGGGGGAGGAGCACAGGCTAACAAGTGAGAGGTCATAGACAGATACAGGTGGGAGGGTAGAAGAGAAAGAAGCTGAGGTGATGGGGAGGGGTTTGAGGGTAGGTCTCTGACAGGAGAAGAAAGAAAAGGGGTTGGGGAGCTGGAGGAAAGGAGATAGAAGAATGAGGAAAGAGGGAGACTTGGGGGAGGCAGTTAACAGAAATTGGAGAAGTCGATGTCAATGCTGTCTGCTGGCAGAGTGCCCAGACAGAATACAAGATGTCGTGCCTCCAATTTGCACATGGTCTCCATTTGCCAGTGCCCTTACTTGCTTTGATACATATTTTTCCAAATGGCCGTTAACCCTATTTTCTACCAGTACATGATGTGGAAATAACCATATTTGATCAATTATGTTGAGAAAACTCAGAGATAATGAATACTTTCAAATAAATATAATTATGTTAATTAAATAATATAAATCTTGGAAAAAGGATCCCAACCTGAAATGTGGACTGTCGATCTCTCTCCTGGATGATGCCTGATGCATCTCTTCTTTGTGTTGTGGATATATCAAAACATCAAAATTAATTACATATTTGCATAAGATGATGAGAGGCATTGATCGTGTGGATGGCCAGAGGCTTTTTGCCCAGGGCTGAAATGGCAAACACCAGGGTCATCATTTTACGGTGCTTGGAAGTAAATCGGGGTGATGTAAGAGGTAGATTTTTCATATAGAGAGTGGTGAGTGCATGGAATGCACTGCTCTCAATGGTGGTGAAGGCACAATAGGATATTTAAAGAGACTATTTGTGGAGCGCTGAGGTAACAGCAAGCAAGCACAAAATTCAAAAGACTACAACATGCTTTATTCCAGTAACAGTCTGAACACCAGATCAAGCCTTGGTGGCTCCCCATGTGACTGGGTCAGGAGGGGCCAGCTCAGGTTTATATTCAGGTCAGCTGATTGACAGCCGGCCAGGTGCAGAAGGGGCCTGGCTGGCCCAAGATGGCAGTGCCCAGTGGATGCACATGGTGTCGGTGGCGGTCAGGCAACCTGTCTGACAGTAAAGCATGAGGCAATATCATCTGAGCAGGCAAAAGTGACGTCTTCAGTGTGGGTGGAAGTAATCTGGAGGATGATGGCAGCGCCCGGGGCGAGCCCACTGCAGCGGTGCAGGCCAGTGGCTGGGCCGGAAGTGACGTCAGGGGTGAGGGCAGAAGTGGTGGGGAGAGTAATGGCGTCACCCGATCCTCACACATGGTGATGTTCGGAAGGGCTCCCAGCTGGTCGCAGAGGGCTGCAGTGCTTCCAACGGGCCTGGAAAGGCACACCTTGGCAAAGTGGCCTTTCTTCCCACATCGGGAGCTTTGCGGGATCACCTGTCTGACCCACACTGGGACCCGCAGTACTTATAGGAGCAAGCGGTACCGGCAGCAGCAATTGTCTCCTCCACATAGGGCCCTTCAGCAATGGTGGTTGTTTGCATCTGCCAGGCTGGGGGTTGGGGGAGTCAGGCATTGGACCTCTGCATGATGGGCTACAGCCTCCAGGGAGGGAACTACCTCCATTGTCCTGGTAAGTGAGGCAATGTTTTCTCCAGCAGCTTCTGTTGGGCGCTCCTCAAATGCAGCCCTCGCAAGCAGGTGTCCCAGATCAGTCGCTCCACTTCCCTTTCGGTCACCCCGGTCTCGGTTAGGCATGGGCAGGGTAGCTCACACAGGGCCCCTAGATAGGCATCTGCCGTCTCACTGGCTGCTGGACCCTGATGCTGAACAGGTACTGGGCATAGACCATGTTTGTCAAGGGCTTGTACATGCTCTCCAGGACGGCCATCGCAATCTGTGCAGTCCTTGGTGGCCTGGAAAGCTCAGGAGCCCAGCTTGGTGCGAAGCTTTTGGTTTGTGTTGATCACCTCTGACTGTGTTATGATGATCACCTCAACTGCATGCCTCCATATCTTGAAGCGTGCTTGGGCTTCCTAGTGTTGAGGGTCCATCTCCAGGTTCCCGATCGACAGGAACTTCTCCATGGTCGTTCTTTAAAATTTGACTGGAATAAATTGTGGTGCACTGAGGTAGCAGCAAGCAAGCACAAAACTCAAAGACTGTGCCACAGGTTTTATTCCAGTAAAAGTCTGAACACCAGTTCATGATTTTGTGGCTCCTGTGTGAATGGATCAGGAGGGACCAGCTCAGATCTATATTGCGGTCGGCTGATTGACAGCCGGCCAGGTGGAGTCATCCCTTAGGTGGTCTTCCTCCAGGTATAGAGATTGGCCCCTGTATAAGAATATCTATTGCATCCCAAATATGACAAAGAATTTTCCAATGGACAAATACAAAACTGCAGATAAACAAAGTGAAGCTGGATTAGTCAGGGTGTGAAAGGATACAGAGAGAAGGCAGGAGTCTAGGATTGAGAGGAATAATTACAACATGAGCGATTTGAATGGTGGAGCAGATTTGATGAGCTGAATGGCCTCTCTCACGTGCTTCCAGAATCATGTACTCGCTGAGTCAGGCATTTGCTGAACCATGTACTCACTGAGTCACGTATTCATCTGTGATTTCCCTATGTAGGAACTGACTGAGTCATTAGCAGGGTTGTGACTTCCAGGTAGCTGAGTGAACCTTTGTGTGCTTGTGTTATTTTGCTATTTTGACTCCTTTCTCTCCCCAGGCTTTAATTCCAACATCTGCCGGCTTTTTGCTGATATGTTGAAGAAGGGCTCAGGGCTGAAGTGTCAGCAATACATCTTTACCTCCTATGGACGCTGCAAGACCTGCTGAGATCCTCCAGAAGTTTTGTGTTTTTACTACAATCGCAGCATCTGCAGACCTTTGTGTTTCACTTAATCCTTTGACCAAACAGCAGCACAGTCCTCTAACCTTCATCCTGAGCTTGTTCTTCTTTAATTGTCCATGAATATTGGTTACTTTCACTTCGCAATCAAATGGTGCTGTCTCACGAGCAAACACAGCTTCCCTCATTTCACCTTCCTCTCTCTGCACACACTTGTTCAGCTCGCATATAAAGGCATGTACAAACTCAAAGCAAAGGTGCTGTTCTGCATTATTTCCATGAAATACGGAATGGAACATTGAATGATGATTAGAACAAGGACGTCATGCTTGGAACATGAACAAGAATAATTATCAAGTCTTGCCTTCAACCTGTACCAATAATTAATAGGTATGGTTTAATGGACTGTGTGGAATTAGCCTTCATATTTATGTATGTTTCATTTTTAAGTTCTGGAAATAGAGCAATTTTTCTCTTTAGCCCCCGAGGCACTGTCTTTATCAAAACATCATACTCTGGTATTGTTATCTATGGTTATCAAATCTGTAATACTAAAAAGCTCAAATTAATCTTTATAGGTGGCATTTCTGGTAAGCCAAAGAATCAGAACATTTACCGTCTTTTGGCTATTTCCTTCCACCAGCATATTTAAATCTCTGCCAGGAATATCTGGACAATGTTGTGAAGGGAACTGGATGATGTAGTTCTGAAACACATTAATTTAAGCATAATTCTGACAAGTGGGGCAGCTGTCCCTTCAGGCACAGGGGTTGTTCCCTCAGCCAGTCTGATGTAACCAGTTCCTGGGTTCCCACCTCTCACCCAAGGGCCTGATGCATTTTTCATTCTGAAGTCCATTGGGAGTTCAAAATCTAATGAGTGGAGATGATAAAGGATGACCTCCACCACAACAGGAGGAGACAGGAGGTCACAGGAAGTTTTTCACTTTCATTGCCAGCACATGACATCCACCATGCAGAGCAGAAAAGGCCAACTAGAGCTCTGCCATTCTCATCTTTCCCAGAGTTGTTGAACTGGGCCTATCACCTTACAGATGCAGGCATTGCTCCATGGAACTGTGGCTAGTGAAACAAATGCCCTTGAAGTCCACCCACTACACATAATAAGAATAATGACCTGATAGTTGTCCTCTACAAGGCACAGAACCATGCAAGTAAACAACTGGTCAGGCATCGAGCCATTCCAGGAAAGGAAATCAATACCCATTTCTTTGACTGAGAAAGTAGGTGGAGTCAGCCCCATGGGTGGTCTTCCAGCAAGTACTGAAATCACCTTCTGCATTAGGCTGGTGGTCATATCACCACATTCACCCCTTCTTAAAATTTTCCTGGTGGGGGGGTGTGTAAAATGGGGTACCGGGTGGTATTTATAAATTCAAGTGGTCCGGTGGCCGTCAGAGTCTCTAGGACCGTGGCAGGGTTGGCTCCTGGTCAAAGGTCAGTGAGGGCGTGATTGCTGCCCGAGGGTTGGCTGGGTCCAGCCAACCTACCGGGGCGTTGGTGTGGTGCCTATCTGAACGTCTGTCCGCAGGGAGGGTGGCAAGGTTGGTGTGGTCACTGGGAGTGGGGCTCTCTGGAGAGGCGGAGGGAGGACATTGGCCCTCGGATTCTGGGTGGGCCAAGGTCACTCATGGTAGGGAAGTTGGGCCGGGTAGTCATGATGCTGGGGGGGGGGGCGGGGGGGTAGCCCTGTTGGTGCCAGGTCCCTGGTTGAGATGGTGGCCTCACAGCAAGCGAAGTACCTGATGTAGGCGAAGTTCTGGTTGGCGTGGAGGAGGAGCACCTGCTCGACCAGCGGGTCAGACTTGTAGGCCCACACGTGTTTGTGGAGGAGCACCAGTCCCAGAGATGTGAGCCAAGCTGGGAGGGAGACACCAGTTGCCGATTTCCTGGGGACGAGTAAAGGCGCTCATGAGGGGTCTGATTAGTAGCCATGCACAAGAGCAACCTAATGGCATGGAGTGCCTCAGGGAGGGCCTCTTGCCGGTAGTCACCCCATTTTCATGCTCCACCTGCCCGTTGCCACTCGGGTTGTAACTAGTTGTGCGACTAGCTGCAATGCATCATACTACCAGGTACCAGCACAGCTCCTCTCTCATGAAGCCCGGACCCCCATACACTGTGGATGAATGCTGGGTATCTGAGCATGGTAAAGATCTGTGCCAATGGCCTGATAACGGTGACTGAGGAAGTGTCAGGGCAAGGGATGGCGAAGGGAAAACAGGAGTATTTATCTACAACCGCGAGGAAATAGATGTTCTTGATCGTGGAAGGTAGGGGGCCCTTGAAGTCGATGCTAAACTGTTCGAAAGGCCGTGTGGCCTTGACAACATGGGCCTGTGGCAGGCAAAAGAAGCGCGGTTTGCATCCGTGCAGACCCTGCTTGACTCAGTCATGGTTTGGACTTCTTGGACAGTAAAGGGGAAGGTTCCTAGACTTGATGAAATGGTACAGGTATGTGTCACCCGGGTGATAAAGGGTGTCATGCAACACCTGCAGTTGGTCGGTCTGCAGAGTGCTGCAGATCCGAGACAGGGCGTCGGGGGAGTCGTTGATATCATAGCTGAACGTGGCCAGCTCGATTCTACAGCACAAGATCTTATTGTTCTTGATCTTGCCCTTATGGGTGATGCTGAACATGAAACCCACTGCGCATTGGTTGGTGAGGAGGGTGAATCTCCTACCTGCCAGGTAGTAGAGCCAGTGGTGGACCGCTTCTATGATCTCCTGGGCGATGGTGGAGTGCCCAAGCTCAGAACCATGGAGGGACCTGGAGAAGAAGGCCACCAGTCACCCCCCCCCGGTTGAGGGTTGACACAAGGGCAACTTTAGAGGCATCGCACTCCACCTGAAATGGGGTGTCCTCGTCCACGGCATGCATTATGGCATCGGCGATGTCCTGTCTGATGTGAGCAAAAGCTGCTTGCTCCTTGGTGGGGGGAGAGGAAAGGTGGTGGCTTGGGCCAGTGGGCAGTCCTTATAAACGAAGATAACTCAATCACTGGATTCTTTGATTAAAATTACCTCATGGTTTAACTAGAGTGGAGACCATTGGCCAATATGGTGGATTTTTGTTACTCACTGTTATAGGGAGGAAGTTTCTTTTCGACTGTGAGGCTGGAAAACTAACATTTACTCCTTGTCACAGACTATACTCCCTGTATCCAGAGGTGTGTAGACTGAAAACCACCACTGAAGATGCTGTAATAACAGGTATGAAAGCCATATTCTCCAGACATAGCATAGCAAGCAAGGTCTTTACAGACAATGGACCACAGTTTTGCAATTTAAAGTTCTGACCATTTGCCAAAGAGTGGGACTTTGTACACACCACGTCAAGTCCTCATTTTCGACAGTCCAATGGTTTAGTGGAAAAATCAGTACAGACAGCTAAAAGACTGATAAACAAGGCAAAACAGTGGAATGGACTTCTACCAGAGCATGCTAGCAAACCACACAATGCCGCTCGAGTGTGGTATGTCACCAACACAACTCCTTATGGGACGTAGGCTAAGATCAAACCTACCCATTCAGGAGATCCTCCTAAAATCAAAGGGGGAGAAAGTGAGGAAATTCAAAGAACAACAGAAAGAAAAACAAAAGTATTATTTTGACAGAGGAACAAAAAAACTACCAGAACTCTACACTGGTGACCAATTAAGGCCAAAAGACAAAACAAACTTATGGACTCAGAAGGGAACTGTCCTTAGTGAAGTCCAACCAAATCATACAGCATTCAGACAGATGAAGGTGCTGTTCTGCGAAAAAATCGTCAAGATCTTCAAATGGGACCAGTCACAGTAGATGGAAAGACGCATACTGTTGAACAGCCTGAATACACAGCTGAGAAGACATCGTCTCAGCCAATAACTCAGATTCAAGGACAATCAATAAGGAGATTATCAAGACACGTGAATCCTCCTAAGAGACTCATTGAGCAAATTTAAAGTCTCCTGTCATGGAATGAAGTAGTGCTATCTTACTCGCTCTTCAGGTTTTAGTGTATGCAAAGGTGAACACACAAAACAAGTTTTAAAAATGTTAACTATGTTGATAATATAATGAAAATGTAAGTTCTTGGTGTTAAAGTTAAAATTACAGAGTTATACAAAGAAAATGTGTTAGTTAAATGTAAGTTGCTTTGAATTTGGAATTGATTTGGAGGATGCCCAAAAAAGATTTGTTAAGATAGCCCTAGCCGTAGCAAAAAAATGTATTATGTCAACCTGGAAATTGGAAGATAATTTGAAAATACAACAATGGTATATAGAAATGAATAAATGTATTCCATTAGAAAAAATAACATATAGTTTAAGAAATAATATGGAAATATTCGAACAAGTATGGGAGCCTTACATTAAATACAATAGCGAAAACCTACCGGGGACAAACATTACCTAAGTTGATGGAAGGAGAAGGAAAGAAAAGAATGGACTCTGTAGAATTTCTGGTGTATTTTTGTTGAATGACAACATTGTCTGACTGAATTAATGCAACCTAGATTGTATACCTAAAATGGATGAGAGGGGGGGGTGGTGGGGGGGTGGCTTGGGAGGAGGGAGGGGGGGGGAGAAAAAGTCACTGTAAATGTGTGAAAAAGAAAAAGTGTATATCTGGCTATTGTGATTTATGGTGTGAAAAATAAAAAAAAGAAAAAAGAAAGGGAGACATTAAGAGAGTGATTATGGTTGCGAGGAAACTAGCTAGGCCTTACTGTTTGATTATACTTGGCTGCCACTAGGGGCTGACACAGAGCAGGAGACACACAGCATGCAGACGAGACTTGCAGCTTCATGTCATGTCTCATGTGCTGTTTACATCAACTTTAAAGTAAAGAACCTTTTCCTTCATCCATGTGTTGTCTAAAAACTCACACATACAAATACAAGATGAAACATCTGTCTCCTATGCCTCCTGAAAAAGACAACAGTGATAAGTATCCAGCCTCTACACATAACTCAGGGTGGTTAAGGAGAAAACGGCTGAGGCAGCTACATCAGAGGAAGCTTAGTGATCCTTAACCATTCGCTGTCTGAAAGGACACTTTCTATTCTTTATTCTTCTCTTTGCTTGACTTTGAATGGCACGCAAAAGAAAGCTTGTAGTTATGGTAAACATGAAGGGAGATAGTATGGAGGTTGTTGCAGATTTATCTAGGCAGCTTTGCGACAAGACAGATTCTTCTCAAGGGGTCTCAAAGTGCGAATGTTTCCTCTGGTTGCAGGAAGTGAGACATCCCATAGCCAAACTCAGCAAGGTTTGAATAATCGAACATAGTGCATTACAGCACACTAAAGGCCCTTCAGCCCATGATGTTGTTCCAACCTAGTGAACCTACTCAAGAACAATCTACTCTTCCCTCCCTCTCACCCATACCCTCCATTTTTCTTACATCCATGTGCCTGTATAAGAGTCTTTTGAATGTCCCTGTTGTACCAGCCTCCACCACCACACCTAGTAAAGCATTACAGGCACCCACCACTCTCTGTGTAAAAGACCTTCCTCTGACATTTCCCCTGAAACTTTCTCCACTCATCTTAAACAGACGCCCTCTGGATTGGCCATTATTGCCCTAGGAAAGAGGTGCTGGTGTGGCCCATACATGGCCCATCAATGGCAGGGTATTTTGATATCACATAAGGGCCTGGACGAAGCAGCTCCAATCTCTCTTGGTTTTGACATCCAGTGATATTACCATTGGGAAATATGTTGCTGTCAACATCCAACGATGTACATTGACCCTAAACTTAACTAGAGTAGCCATAAAATGTATGAAAAGCAAACAGGGATGGGGAAGGGATAATGTGGCTGGTGGTAGATCACACTGGTGCAAGAGGTGGCGGATGCAGAGAGTGGGTAGGGTGGAAAATGAGAACCAGAGGGTCTCTGACTGTTTCTCGCAAGGATCAGGGTCTCTGAGACTCTCTGATTCTCTCTTCCCCCCTCACCCAACCTTCCACCCTCTCATGCACTTCCCTCCCCCACCCCCTGCAATTTCACTCAAGGCCACAAACAGACCTTCCAGGTGAGGCAAAACTTTGCATGTACATCACCTCATCTAATATCAAAACAAAAACAATCTGCGGGAGGGACTCAGCAGGCTGAGCAGTGTCATTGAGAGAAAGAGTGGTCACTGATTTGGGCTGAATGTCTTCACTAGGCTGTCCAATCTAATCTACTGCAGTTGGCATGATCACATCTGTTCTTTTCACAAAACTGCCTGTGGACCCATGGGTGTTAAACAGTGACAGGAGACAATTAACATGATTGAAAATTTAGCCATTGCCAGCAATAATAAAACAACAATTAAAGTATCAATTCACCCTCTGAATAGCCTGGGTGTCTATCAGTATCTGCTTTCTTCAGTAGCAAGAGGTTCAAAGGTAGCGCAGGTTTGTGCAGGGGGGTACAGAGAGCAAACCTGATGCCAAATCAATGCGGACACACAGGAGACTCCAGAGGCTGGGATCTGGAGTAACGTACAGCCTGCTGGAGGAACTCAGTGGTTGAGAAGCCTCAGTGAGTGGAAAAGTATGGCTGACATTTCAGGCTGGAGGTCTTCATCGAGACTGAGTGATCGTGATTCGGTTGCTCCCAATCAAGATTGTTTCCCCCACCCCACTCCCATGTTTTGCACACTCACGAGTCTTGAGAAGACCATAGGTGATACAGTTTTGGTTCCAAGGGCCTTTAGACATCAGTTACTGACACCAATTGATTAAATTAAAAATTAATCAAAGAACAATCTATAAGTAGAATTGGTTAGGACATTATGGTTTTGAAGTGTTGGAAAAATGTCAAAGGGAGTGAGAAAATGAGACCAATGGTTAATGCAATACAGTAATAAGTCACTGTAAGGGAACAAAACTGCTGTAAATAGGAAGGAAAATGTAAAGGTAATGGTGTCAAGTCCTCAAAACTGAGAGCTGGAATGAAGTGCCTGGTGTTCATAATGGTCAGTGAGCTGCTGATGTCCCTCGTAGCCTTTGGAAGGCCAATGAATTACGATATGGAGTTTGTACTTCTTTGTGGCCAGAGTTTTCTGAAGAGTGCACTGCTTATCTGCAAGAGTAATAACAAAAACATTCTTTCTCTCCAGTCTGTTGAGTATTGAAATAATTGCCATTGATTAACAATGAGAAACAGTTTCTGATCCTTAACAGGGCATTAAAATGTTCTTACAATTAAAATCTGAAGTGATTTTCATGATCATTGAGGCAGGACAATGCTGTGACGTATCTAGTAGTGCTCCGTCTCACCTTTCTAGAGACCCAGGTTTAATCTTGGCCTTAGATGCTGTTGTGCCTTACTGTGACTGTGCAGATGTTCCAGTTTCCTCCCACATTCCAAAGCCAATGAAGTTGATTTCCCACTATACATTGACTTTAGTGTGTAGGTGAGTGGAAGATTCTGATGGGTGTTGATGGGAGAAAATAAGTAATGAGATTAAGGTAAGATTTGCAGAGTTCGTGGGTTGAAGGGTCTGTTTCCCTACAATATGTCTCCATTTCCATGAGGAATACAGTGATCAAGTTAGCTTCCTGACTGAAATGTAAATGCACACACAATAAATTCACTCACACAGAAGATCCGTGTTTCAATCTTTAACTTCATTGGGCCTAGTTAGTCAGGGAGGGAGAATTGGCCCCAGCAGCCTTAAGGAGCCTTATATAATCCTGCTGCCTTCTCTGCTTCTATACAGGCTTAATTTGCTTGTCAACTTTTCAAACTACTTCAATGTCACATGGCCCTGTCATTGCTAATTATGGAAGCTAACTGTTGGCCAAATTGCCAGATATCTACATCTGACCAATGAGATTTTGAGTGTGGAGTCACACAGGATAACTCAGACATTGGAATCTGAAGCAAAAAAATCTGTTGGAGGAACTCAGCGGGTGAGCAGCATCCATGGGAGAAAAAGTATGGTCGACGTTTGGGGTCATCAGAACCCTTCATCAGTACCGTGTGAGCTTTACATTTTCCTTCCTATTTACAGCAGTATAATAAGGCCAAGGTGGGAGGGGCCAGTTGGCGGACCAGGGAAGCGTAAAGGATGACAGACAGAAGGGGAGGCAAAGGCAGATGATTAGGAGGTGCCATCTACTAGGTGAGAGAGAGGATAGAGATAAGAAAAGGCTGTTAACCGGCAGAAAAGGAGTCACACAGGGTGGAGTTGGAGACTGTTATCGAAGGGTGATGTGGAGACAAAACCTACCAGTGATTGAAACTGATAAGTAGAGATGGTGATGAAATGGAAGCTGTTAGGGGAGAGGCAAAGGACATATGGGACTAGAACTCTAGATATTGTAAGTATGCTTAGTTATTGTCAATGGTGCCAAACTGGTGTCAGGCAAACCATAGTTCTGAAGGTTTATCTTTAGCAGAGGTAAAAGGGCATCTTATTAGTTTATTCTTCATAGAACCAAAGAAGACTTCAGCACATAAACAGGTCCTTTAGCCCATCTTATCTTTGCCTAACAATTTATTCCTCCTAGTCCCATTGATCTGCATCAGACCATAGCTCCCTTAGCCCTCCATACCCCTAACATCCATGTAGCTATTAAATTTTTGTTTTAATGTCAAAATCAAACCCGCATCCCCCATCTCTGCTGGCAGCTCGTTCCACACTCTCACCACCCTCTGAGTGAATAAATTCCCTCTAATTCTTCCATTAAATATTTCACCATTCACCCTTAACCCATGTCCCCTAATTCTTGTCTCACCCAACCTCAGTGGAAAAAGCCTGCTTGCATTTACTCTACATGCATAATTTTGTATGTCTCTATCATTTCTCCTCTATTCTCCAACAATCCAAAGCATTTCAATAAGGCCTAAAGATTAAATGACCCCATTGTGTGAACCACAATTTCGATATAAATGTGCAAATTACATAACATTTAGGTTCTGATATTTAGAGATACAAATTATATAGAAATAAATATGACATATATAAATAATGTAGTTAATTAAAGTATAATTATTTAAATAATAAATATTAAATTAATAAAAAGCCATTTTAAAAAGTATAATTTACTTTCTGCAGTCTCCAGGTTGAGAATGCCTGTTCAAAATAATAGATTTCTGATTCTCAGCTAGGTGTGACCTGATATGGATTTAGAACAGCAATTCACCACCGTGATGTGGGAAATCACAGCAAATCTGGGCATTATTGGCCTGACCATTGAATCCAGTGGTGGAGGAGAGTGACAAATCCATTAAACAGGTCTGAAAATTATAGTGAAATGAAGTGGATCTGTGTGAAATCTGGACTTAATTGCACATTGTCTTGTCCACTTAGTAAACAATGGCTGGAGCCAACACGGTTTGACCTATCTTCAAGGTGTTGAATACAAAAGTAAAGAGGTTCTGCTCCAACCTTACAAAACCTTGGTCAGATGATAGTTGGAAGATCGTATGCAGATCAGGTCACCAAAGCACTGAAAAGATGTGATGGTGTTGGAGAGAGTGTAGAGGAAATTTAACAGGATGTGATCGAGAGAGACTGGAGAAGTTATGTCTGTTCTCCCTGGAGTGGAAGAGCTTGAGGGAATGTGATTATGATATATAAACCTTCATTTGGATTAAGATAGGGTAGACTGCAAGGAATACTTTCCCATATTAAAGGCAGATAAAACTCAGAGGTTTAGGGTAAGTGGGAAGAGGTCCAGAAGGGATAGAGGCAGATCTCCTTCTCCTTATCACTCTTTAGTACCTGGTATACATTTGCCAAGAGAAAGGTGGAAGCTGGTTCCATTTAAGTGTCTGGATGAGTAACTGAATAATTTAGTCATAGAAGTAGAGGGGGAAACTGCTGGGAGATGGGATTAATATGGAACCAGGTGGAGGTTACCTAAAATTAGAAAAATCAATGTTTACACCCCTAGATTTCAAGGTTTCTTTCAACAATATTTAAGATTCCTTCTATTGTCATGTAATAATGCATTAAAAATGTAGCATACATGACATACTTTAACTTTTGCCTGCCATAAGGCAGTCAAAGAGTTGCCATTATTATTGTCCAGCACGCCTTACAATCTGAGAGAGTCCCTTCAGACTGTTCGTGGATTTGCCTCCAGCACTCCTGCAGCCGCATGGACTCCTGTTCAATTCATTGGCAACTGGAGCTGGAGATCCAGAACACCAACACGATCAGGAATCCTTCAGCATCGTGGTCCTTCAGGAGCCCTTCTTGCTGTCAGCACCCCATCAAATCTTGGCTCCAATACCTGGAGCCAGTGTCCAGCAGCCTTCAGCCTGTATGTGTTCCCTGATCATGTCACCCGAAGCCTGTGTGGATCCCTCAGCCGCTAAGCCCCTCACCAGTACAACGCTGTGCAGTAGGATTAACAGGAGAGTGTTCTCCCCATTTTTGGCACCCTGCACCGGTTCACTGCTCCCCAGGAGTGTGCAACCTCTCGTGGCCACTTCAGGCACAGGCGCTACCATCTTGGGCACAGACACCGCAGTTGCAAGATCTTATATATAAACACCATCGGCTCCTTTTAAAACTGTTTTAAGCCTCTACAGAACCACTGGCATTAGGACTGCTCCTGGTGGCGCTGTGCCTCCCTCTCTGCTCTCCCAGGTCTGCACCAGCGTCAGCACTGCCATGACAGCAGCTCCCATAGTGCCACCGTGTCCTTTAGTTTAGGGGCCTCCTGGACGAATATAATGTGCTGTACCTCAAATTTATGTTTGACTTCACCCAGGCAAAGGAGGAGACCAAGGAATGGTGTGGGAATGGTGAGGGGAATTGAAATGAGGTTTAAAATAACCCAAATGTTTTAAAAGAATAAAAGTAGAATAATTAGTCAAGGACAGAGAATGCCATTTAAATCAGTGTAAAACAACTGACAGAAATAAACTGAAGTATTGATTAATTAAAATCAATATGTTGCCCATGTAAAAAACATGCAACAAAAGGGTAACCATTCACTCATGAGATCCCTCACTTACTGTACAGTGTCATTTAGGGGCACGTAGGAAGAAATGAGGCTCTTTAGAAGAAAGAATTGCGGCAAATGCCTGAAAGAGTTGAATCTTTTCAGTGCTAATGCTGAATTTAGGTTTTGGGATAATGATAAAACACAGAACATTACAGCACATGCCTTTCAGCCCACAATGTTGTGCCAACCCATGTAAACCTACTCTAATTTTCCCCTACCTCACATCAAAAATCCTCTATTTTTCTTACATCATCCATGTGCCTATCTTGGAGTCTATTGTATCAGCCTCCACCACCACCCTCAGCAATGCATTCCAAGCACCAACCACTTTCTTTGTACAAAAGGTACCTCTGACATCTTCCCAAAACTTTCCTGCACTAACCTTAAACAGATGTCCTCTGGTATTTGCTATTGTCACCCCAGGAAAAAAAAGAGCTGGCTGTCCACCCTATCTATGCCCCTCATAATCTTACACACCTCCAGTGGAGAATCCTTGGCCAGATATTGGAAAAGCACCTTCGCACAAAGGCAGGTCAGCACCTGGCATGAGTTACTGGGATGGTGGGGGAGTCTGGGACTCTATACAGTGAGCAGAATTGGGAAGAAATAGGACCGACAAAATTTCACTTGTTTCGTACCTTACGGGATGCAGGAATTGTCAGTTAGGGCAGGGATTATTCCTTATCCCTCATGCCTTTACAATGATGATGGGGACTATCAGAGAAATTTTACTCACAGTGAGCATGTTTCAAGACAAAGAGGCTTTATTTTGTGATATCACCGAGAGCCTAACAGACCAAAATTAGATTACCCTGGGATACTGAGGAGTTTTCAAAGCCCTTTTCCTTGATGCAGATACAAACAAATTGTCTTACAGAGTGTTACACAAAGATGTCTTTTGCAGCCACAAAATATTTAAAACAATCCAAATAGTATATTGATCAGCATAGTCTCATACATATAATACAATGCACATCATACAGTATAACTGTCAATACAATTCTATTTATTCAGAAACACAAATGACTGCCATGACTGGCAGCCATGACCCATTTCAGTTCATTTCTGTGAGTTTCATTTCCCTTGCTTTTTATTCTTAGTAAGGCTTAGTAAGTAACTGATTTAAATCTTTAAGAGCCAAATTCTTCCATACTCTCCAGTCAGTCAGATAGAAGCACTTTCACAGTATTGAGAGGCAGGGAGTTCTGGGATTCTGATGCCAGAAAAAATGATAGAACATAGAAATCTACAGACAGTAAAGCCCCTTCGGCCCCTAGGGTTGCCCCAACCTCATAACCTAATCTAACAACTGCCTCAAATTTCCCTGTTGCATAATCCTCCATTTTTCTCAGCTCCATGTACATAACTAATAGTCTCTGAAAAGATCCTACTGTACCTGCCTCCACCCCTGTTACTGGCAATGCATTCCATGCATCCACCATTTTCTGCATCAATATAACCATATGATCATTTAACAATTACAGCACAGAAACAGTCCATTTTGGTCCCTATAGTCCATATTGAACTAAGTATTCTCCTCTAGTCCCACCTACCTGCACCTTGCCCATAACCCTCCATTCACCTCCCATCCATATACCTATCCAATTTTTCCTTAAATGACAAAATGGACTCTGCTGCCACTACTTCTTCTGGAAGGTCATTCCAAACAGCCACCACTCTCTGAGTGAAGAAGTTCCCCCTTATGTTACTTCTAAACTTTTCCCCCCCCAACTTTTGACTCATGACCTCTTGTTTCAGTCTCTCCTACCCTCAAGGGAAAAAACTCATCCACATCAACTCTATCTATCCCCCTCATAATCTTAAATATCTCTATCAAATCTCCTCAACCTTCTATGCTCCAAAGAACAAAAATCTAACCTGCTCAATATTTCTTTGTAATCTAGATTCTGAAACCCATGGGTCAGTACTGGGAAACGGCAGCTGTTTATGCTGCACCCTTTCTCTCCAAAAGGTGGCCAACATTAAAGTGCAGTGGTGTTGTCAGAGATCCACCATTGTGTTGAATGTATGCAATTTACCTTGGCATGGTAATACTATTACAGGCATGAGCATCAGCTGATCCAAGTGCAAACTTCAGCTTACTGGTGGAAAGTCTGGGTTAAAAGGTCAGAACTTTTGGTCAACAGTGAAGATCTGTACAAACAACTGAGTTCTGTTGTGTCATGGATTTCTGTATTTTGCACTTCATGATCAGATTTCTGAGTGGAGACCAGAAACACATCAATCAACAGTCTGCCATAAATCTGGCACTGACACACTGTTATTTCTTGAAGCAATTATATCCAGGCCTTTCATTAATGATGAAATGTAAATGTAAACTGGGATTTTGTGAGAAGATATCAAGATTTGGCTTCCTAACTGCTTCTATTTCTTGAAGGTTTTAATGCTTCGGGAGGTGCTAGCTAGTTAGAGAAAAGGAAAGTTTGACAATTTTAGTTCTGAAATATTGCCTTAGTAAAGTTCCTGAATGCCAGTTTACCAACTTTACTAACTCTGCCTTTAAAATTATCAAATTGAATGGATGGAAAATTTTTTAATATCTCACCTGAACTCTGGCAGTGAGATTGACATTGGTCCTTTATGATTGTTCTGGCTCTCATTTCAATTGGTAAATATTTCCTCAAGATATTGGTGTTTTTTAACCAATCGAAGGTGTTTAGACATTTGGAGGCACTCCTATTGAGTGACATGTTGCAATAATTCAATCCACTTATATCCTGTCTTTCAATTCTATGAGAACTGAACATGATGTCCTTCAAAGTTCCACCTCATTACCTTCAAAGGGAATTGTACAGCAGCAAAATGCACCCTGTGGGAGAACCTCTTGTTCTCAGCAGAAATCACGAGTGCAGGCAGAACAGATTGCCAACTCGTCAGCAACCATTGCTTTGGTTTACAGCAGCCCCAACATAACCTGTAGCCTCCCCAAAGTCATGGCTTCCAGAATCAAAATCACCAAAGAGCAGCGTCTGGATCACGTTCCAGGAGTAACAAGTAATGTTAACCATGTAATATTGGACTGGAAACCACATCAGATCACTACCACGTTCTTCTGGATAACAGAGTGCCACAATGAATTTCACGATGTGATACAGCAGCAAGAAATTATAAGAAGCAAACTAAAAGCTAAACATTAACCTCAAGGGAAAGAGGGGGTGCTGACAAGTTATGCCAATGACATGGATGTACTGACATCTGTGTTCTCTGATGACACTAACAACCTCTGGAACAAAAGGTTAAAGGAAGATGCTTCAGAGAAGACTGAGATGGACAGGGGAGGGATACAAATTATGCAGACATTTCCTCAATCCATGGGAGGGGTACGTTAGGAGGCGTACAATGTCATGCTGAGTTGTCAGGACTCACATGCATAGCAGGCAACACATTGATTTCAGCAGGTTTGTGAAGATTAGAACATGATGGTTTCCATGGACCAAGCTAAGGGATGTGGTTGGCTTTGATTCAGTGTCACGAATGCAGTGAACGATGCAGGGAGCAGAGCAGCCTGTGTTGGTGTCTCCAGCATAGCTGCTCGTGTTGGTGTCTCCTGACACTGGTGTGATGACGTCACGTGCCGCTGGGAGGGCCGACCATTGGAGTCTCGCGTCACTAGTGCAAGGGCGGAGCATCATGGTACCTCGGCCTGTTGCGTGCTACACTTGCACAGTCACGTCATCGGAGTGGGCGGTTCATCGGGGTCTGCTGACGCAGAGACCTGGTTGGAGGGGGCCAACGTGGAGAGCCATGGTGCCAGTAAGTCAGCGGCAAGTGAGGGGGCTGAAGTGGAGAGCTGTGGTGCCGGTAAGTCAGTAGTGAACTGCCGTGGTGGTGGCACACATGGTCCGTTGGGGTTCACCGTCACAGCGAGGGTGGAGCGCTGCGAGGGCAGCGCCTTGCACGTGCAGTGCCTGCGTTGTGATGTCAAGCATTGCCATGTGATTGGCTCCTCGCTCTCATTGGATGAGAGTTCTAAGGTTGAGCAATTTGAATCTGGGGAAGGTGGTTGAGCCTCGCACGAGGCACTTTACTTTATAGTGGCCACCTTGGACCAGCAAACTTTTGTGAAATGGCCTTTCTTTTTGCACTTCTGACACTGGGCCTTCCTCGCAGGGCACAGAGATCGGCTGTGTTTCTCCATCCTACAGAAGTAACTTTTCGAGGCTGCGTTGGGTAGCGTGGCAGCGGCGAGGCCATCGATGGGACATGGGGAGGCTGAATTAAAAGGAGGCATTCTACTCACGTCGTAATGGTGGGCCCAGCCCTGTGGGTAGGCATCCATGCTTAGGGCTGCAGCCTCCATCATTTCTGCAATCTGTATAGTCTCCATGAGACAGTCTCCCCCATGCTCCAACAGTTGTTGCCTCACTTCATTAGACCAAATTCCAGCCATGTAAGCATCCCGAATGAGGTGATCAGTGATCCCGGCCACAGTTTTATCAGTGCATGCACATGCTCTGCCCAGTAACCTTAGTGCCTGTAGGTAGGCTCTGTAGGACTCATCCGGTTGCTGTCTCCTGGTCGCCAGCATGTGTCTGGCATATACCTTATTCACAGGTCATTCATAGAGTCCTTTTAGCACATTCAAGGCTGTTGTGTAGGAGGTCATGTCCTGGATGTTTTCGTAGACCCTTGTGGACACCATGGACATCAGAACCAACAGTTTATCGGCGTCTTCCTCCACGACAGGATCTGAGCGCTGCAGGTATGCCTCAAAACACTTCATCCAGTGCCTGAAATCACTGAGCAGTAGCCGACTGCGGGTCGATGCTGAGACGTTCTGGTCATAGCATTTGCTCCATCTGTTGAAAGTTTTTGGTAATAAAATTGTAGTGCGTCGAATGACTCAAAGACTTGTAGATTCAAACCAAGGCTTTTATGACAAAAGGATTGCAGTGTAGTACATAGAGGTCGACCAGTCCAGACTGACCCGAGTCTGGTTAGGTGTAGCACTAAGACCTGACCAGTAGGTGAGGCTACGGCTCTCAGTCAATCATTAGCACTATATACAAATATATATGGAGGTGATAGGATCCCATACTATCACACAAGGTATGAGCAAAATGTAGGCAGGGACCTAAATAAAATGGTGGTGGTGGTTGGGGGGGGTGGGGTAGTGGAAAGCACAGGCAAGAGGTAATAGATGGATAAGGGAGGGAGGGCTCAACAGCAAACAAGGGGAGGAGGGATGGCTCTATGAACAGAGAGGGAAAGGGATGAAGTGCTGGAGAAAATGAGACAAAGGGACAGGGAAAAGAGGGAGAATGGGAGTTGGCTAGCAGAAAATGAAGAAGTTGATGTTAATGCCATCCGGCTGGAGAGGACCAAATGGAATAAGAGGTGTTGCTTCTCCAATTTACGAGTAGCCTTGGTTTGGAAGTGCATGAGGCCATGGACAAACATGCCGGTGCAGGAGTGAGGTGTAGAATTGAAATGATTGTCACTGGGAGATCCCTGTCATTGACAGATTGAAGGTCCTCAGCAAAATGATCCCCCAGTCTCTGTCCAGTCTCTCCGATATAAAGAAGGCTACAATTCCCATTGCAGTATGATGACTTCTGCAGGTTCATGCGAAGTACTTCTTCTCTTGGAAGGACTGTTTGGAGCCCTGAATGGTTGTGAGAGAGGAAGTCTGGGTACAAGTGTGGCACTTCTCACAGTCACAGGGGAAGGTACCAAGAGGGCGATTAGTGGGAAGGGATGAATGGACAAGGGAGCAGTCCTTACGAAAGCAGAGAGGGGAGGAGAGGGGAAGGTGCCTGATGTTGGATCATGTTTATTTTACATGCTTGGGGGTCAATGAGAGGATGCCATGAAGAGATCAATGGTTTAAAAAGTTTGCTGACACCTGATTTAGATTTTGTAGGCTGTACCTCCCTAATTGAGTACCAGTGCCAAGGTTGTTCCCCCCCAACGTATACAAATAAATCTGTATGCATGCCCACATATTCAGTACATTCATCCCAATCTTAAGACTAAGCCACGGACCCAACACTTTACATCCACAAGGTCCAAAATTTCTTGCCCCTAAATGTCAAGGATTCGGAGTGAGCTCAAGTGGAAAAGAAAGAATCCTCCTTCCCGCACATTTTGAATTAGGTCTAAGGGATGAGGTTGGTGGTGGGGGGTGGGGGGGGGGAGTCACGTGAAGGGGACATCACATGATGTAGTGAGGAGCAGCACGCAACCTTGCCTCCCATGGGAATAGTTAAAAATGTATCCATTTAGAAAGGTTTTTTCTACACAAAATTACTTTAAAGTTAAAGTATCTAATTGAAGATTGAAGATGTCACCTAAGAAAGAGAAGACACCTAAATTAACTCCTACTAAAACTCTGAAGAGAAAAATAAAAAAAAGAAACTGGGCCTACCTTAGTGATGAAGCAGGCCGCTGAAGTACTCTCTGGATCCACCAGTGAGGACCCGGGAGATGGACCTTCCTCTGGAGCCTTCTTTGTGTCGATCCGTAAAGATGGCGCAGGTGGAAAACCTAAAACTGCATCGCGCCTGCGCAGTACAGAAGAAACAGATGAAAAAAATTCAAGGTCTCTTAAAGGGGCAGTCCGGCATTTCAACATCAGAACATGAAGGGGATACAACTCAAGTGTAAGAAGCTTCAGAAGAATATGAAAGCAAAGAAGAAACATCAAGTTCAAAAGAGGAGCAGACTAGAGGCAAGAAAAAGATTTTTAAGAAGGAAATAAATAAGAATGAGTCAAAAAGAAATGAACTTCAAATAAAAATTAAATTGTCTTTGGAAAATAATTTTAAATTGTTGTCTGAAGAATTGAAGCAAGCTAAAACAGATTTGACATTTAAAGTGGATAATGCATTAAAGGTGATGAATAACATTCAACAAAGAGTGGATAAGATTTATAGACACATCAGTCAGCTCTATGTCATTCAGCACAATAAATTTGTGTATAAATTTAACAGTAATTATGTTGTATACGCCTTGGAATTCCATCTTAACAAGTTTGGTAACTATAGATTAAAATAAGAATGTCCAACGTGGCAGGACCTCATTGCACTTGCGCTTTAATCAATTGTTTTTCCAACATCTTGACATATACTCTCGCTTCTTCAGCCAAGGAAATCCTTTGCCTCATCGCCATAAATGATCCGTAGTCAAGCTGGGTAGATTAACCTGTATCGTTACAAGTTACGCAGTTCCTGACTGATGTCGTTGAATATGCCGGGCTCAGACCACCTCAGGGAAAATTGAAATGGGTCCAGGGTCTGAGAGAGGCACTTTGATAGGTTCCATCACCAAACGCTCAAAGTATTTCATAATGGTGGCAGTTGCAGTGCTCTTGGACATGGCATAGGACATCCACACAATCACAACATTTAAGTCTGGCCACTATGGCTCATGGAGACTCCCCTAGCCCCGGTTTCAGCTGTCAGGTCCAGTGTGCTCAGTCCACCAGTGGTTCTTTATCCAGTATGAACACCTCTTTTAATAAAGCTGATATTGCACTTTTACTCATGCTGTTGGTTCTATCGGGAACCCCCACTTTCCTATTATTTTGTTTTTTTTAAATTATATTATATTCTTATTTTTCCAAGACCTTGGTTCCAAATCCGCACTTCCAAACCCAGTTTATAGCACCGACTTAAGAATATTGAAGAACTGGCTGCCCTTA
Source organism: Narcine bancroftii (assembly GCF_036971445.1). Lineage (NCBI taxonomy): Eukaryota > Metazoa > Chordata > Chondrichthyes > Torpediniformes > Narcinidae > Narcine > Narcine bancroftii. The sequence goes on along the minus strand of NC_091469.1, from coordinate 11,845,565 downwards.
CCTTAATTTTAATGGACTCTAGTCTTTATGAAGTTCAGTCAGTATTGCTTCGCTTTAGCCACTTGTCAGTTATCTGTTCTTTCAGGACTGAGAGTGAGCAGCCAAGGAGACAGGATCAGGCAAGGCCCAGGCACTGTAGGGTAGCCCTCTGGCATACTGTCTCAACTTTTAGCCTTCAAAATCCACCCCCAAAACTTCAAAGCTTTGCCAACTATAATCGAATGGTAGGACACTGTCTGGATTGCTGTTACATAATAATTTATTCATACAATTTGCAGCATCTCTGGAGATTGTGATTTGCTCCATCAACTGCTCTCTAGTGCCCTCCGTCCAACTCTTACTTGAATACAGGGTATATTTTAACAAAGTGGCCCTCAACAACTTTCTGTGGCAGGGAATTCCGCAAGTTCACAACTCTTAAGTGAAGAAGTTTCTCTTCATTTCATTGTAAATGGGTACCCTCTCATCCTTAGACTGTGACCCCCTTGTTCTGCAGATCCCCCAACATCGAGATCACCAGCAGTGAAATTATGACTTAATTATAGAAAAATATGCTAAAAATTATTGGGAAAAAAGTGATTAAAATAAGTGATTTTATTATTATTTTGGAAGGTTATGAGCAAACAAAATTGTTTAATCTTGTGATTTCATGTCCAGATTTAAAATAATGTATTAACCAAGTCCTTGATTCTGCAATTTGATACTTTGTAGGATAATTCAAAGTTCCTGTAGTAGGTATGAGAGGTGATGATCATGGCTCAGACAGCAAATTTGTTGAATTCAACAAGGCATCAGAATATCCAATAAACAAGATGATAGGGAGAAGTGCAGAAGAACAGTGATCCTGGAGCCAGAAAATGCTGATCCTTCTAGATCAGTGATTTCCAAACTTTTTTGGGCTGCCGCCCCCTTGGATTCCAGGCCACATCCCTAACTCCCCACGTACCCTTCCCCCTCCAAACACACTCCTCATTCTTGATATTAGGTCAACCACAAATTTCAGACTTCTAATCTTACACTATATAATTTATTTAGCAGTACAAAAGAGTAAATTTACATCTTAACTATAACTACTTTGTCTTTTGAGTTGTCATGACCTTGATGGGCAGGCGGCCGGGGTGAGGATCAGCCGTCGAAAGCTCGATGGGCAGGTGGTCAGGGCCAGTGTATTTAAATGTAATTTAAATGTACATTACAATCTGAAGTTAATTTGAAATCTTTACAAACCTGGAGCCTTGGCCCTTGCAGATGTGAAGGTGGCATGTGTCCTGTCCAGAGCATGTCTTCAAGAAACAAACATTCACCGCCCCGTTCCTCCTCACTGCCCCCTTGTATCTTTCCACCACACCTGGTGGGGGGGGGGGGGGATGGTGGGGGAGGGGGGGGATGGTGGGGGAGGGGATGATGGAGGTGCAGCAGCACCCACTTTGGGAATCACACTCCTAGATTTTAGGCAGGACAGGTAAATTTCATTTAAATAATGATTAAAAGTTTATTGTCACATGTGCAAGTACAATGTGCAGAGGCAATGAAAATCTTATTTGCTGCAGTTTCTCAGTTATGTAATACACACTCACATTAAATAAGCAGAATTAATACACCACAAAGAGGAAAAAGACAACATATCAGGTATTGAAGGACTGTGCAGACCAACTGATGGAGATCCTAATGGAGATCTTTTTCAGATCAGAACAGCAGTCCACTGTCCCCATGGGTTTCAAGACAGCCACCATCATCCCAGTATCAACCGTAACAGGCCTTAATGACTACCATCCAGCGGCACAGACCTCAACCATTATGAAATGCTTCGAGCGTCTGGTGATGGAACATATCAAAGCTCACCTCTCAGACACCAGACCCATTTCAATTAGAGATTGAAGCATTCCAGATGATGCTATAGCCTTGTCATTTCACTTCGTCCTGACCCACCTGGAGAATGATGCCTCATATGCCAGGCTGCTGCTGTTCATTGCCCTTGGAGTTTAATACGATCATACCTGAGGCTTGTGGAGAAGCTGTTCTTTCTGGGACTATATGTTCCTCTCTGTAACTGGACTTCCTGATGGAAAGACCAGTTTGTCCAGGTTGGGTAGCAGAACGTCGAGCACATCACACTAGGGCTATGTGCTCAGTCCGCTCCTGTTCACACTACTGACATACGAATACAAAGCCAGATCCAGCTCGTGTTAGCAAGTTTGAAGGTAACATGACAGCAGTTGGCCTCATCAACAATAAGTTGCACTACAGAGAAGCAATGGATAATCTCATGAAATGGAGCAAGAATAACAACCCAAGTCTCAGTATGCACAAGACAAAGGAGATGATTGTGGACATCAGGAGGACTAGGAATGACCACCCTCCACAACAAATTAATAGCTTGGTAGTGGAGAGCACCAAGTTCCTTGGAGTCCAGTTAAGAAGTGACCTATCCTGAACATACAGCATCTGCTTATTTATCAGGCAGACACAACAGCAACTGCATTTCCTTAAAAGGCCAAGGTGGGCAAGGCTACCAGCCACCAGTCTACCAACTTTCTACAGATCTGATTGACAGCATCCTGCCTAGCTGCATAACAGTGTGGTATGGTTACTGTAGAGCATCAGATAAGAGGTCAATCCATAGGACCATAAAAGCTGCAGAGTGGATCACTGGGGTCTTCCCTCCCCCCCCCCCCCCCCCCACCACCAATTTATGTGATTTACTGGGTGGGATCATTGTTTAAAAAAGTGGATCCCAAAATGAGGAAGGACCCCTACCACCCCACAAGCAGCATATTCATTATTCCTGTTGAGAAAGATATATTAGAGCCAGAATCACCAGGATGAGAAATAGATTCTTTCTCCTGGCAGCGAGACGGCTGAGTGACTGTTGAACTGCTAAAAACAACTCTGAGACTACTATTTATTAATTCTTTGGCTTGGCTTCGCAGACGAAGATTTATGGAGGGGTAAATGTCCACATCAGCTGCAGGCTCGTTGATGACTGACAAGTCCGATGCGGGACAGGCAGGCACGGTTGCAGCAGTTGCAAGGGAAAATTGGTTGGTTGGGGTTGGGGGTTGGGTTTTTCCTCCTTTGTCTTTTGTCAGTGAGGTGGGCTCTGCGGTCTTCTTCAAAGAAGGTTGCTGCCCACCGAACTGTGAGGCGCCAAGATGCACGGTTTGAGGCGATATCAGCCCACTGGCGGTGGTCAATGGGGCAAGCACCAAGAGATTTCTTTAGGCAGTCCTTGTACCTCTTCTTTGGTGCACCTCTGTCATGGTGGCCAGTGGAGAGCTCGCCATATAACACGACCTTGGGAAGGCGATGGTCCTCCATTCTGGAGACGTGACCTACCCAGCGCAGTTGGATCTTCAGCAGCGTGGATTCTATGCTGTCGGCCTCTGCCATCTCGAGTACTTCGATGTTAGGGATGAAGTCGCTCCAATGAATGTTGAGGATGGAGCGGAGACAACGCTGGTGGAAGTGTTCTAGGAGCCGTAGGTGATGCCAGTAGAGGACCCATGATTCGGAGCCGAACAGGAGTGTGGGTATGACAACGGCTCTGTATACGCTAATCTTTGTGAGGTTTTTCAGTTGGTTGTTTTTCCAGACTCTTTTGTGTAGTCTTCCAAAGGCGCTATTTGCCTTGGCGAGTTATTAATAATATTTATTTTAATATCTGTTCTGCATGTATCATTTGTCTGTATGTGTGTCATGTCTGTATATGTTTGTAGTGTTTTTCACCGCGGTTTCTTTGCTACATCTGATGATAAATAAACAAACTAGATTGCCATCATGTTCAGAGAAGGCATGGCAGGCTCAAGGATTTGTTTCTCTGGTGCTATGACTTTTCCAGCAGTGACTCAACTATAGACGGAAGAGGACACATGATGGGAGTAGTGGCTGGTCGGGGAAAACCAGCCCTTCACTGAGAAAGTTGAAAAAAAGGGTAGAAAAACAAGGCAGAGAAGTAAAACATAAAAAAGTTGCAAGGTAAAAAGTAGAACAATGAGGATGGCTCCAAAGAAGGAAAAGACTACGACAAGCAAAGAAGAGATGAAGAAATCACCGGAAAAAAAAGACCTTACCAGAGCAGGGAGCTCTTCCCAAGATGGCCCGATCGGCAAGCCCAGTGAGTGGACAGCTCGGCTTCCATGACATCCCCCTGGACAGTCTGGAACGTTGGTTCGCAGAGCCCGAGAAAGAAATGCCAGTTCACATGAGCGAGGAGTCATGCATGCGCAGTACTCATTATTGGGAAGACACCGGTGGGAGCAGATGCCGGCAGTGGGACGTTGCGGCAGCAGCTGGAGAGGCTGCAGAAGAGACAACGGCAGAAGGAGGAGGAACACTGAGCCACGAAATGGAGCTAGAGCAAGAAGAGCAAAAGGAAGATAGAGACTTACAAGAAAAAATAAAAGGTAAAAAACAGAAGCAGTTAATTGACAGTATTTTGACAGTCAAATAAAGATATTAATGGACACAATGAGGACTGAGTTTAATACTATAAAAAAAACTATGTAAGAGGCAGATTTAAAATTGCAGAGAATAGAGAAGGCTATGGTAAACATGAGAAAACGAGTTGATGATGAGGAAGACAGAGGAATAGTCGTGGAAATGGAGGAGAATGAGTTAAGAGAAAAACTGGAAGATAGAGATAAGGAGATTAAGACAAGATTTATTAGCCCAAAAAAATTGACATTTTAGACAATTTCAGCAGACGTAATAATATAAAAATATTGGGCGTGAAAGAAGGCGAAGAAGGAGTAGACATAAAAAGAGTTATAAAATGATGGATCCCACAGATGTTGGGAGTGGAAGAATTCCAGAAGAAATAGAAATTGAGAGAACCCACACAGCATTGGCACCAAAGCCACAACTACATCAGAAACCACGCTCCATACTACTAAAGCTATTATGATACACAACGAGAGAGAAAATATTGGAACTGGCAATGAAAAAAGTGAAAGAAAATAAAGAACCATTGGAGTACAATGGGAATTTTTTTTTAAAAATCCAGATATCAGCTTTGAACTGTTAAAGAAATGAAAGGAGGTTAATTTGGAAAAAATGGCACTGTAGAAAAAAGGTTATAACTTTGTGTTGCGACATCCAGCATTGTTGAAGGTATTCATTCTTGATGGGCAAAACAGACTGTTTTCAGATCCAGAAGAAGCTCATCACTTTGAAGATCGATTGCCAAATAAGCAATAAGAAATATTAAATATTAAAAGGACTGTTAAGATAATGTATATAAATAAGTTGGAAAATTAATAGTTTGAACATAGATGTTTAAGGCTTTTAAAAAAAAAAAAGGGCTTTGCTATATTTTTAAGAATAATATAGTGTTTTCTTTGCAGGATGGTTGGGAAAGGGGGAGGATCTACCCACTGCGAAATCTGTTGATGCTTGCGGTCAGTATCGCAACCCAGGTAGAAAATGGAGTTGTGGTTGTCTTGCGAGGTGGCATGGACAACTCAGTACAAGGGGAGTTAATGTTTTTTTTAAACCTACATTATGGGAGGTAGGGAGGAAGGGGGAAAAAAGAAAATGAAAATATCACTATATATTTTAATGATGAATATTTGTATATATATTGTTATTGATATATTTACAGTAAAGTGATAAATAAAAATATATAAAAATCTAAAGGTCAGGAATTTTATTGCAAAATGTACTTTATCACTCAGCTTTATTATAAAAATATAATTTAGTAAAGTTAAGTCAAAACATTATCCTCATTTTAAGATTAGGGTAGGAGAAATTAGAATGATTTGTACAAAAAGGAAGGTTAAGCAAAATGATACAAGTTTAAACTTTCACAGTTCAAGTTGCACATACCAAGTTGTTCCTCCCTTGAGGTTGGAAAGTTAAAGGTGAAATCATAGGATTAAATGGCTCAAAGTTGATAAAACACAACTATTTCTTCCAATCGTGTTCAGAGAAGGGAGATGGCTTTCACAGGAGACATAGCAGAAAGAATTTCTCCCCAGAATAGTTTTTTTTTTTAAAAAAAATCATCATCTCCAATTCCTCCCTCCTAACTTGGCCTTCCCCTTCAAATTCCCAAATTGAGAAAGTAGTTGTTAAAAAATAAGCCTGATTTTTTTTTTGTGTCTGTGTGTGGGTAACAGTATTAGGATACATGATGCTGTGTCAAGTACAGAGGATTAAGGTGCATGGTTGAAAGACCTGTTCTTCTTCCCAGGTCCCTCAGAGTTTGAAATGCATCCTAGCCAATAAAGTATACCTGAAGTGATCCAGCATATTCCTCCCAAAGTCCAGATACCCCATTTTTTGTAATGAAGACCCGGCGAGTGTTCGGTCTCCTCTTTGAGATCTTTGGCTTGGCTTCGCGGACGAAGATTTATGGAGGGGGTAAAAAGTCCACATCAGCTGCAGGCTCTTTGAGATAGTTGTATGGAATATACACATTTCTCATTTGACTATCTTATCTAAGTGACTACACCTCCAACAGTGTGGTACTCTTTGAGCAGAACACTGGTACCAAGCTGCATTATGTATTGCAAGTCATCGCAGTGAACTCAAAATAAACATTTGGAGAGCTTTCCCTTAATGGCAAGTACAGTATTATGCAAAACACTCTCCTGGTAGGACTTACAACTGCTTTAAAAATATTTGACGTGGAGCTTTGGTTTAAAATCTGTCACAAGTTATTGAGCACTTAAGTTTTGTATAAACAAAAAAGGAAAGTATTGTCACTTTCGGAGATTTTGTTAGAACACAACTTTTATCATGTATGAAATTTTAGAAGAATTTCTCATCTTTTATTAAAAAAATAACTAAACATACATTAAATGTGACAGAAGTCATTCCTATGTGACGACCTTGTTGATGTTAGAAAAGCCAACTCCAATACAGGTCATTAATACTTTCTCCCCTCCTTTCCTTTCTTCCTTGGGCTGGATTTCAATCTTGAACATTACATGGAAGAAGCTCTTCAGATGACGCAGAAACTCGATCCTGAAAAATAAGTTAGAAATTTCAAGAATGTTATTTCTCTATTTATCTTGTTAGCTCAGGATAAATATAATCTCAGCATTTCGTCCAACTGATTTATTGGATGGCTTGTGAGCATACTTAGAACCATGTAAAATGAACATCCCAAATAAGCAATTCAAGTGAAATGAGTTTAATAAGTCAACATTAAGGGGAAAAAAAATTCATTTAGCAACCTCTCCTTAACTTTAGGTCGTCATTCTAAGTAAATGTTTAAAATTTAAAATGAGTTGATGGAAGGACTCTGAGTCAGGCTGCAAATGTAGAGGGAAATGGAGTTGATGTTAAGTCCAGACTCTTCATCAAGATTTCACACAGAATTTTGACCCGAAAGATCAACTCACCATTTCCACCCCCCACCCCCAAAGTGGTTCATCAATGTTTCTTTTACTGGAAGTATCTATTAAGTAAAACAATATTAATGAAGCAGGGCTTCCTTTGCCCAGAAGTCAATGGTTCCTTATCCCAGTACCTGCTGCTGGTTCTGGTGTGACCATGGGTGTAGTCTTGTTAGAACCCTGAAGCACTTCAGTATCCCTGCAAACCCCAGCCTCATTATCATGGACACAATGTTTGAAAGTGCCTCACCAACATTTTCAGTGAGACTTGAAAGATTTTAATTGTTAGAGAAAAATTAATAATGTATTACTTTGAAAGCACTAAGAAAAAAAACCTACACATTAATACAAAACAACTTAATGTATGGAAACTAACTTCATAAAACAAATATCTACATCTGCAGCCAGATTCACCCACACATTTGAATGAGGCTGCTACACATGTTCAAAATGAGTGGGCAGGCTTCTCACCCTCGATGTGGGACAGCCTGCAGATAGTTACTCTACTTCAATGAGGCAGCACTGGATCAGCCATGGGGCCACAGGAACCTCAACAAGTTCAGGCCAGTGCCAGCAATAGAAACCTGAATTTTCCTGTATTTCCACAGCAGCGGAAAATAACCACTTCTCAGAGCAAACCACATAAACCAAACATGCTTTACCCCACATTTTTGAGACAAAAGGTCAGAAGTCTGTAAAAATAAACAGAAGCCTCATGTCTGACAAGCACCATAAAAATTTTTAAATGTTTTTTTTAAATAAACAGATGCCTCATCCCAGACAAGCATCATAAGTTTTTTTTAAATAAAACAGATGTTCCAGTACAGTGATGAGGATTAAATTATCAAAGTTGTACTTCTCACATGATAAGCAATGAATTTCTCACTTCTAACTGGTGAACCTGAAGTAGGAACCAAACCACTTGTGGGGAAATAAAGTCTTTGCAGCCAAACATGGAAAGTGATAGTGGAATTCGGAATCAGAAGACCGACTTTAGATGGATATACTTCATTAGAACCTGGAATAAAGAGCAAGATTACCTCCTTGTGGGGCCTAGCAAAGAAAATCCAAGCCAATGGGGAAGTTGCAAAAACTCAGCAAGAATGGACCACAGACATTACTGTTTTCCTTTATTGACAGAGGGTTAGAATTCATCATCAGTGAGCTAACTGGAGGTATGTATGCAGTCCTGGCCACATCATAGGCAGGTTAGGAAAGGACCAGGCAGACGAAAGGTTTAAAAATACTGTGGGCTGGAAGAGTTCAGTTATACAGAAATCCTGTCTCTGTTTTGGTTGCAACTTACCACAGATGCAAAGATGAAGGGAGATTTAACACTAGTGTCTAAAATTTACGGGGGCTGAATAGGGCAATAAGAAATTTCAATTCCTCTTAGCAAAGGTTCATAATTAAGGGCAGTGATTTAAAGTTATAAATAGAAAGATTAGAGAATAAAATAAAAATATTCTTCCTCAAATCTGAAACTCAGTAAAGGCAGGAAACAAAATTGAATGAGAACTTTATTCTGTGACATTTCTCCCCACCTCCCCAGGCAACTGGCCAATTTCCTTTTGCAACTTACTACTGAGAAAGGGAAGGAAAGGTGGCAGAGTGGTGAGCAGTAATGCTGAATGGCTTTTCCAAAGAATCACTACCTACAAGCCATGAGCTGAAGAGGCTTTATTAATGAAAGTGCCTGTCTGCAATGTTGGTAAAGGTGTCAGGCAAAGTTGCATTTCAAAGCATGAATTCTGTTTTGCACTGGCATGTTTTCAATGATATAATGGAAAAACAAGATCAAAGGAATCTATAGCACAGACAGCAGACATATGGTTCAACTGATTCTTCGAAACCAATTCACAAATGTGCTAGAGAAACTTAACAGTTCATACAACATCCATAGGATGTAATGGATAACCACCGTTTCAGGACTGAGCCCTTTAAAATACAAGAAACTTGAATAAAGGGGTGGGGGGGGCGAGGGGAGAGGGAGGAAGGGGCAGGGGGAGAAGTACAGGCTAACAGTTAGATACAGATGAGAGAATAGAAGAGAAAAAAGCTGAAGTGATATGAGGAGAGGGTAGCTCAAAGAGGAGAAGGAAGGGAAGGGCGTGGGGAGCTGGAGGAAAGGAGAGAGGGAGACTCAGGGGAGGAGTTTAACAGATAATGGAAAAGTCATGTTTCTTGCTCAAGCCTGAAGGGTTGGTTACCCTTTACTTCCAAGAGATGTCCCACGATGTGCTGAATTTCTACAGCACATTTGAGTCTGCACTTTCCTGTTTAACCCCGAGTTCTTTGTAAAGCAACCTGATTATCAACACTGTCCATCGTTCTGTGCAATGTTCTTCTGCAACTCTTGCAAAGATTTATCCACTTCCCTCTCACAAGTTACTATTGATCCTATTTAAACCTCCCTCTCAAGTAGTGCATTCTCATTCATAATATGTCACTGGAAAGACAGTTCATTTCCCTTCTGGCCTTTGTTGGGTTCACTGCACATCAGTATTTATTTCAGTGAACTAGGTTCCTTAAGAAAATGTGGCACCACATTTCGCCGCTTTGTAAAAATTTCTGCACATCACTTTGTGATCCAGAAATTTGATATTTCCAGTGGGTGGAATTGCCCAGACCATTGACCATTATCACAAACCTAGAGCATTTGGCAATTCTGTTGTTTTGTCACAACCTCAGAAGAGCTCAGAGATTCAGAAACCCACAAACTCAGACGAGAGACAGCAGACATTAATAGAAGCCTACCACATTACATTCTGAGGTGAGAGGGGAAATCACTCTCCAGGATCAGCACTCTGTTGATGGCACTGTCACTTTTCAGTTATCACAGTACTGTACCTCTTGAAGAAACAGCACCGGTACCATGATAACTGAAAAAGAACAGTTCACATCTCTGGATGTTCAGGTCTCCAGCCAGGCGGATATTTTGAAAGCCTAAACAACGAGGAAACAGCAGAGGCAAACCAGTGCTCTGCACAAAGAACACTACTGTATCATACACAGGCATCATTAGGCATTCACTTACGTGTAAGGGGAGAGTGGACCCATCTGAACTTTTGAAACATCCTGTTGCCCAAGGGCCATAAACAGTAGAGCCAGGCTCTGATTTACTGAATCCACACATCCACCCTATATACAGTGGAAAAAATAATAACTAGTCACAAACAACCAACGTTATCCTAGAAAGAAATGTAAAATCAAAGTGATACACAGAATGCAGTGCTTTCTACAGAAAAGACACCACATTAAAACTGAAGTCAAACTTAAAAAGGTTGGTTGAAACAAACTTTTGCTTTCAGAATTGTTTGCTGGTGGCATCTATTCCATAGATATTAACCATCATACAGTGCAATAATAGAAGTCAACATGTCACCTATCATTGAGGCAGCATTGCTTTATTAAAGTATCTACACTTAGGGGAAACCTTAAATCCAGGCAGAGGTTATAGACACCAATACACATTTTCAAGTTGCTCCCAATTCCAAGTTTACCTGCCCAACTGGTTGCTAAATCACATTTCATACACAGCACCTCAGATGAAGTTGAACGCCTACTGAAAATCTACAGCTGTGGCCACACCAATGTACTTGGTTTCCCCTCGTTGTTTAGGTAGTAACCGATTAGTTACTAATTTACCTACTAATATTGCTAATATAAACACTACTAATATCCTCTACAATTGCCAAATGCTGTTGAATATTAGAGCCTCTGTCTTGGTTCGTCTTCAAGTTGCAGACATCCGGACTTGGATGTTTATCACTGTTCTTACATTGTCCTTCCCGCCCATGCAGTGGTTCAAGAAATTCCCTAACTACCACCATCAGGGATAGGCAAGCAGTACACACCTTGTCTTCCCAAAAAGTGAATTAATAGAAAAAATTATTGTGAAAGGGTTACTACAAGTGTTCTGTGCATGGATAACTCATCTCAACAGTGGGAAGTCTGTCAAAGCCCTCTTGAATTTTAGGGGGGGGGAAAAAAAATCAGCTGAAAGCAGAGATATCCAATTCCTTTGTCAGAATTTAGTTTCAGGACCATGAGGCTACAACCTCTCATCCATTCATCACCCAGGTGAGGCAAATGGAAACATAAATGGTTGAAGTTACGAATTCAGCTCAAAAAATTGCCATCTTCTAAATTGAAACAGTCTTTGGATGTCACATGAAGAAGTTCGCTATTACCTTAGGTTGTAATACCAGTACTGAAACTGGTTTTCAACCAACCAGCAAGAGTAGGATATAAACTGAAAGGGGGGGTGGGGGATGGGGAGGGGGAAAAGAGACCCCTTCCTCCCTCCTCTCCTCTGCCCATCTTTTTGCTTTTGCTCATACCTTGGCAAAGGGCTCAGGCCTGAAATGTTGCTTACCTTTTATCTCCTATAAATGCTGCATTACTTGACAAGTTTCTCCAGCACTTTTCACTTTTCCTTTGATTGATACGCAATAACATATTAAAAATGTAAGATACATGATATGCTTCAACTTTTGTCTGCTGTAAGACAGAGTCATCATGAGCAATGCCCAGCACTCCTTACACTACGAGAAAGAGAAGTAAAAGAGAGTCCCTTCAGAGACTATGAGTGGATACACCTCAAGCACTCTCGTAGACTCGACAGCCGCAAAGATTTCTATTCAATCCATCGGCAACCAGAGCTCCTGATACAAACCTCTTATATGCAGGAAGCCTCCACTATCTGAAGTCCTTTGCAAGCCCTTCTTGCCCTCAGCAGTCTCTTGAATCCTAGTTCCGATACCCGGTTCCCATGAGCTGTTCTCCATCAGTGCACAGGCTAGTGTGCATCCTTCAACTGCAAATCACCAACAGTCCACAATTGTAGTGCAATCTACTTTATATATTGCACTTCAATCACAGCATCTGCAAACTTTCCTGTTTAACTTCAGAGACCAAACTTTATTGGCTGATTGTGAGCTAAAAGCTTGATCTGATATCATATACTTATTTTCCATTGCTGAACATGACCTGCTGAACTCAGAAGATCAAGTTGCAGCAATGGGAGAAAAAGAATGGCAAATCACTATTTTCCTTTCAAATATTTAGCACTCACTTCCTTCCTGAATGTCAATTCTGAAATAAGGGCTCAAAGCATTTTGAGAAGAAACTTACTCTATAAATTTCTTCTAAGAGTAGTTTTGCACAGTTCATCCCAAGGTCCTCAGGCAAGACAGGCAATCCTTGGCCAGAAGGATTGGAAACCAGCTCTGCACTTAGAAACGTTCCATTTGTTGTTTCTGCCACCAAAGACAAGCCAAATCCAGGAGACCTAAAATAGAATCACATTCGCATCAGTTTAGAAATATCAGACGACATTCCACACTTCAGCACATAAACTCTACCAGAACATCAAGACAAGAGAGACAAACTTCAAGGAAAAAAAATCCTTTATAGCGGTAGCTACTAAGGGAAGTGAAATGAGGAGACTACACACTGTAAGTCGCTTGCACTTCCAACGGGTTATTTTTGAAAAGCCTTAAGGTGGCCCGCAGGTCCTGCCTATGCACAGGCGGTGACATCACAAAGCAGCCAAGTGCGTGCGCGCGGTTCATTTGAGCACGAGAGATGCTCTCGACGGCACCATCTTAATGCGGCTGCTCTGTTGCCGCGGCTGTAACAGTGTGGAGCTGGTTTGCCTGCATCTGTGCGTCACCACACAACCCCCCCCCCCCCCCACAACCAGCTATAGCGTTCCGTTATCCCTGAGCGCAGTGGGGATGGACCTTTGGGAGGTCGTCCCCAGTGCTTGGGTTGTGCTGGCATAACCAGCTGGCTGAGGTAGAGATGTGCAGGCTTCAGCCAGTCGGAATAGTTCCTCTCTGCCCCCAATGTCCAGCATGAAGGTTTTGCCTGTGCTGCGTAGGACTTTGTACAGGCCTCATAGGGTCATGGGGGCGGGGGGCGGGGGTCCATGGCGGGCGAAAACAAAGTCTGTGTTTAATGTCCTAAAAAATGGACGCGGGCCGGTGCCTATGGTGTGAGAGGGTGCGAAGGAGGCTAACCTCTCCCGTAGTTTCTGTAACACTGCTCTCTCCTTGGCTTCTGAGACTTGGAATGGTGGGAAGAATTCACCTGGTAGGATTAATGGGGCGCCGTACACCAATTCCACAGAGGAGGCCTGAAGTTCTTCTTTGGGTGCAGTTTGGATGTCCAGGAGGACCCAGGGGAACTTATCCACCCAGCTGAGGCCGGTTAAATGGGCCATGAGAGCTGACATGTTAGACAAGGCTGTTGGATTGTGGGCGGAAGTGTGGTGCAGCTTAATGCCCAGAAGAGTTGCTTGCTGTGACCACAGTGCCGATATAATCTGTGCCCCCCTGTTGGTGGCAATATGAGCTGGTATCCAAACCTCACAATCCAATGCGTGACCAGTGCCCTGGCGCAGAAATCAGTGGAAGTATCTTAATGGGACGACTTCTGGCCATCTTGTGGTGCGGTATACCACCATTAGCAGGTACCAGGCGTCCCAGGAGACAGGTAGCGGGCCCATGATGTCAACATGTATATGCTCAAACCGCCTTTTCGGAGGGTCAAACTGATGGATGGGGGTCTTGAAATGTTTTTGGACCGAGAGGTCTGGCCCTGGGTGCAATTGTGAGCCAGTTGGACAACTTGCTTTCTCAGGCCTTGTCATACGAACCTGTCCACCACCATGCGGGTTGTGGTCTTTATGGACGGGTGGGCGAGGTCGTGGACAGCCTGGAAAACCTGGTGCCTCCATTGCATCTGGGCATGGTGAGCCAGTGGAAACATCGCACAGCAGTGTGTTGGAGCTGCCCGACAGGCCGATGTCTTCGAAGTGGAGCCAGTGATAGCTGTGCAGAAAACCTGCAATTCCACGTCCTCTTTATGGGCTTGCGCCAGCTAGGAGTAGTCCTTCCCAGGGGACAAGGTTTGGATGGTGGATCAAGAGAGGGTGTCGGCCACAACATCGTCCTTACCAGAGAGGTGCCAAATGGTGGTGGTGAACTCCGACATGTACAATAGGTGGCATTGCTGGTGCAGTGACCAGGGATCCTTGACCATAGAGAAGACATGAGTGAGGGGCTTGTGGTCGGTAAAAACAGTGAACGGCCTGCCCTCCAGAAAATAGTGGAAATGTCTAATGGCAAGGAAGAGTGCTAGGAGCTCCCTGTCAAACGCACTGTATTCAAGCTTCGGGGGGGCATGGATGGCAGCTGAAAAAGGCTAACTGCCTCCACTGACCTTTGACGGACTGTTCGAGGACTCCCCCAATGACTGATACGTCAACGGTGAGAGCCGTGGGCACATCTAATCTGGGGTGCACCAGCAAGGTGGCATTAGCCAGGCTGTTCTTAGTTGCGGTGAAAGCCACATTGGCCTCCCTTGTCCAATCTAGGATCTTGCATTTGGTAGACGTCATGGCGAACAGAGGTCATATGATGCGTGCTGCCCAGCCAGGCTGTTCTTAGTTGCGGTGAAAGCCACGTTGGCCTCCTCTGTCCAAGCTAGGATCTTGCATTTGGCAGATGTCATGGCGAACAGAGGTCATATGATGCGTGCTGCCCAGCCAGGCTGTTCTTAGTTGTGGTGAAAGCCACGTTGGCCTCCTCTGTCCAAGCTAGGATCTTGCATTTGGCAGACATCATGGCGAACAGAGGTCACATGATGCGTGCTGCCCCTGGGATGAAGTGGTTGTAGAAATTAACCATCCCAGTGAATTCCTGGAGGCCTTTGAGGGTGTTAGGGTGGGCAAACTGGTGTATAGCTGTGACTTTTTCCATTGGTGTTGCCCCGTTTGTGGTGATAGTATAGCCCAGGAATTGCATGGAGTTTTTCCCAAACTAGCACTTTGCCAAGTTGACCATGAGGCCAAAGTCGGACAGGGCCTGTGGAGATGATCTTTGTGCTCTTCATGGTCCTTGCTGGCAATGAGTAGGTCATCCAGGTAGATGAACACAAAGTCCAAGTCTCTGTGCACCATGTCCATCAAGCACTGGAAGGTTTGCGCTGCGTTCTTGAGGCCAAATGGCATGCGGAGGAATTCAAAGAGTCCGAATGGGGTGATGATGGCCGTCTTTCCAATGTCGTCCGGGTGGACAGGAATCTGGTGATAGCTACACACTAGATTGACCTGAGAAAACCTTTGCGCCATGCAGGTTGGCCGTGAAGGATTGGGTAGCGGTCGGGCATGGTGGAGTCATTTAGGCGGTGGCAATCTCCGCAGGTCCGCCACCCACCTGAGGACTTCGGGACCATGCGAAGTGGAGACACCCACGGACTGTCAGACCTGCGGACTACACCCAACTCTTGCATCCAAGAAAATTCTTCTTTGGCCAATTGCAGTTTATCCGGGAGAAGCCTCCTGGCTTTGGCGTGGAGTGAGAGGCCTTGGGTCAGGATGTGGTGTTGCCCCCAGTGTTGTGGCATAGTGAAAGTAAACTGCAGCCTGAGGATGGATGGAAATTCATCCAGGATGTGACTGTAATGGAAGATTTAAACCGTGTTTTTTACTTTTGCAACCTTTGCTTCTCCAAGGCTGAGAACCTGCTTGTTTTTTTTTAGAATCAGCAGACACAAGCTAAATTCCACCGAGGGGCCAGAGATGCAGTTATCTGACGAAAGGACATCTGTTTACCAAGAACATTTAATCTTCATGCTTGTTTTGGTCACAGACTGTCAGAGGCCTAGCCTTGATGCAAAATAAACCATTGTATTCAAAGTGATAAGCTGAAAATTACGTTATTCGATAGAAGCCTAGGCATGCTAGCTTGCTCACTTATCTTTCTTACTGTGCTGGGAATAGGTGCTTGGGTAAGCAGTTTTTGGGTAATATAAGCCATGGTCACGCTGCTGAAGTTTGAGACTCTCCGAGAGGTGGCAACTTCTCTCAGCAAGAAGAACTTCTAGAGTCCAGCCAACATCCCAGTCAGGGGAGGTGGAGAAGCTGCTACCAGCACCCCGACAGCCTACTACAAGTGTGTGGTCGTTGCCTCGCTTTGGCAGTTGGGACCACTCCAGGCGTTGATAAATATAATTGTGAAGGGCTTGCATATTGTAGTTCGATATCAGCTTTAGAATTTGTAATAAAGATTTGTATAAACTGAAGTGCTCTCAGCATGTGTGTCTATTTTCTTTCGGTAGCTCAAACACTGTGACCAATCTAAAACGAACAAAGTGAGAGGTACAAGTTTACCCAGGACAGTGACTGACTCGTCTTTTGGGGCACTCACCGTGGCCACACTTGCGTTGCGAGCATTGGTTGCTTTAAGTTTGACGGGTTTGGAATGTCTGAGCATGGACCAGGTGTTTGGCCTTCACGTCCACCAGCAGGCTGTACAGTCATAGAAAATCTGTGCCGAGGAGTGATGTGTCCACAGCAGCTAGTGTGAAATTTCACCAGAAGTTTTCTCTGCCAAGTTGTATTTGGACATTGCATGCCTAAGGTCTTGATGGTGGTGTTATTTTCTGCCTGGAGGGTGGGACCTCATGAGCACGTTCATGTCTCCAGGGCGGTTGGCGGGATGACACGGAGTTCAGCAACTGTTTCGACCAGGAACCGCCGGTCACTAGCCTTGTTGGTGACGTGCAATAGGTTATTGGTGTGGCCAGTCGCTGTAGCCATTAGCAGCACCTGGCCTGGGTGTTTTCCAAAAACAAGCAGGGCTGCCTGCATCTTCACGCTTGTGCCCCCCAACGTTCATGATAAAAACACCAGTTAGTGTTTGGTGCCTCTGCTGGTTTGTGGGGGAATGGTTGTGCTCAGTTTGGATGGGGTCAGGTCTGTTGAGCCAGGTGGGGATGAGTCAACTGGTTCATGGCAGACTCGTTTTCACGTTTCGTGCACCACAGAACGTCTGCTCTGGCCACGACCTTGCGTCAGTCTGCAAAATCTTCGTCTGCCAACAGCAGTTGTATGTTGATTGGCATTGGTTCCAGGAAAGCCTCCTCAAACATGAGACACTGCTTGTGGCCCTCTGCTAGTGCAAGCATCTCATCCATAAGGGCAGATGGTGCTCTGTCACCTAAGCCACCTATGCGCATGAGCCTAGCAGCATGGTGTCGCCTGGACAGGCCGAAAGATTCAGGAGTTTCTTGAGGGCTGGGTTTTTACCTTCCTCCGGATGGTCGTGTACAAGGTCATCCACCTTGGCTGTAGTCTCTTGGTCTAGGGAGCTGACGACATGGTAAAAAATTGTCGAGTCGGAGAAAATCTACCTGAGGTGAAATTGCACTTCTGCTTGCCTGAACCAAGTGTATGGGCGAAGCATCCAGAAGGTTGGCAATTTCATAGCCACTGCATTGACTGCTGCAGCGTCCATGATGTAGAGTCCAGAATCATCTGGGCTCGTTAGCATCACCAATTGTAGTGGTAGCTACTAAGGGAAGTGAAGTAAGGAGACTACACACTGTAAGTCGCTTGCACTTCCAATGGTTTATTTTTGAAAAGCCCACACTGTGCCTTATAAAGCGGTCTGCAAGTCCTGCCCACGTGTGGGCGGTGACATCACAACACAGCTGAGTGCACATGCGTGACTTGTTTGAGCACGAGAGAAGATGAGCTTGACTGCATGATCTTGACGCGGCTGCTCTGCTGCCGTGGCCGAAACAGTGCGGAATCTGTTCGCCTGCATCTCAAAGTGCGCCGCCACAATTTCATCTTCATGTGGCATATTCAGTCATGATGCCTCAAGAACACATGCATAAATTTATGCTTTGATGGCATTCTTATTTTAAAGACTTAGAATGGTTTAATACAATATTAGCTACAGAATCAAAAACCCAATTCTACATGACCCACTTTTCTTTTATATGGTACCAGGTCACCTCAGGACATGTTCACTTGCTCAGATAAGGATCACAAGTTAGAGTGCCTCTTTATTATTATAAATAAAACAGGTAAGACAAGATAGCAGGGATTTCCTCCTACATTGGACTACTTTCAATTTCATCATCTCTATTCTAAAAATCTTAGCAAGTTGGCTAATGAAAGAGTTATGGACCAACAGTGTTGGTGGTTGACAGAGATTACAAAATCTGGCTTGAATTGTAAATGGAGTTCTGGTCTGATTGAATTTAAGCCAATGAACTCAGTGAAAGGACCAATATTCTGAGGCAAAAAAATCTACCCATTTTGGGTAACATGCTGCCAAAGTATAAATAATGGAAAAAAAAGTTACAACCACATTATTAAACATCTATCACACAACATGAGAGAAGAATTGATTGTAACGGATAAATGGAAGAGGTACAGGTATTCAGCAAATTAGACAGCATGTGAAGCAGGAACAAAACATTATTATCGAGCAGCACAGATGAGATTCCTTGCTTCTTTACTTAAAAATGTAAAACCAGCATGGGTTAACATAGAACTAAATAAAATTGGAGAAATCAGAAGAATTTATATACAGTGGGAATCAAAATTGTTGGTCGCTGAGAAAGATACACTGTTATTGAAGCATTTACTCAAGGTTTGGAATAAAATGAATCAAGATATTGGTGCAGGGCCTTTATTACCCAAAATGCTCTTGATTAATCCTCTTTTGGTCTTTTTAAGAAATAATCAGTTCTTAAGTACATGGTATTGTAAAGGAATTGTTAATGTGGAAGACTGCTATGAGATGTTTTAGATGTGGTGAGGATGTGGATCTTCCATACATTCAACATGATCTTGTCCAAATGTGAGACTCTTGGGTATCTTGTAAGTAATTTTCTAAAAGTTCTAAAATTTACGTTAAATCCTGATCTGTTTTTATGTTAAATCCTGATCTGTTTTTATTAGGAAATATTGATGGTACAACTCCTAAACTGAAATTATTAATCTAATTTTTTTTAATTAGCACTAGCAGGTGCGAGAAAATGAACTCCAATTACTTGGAAATAAGGTGGCATGCTGAAATTCAAAGTTGTATCTCTTTGGAAAAAATTATTTATAACATAAATATTCTATGTTTTAACAAATTTGGTGCCCGTATACTCAGGTAATGGGATTAAATTTATAGTGATATCCTTTTTACCCCTCTGATCCTGCACTACATGACATCTCTCTCTGCAATTCATGATTCTTTATTACTTTTTCTTTTTCTATATTTTTATTTTTCAATTTGTATTTTTTACTCTCTTTTTGGGTGGGAAGGAGGGGTTTTGGGTTGGCTTGAAAACCATTATCTAGGTAATCAATTTGTCCCTTTTTTGATATCTGTATACTATAATAATTGTAGTTACTGCATGTATGGAGAATTAAAATATTCAAAAAATATTCACTGCTTCAGGTTAATGGCCTATAATACGCGCCTGCATAGGGCGGCACGGTTGGCTTTTACAGGGCCAAGCAATCGGGATTCGAATCCTGCACTGTAAGGAGTTTCTGTGTGGGTTTCCCCCGAGGGCTCCAGTTTCCTCCCACCATTCGAAATGTACCAAGGGTGTAGGTTAATTGGGTGTAAATTGGACAGCACAGACTCACGGGGTCGAAATGGCTTGTTACCGTGCTGTATGTCTAAATTTAAATTTTTTTAAACATTAATTTAAAAATAAAGATCATTGATCTAAAGTGTTAAGTTAATTTCTCTCTCCACAAATGTTACTTGGCCTGCTATGCATTGCAGAATTTTCAGTTTATATTTCAGAGTTCCAGCATTTATATTTTTTAAAAACACAATGTTAAATTTAGTTTGAAGCTTCAAATGCACTGCCAATAATCCAAGCATTTTAGTTCTGCCATGCACCACATTTCAACAAAAGTGATGGAAGTATTTTGATGCACATTTTCAAAACAAAGAGATTGACTCACTTTCCTGAATTTGCCCCCTTCATATGGTCAGTATAGATGTAGATATCTGGTAGGAACTTATTTAAAATGCTTCTGGCTGAATCAACAATTCTGTTGACCATCTGTGGAGACACCCTGGCAGAGTACCTGCAGTTCTCAATGAAGGAAATTTATATGGCAGCACATTCAAACCAGCTCACAAGTGGTTATAACTTCAATTCATTTTGGATGATAAAACTTCACCCACACAAGTAGAGTAATTCATTGTTCAAACACTATTTTAAAAAAGTACTTGTGAAATAAAACTTTGCTCACTCTCCATTTTACATTTTCTGCCTTGTGTGCACCCAATAGACTGCTTCCACAAAGAATACAAACGTAATAAGCTTGCATATTGTGGGTTAAAATTTTCTTCCTTGGATTATCTCTGAACTTCTTACTCCTTTCCATAAACCTGATTATAGACATCTCTGCTATCCACAACAGCAATGCCTCCCTTCATTTTGTACACCATTTTTTTTCAGGCCCCTACTCCCCCCCACCCCCTCCCCTTGCTCCATCCTGGTGAATTGCTTCCACATCTTCAGAACAATTCAAGAAGATAACCAAAACTGACCTCACCAATGTTTTCTAAAGTTGTACCATGTTTCACACCCCAGCAAATGAAGGTTAGTATCCTATATGCATTCTTTACCCCCATCTACCTTCACTGCCACCTTCATGGATCTTTGGACGTACACCAAATGCTTGGTTCCTAATTATCTCTACACTCTACAGTTCATTGAATACTTCCAATCCTTATTTGACCTTCTAAAATACATCACTTCACACTTATCAGAATTAAATTTTATCTGCCATCGCTCTGCCAATTTACCAACTGATCAATACCTTTCTGTAACATGAGACTATTTTCCCAATCACCACCAATTTTCCATTTCTGAGAATCAGAATGGCTCCAAGTAATCACAGTGCCTGCAGACTTCTGTGTTTTTCTGTTAAAAAGATAAATAGGCCTGAAAATAAATTTTTCTGGTCAAAGTTTTACAGCATGGAAAAAGCTTCTTCAGCTTGAACCACCATGGCTATCTATTGTCTACCTAAGCTAGTCCCACTTGCCTGCATTGAGCCTGTATCCCTCTACACCTTTCTCAATCATGTACCTGTCAATTTTTTTAAATATAAATATGGCAATTGTACCACCTCTTTTACTTCCAATGGAAGCTTGTTCCAATATACCCACCATCCTGTGTGAAAAATGTGCCACTCAGGTCCCTTTCAAATCTTTCCCGTCACCTTAAACCTGTGTTTGAGACTTCAATCTCTGGGTAAAAAGACTGTGACTTTATCTATGCCCCTGATAATTTTATAAACCTCTATAAGGTCTTTCATCAGCCTACAACACTCTAGGATAACAAATCCCAGCCAGTGCATCGTCTCCTTACAGACTGCCAGTCCCAGGAACATCTTCGTGAATCTTCTCAACACTCTTTCCAGCTTAATAGCATCTTTTTTATCTGGGTGACCAGAACTGCCAATAAAACACCTAGTGTGTTCTCACCAACATATTGTACAGTTGTAATATGACATGTTCTGACTAATATACAAAACTCCTCCTTCACTACCCTGTCTACCTTCTGTCAGCACTTTCAAGGAACTATGTATATATACGATGGGGTTCCTCTGTTCTACAAGATTCTCCAGGGCCTGTTATTTACTGTTCAAGTCCTGCCCTCGTTTAACTTGCTTAATTGAAACATCTCCCACTTGTCGCAGTTAAATTCTATCAGCAATTCTTTGGCATCTTTTCCAGTAAGGCTGAGAATTTGTCATTTACATAGATACAATGTACAAATGCACTGAGACTCTTCTCGCTTGCAACAGCTGCACAGGTATGTAAAAGTTCCATCAAGATCCTGATGCAATCTCAGAAAACATTCTTCATAGTTCACTGTACTGCCAATTTTGAGGTCATCCACAAATTTTCTAAGCATGTTGACTAAATTGTCAGTGGAAGACAAACAGCAGATCCAACACTGATCCCGGAGGCACTGGTCACAGACCTCCAATTTGAATAACATCCCGACTACCACCCTCCGTCTCCTACCATCAAACCAATTCTGTATCCAATTGTCCAGTTGAACCTTCCAGACCAGCTTACCTTGTGGGACCTTTCACTTCCTTTCCCTCAAAAGCATCAACCCCAAATAAAGAGAAAAAAACAGGTTCTGAATAAACCAAATGCTTTGTGAAAGGATACGCAACACCTCTAATCCGCTTTATTTTGCCGGAGTCTATTAACTGAATGGGCTTTAAAAATCTTCGCACTGGGCACGAGAAGATGATTTCTCCTCCTCCAGCCGGAGGCATGCCTCTCCGGACTATCTGTTCAAGCAAGCAATAGAACAGATTTAATAAATTACAAGCATCTTGGGTAACACCATGTTTAAAAAACATTTTCTCTCACTTAACTCTGAATAGTAATACTGTAACACCCTGGCATCCGGCACCTATGGGGATTGGTAGATACCAGTTAAGTGTATTTTCCATTCGCTTGAGACTTACTCTTACAATCCCTAACTAATACACCTGCATTAAGAATAAACAGTTTAAAAGACAAAATACCATACCTACACTGAACAAACTTCACTAACATTAATTTCAACTTTATTTTCAGTCACATTCTTTGAAAACATTTAACCATCGCTGCATCTGCCAAAAAGATGAACAATAACATTATAGATAATTAAACTCCCCCACCCCCCAACCACATTTACAGATAAAGCTTCTGACCAGAGCAACTCATACTAAGCAGGGATAAGGAGGCACTTTGAGTCGCCCCAATGGCAAACGGCATCAACCAGCTCTTCATCCTGGGCAACGCCAGTGCTGTTTCACACTACTTTATTCAAACAGTTGCTACGAGCAAGGCACTCCGCTAGTTGAATATTTGGTCCCATCTTCACCAAAAGCTTATGTTACTTCAGAGAACATTTACTTTTACAATTTTAAACTTGCATATTTTCCCTATTATTTATGCTCAACTATTTTAATTTTTACAATTTATTTTCCTTGATTTTTTTTGGCAGTTACTTGAGGCTGCTGGTTGCTTGAATTCCACATACCAGGGGTTTTACTGTTCAAGGATTATAACAGTGATATTAAAGAAATAATGTTTAATATACTATTTTACACTAGTGTAATAACACTCTGATTATCCATTTGGGCAAGTTATTAAGAGGGAAAAGTCATTGTATTTATGGCCTATGACAAGGTCCTACATGGTAGATTAGTCTAGATTCTCGAGAAGATTACGTCAAGGGACCCAAGGGGCCTGTTGGATTCAAACAGGTTCATTTGAAATTTGACAACTCAGTGGGTTGAGCAGCTTCAGTGGAAGAAAAAGAATTGTTCTGAGCCAGAATCCTCCATTAAGACTCAGACTTGACGAGGGCTCCATCCCAAAACAATGACCATTCTTTTTCTATTGCTGACGCTGCTTGACCTGCTGACTTCCTCCAGCAGATTTTTTTTGTTGCTCTCGATTAGAGCATCAACAGTTTGTATTTTAGCATCGTTATATCAGGAGATGGTTCATATCCTATCAACATAGTATACTCCCTTTTAAGTTTAGCATTGTAAAAAGCAGCCTCTTGTACTTAATATACAACAGTCTCCAAGATCTATTGATGTGGCTTAACACAAAAGTGCTGGAGAATCCTCTGCTAACGCAGCATCCAAATGAAGCAAAAGGCAGTCCATGCTTTGAGCCTGAAACACAAAAGTCTGCAGACACTGTGAAGGTAGTAAAAACACAATACTGCTGGAGAAACTCAGCAGGTCATTCAGCCTCCACAAGAGATAAAGATATATAACCAAATTTTGGCTTAGGCTTGAAACATTGGTTATATATTTTTACCTCCTATGCTTCCTGTGTGACCTGTTGAGTTCTTCCAGCATTTTTGTGGGTTTTTTTTTTACAATATTTCAGCCTTTGTCAGGAAAAACAGGGAGATAACTGAATAAAAAGGTGAGAGAAAGGGTAGTGGGGGAGGAGGAAGCAAGGAGGGAAGAAGAGGGAAGAGCACAGACTAATAGATAAAAGACCCTTTTTTGGTCTCTCCCCCTATCACTTCTCACCTTTATTATCTTTTATCTGTGCTCCTTATACTTCCTTTAACCCCCACCCACTACCCCGCCAAACATTTTTATTTGGGAATCTAAATGTTTTTCTAGATTCCTGGCTCAGGCCCAAAATGTTGACTTCTTTTACTACCCATTGATGCTAGGTGACCTGCTGAGTTTTGCTAACACATTTGAGTATTACACTTGACCCCAGCATCTCCATGTTTTCTGGTTTAACTCCACTGACGAGGCGATATCCAGAACAGTATTAATTTAAAATATCAAGCAGAATGTCCCACAAACTCTCACAGCACACCTAATCCAATGGATTTTTTTTTAACAACTTTGGTTAAAAACATCCTTTATATGTGAAAATAACCAAAGGCACTCTACATTTTTTATAGGTAAATGCTGCACAAGATCAGTGCTCATAATTAACACTATTCATCATCTGTTGTGGTAGAAAATTAACCCTTCAATAATTTCCAATTGCTGTTTCAATCTGTCGTAGATCAATGTACATTAAATTGTACAACAGATACAAAAAGAACACCACCAGGAAGTCACCAACACATCTCTGCAATTTCCACCACAAGACACATCTTCCCCTCTTCACCTTCCGTGGGGACTGCTCCTTCTGGGACTCCCTCGTCCACTCACCCCTTTCCACTAATCGCCCCCTCAGTATCTACAAGAATTGTCACACTTGTGCCCACAGCTCTTTCATCACCACCATTCAGGGCCCCAAACAGTCCTTCCAAGTGAAACAGTATTGTGAGTCAGCAGGGGTCATCAACTGCATCCAGTGCTCCCATTATGGTCTTCTCTACATCGATGAGACTGGACACAAACTGGGAGATTGTTTTGTTGAGCACTTTCACTCTGTCCTCTGCAATAATGGGACCACCCAGTGACAAACAAATTAAATTCCACATCCCATTCTAACGACATGCCTGTCCTCGCCTCATGTACTGCCAAACCGAGGCCACTGCAAATTGGAGGAACAGGTTCTTGTCATCCAATTGTACATACACGCAATCTGATGACTTAGTGTATCACTAGACCATAGTGCATAGATACACACAAAGTATACCAACACACAAACAGCACATATAGAAAACAACCCAAAATAAATGTATAAAAATAATTTATAACGACACCTAATATTCCATCTGAGCATTCTCTAACCAGATGGAATTAACATTTATTTCTCCAGTTTCTGTTAGGCCCCTCCCTGTCTCTCTCTCTCTCTCTCTCTCTCTCTTCTGTCTCATTTCCTTCAGCTCTCCAACTCCATCCCTCTCTAGTCATTGGGCTACCTCCCTCCCTACACCATCACCTCAGTTTTTACCCCCTCTTCTGCTGTCCCATCCACATTCACCCATTGCCAAGGCCGATAACTACCTGGACTACACGTCCTTACACCCTGTCCCCTGCAAGGACTCCATCCCTTTCTCTCAATTTCTCCATCTCCGCCCCATCTGCTCCCAAGATGAGATCTTTCAGTCCAGAGCCTCTGAAATGTCTGCCTTCTTCCACACATGTGGCTTCCCCTCCACCACTATTAACTTGGCCCTCACCTGCATCTCCTCCATTTCCCCGCTGATCAGCCCTAGCCCTCCCTGCCCCTAGAAACAATAAACACAGAATCCCCCTCTTCCTCACCTATCACCCCACCAACCTCTACATCCAACACATTATCCGCTGAAATTTCCAGAACTTACTACAGGACCCCACCACCAGACACATTTTTCCTTCTCCTCCCCTTTTAGCCTTCTGTAGCGATCGCTCCCTCAGTGACTCCCTTGGCACTCTTCCCTCCTCACCTGGCACCTTCTACTGTGGTGGTAGGAGATTTAATACCTGCATCCACATTTCCTCCCTCACCACGGTCTGATGTCCAAAGCAGACCTTTCAGGTGAAGCAACACTTCACTTGTACCCCCAAAAAACTAGTTTACTGCATCCAGTGCACCCTCTGTGGCCTTCTCTACGTCAGAGAGACTGGTCGCAGATTAGGAGATCGCTTCACCTAGCACCTCCTCTCTGTCCGCAACAAAAGTGACCTCCCCATAGCCAACCATCTCAATTCTGAATCACTCTCAAGCTCACATGCATGTCCATGGCCTTTCACACTACCCAACCCTAACCACCCACAGATCAACATCTCATTTGTCATCTGTGCACCCTCCAACCCAGGGCATGAACAATGAGTTCACTGCATTCCACTATTCAGCTTGCTTCCCCCCTCCCACCCACTTTTACTAGTCATTCCAGTTCCTACTTCCTTTCTCTCTCTACCTAGCCTAGACTCCCTCCACCTCCATCTATCATCCCCCACCCTTTTGTTCAGACTTCTCTAACATCCCCCCACACCTTGATGAAGGGCTCAAACCTGAAACGTTGGTGCTGTATCTTTACCTTTGCTACATAAAGGCACTGTTGAACCTGCTGAATTTCTCCAGCATTTGTGTTTTTTTTCAAATAACCATGGTGTCAACACAATCTTGTGTTTTACCCCCCATTTCCAAGGTCTGTGCTTCTCCCCGTACCCCTTCTTTGCTCCTCCCCACACCATTTTATTCATGTGCCTGCCTGATTTCTGCTCATACCCTGAAGAAGGGCTCAGGTCCAAAACATTGGTTAATATACCTTTGCTTCTGATGGATGCTTTTAAGTTTCTCCACCACTTTAATGTGTTGGATTGGGAAGCATTTCTTACCTTCAGGTCAAGATCTTCACCATCTATGCCAAATCTCTTCATTAGTGGCAGAGCTGTCACTTTAAGGGTGTCCACCTGAGAGTCGAGGAATAATTGCAGTGAAATTAAAATTATAAAAGCAATCTATACCTACACATAGTAATGCCCCAGGTAGCATGTTCCATACACATCAGAAATTCAAATGGTACATTGAAAAAAATCTCCTCTTTTGCCACTGATTGCTGAATTTAAAAAAAAAACAAAATTTTTTTTTTTTTTTAAAAAGCCAAATCTAATTTTAAATGATCCGGAGATATCCTTTGGCATTCATAATACTGCATCAAGGACCAAAGTACTAGTACATTTCCAAATTTAAGAAGATCATG
The DNA here is from genome assembly GCF_036971445.1 of Narcine bancroftii. Taxonomy (NCBI): domain Eukaryota; kingdom Metazoa; phylum Chordata; class Chondrichthyes; order Torpediniformes; family Narcinidae; genus Narcine; species Narcine bancroftii. Next base: position 11,818,260 of record NC_091469.1, on the reverse strand, counting down.
TATACACATTCCTTCATTTATACTAAAATTTGGTTATCATTTTTTGATCATCTGTGTAACCAACAAATGCATTTTTGCCTCATTTCTCGTCATTCAACAACAATGCTAGGTAATTAATGAAAAGATTTATATAGACCAGGGGTATCAAACTCAAATTCACAGAGGGCCAAAATTAAAAACTTGGACTAAGTCGTGGGCCAAACTAAATATTTATTGAAAATTTTCAACATCTGCATGTTTTCTCTTCTTTCAACATATGTAATGTTAAACTTTTTCTTATTAAAATAAATGCTTAATAATAGTTTTGGTTAAACTCTTTCCAGAAGAAGCATTAACAAATGAGAAATAAAATATTCAATAAATAATATTTCTCTATAGCCTTTAAGCTCCTTTTAAATGTATTTTTTTTTAAAGGCCAACAAGTCAAAAAAATAACAACTTGCTTCAATGACAAACAGGTTTGTCTTTTAAAATGATGAACATATAGTCTGCCTCCCACCTGTCTTGAAAGGTCCTGTTTTCTGTCTTTCGTTTGGCCATTTTTCGTAAGGGGTTTATTACCTGTGAGTTGGGTGACAGGTCACAGATGCTAATGAAAGTAAAGAGAGGAGGTGGGGGCGATTAGCGCGGCCCCAATGCATTTGCAAAGCATTCTGGGATTTGTAGTATTAGCTGTGCATGCGCTATACTGGCACGGCGGCCAGCGGGCCAGCTCTAATATATATTTGATATGATCTTGCAGGCCAAATATAATTATATCACGGGCCAAATTTGGCCCGCGGGCCTGAGTTTGACATGTGTGATATAGAGTATACATCTATTCCACACACAGGCAATAGATTATAATTATATGGCGCCTGTCACAGTAATCCTTCACAGGCACTTTGCTAGTTTGTGATTGATGACAGTTTGTAATGAGCAAAACCACATTTAGGATAGGTGAGAAATGTTTGGTCAAAAGAGGCTGATTTTAAAAACTATCTTAAAGAGAGGTGAAAAAAGATGCCTCAAAAGGGAATTCGAGTTTCAAGACCAGATGGCTAAAAGCACGGCGAACTAAGGAGCAATGACAGAAATTTACAGATGGTCACAGTTGGGGAATGCAGAGTGCTCGAGTGATGGCAGGAGTTGTAGAGAAAGACAGGCTATGGAGAGGTGACACATTTAAAACAAAAAGACTAATTTTTCATATCTGCATGACTGGCAGGGCCAGTGATCATCCCCAATTTCCTTAATAAGGTTGTAATGAACTGCTACCTTTCTTAGTCCTGCTTTTGGATCAAAAATGTTCCAACAATGACGAAGCCCCAACATTGTATTCCCAAGTCAGGATAGCATGCCACAGAGGTGGTGGTGTACTCTTCCTGTGCCATTCCCACTGGTAAAAATTGTGGGTTTGGGAGGTGCTATTAGAATAGTCTGGAGAAGTGGCTCCAGCATAAATTATTGATGGCACACACCATTTATTGTGCACTCGAGGTGGTAACTGTGAATGCTTCAGGTGTTTCAAGGGATGCCCACGAATCAGGCTGCTATGAGCAACTCGAGTTTCTGGCACTGCCCTCTTCCAAGTGGAGATTATTCATGTTCCTGACCTGTATCTTGTGAATGGTGGAAAGACCTTACAAGATCAGGAACTTAACCCCTCATTGGAAGATACTCTAGTTTGGCCTGCTCCTATAATTGTGGTGTTTGTGACTGAGCCAGTCTGGTTTCTAGTCAATGGGGATCCTGATGGTATTGAAGATGGAGACATTATGAATGTCAAGGATTGTTCGCTTGATTTTCTGGTTGAAATGATTGTTACCTGGCATGCTTGAATCATGAAAGTTATTTGCCAATCATCACCTGAATGTTGTTCAGGCTTTGCTGCACAGGCTGCTTCATCTGCAGAGTGTTGTGGCATCCTCACTGCTTAAGATGGAAGGATGGTCAGTGAACCAAGTGAAGACACAAGCTTGAAGCATTGGCCCAGGATTTCTGCAGTGATATCCTGGGCTGGGATAAATTAACCTCAACGACCACAGTTGTCTTCTTTTCTGCAAGGTGTGACAAATGCTAAGTTGTTTTCTATTTGATCCCTATTGACTTCAGTTTTACCTAGACACCAATGCCTCATTTTATCAAATGGTCCCACAACGTTGAGGGCAGAAACACACATCTTTCCTTCGGCATTTAGTCCATGTTTGGATGATCAGGTCAAAAGCAAAATGAATCTGGGAAAAGCTCACTAGGCATCAGTGAGCAGCCTAAGGGTGAGAGAGCACCTTTTTTTGGCATTATTATTAACATCTTCCATCACTTGCTTGATGACGGAGAGTGGATAGATGGGCAATCATTAGCGAGTCTGGGTTTGTCCTGTGTTGTGTGAGCATGACACATGAAAGCAATTGTCCGCATTGTCCAGTGTTGCACTGGAAGTGCTTGGCTAGAAACACAGCTAGTTCTGCATTACAGGCCTTCAATCCGAGAGCTGGGATGTTGTCTGATCTCTCAGCCTTGGTTATATTGGTAAATTTTGATATCATGTCGATTGAAATGTTGACTGGAGGTTTGTTTCTGCAACATGGGATCCAAGAAGCCACGCTGAATCATCTGAAATAAAGTTTGATAATCTGGTATGTCGGGTGGTTTGGCATTTGTGTCACACTTGATATACCAAGCTGTCCTCATCCTTAGACCATTGGCCAGTATGGCAGATCTACAGATACTGAGCCAACATTACTGAAACACAAGAGGCCCATTTCCCACATTTCTGTCTGCTCAATAGGGCTGAGTTTTCTATAATCCATTTAACTTCCTTAAGTTGGTATCGCATTTCTATTAAAAAAGTTAAATAAATGTTGGGCGGAATGCAAGGATGATTAAATGGTCAAAAAGCCCAAAATCCAAAAAAGTCCCAAGGATGCTGGATTATTGTATTTTTACTGTATCCATATTTCTGGCTGAACCTAGAGCAATCACATCCATCCTTATTTTCTTGTGTCACTTTGTCCATGTTGCCCAATTAACCCTCAACCTCCAGTTCGTTTCAAATGACGGGAGAAAACCGGAGCACAGGAAGAAACCCACGGAGACACAGAGAGATGTGGAAACTCCTTACAACCTAGTCTCTCTCTCTCTCTCACGCCCATTAACTCTCCCTCATTCTCCTACCTCTCACCTATACTAGGGGCAATTTAACCCTACCTTTGGGATGCAGGGAGAAACTGAAGTACTTGAAGGAAACTCGCATGGTTTCATGGAGAAGGTGTAAACACCACAAGATTCAGCACCAGAGGTCAAGATTGAACTTGAGTTGCTGGAGTGCAAGGCAGCAGTCCCAAGTTCCACCCCACCCACCCCCCCCCCCAAACAATCGTTCACTGCAATTCATTACTCAATTGGTAAGGCTGCAATCCGTTGGTTGTAAGATCATTTAGCTGTCTTTCATATGCTGGTTAGTGTGTTTGCAGCAGGTCGAGGCTGGCAGCTTATTTTTGGCATACTTGGTGCCACTCCAACATGTCTTTTACTACTTGTTCGACCAGGATTGATCCCTTAAATTGTCAGCAGTGGCAGAATGAAGAGGGATGTGCCAGGCCTTGAGATTAGGGGTTGTGATTGTACATTTATCATTTTTTTTTAATATAAAAAGTGTAGGTCAGTCAATACAGGGGTTATTTTTGACTTTGGTAATGATAGTGCAAGAGCAGGAGATACTTTGCAAAGTAAAGGCACCACAAAAGCAAGAACAACACAAGTTAAAGGGGAAAACTTGATGCTTTATGACAAAAAGACTCAGGCAAAAGGATTGTACTCAAGCATATCTGAATTTAAAAAAGGAAAGTCCCATTTTAAGGTAGGATTCAGAGCAACAGGCTTCAGGAATATCCCGAGAGGGAATGGAATGAGAATTGTTCTTCAAAATTAAGGAATAAGTAGGCTCCTCAGCACAAAGACCACATTCCATGGGTCAAGCACAGGTACAGAAGTGTAGTGTACCATGATCTTACTGGGCAGACAAGTCAATCACCTGAACTCAGAAGTCACAGAGCAAGTCAAATCATGATGTGACACTTTGAGAATGTGATTGCGTTGGTAATAATGATGTCCACAAAGCTAACCATGTTGGAAAAACTTGTTTCAGCTATTTTCCTCAATTAAATCTACCTTCCCAGTCTGGCCATTGTATGATCCCATTTGAGCCTAACAAGCTATTCAAACCACCACTAACAGTTCATCAAGAACAGCCAACACCAACCATCTCAGTGCACCTGGAGATAAGTAGCAAGCAAAATTTAGGACTTTTTTTTTCTACACTAACCAGTTTAAACTACCATCATTGTCGCCATATCAATGCGCAAATGAAATGTCTCTTAAATTTTTGCCTTACTGAAGGATCCTTTTGATCATTGGTGACACCTTTCAAGATGGCCTTTAATGGACTCTTACAAAATGGAGCCAGACAGAGCAAGGCTTCTAGGTAATAACCAATGGAACGGTGAGGATGACAATCATGTTCAACTGCTCCTCCGCGTAGAAGGCCTGGTTGGTAATAGAGTGTAGTACCTGAAAGAAGCAAAGAAACCTCTTAAAATAAATCAGAAAAAATAATTAATCAAGCATTTTCAATGTGAGATTAAATGGAAAATGCTGGGCTTGTTCCACTTGCCTAGATTTAGTCCATCTCCTTTAAACCTTTCCAATTCATACATCTGCCAAATGCCTTTTGAACTGTAATTACATCCATTTCTACACTTCTTCTGGTAGCTGGTTCTAAACACTGACTACCTAAGTGAAAAAGTTGTTCCTCAAGTCTCTCTTGAATCTCTTCTGGAATCATCTACCTTGGGAAATGAAAGGTGAACATTCACTTTGTCCATACCTCTTAAGGTTGTTTTGCTCTCTGTAAGGTCACCCCCACAGCCTCCTATGTTTTGGCAAATAAAAGACCAGCTTATCCAACTTCTCTCCCTATAACTCAACGACTCCAGTTTGAACAATATCCTGGTAAATCTCTTCACCCTTCCTATACCCTTATGCATCTGAACCCCTAGATCTCAGTTCTAAAACACTTCTCAGAGCACTGACATTTACTGCATAAGATTTACCCTGATTTGACTTATTAAAGTGTAACACCTCACACATATCAGTTAAATTCTATTTGCCTCTCCTTGGCCCACATTTCCAACTAATCTGGATGCTGTTGTAAACTTAGCTATCCTTCCTCACCATCCACTTTCCTATCAAGTTTTCTCCCAGCATGGTCAATGTGAGCACCTTCATCGAAGTAGACAGACTTGTGCCTCCCTTCCAAAATTTAGCCATATTATCAAGGAAGGCCATCAAACAATCTTCCAGAGTGATAACAGAGCTCACAGCTATAATTGATCCAATGGCCTAGGACAACCATTATCAACTCTTTTTTGGCTATGGCCCCTTAAGACTCTGCTCAAAGCTTATGGGCTCTCTTCCCTATGAAGTAGTAGTTCAGTTGGTTTCTTCCATACTTCTCTCCTACTGACTTACATAAAAAACAAATATTTTATGATTTCAGTCTGTTTTTCCACCACCCCCCCCCCCAACCTTAAATGAGCTGTGGCCCAGTGGGGTGGGTGGGGGCTGTCTGGCCCCCATTGAGAATGGCTGGCCGAGGAGGCAGGTGACACACATAACAATTTGTTATTAAGAATAATGAGTAAATTGGAAATACTGGTAAATACCATGATGTAGTGAATTTATTACACAATAGACCACAGACTGAACTTAAATATTGGATAGAAAAGCAACTAATTAGCTTCCCTTCCAATGAGTCACACCTCCTACCAAAGTAATCATGATGGCTGCTCCAAACCTACCATGGGTGCAATGTGCACCATCCACAAAGTGCTCTGTAGTTGCTCAGCTACACTATTCCACCAGCACTTCCCAAGCCTACAACTTGTCTGTCCAAAGAGAAGGGCTGTTGGCATATGGGAACACCACGCTCTCCTCCAAAATGACACACCATCCCAGCTTGGAAATCCTTCATTTTCTTGGAACTCAAAATCCTGGAATTGCATAGCAAGCAACACAATAGAAATGCTTTCATCAGAAAGACTGCAGCAATACAAGGAAGCTCACCATTACCTACACAAGGACAATTTGAGATGGGCAATCAAATAAGAAAATGGATATTCCATGTGCTGAAAAATCATGTGTGACACTTATTTGATTTCTTTTCCAAAGGTCAAACTTCTCACAGTACAGATATGTCAGCAAGACTGATTGAAAGCTTCTGTCTGACACCTTTGTTCAGATGGAGGAGATTCATCCATAAGCCCAGACTTCTGGTAACAATGATCAGTGAATGAATAGCCAGAGTCCAAACTTATTTATGGTTCACACTCAAAAGCCGCTTTCAGGGGCTTGGACACAGATAATGCGCCGGCAGACACAGCTGGGGGAGTGCAGCTGGGACGTTCAGGTGGCCGCAGAGAATACGCCTTTCTGTCACCTGAACGTGCTGGCTGAAGGAGATCTGTGTCTAAGTGAACCCTGGTTCCTGTGGACTGTGGCCATAGTCCCACTGCTGCTTTCAGGTGCAACGGGGGATTCTCGGAGTCGGAGATTATACCTATAGGAGGAGGGTTGGGTAAGTGCTCCTCCTGGCCGGGTTCTCCTCTTTCAGGTGGCCTCCTGTCAGCCGCATAGGGGTAGAATATGCAGCTTTACATCAGGGTATTTTGGCCACCTGAAAGTGCCTAAAGAGTACATTTACAAGAATCACACTATTATGACTCGAGAGTACAGAACCTTAAAATAAATGAAACACCTCTACTACCAGAAACATTTTATATTATTTCATACATTGAAAGTCTGTTGCTTCTGGTAAACTACGACTTTCATAAAATATGTATGGGGGAAAAAACCTCACATTTTTCAGAGCACATCTGAAACTGAAGGCCATTTCTACTGAAACATCACTTACCCGTTTCATTGATTTCAATTCGGGAACCATTTGTTAGTTTGTCCATCAGCCGAATGAAGCTTGCTTCGAAATCTGGAAATATAAATCACAAAGACACCTGGATGTGATCAAACACTTTTAAGAGTCCACTTTTAAAAATTTAAAGGCCTTGTTGCCAGAATTGCTTCAATGCCCAACACAAAACTTCCTGGTGCTCCTGTGGCTAGGTTTATTGGGATGTTCTCACTGCTCACAGTACAAGACATCATGCTGGTTTAGACGTGAACAAGCCTTCTGGCTGAGGAGTCACGTGATGGAGTAGTGGCCGGACGGTGAACTCCAGCCCTCTCCAGAAAAGTCGGGAAAAACGAGAGAAAGTACAAAGGCACAGAAATACAAGTTAAAGAAAAGTGAATATAAAGGTGGAAAGAAGATGGAGACAAAAGGAGAAAAATCAAAATCAACGGAAAGAAGAGAGGAAGAGAAGACAACGGAGGAAAAAGGTGAAGGCCTTACCTGTCCGAAGAGGCCCGCTGTGGAGAGAAGACCCCACTACCTCAGGTCGGTAGAAAGAGAACTACAACAATGGCTCACAGAGCCGAGTAAAAGTGCGCAACCGCGCATGCGCGAGGAGTCGCGCATGCGCGATGCGCATACAAAAAAACACACCGACGGGAGGGGGGACCAGCTGGGGAGTCGATCTCCACAGCCGGCAACGACAGCTGCAGAACACCTGCAGCAAGAAGACACCACAGAAGACAATGGAAACAAGAAAGAAGAGGAGGAAAGGGCAGCAAAGAAACAACAGATGGTCAACCTAGAGGAAGAAGAAGAGGAAGAGGAAGAGTACAGGGAAATAGAAGAAGAAAAGATAGGCAAGGTAAAGGAGGTACTTGCTCTTGTTAGAGGATACATGGAGTCATTTAAAGAATGGCAAACACAGGAATTCAATGATTTAAGAAGAAGAATAAACAACACAGAAAAGAAAATAAATAAAATGGATATGACCTTAACAGAAATGGGGAAAAAAATGGACAAGATGGAAGAACGGGCAATAGCAGCAGAAATGGAGGTAGAAGACTTAAAAAAGAAATTGGAGGAATCTAATAAAAAAACTAAAGAGACACAAGAATTACTAGCCCAAAAAATAGATATAATGGAAAATTATAACAGAAGAAATAACATAAAGATAGTGGGCCTTAAGGAAGATGTAGAAGGCAAGAATATGAGGGAGTTTATAAAAGAATGGATCCCTAAGGCCCTAGGATGTCCAGAACTACAGCAAGAAATGGAAATAGAAAGGGCACATAGAGCATTGGCCCCTAAACCACAACCACAACAAAAACCAAGATCTATTGTAGTAAAATTCCTAAGATATACTACAAGAGAAAAGGTGCTGGAGAAGACAATGGAAAAAGTAAGAGAGGGCAACAAACCACTGGAGTATAAAGGGCAAAAAATCTTCATTTATCCAGATATAAGCTTTGAACTCCTAAAGAAGAGAAAAGAGTTCAATGCAGCAAAAGCGATTTTATGGAAGAAAGGATATAAATTTACACTGAAGCATCCTGCGGTATTGAAAATATTTATTCCAGGACAACAAAACAGACTATTCTCGGATCCAGAAGAAGCACGAAAATTTGCAGAACAATTACAAAAATAGACTGAGGGATGAAGACGGGTAATGAGAGCAAAAATTATCACGATTGATATGTATGTGGGTAAAGACAAAAATAGACTGAGGGATGAAGACGGGTAAGGAGGGTAAAAATGACCACGATTGATATGTATGCGGGTAAAGAGGTATAAGAGTGAATAGAGACAACGGGCATATGTGAAAGTATCTGTAATTAGAGGAAAACATAGAAAGTATAGACAAGAATTAATAAGGGAAGGTAATGGAATAGAGAGAATAAGGAGGGAACTAAAAGAGTGACCTTTGTGACATATAAAAAACGAAATCTTTTCTGGGGGGGGCTGGGTGGGGGGAAAAGAGCGGTCACTGCAAAATCAGTTGACGCTTGCGAGTGGATTCGCAAATCCAAATGGAGAGGGGAGATGTGGTTGTCCGACAAGGGATAAAGGGCAACTCAGGAGGGGAAGGGGAGATTGGGGATAAAGAAGATAGAAATAGGAGAATAAGGAAAATGTTGGATGTTGTAGGAATGTTGTCTGGTAAAGAGTTGAAAATAAGAAAACAGAAATGGAAAAGGAGGAAAGGTAATGATGGAAAAACGGAAAGAGAAGATAAACAAAATATAAAATGGCTACGCTGAACTATATGACTCTAAATATTAATGGAATACATAACCAAATTAAAAGGAAGAAACTACTAAATTTACTGAAAAAGGAAAAAATAGATATAGCATTTGTCCAAGAAACACATTTAACTGAATTGGAGCACAAGAAATTAAAGAGAGATTGGGTAGGACATGTAACAGCAGCATCGTATAATTCAAAAGCAAGAGGAGTGGCTATATTAATTAGCAAAAATGTGCCATTTAAAATAGAAGAGGAAATAATAGATCCAGCAGGGAGATATGTTATGATAAAATGTCAGATATATTCAGAGCTTTGGAATCTACTTAATATATATTCACCTAACGAAGAAGATCAAAAGTTTATGCAAGATATCTTTTTGAAGGTAGCTAATACGCAAGGGAACATACTAATAGGAGGGGATTTCAATCTGAATTTGGATCAAATATGGATAAAACGGGGAAAAAAATTAACAGGAAGAACAAAGTAACCAAATTTATAATTAAATCAATGCAAGAAATGAAACTTGTGGACATATGGAGGAAACAAAACCCAAAAGAAAAGGAATACTCATACTACTCGACTAGACATAAAACATACTCAAGGATAGACCTATTCCTGTTATCAGCCCACATACAAGGGAGAGTTAGGAAAACGGAATATAAAGCTAGACTATTATCGGACCACTCACCCCTGTTATTGGCAATAGAGCTAGAAGACATCCCTCCAAGAATGTATAGATGGAGATTAAACCCCATGCTACTTAAAAGACAGGATTTTAGAGAATTTATTGAAAAACAATTAAAAATGTACTTTGAAGTAAATACGGAATCAGTGGAAGATAAGTTTATACTATGGGACGCAATGAAAGCATTCATTAGAGGGCAAATAATAAGTTATGCAACCAAGATGAAGAAGGACTATAATCAGGAAACAGAGCAGTTGGAAAGGGAAATAATAAACATAGAAAAAAAATTAGCAATAAAGGAAGATACAACCAAAAGAAGAGAATTGGCGGATAAAAAAATAAAATATGAAACATTACAAACATATAAGGTGGAGAAGAATATAATGAAGACAAAACAGAAATATTATGAACTAGGGGAAAAAACACACAAAATCCTAGCATGGCAGCTTAAGACAGAGCAAACTAAGAAAACGGTATTGGCAACAAGGAAAAAAGACAAACAAATTACATATAATCCAAAAGAAATTAAGGAAAACTTCAGAGAATTCTATGAACAATTATACCGAACCGAAAACGAAGGGAAAGAAGGGAAAATAGATGAATTTTTGACTAAAATTGAACTACCAAAACTACAAATAGAGGAACAAAATAAATTAACAGAACCATTTGGAACAGTAGAAATACAAGAGATAATAAAAAATTTACCAAACAATAAGACACCAGGAGAGGATGGACTCCCAATAGAATTCTACAAAACATTTAAAGACCTAATAATACCGCCCCTCCTGGATGTAATCAACCAGATTGATGAGACACAAAACTTACCAGATTCATGTAAAACAGCAATAATTACAGTGATACTAAAACAAGGGAAAGATCCACTCTCACCAGCGTCATATAGACCAATATCTTTGCTAAACACAGATTATAAGATAATAGCTAAACTATTAGCGAACAGATTAGCAGAACAGGTACCGAAAATGGTAAATTTAGACCAAACTGGATTTATCAAAAAAAGACGCACAACAGACAATATTTGTAAATTTATTAACTTAATTCATGCAGTAGAAGGAAATAAAGCACCGGCAGTAGCAGTTGCTTTAGACGCAGAGAAGGCCTTCGACAGAGTAGAATGGAATTACTTGTTCAAAGTATTGCAAAAATTCAGTTTACCGGAGAAGTATATTAATTGGATTAAAGCATTATATAAGGGACCGTTAGCGAAAGTGACAGTAAATGGACATGTATCAAAGCAATTTAACTTAAGCAGGTCAACGCGGCAGGGATGCCCACTATCACCATTATTGTTTGCGCTAGCTATAGAACCACTAGCAGAATCGATAAGAAGAGATAATAATATAAAAGGAATAAAAATAAAAGACAGGGAATATAAAATCAGTCTGTTTGCGGATGATGTGATAGTGTACTTAACAGAACCAGAACTATCAATAAAAGAACTATATAAGAAATTGAAGGAATATGGAGAAGTGTCGGGATACAAGATAAACGTAAATAAAAGTGAAGCAATGCCTATGAATAACGCGGATTTCTCAAAATTTAAGGAGGAATCCCCATTCAGATGGCAAACGCAGGCAATAAGATACCTAGGTGTGCAAATAAACAAAAATCTAGGCCAATTATATAAACTCAATTACAATCCACTAATGAAAAAACTACAGGACGATTTAGAGCATTGGAAAGAGCTACCACTAACACTGATAGGAAGGATAAACTGTATTAAAATGAACATTTTTCCAAGGATACTATACTTATTTCAGGCATTGCCAATACAACTGACAGAAAAATTCTTCAAAGAGTTAAAGAAAATAATAAGGAGATTTTTATGGAGAGGGGGGAAACCGAGGATAGCACTAGACAAATTAACAGAATGGTATAAACAAGGAGGCTTACAATTGCCAAACTTCAAAAATTATTATAGAGCCGCACAATTAAGGTACCTATCAGATTTTTATCAAACAAGGGAAAAACCAGACTGGACGAGACTAGAATTAGATAAAATAGGGGAAAAGATACCTGAACACATATTATATAAATGGGACGAAAAATTGGTACAACATAGAACTTCTCCAGTATTACACCATCTCCTCAATATATGGAAGAAGATACATGTAGAAAGAAATAAAATAAATTACCAAATACCAAAACTAATATTGACGCAAAATAAGCTACTCCCTTTTACAATAGACAACCTTGCCTTTAGAAAATGGGAAAAAAAAGGGATTAAAAGAATAGAAAATTGTTTTTCAGGAAGTAGATTCTTATCCTTTGAACAAATGAGAGATAAGTACAATATAACGGGAGATACAGCGCTGGCATATTACCAACTGAGATCCTACTTGAAAGATAAATTAGGAAGCAACTTGAGTTTACCAGAGGGAAGTAACCTTGAATATGTGATTACAGATACAATGTTAATCAAAAGATTTATAAAAAATATGTATATTAAACTGCAAGAAAAGGAAAATGAGGAAACAAATGGTAAAACTAAACAAAAATGGGAACAAGATTTAAATATAAAGATAAAAAAGGAAACATGGGAGAAGTTATGCTCTGGAACGATGAGAAATACAATAAATACGAGGCTGCGTATGATACAATATAATTGGTTACACAGACTATACATTACACCGCAAAAGTTAAATAAATGGGACCCAACAGTATCTGATAGATGTTTTCGATGTAAAAAAGAAAGGGGAACAACAATTCATGCAATCTGGACATGTGAGAGAGTAGAAAAATTTTGGGATGATCTCAATCAGATATTAAATAAAATAACAGAAAACAATATACCAAAGAATCCAGAGATCTTTCTCCTAAGTAACATAAAAAATAAAGAATTTGGAATTGACTTGGAGGATGCACAAAAAAGATTTGTTAAGATAGCCCTAGCTGTAGCAAAAAAATGTATTATGTCAACCTGGAAATTGGAAGATAATTTGAAAATACAACAATGGTATATAGAAATGAATAAATGTATTCCATTAGAAAAAATAACATATAGTTTAAGAAATAATATTGAAATATTCGAACAAGTATGGGAGCCTTACATTAAATACAATAGCGAAAACCTACCGGGAACAAACATTACCTAAGTTGATGGAAGGAGAAGAGAAGAAAAAAATGGACTCAGTAGAATTTCTGGTGTATTTTTGTTGAATGACAACATTGTCTAACTGAATTAATGCAACCTAGATTGTATAACTAAAATGGATGAGAGGGGGGAGGGATGGGGGGGTGGCTTGGGAGGAGGGAGGGGGGAGGGAGAAAAAGTCACTGTAAATGTGTGGAAAAGAAAAAGTGTATATCATGGCTATTGTGATTTATGGTGTGAAAAATAAAAAATTAAAAAAAAAAAAAAAAAAAAAAAAAAACAAGCCTTCTGGCTGCCACATAGATTTCAACAGGTCAGGGAAACCAGCTCCTCTGACCAATAAAAAAATTCAAATTCTTCTCATTTAAAGACAGAACCTTGCACTACTATTTGTATTGGCATTTCACAAATCTCGTAAAAAAACAAATGTAAATTATTGGAGATGATGGAAATCGGAAATAAAATAGAATTCTGGAAATGCAAAGCAAGTCAAGCAGTAGCTTGGTGCAAGAGAGAATTACAGTAAAATCCCTGTTATCCAGAATTTTTCAAGCAACCAGCAAAAAAAAATGCGGAAAATGAATAGGTAAAAAAATACAGATTTAAAAATGGCACACCTTGCTGTTAATTTGCCAATCACGCAACACACAATCTCAAGCAATTTGAAAACTAATTTAGCTGACATCTATCAATCCCCATAAAGTGCTGACTACCAAGGTTTTTACTGTAATATTTCAAGTCCATGATTTACATCAGAACATAGCAATTTGGGAGGAGTCACGTGATGGAGTAGTGGCCGGACGGTGAACTCCAGCCCTCTCCAGAAAAGTCGGAAAAAACAAAGGAAAACACAAAAGCACAAAAATAAAAATAAAGTAAAGTGAGTATAAAGGTGGAAAGAAGATGGCGACGAAAAAAGAAAAATCGAAACCAACGGTAAGAAGAGAGGAAGAGAAGACAACGGAAGAAGAAGGAGAAGGCCTTAACTGTTCGAAGAGGCCCGCGGTGGAAAGAGAAACCCGCTCCCTCGGGTCGGTAGAAAGTGGACTACAAAAATGGCTCGCTGAGCCGAGTAAAAGTGCGCAACCGCGCATGCAAAAAAACACACCGACGGGAGGGGTGACCAGCTGGGGAGTCGATCTCCACAGCCGGCAATGACAGCTGCAGAACAGCTGCAGCAAGAGGAGAATATAGAAGACAACGAAAACAAGAAAGAAGAGAAGAAAAGGACAACAAAGAAACAACAGATGGCCAACCCAGAGGAAGAAGAAGAGGAAGAGTACAGTGAAATAGAAGAAGGGAAAGGCAAGATAAAGGATATACTTTCTCTTATTAAAGAATACATGGAGTCATTTAAAGAATGGCAAGCGCAAGAATTTAATGATTTAAGAAGAAGAATAAACAATACAGAAAATGAATAAAATAGATATGACCTTATCAGAAATGGGAAAAAGAATGGACAAGGTGGAAGAACGAGAAGCAGCAGTAGAAATGGAGGTAGAGGACTTAAAAAAGAAATTAGAGGAATCTAATAAAAAAGTTAAAGAGACACAAGAACTGTTAGCTCAGAAAATAGATATAATGGAAAATTATAACAGAAGAAATAACATAAAGATAGTGGGCCTTAAGGAAGATGAAGAAGGCAAGAATATGAGAGAGTTTATAAAAGATTGGATCCCTAGGATCCTAGGATGTCCAGAACTACAGCAAGAAATGGAAATAGAAAGGGCACATAGAGCAGTGGCCTTTAAACCACAACCACAACAAAAGCCAAGATCTATTTTAGTAAAATTCCTAAGATATACTACAAGAGAAAAGGTACTGGAGAAAACAATGGAAAAAGTAAGAGAGGGCAACAAGCCACTGGAGTACAAAGGGCAAAAAATCTTCATTTATCCAGATATAAGTTTTGAACTCCTGAAGAAGAGGAAGGAGTTCAATACATTGAAAACGATCTTATGGGAAAAAAACTATTCTTGGATCCAGAGGAAGCAAGGAAATTTGCAGAACAACTACAAAACAAACAGAGAGATGAAGACATGTACTAAGAGTAAAAATGACCACAATTTATATGTATGTGGGTAAAGAGGTATATGTGTGTATATGTATAATGTGCATACATGAATGTATCCGTATTTAGAGGAAAATATAGATAGTATAGACAAGAATTAATAAGGGAAGGAAATGGAATAGAGGGAATAAGGAGGGAATTAAAAGAGTGACCTTTGTTACATATGAAAAGTGAAATATTTTCTGGGGGGGCTGGGTGGGGAGGAGTTACGGTCACTGCAAAATCAGCTGACGCTTGCGAGTGAATTCGCAAATCCAAATGGAAAGGGGAGATGAGGTTGTCCGACAAGGGATAAAGGACAACTCAGGAGGGGAAGGGGAGATTGGGGCTAAAGAAGTTTTAAATAGGAGAATAAGGAAAATGTTTGATGTTTTAGGAATGTTGTCTTATAAAGGGTTCAAAACAAGAAAACAGAAATGGATAAGAAGGAAAGGTAATGATGGAGAAACGGAAAGGGAAGATAAACAAAATATAAAATGGCTACGTTGAACTATATGACATTAAATATTAATGGAATACATAACCAAATTAAAAGGAAGAAACTGCTAAATTTACTGAAAAAAGAAAAAATTGATATAGCATTTGTGCAAGAAACACATTTAACTGAATTGGAGCACAAGAAATTAAAGAGAGATTGGGTAGGACACGTAACAGCAGCATCGTATAATTCAAAAGCAAGAGGAGTAGCTATATTAATTAGTAAAAATGTGCCATTTAAAATAGAAGAGGAAATAATAGATCCAGCAGGGAGATATGTAATGATAAAATGTCAGATATATTCGGAGTTTTGGAATCTACTCAATGTATATTCACCTAACGAAGAAGATCAAAAGTTTATGCAAGATATCTTTTTGAAGATAGCAGATACGCAAGGGAACATATTAATAGGAGGGGATTTCAACCTGAATTTGGATGCAAATATGGACAAAACTGGGAAAAAAATTAACAGAAAGAACAAAGTAACCAAATTTATAATTAAATCAATGCAAGAAATGCAACTTTTGGATATATGGAGGTAACAACACCCAAAGGAAAAGGAATATTCATATTACTCGGCTAGACATAAAACATACTCAAGAATAGACCTATTTTTGTTAACAGCTCGTATGCAAGATAGAGTAAGAAAAACAGAATATAAAGCTAGAATACTATTGGACCATTCACCCTTAATATTGACAGTAAAGTTACAGGACATCCCTCCAAGAATGTATAGATGGAGATTAAACCCCATGTTACTTAAAAGGCAGGATTTTAGAGAATTTATTGAAAAACAAATTAAAATGTGTTTTGAAATAAATACGAAATCAGTGAAAGATAAGTTTATACTATGGGATGCAATGAAAGCATTCATTAGAGGGCAAATAATAAGTTATGTAACCAAGATGAAGAAGGACTATAATCAGGAAACAGAGCAGTTGGAAAGGGAAATAGTCAATATAGAAAAAGAATTAGCAATGAAGGAAGATACAACTAAAAGAAGAGAATTGGCGGATAAAAAAATAAAATATGAAACACTACAAACATATGAGGTGGAGAAGAATATAATGAAGACAAAACAGAAATATTATGAACTAGGTGAAAAAACGCACAAAATCCTAGCATGGCAGCTTAAGACAGAACAAGCTAAGAAAATGGTATTGGCATCAAGGAAAAAAGACACACAAATTACATATAATCCAAAAGAAATTAAGGAAAACTTTAGAGAATTCTATGAACAATTATACTGAACTGAAAATGACAGGAAAGAAGGGAAAATAGATGAATTTCTAACTAAAATTGAACTACCAAAACTACAAATAGAGGAACAAAATAAATTAACAGAGCCATTTGGAATAGTAGAAATACAAGAGATAATAAAAAAATTACCAAATAATAAGACACCAGGAGAGGATGGATTCCCAATAGAATTCTATAAAACATTTAAAGACTTATTAATTCCGCCCCTCCTGGAAGTAATCAACCAGATTGATAAAACACAAAGCTTACCAGATTCATGTAAAACAGCAATAATTTCAGTAATACTAAAGTAAGGGAAAGATCCACTCACACCAGCATCATATAGACCAATATCTTTACTTAACACAGATTATAAGATAATAGCTAAACTATTAGCAAACAGATTATGTACCGAAAATGGTAAATCTAGACCAAACTGGATTTATCAAAAAAAGACGCACAACAGACAATACTTGTAAATTTATTAACTTAATTCATGCAGTAGAAGGGAATAAAGCACCAACAGTAGCAGTTGCTTTAGACTCAGAGAAGGCTTTTGACAGAGTAGAATGGAATTATTTGTTCAAAGTATTGCAAAAATTCAGTTTACCGGAGAAGTATATTAATTGGATTAAAGCATTATATAAGGGACCATTAGCGAAAGTGACAGTAAATGGACATGTATCAAAGCAATTTAACTTAAGCAGGTCAACACGGCAGGGATGCCCACTATCACCTTTATTGTTTGCGTTAGCTATAGAACCACTAGCAGAATTGATAAGAACAGAAAATAATATAAAAGGGATAAAAATAAAAGACAAGGAATATAAAATCAGTTTATTTGCAGATGATGTTATAGTATACTTAACAGAACCAGAACTATCAATAAAAGAATTATATAAGAAATTGAAGGAATATGGAGAAGTGTCGGGTTACAAGATTAACGCAAATAAAAGTGAAGCAATGCCCATGAATAATGCGGATTTCTCAAAATTTAAGAAGGAATCACCATTTAGATGGCAAATGCAAGCAATAAGATACCTAGGTGTACAAATAAATAAAAATCTCGGCCAACTATATAAACTCAATTATTATCCATTAATGAAAAAATTACAGGACGATTTAGAGCATTGGAAAGATTTACCACTAACACTAATAGGAAGGATAAACTGTATTAAAATGAACATTTTTCCAAGGATATTATACCTATTTCAGGCATTGCCAATACAACTGACAGAGAAATTCTTCAAGGAGTTAAAGAAAATAATAAGGAAATTTTTATGGAAAGGGGGGAAACCGAGGATAGCACTAGATAAATTAACAGAATGGTATAAACAAGGAGGCTAACAACTGCCAAACTTTAAAAATTATTATAGAGCCGCACAATTAAGATACCTATCAGATTTTTATCAAACAAGGGAAAAGCCAGATTGGACTAGATTAGAATTAGATAAAATAGGGGAAAAGATACCTGAACACATATATAAATGGGATGAAAAATTGGTACAACATAGAAGTTCTCCAGTATTACATCATCTACTCAATATTTGGAAGAAGATTCATGTAGAAAGAAATAAAACAAATTATCAATTACCAAAAATAATATTGACGCAAAACAAGTTACTCCCTTTTACAATAGATAACCTTTCCTTTAGAGAATGGGAGAAAAAAGGGATTAAAAGAATAGAAAATTGTTTTTCAGGAAATAGATTCTTATCCTTTGAACAAATGAAAGATAAATACAATATAACTCAAGATACAGCGCTGGCATATTACCAATTGAGATCCTACTTGAAGGATAAATTAGGAAGCAGTTTGAGTTTGCCAGAGGGAAGTAACTTTGAATATGTGATTATAGATACAATGATAATCAAAAGATTTATAACAAATATGTATATTAAACTGCAAGAAAAGGAGAATGAGGAAACAAATGGTAAAACTAAACAAAAATGGGAACAAGATTTAAATATAAAGATAAAAAAGGAAACATGGGTGAAGTTATGCTCTGGAACGATGAGAAATACAATAAATACGAGGTTACGTATGATACAATATAACTGGATACACAGGCTATACATTACACCTCAAAAGTTAAATAAATGGGACCCAACAGTATCTGATAGATGTTTTCGATGTAAAAAAGAAATGGGAACAACAATTCATGCAATCTGGACATGTGAGAAAGTAGAAAAATTTTGGGAAGATCTAAATCAGATATTAAATAAAATTACAGAAAACAATATACCAAAGAATCCAGAGATCTTCCTCCTAAGTAACATAAAAAACAAAGAATTTGGAATTGATTTGGAGGATGCACAAAAAAGATTTGTTAAGATAGCTCTAGCCGTAGAAAAAAAATGTATTATGTCAACCTGGAAATTGGAAGATAATTTGAAAATACAACAATGGTATATGGAAATGAATAAATGTATTCAATTGGAAAAAATAACATATAGTTTAAGAAATAATATTGAAATATTCGAACAAATATGGGAGCCTTACATTAAACACAATAGCGGAAACCTACCGGGGACAATCACTACCTAAGTTAACGGAAGGAAAAGGAAATGAAAAGAATGGACTCAGTGGAATTTCTGGTGTATTTTTATTGAATGACAACATTGTCTGACTGGTTTAATGTATCCTAGATTTTATACCTTAAATGGACGGGAGGGGAGAGGTAGGGAGGGTGGGATGGGAGGAGGGAGGGGGGATATATGTGTGAAAAGAAAAAAGTGTGTATCATGGTTAATGTGATTTATGGTGTGAAAAATAAAAAAATTTTAAAAAAAAGAACATAGCAATTTGCCAACACCAATAATAACTATCATTAGAATTTTAGCTATACATTGAGAATGGCCCTAAGTAGACTCAGTATTGGGTATTAGTTATACAGCAAATGTAGAAGATTCTCACAAAGAACAACAAAGGGTTGCAAAGAGTAATTTCTAAAATTACTACCTTAAACTCCAGCTATTTTTTTTTGGTATAGGCTTGCTGTTGGCTGAAATTTGAACAAACTATAATGGATTTCAAATGAGCTTTTATGGCTTGTGTAATGCTATGGATTCCTTACATAATGGTCAAGGTTAATATATATCATCAATTATGTTCTGGGCATATGTCTTCACTGTGGAAAATATTAGTAGCATACTCTAATGGCTCTCAGAAGAGAAATGAGTGTAGTTAAGATCACATGAGAGAAAGTAGTTGGGAAGCTAAATGATCCAAGGGTAGATAAGTCTTCCAGACTGGATGGAATACACCCTCAGGTTCTGAAGGAGGAAGCTGTGGAGATTGGGGAGGAATTGGTAATGATCTTCCAGGAATCAATGGATTCTGGCATGGTTCCAGTGGACTGGAGGATCGTGGCTGTCACTGCCATTCCGGAATGCAGCAAGGCAGCAGAAAGGAAATTATAGACCTATTAGCCGGACGTCACTGGGTGGGGAGCTATTGAAGTTGATTGTTAAGATGAGGTGACGGAATACCTGGAGGTGCATGTGAAGATAAGACCCAAATCAGCATGGTTCCCTTAACAGAAAATCATGCCTGACAAATCTATTGAAATCTTTTAAAGAGATCACAATTAGGATGGACAGGGGAGATGCAGTGGATGTTGTGTATTTGGACTTTCAAAAGCCCTTTGACAAGGTGCCCCACACAAGCCCACTAAAACAGATGAGAGCCCATGTAATTATAGGAAGGATACTAGTATGGGTAGAGCATTGGCTGATCAGCAGGAAACAGAGTAAGTATAAAGGGATACTATTCTGGTTGGCTACCAGTTACCTGTGGTATTCTGCAGGAGTCAGTGTTTGGGCTGCTTCTTTTTACGTTGTATATAAATGATTTGGATTATAAAATAAATGGCTTTATGGCTAAATTTTCGAATGATAACAAAATAGGCAGTCAGGCAGGCTGAGGATACAGAAAGGCTGCCCAGAGATTTGGATAGATTAGGAGAATGAGCAAAGTGGCAAATAAACTACAATGTTAGAATGTACAGGCATACCCTGGATAACATGGTTTTGAAAAGTGCGTGTTTTGACATAACATGGTTTGAAATTTCTGACCTGCAGTTTTAAATTTGCAACATTAAAAGTTTTATTGCTGTTGTTATTTAAATCACCTCATTATACTTTACAAGACTCTAGTTTAAAATATTTGAAATATAGACGCTGAGCTGTGAAATAGAGTTAAGTGGCTGTGGTGTAAGTTATTGCTGTCTCATCTGTGATCAGGCTCCCCGAGCTATCCCGCACCACACTGCCTTACAGTGAAGGGAATCTGGATTTTTCCATCTCTGCTCTGATATAATCAGATCAGCGAGTTTCCAATCACTAAATAATGCCATATGAATGGAGGGGAACCCCTAGAATATGCTGTAGAATAGAGAGTTAAGTGGCTGTGTTGAAAGTTATTGTTGTCCCCACTACGACTGGGCTCCCTGCACAATCCCACAGTGGTACCGATCTAAGTTTGGTAGAAGTCTCAAGTGAGCGATTTCAGAATCAGAATCTATTGTCCTAAACAAGTCATGAAATTTGGTGTCTTGTGGCAGCCATCATAGTGCAAATGTTCATATTATAACCATCTTACAACATTAAAAAAAAGTAAAAATAATAGTGTATGAAAAGAAAGGCAGTGTCCATGGTTCATTGATTATTCAGGAATCTTCTGGCAGTGGGGAAGAAGCAATCGTTATGCCGCTGAGTGCTCATCTTTAGGCTCCTGATGGTAGCAGAATGAAGAGGGCATGGTCTGGGTGGTGGGGATCTTTTGAGGATTTTTTTTTTTTTTTTTTTAAAGACACCACCTCATGTCGATGTCCTCGATGGAGTGAAGCCTGGTACCTGTGATGTCGCAGGCCAAGTTAACAACCCTCTGGAGTTTATTCTTGTCTGAGAGTTGGCACCTCCATACCAGGCAGTGATGCAACCAGCCAGAATGCTCTCCATGGTCCACCTGTAGAAGTTTACAAAAGTCTTTGGTGACCTACCAAAAACTCCTCTGACACCTCAAAGTATAACCTCTGGTGATTCTTCTTTGTGATTACATCAACATGGAGGCTCCAGGACAAATTCTCAGAGATGTGGACACCTAGGAATTTGAAGTTCTTGAGGCTCCCCACACAAATCTACATTAGACAAATATTTTCTTAAATAAATGATGTTCACTTATTGCCAAAAAAGATCTACTGCCAATAAAGATCAGTTTTATATAATCTCTTTTATAGGATTGGAACATAATTAAAGTGCATTGTAATAATGCTTTGAACAGCATGGTTTTCCATGGCACTGAACTTGCTTGGAACATATTAACCATGTTATATAGGATATACCTGTATATGGTCATGCACTTTGATAGAAGAAATAGATAAGCAGATTATTAAAATTCAAAATTTTAAGGTGCAAATGGACTTGGGAGTCTTCATGCATGATACCCGAAAGATTATCTTCCAGTTTGAGTTGGTGGTGAAGGCAAATACAATGTAAGCATTCATTTCTAGATGAAAAGCATACATGAGCAGGGGTGTAATGTTGAAACTTTATTAGGCACTGGTGAAGTCTCACTTGGAGTACTGTGTATTATTTTAGAGGCCCTATTTGAGAAAAGAAGTGCTGGCATTGGAGAGAGTTCAGTGAAGATTTACTACAGTGATACCAGAAATTAAATGGTTGGCAAATGAAGAACAATTGTCAGATCTTGGACTATAGTTGTTGGAGAACAGAAGGTTGGGGGGGGGGGGAGGCATTTTGAATACTGTAAGGCCTGGACAGAGTAGATGTGGCAAGGATATGTACCATGATATGGTATTCTAGGACAAGAGGGCACAACTTCAGGATAAAAGGACATAAATTTAAAACAGAAGGCTTTTTCACACCACAATGTAAAATGGAGATTCCCCGAGAACCCTCCTATGAAACTGAGATGAGAAATGGTCGGCCAAAAATTTTTTAAACGGGTCCGCGGTCCTCATACAAGGTGGGGTCGTGGACCCGGGAAGTTTTCCAGGACCACCTCTCCCTGCAATGTGAAAAGCCAAATGGCCAAGCAGGGAAGCCTTGTGATGTCAGCACTTGGGTGCTGTATCACGTAGGTGATTAAAATTAAAAGATACTTGCCACCAGAAAACAGCGGGCTGCTTCAGCATGTCGCAATGGCAGCACAATATGGGATGAATGGCCATCCTTGTTAACCATAATCTCTCACACAGCTGTATTTCCCAGAGCAGTTCCAGTTGTGTGAGGGATTACGGGAAACAAAGTCGGCCATACATCCCACATGTGCCACCGTTGCAGCGTGCCAAAGCATCTCTAAAATGCGGGGGAGAAGGCAGGCAAGCGAGTGACCTACTGACAGCTGGGAGGGAGGGAGCGGACAGACGACCAACAGTCAGCTTGGGGCGAGGGAGGGGAGGGAACAGGCTAGCGGGTGAGTGACCGACAGACAGCCGGGGGCAGGCAGGTGACCGACAGCAGGCTGGGGGCAGACGAGTGAGCAACCGACAGACAGCTTGGGGGGAGCAGGCAGGCTGGGAGGGAGGGAGTGGGCGGGTGACCAATGGACAGCCGAGGATGGGGGTGGGGTGGGGAGAAGGGAGCAGGTAAGTGACCGGCCTACTAACGGCTGGGAGGGAGGGAGTAGGCAAGCAATTGACAGACTTTGGGGGGGGGGGGGAAGGAAGGAGAACTTACTTTTACGTCTGAGAGTGTGTAATGTGTCATCGGTTGGGGGTGGGACACCCCCTAAATTGCTGAGGAGGGCAAATTCCCAGGAATTTGGACCAAAGTGTGAAAGGCCTGGGAGGTCCTGAATTCCTGCAATGTGAAAATGCCTAGAGATGCAGAAAAATGTCTTTAGTCAGAGCTTTGTGAGTCTGTGGAATTTGTTGCCACAAGCAGCTGTGGATCAGCTCATGATTAGAATGTCAAAGCAGACCTGATGGGCCAAATGGGCCTACTTCTGCTCCTATATTTTGTGATATTTCTTCTTTTGTGGATTCATTGTTTTGTCCAATAATAGTGTGGATTTCCTTTAAAGAAATAATTTAGCCAATTCTATATATAGCAAGGATTCGCACCAACAAATGGATGACAAAATTTTCAGTATACCTACGGAGGAGGAGCAAGATCTGTGGAATTTAAAAAGCATGATGATAGGGACCAGTTAGGTAAAGAGACCAAATATCTTCAATGGTTTTCCTGGATCATAGATCCAGCTTTACTTACAGAGACTCAAAAATATGAGGCAATATTGTAAAAGGATTATGGCAGCTAGAATATAATGTGGAAAAAGATCATCCAATATTTTGATTTTTTTTTTAAAAAAGTATAATTTTCTAAATGGTGCTTTGAGGTTCCTGGGTTTCCAGGAGGCTGCTTACCTGTCTTTCCTACCCTGCTCCCCATCAGGCCTTTCCCACCATTCAATAAGATCATGTTTGATCTATGCCAGATATTAACTTTGCCTCTGTGTTAAACACCCATAGTCCTGATATTTTGAAAACCCATCTACTTCCACTTTCAATATTTTCAATGAGCTTGCCTCCACTTCTCGGAGTCAGAAAATTCACAGGTGAGAAGGTAAATGTGGTGAATATCTGCCAAGCTGCCTGTCTCCCCTCTGGCAAGCCTTGCTGTACTAATATTGGCTGTGCATTATCTCTACTGTTAAGGACACTCCCCTTGGATATATCTGTATATGCATCTATTGTCTTTCATTATTGTACCATGAGTTTCTGCTAATAAAAGCCATGATTATTGTTTGACCACATCGTCTTTGTCTACTTCATCAACTGGCACTTCAATTTTATTAGCAGAAATGGATGCAGCACTCAAGCCAGAGCGGATGATAATCAACCAGTCTGCCCCGAGGGCCAGAGAAATTTTCAACCACTGGATTGCTTGTTTCGATTACTACATGGCTTGAAACAATGTGGTCGATGAGGTGTTACAGTGGGGCCACCTGAACTCTCTGCTGGGTGAGGTCCCTTTCGCCGTAACACAAGGAGCTACCACTCTGGCTATAGCCCGGGAACGTCTGGCTGCTTACTATGCGGCGCCACGGAATGTGGTTCTTGCTCGACACCAGTTGCTGACTAGACGCCAGAAACCAAGGGAAAGTGATGCTGCCTGTGCACTGGCCCTCGACTCGCTGGCAAATGAATGTGATGCAAGGGCAGTCAATGTGCAACAACACCACAGTGCCTTGAAGCTGGATGCTTTAGTCAACAGGATTGACTCTAGTTACATCCGACTGAGGCTGCTGGAGACAGAGCCCTTAACCTACGACCGGGCAGTCACTCTAGCCAAAACACTGAGAAGTGCTATGCGGTCCAGTGAAATGCTAGAAACCTAAAAGGAAACATCCAGGAGTGCTGGAACCTCAAAGGAAAGAAAAAGGCGAACTCCATAAAAATGCTACTTCTGTGATAAGAGCTGGCACCCCAGACAGAAGTGCCTGGCTCAATTTGCTACCTGCAGCTATTGTGGGAAACTTGGCCACTTCGCTGAAGCGTGTAAGTCGAAAAGTACTCCCACTGATAAGAAGCAGAAGAAAAGCAACAAGAAAATGCGTCCTGGAGCTGCAGGAATGGAAGACAACTGTGAAAAGGGGGAATCTTCAGACGAGCAGGCTGAATCGACTTCAAGTGATGGCTCAATTGACTGTAAAGCTTGGGGGATGTTACGGATTGGAACGGTCAACTATGAAGGGGGAGGTGAATGGTGAGACTCTTGATTATCTAATAGACTCGGGGAGTACTGACAGCTACATCCACGAGAAAGTTGCCAGAGCCTTAAATTTGCGGAGATATCCAGCGAACCGAAAGATATCGATGGCTTGTATTGAACTTACAAAAACTGTATGGGACAAGTGTAAAGTTACTTTAAATTTGCAGGGACATTGCCTGGCTGATGTGTGGCTCTTTATTATGCCGGAGCTCTGCGCCCCTGTGATATGGGGTTAGATATTCAATCTCAGATGAACAGTGTAGCGTTAAATTTCGGTGGGCCACTACCCACACTTACCATCCCCTGCGCTAATTACTGCGGTCTGTACACATTAAAGATCAAAGCTCCCTCCCTTTTCAGTGATTTATCTCCCGAGTGTCAGCCGATTGCCACTAAGAGCTATTCTTACAGCAAAGAGGATTGTGAGTTTATCAAAGCTGAGACCCAGAGATTGCTTAAAGGAGTAATTGAACTCAGTAAGAGTCTGTGGCGAGCCCAGGTGGTAGTTGTGAAAAAAAAATCACACTAAGAAACGACTGGCGATTGACTACAGCCAGACAACCAACCGTTACACTAACCTGGATGCCTACTCCCTGCCACGCATCAATGAAATGATTAATCAGATAGCGCAATACAAAGTGTACTCCACTATCGATCTCAAAGCAGCTTACCACCAAATCCCCATTAAAAAAAAGGAACAACCCTATACAGCCATTGAGGCCGATGGGGGGCTATGGCAGTTTAAAAGGGTACCTTTTGGAGTCACTAATGGTATATCAGTGTTTCAGAGGGAAATGGATAAGATTGTTAGGACGTATAATTTACAGGGTATGTTTCCCTATCTGGATAATGTGACTATCTGTGGGGAAAAGACAGGCTGAGCACGACAACAACTTAAAGAAATTTTTAGCAACAGCTAAAGAACTCAACCTTACATTTAATGAAGGCAAATGTATGTTCAACGCGACAGAGCTACCCATTCTGGGCTACATTGTCTGCAAGGGCGAAATCCGCCTCGACCTGGAAAGAATGGCCCCCCTTAAGAAGTTACCACCCCCAAATTCAGCAAAAGCCCTTAAAAGGTGTATGGGATTCTTTTCCTACTACTGCAAATGGGTTCGGGACTACTCCACGAAGGAACGCCCTCTGTTTGACACTAAATCTTTTCCTCTCTCTCCAATGGCCTTGAAGGCTTTCAAGAGAATTAAAGCTGATATTGCCAAAGCTGCACTCTCGTCCATTGACCAGTATGTCCCATTCCAAGTGGAAACTGATGCCTTGGCAGGAACCCTTAATCAAAAGGGCAGACCTATGGCATTCTTCTCCCGCACGTTACACGGACCTGAACTTAAACATCCTGCCATTGAAAAAGAAGCCCAGGCTATTATTGAAGCTGTTCGCTACTGGAGACACTTTCTAGCCGACTGAAAATGTACTCGTCACTGATCAAAAATCTGTAGCCTACATGTTCAGTAGTAAACACAAAAGTAAAATCAAGAATGATAAGATGGTACGCTGGCGAATAGAACTCTCAACTTATAATTATGAGATCCAGTACAGACCAGGCAGATTACATGATCCCTCCGACGCATTGTCACGATCTGCTGCTGGTACTCAGCTGGAGGGGCTAAAAGAGATCCATAGCAGACTGTGCCACCCAGGAGTCACGAGATTCTTCCACGACACAAGGGCTAACAACCTTCCTTCCTCTCTGGAAGAAGTCAGGAAACTGACTAAAAGCTGTCCTGTTTGCGCAGAATGCAAACCACAATACTTCAAAGCTCCAGAGGCCACTCTCATCAAGGCAACCTGACCTTTTGAGAGGATTAGCTTAGATTTTAAAGGGCTGTTACCTTCCAACAATAAAAATGTATATTTTCTTACTGTAATTGACGAATATTCCAGGTTTCCCTTTGCAATACCCTGCCCTGATGTCTCGTCAGTGTCTGTCATCAAGTCACTTGACAGAATTTTCAGCATTTTTGTTTTCCCAATTACATTCATACCGATAGAGGCTCAGCATTCATAAGCGCTGAAATGCGGCGAGCCCTGCTATGAAAGGGGATTGCCACCAGCCATACCATGAGCTACAACTCGCAGGGCAATGGGCAGGTTGAAAGCGCTAATGCTACAGTCTGGAAGATTGTTAATCTTGCTTTAAAAACACATGGTTACCCTGTTACCCAGTGGCAGGAGGTGCTGCCTGAGGTACTACATTCTATTCGGTCTTTATTGTGTCCTGCAACAAATCAAACACCTCATGAATGTATGTTTGCCTTTCCTAGGGAATCAGGAAATGTGATGGACTGGCCAGCCTGTTTATCTGAGCCTGGAATCATGCTGCTGAAGAGCCACGCTCGGGCGCGTAAAACAGACCCCCTAGTCCAATCAGTTCAGCTACTGCATACTAACCCCAACTACGCACATGTTAAATTCCCAGACGGGAGTACTGACACTGTACCCCCAAGAGATTTGGCCTTGCCTGGT
The DNA here is from genome assembly GCF_036971445.1 of Narcine bancroftii. NCBI lineage: Eukaryota > Metazoa > Chordata > Chondrichthyes > Torpediniformes > Narcinidae > Narcine > Narcine bancroftii. The sequence continues at coordinate 11,790,258 of NC_091469.1, read as the reverse complement.
TCACCCCTTCCTCGCACCCCTACTCAGAGTGAGCCTGAGAGGTTGGACTCATCCCCCCCCAAACTGTGACCCCTAGTAAGCTTTCAGATGGCCAAGCTGAGGCTCCACTGCCTCACGCTGGCGATTCTGGAGCGGGTCCAGAAGCCAGTCCTTCCTACACTACAGACCCAGGATCTGTACCAGTTCCCAAGGTCACAAAGGAGGCACCTGTTTTGAGACAAAGCACCAGAATTCGTAAACAACCTGATAGGCTGACATATTCATAAAACATCTCATTATATTTCGATTCCTTGCTAGATACTGGTGTATTTTGGCTGTTAGAGTATCTCAAGGCCAAACATGGTATCCATGTATTGCTTGCTTCTGTCTTTCCTAGCAGGTGTCCTTTTGATTTTAACCCTTCTTCTACCAGGGGGAGACTGTGGTGAATGTCTGCCAAGCTGCCTGTCTCCCCTCTGGCGAGCTTTGCTGTACTAACATTGGCTGTGCATTATCTCTACTGTTAAGGACACTCCCCTTGGATATAACTGTATATGCATCTATTGTCTTTCATTATTGTTCTAGGAGTTTCTGCTAATAAAAGCCATGATTATTGTTTGACCACATCATCTTTGTCTACTTCATCAACTGGCACTTCAGTAAATTATATTTTGGCCTTTATAATAATACAAAACTTGAGAACAAGAGAAAACTTCTTGCTTATATTATATAGCACCATGGGAGACCATACCCAAAATACTGGACATGAGTATGGCCTCACTACTCAAGGAAGGATATGCTTGTGATACTGGAAATGCAACAAAAAATAACTAATTTCTGGGATGTGGTGGCTATACTAGGAGGGCAGATTAAACAAATCAGACTTCTACTCCCTTGGGTTCAGATGAATGTAAAGTGTTTTCATTGAAACATGAAAGCATTTGACAAGGCTTGACAGAATATAATAGTTTATGTTTTCTTTACTGTGGTGTCAAAAAGCACCAGTCACCATTTCAAAATAAAGGGTCCTGGCTGAGATGAGAAGATGAGCACAAGAACCAGAGTGTTTACATAATTACAATAATCTGTTATAGTCTGAGTCATAACAGACTGTTCAGACCCACCACATCCATTTCAAGTACCCAGTAACATTAATCTCATTTACTAGCAATTGATCATACCCTTGGATGACTTGGTGATTGTTGAAATGATCCTTAAATGTTAGGAAAGTCTCTGCCTCTACCATCCCCTCAGGTTGTGCATTTAGATTCCAAACACCTACTGGGTGAAACTGCTCTGAGGAAAGGAAAATGCGTCTGCTCCTGGAGGATCATTTGACTAGGCAGGTCAAAAGTCATTTCCCATGTCAATCAAGGTTCGCCAATCACAGGTGAGGGCACACCTTGTGACTGGTTCTCTTAAACACCTTGCTTATTTTGTATATACCCAAGGCAGCCCCAACAGCTGGCTGTAGTACAAACTCTTCCTCTTTTCTCCTGAAAATGAACCCTAGCTCCACTCCAAATTGCTAGCAGTGGGAAACTCTGGAGACTCAATTATAAGTTGCGTGCCAGTACAGGATGGGGGCTATAGTTTGGTGCATGCCTGTTGTAATCTGTCCTTTATTATAACCTTTTAACACATTTGCAATTGATTGTGGTGCCATGCTTGCCAGTTACCGATGGGTGGCAGGTATTGTTTTATGGTCTTTTTACACTATCTATGGGTATCGTGAATTGTAGCATCTCTTGGTTGTTTAGTTATGTCCACTGTATGTGACCTGTGTGCAGTGTACTGTACAGGAGAGCGAGTGCAACCCCCGTTGCGACTTCCCCATGCATTAATAAAGACTCTCTTTAGTAAGATGCGCTCAGACTCTTTAGTTCTCAGACCCACCAAATTTGTTCTTCGCATCTCCTCGCATCTCCTATAACCATCTTTATTCCTCATCTTAAACTTGTGCCCTCTGATCCAAAACACCCACCTGCTATGCAGAAAGATGCTTCTGCTATGGGAAATATTTATGATTGTCTATGGTAAATTTATTTATCTTGGCCCCTCATCATTCTGTACTCCTGGATTACAAGGAAAACAACACCAGCCTATCCTGACTCTACTTGCAACAGAAACATTCCATTCCAGACAATATCCTGGCAAATCTCCACAACCTCTCCAGTGCATGCACATCCTTCCTATAGATTGGCACCCAGAACTACATACAACACTCCACCTATGGCTCAATCAAAGTTGTACTGAGACATCCAGACTGTTATTGTTTTGCCTTTTTAATACAGGCCACATCCCAAGTGCCTTCTTCACCACCTATTGACCTTTGCTTTATAGACTTGTACACCAAGATCTGTAGTTCCACAATACACTCTAGCATGCATTGCGTATATTTGAAAAAGCAGCAAACTGAAGACTATGATGAACTAGTGCAGAAGAAAGGAGGCCTGAAGAAGTCAGCTATATTCACACTGAATGGTCAGACAGACTTCAGAGGTCAAAACCCACAAAGCTGGAGAAACTCAGCAGTGTCCTTTATATAGCCAAGGTAAAAATACATAACCAGCTTGAGCCCTTCAAGGTATGGGAAAATGTCAGTCGGCATCCAAGCAAAAGAGTAGGGAAGGGGTGGTTCCAAGGCAGGAGGTGATAGATGGAGAAGGGAAGGAGGGGACAGCAGAGATCAAGGGGAGGAGGGATGGCTAGGTGAAGGTAGGGGAAAGGGAGGGATGAGAACTGGAAAGGGGAAGGGAGACAGGGAGGTAGAGAGCAGGTTAGCAGAAATCTGAAAAGTCGATGTTAATGCCATCTGGCTGGAGAGTGCCCAGACAGAAAATTTGCAGGTCGTTCTGGTGGACAGCGCACAAGGCCATGGACAGACATGTGAGTGTGACACAGATCTGAAATTGTTAGCTACTGGGAGGTCTCTGTAACTGTAGCAGACGGAGTGAAGGTGCTCAGCGAAATGATCTCCCAATTTGCACTCAATCTTTCCGACGTAGAGACATTGGATACAGTAAATCAGTCCTATGGATACACAAGTGAAGTGTTGCTTTACTTGAATGGACTTTTGGGGCCCCTGGACCCATATGAAGGAATTTATAAAAGGATGGATCCCGAAGGTGCTGGGAATAACAGACTCACATGAAGAAATAAAAATTGAAAGGGCGCATAGAATGCTAGTACCGAAACCGCCACCACATCAAAAACCGAGATCCATATTGGTAAAATTTCTAAGATATACGACAAGGAGCAGGCAAAAAAGAAAGTTAGAGAAGACAATAAGCCATTGGAATAAAAAGGGACAAAAATATATTTTTTACTCAGACATAAGCTTCGAACTTTTAAAGAAGAGGAAGGAATTCAACATGGTGAAAACAATCTTATGGAAGAAGGGGTTATAACTTTATATTAAGACATCCAGCAATACTCAAAGTATTCATTCCTGGGGAATGTTCTGTGACCCAAAGAAAGCCCAAGAATTTGCAGAACATTTGCAGGACAGAAGAAGAGGAGGAGGAGTGACAAAAAGGATGACCGGCAAGAAAATATACAGAAATATGTAAAAATATAAAGTAAAGATAATGTATATATAAAGATTTAAAGATGGATAAGAGAAATGGAAGAAGAAAAAAAAGAACTTTGTTATAAATATAGGAAAATAGTGTTCTCTGGGGGGGGGGGGCTGGGGGAGGGAGAATAATGGTCACTGCGAAATCGGTTGACGCTTGCGAGTAAGTTCGTAAACCGAATGGAAAGGGGAGTTTTGGTTGCCGTCAAGGGACAGGAGGCAATCCAAGTAGGGGAGGTTCATTTTGTGTTAAAGGGTTATTGCTTATGGGGATTGTTGGGGTATTTCATGTCTTAAATGCGTTGTCATATATTGAGATTAAAAAGGAAAACTTAAAAAACAGAAATGGAAAAAAAAGGGATAGAGGTGGTGAAGAGGCAGAAAAGTGAAAATGAAGATACAAGATGGCTACATTGGACCATATGACTATAAACATTAATGGAATATATAACCAAGTTCAAATGTATCCCATTGGGGAAAAAAAAAATCACATATAATTTAAAAGACAAAGTTACAATGATTGAAAAAACCTGGGAACCATATATGGAACATATCAGAAAGAGCAGGGCTAGGACCTCCACCACCTAAAATGATAAGAAGATAAACACGATCAGATTTAATGTGAATAAGAAGATGATACATTTTTTTTGTTTGTATTCCTTTTGTATAAAGATATTGTTTTATTACATTTCATATGTCTAATATCTACTGTTTTTGGAGGGGGGGTGGGAAGGGGGAAGGGGAAAAAAAAGAGAAAATATCACTGTTAATATTTAAAGAGATACATCTGTAAATATATTGGTTGATATGGTTCATAGTGCGATAACTAAATTACCCAAAAAAAAGGTAGTTGTGGGAGTTAGTGGGTTTGTAATATATGTCTCCAAGATGGAGACAAAGAAATACAGGAAGGAGAGAATGTTGTCAGAGATGGACCAAGTGAGTTTGAGATTGGAGTGGAAATTGAAGCTGACAAGCTCATCACAGGTGCACAAGGTAGCCCCAATGTAGTTATCAAGATTGAGGAATCTTGTCTGTATCAGCTTGCAGCATGGATTGCTCCACAAAGCACACAAACAGGCAGGTGTAGCTGGGACACCAACATTATGTCTACAAGTGCTCAGGTAACACATTACTTCATACTTATCAGAACTAAATTCCTTCTGTCAATGAACTGCACAATATCTTCTTTCTTTGGCTTGGCTTCGTGGACGAAGATTTATGGAGGGGGTAAAAAGTCCATGTCAGCTGCAGGCTCGTTTGTGGCTGACCAGTCCGATGCGGGACAGGCAGACACGATTGCAGCGGTTGCAAGGGAAAATTGGTTGGTTGGGGTTGGGTGTTGGGTTTTTCCTCCTTTGCCTTTTGTCAGTGAGGTGGGCTCTGCGGTCTTCTTCAAAGGAGGCTGCTGCCCGCCAAACTGTGAGGCGCCAAGATGCACGGTTTGAGGCGTTATCAGCCCACTGGCGGTGGTCAATGTGGCAGGCACCAAGAGATTTCTTTAGGCAGTCCTTGTACCTTTTCTTTGGTGCACCTCTGTCACGGTGGCCAGTGGAGAGCTCGCCATATAATACGATCTTGGGAAGGCGATGGTCCTCCATTCTGGAGACGTGACCCATCCAGCGCAGCTGGATCTTCAGCAGCGTGGACTCGATGCTGTCGACCTCTGCCATCTCGAGTACCTCGACGTTAGGGGTGTGAGCGCTCCAATGGATGTTGAGGATGGAGCGGAGACAACGCTGGTGGAAGCGTTCTAGGAGCCGTAGGTGGTGCCGGTAGAGGACCCATGATTCGGAGCCGAACAGGAGTGTGGGTATGACAACGGCTCTGTATACGCTTATCTTTGTGAGGTTTTTCAGTTGGTTGTTTTTCCAGACTCTTTTGTGTAGTCTTCCAAAAGCGCTATTTACCTTGGCGAGTCTGTTGTCTATCTCATTGTCGATCCTTGCATCTGATGAAATGGTGCAGCCGAGATAGGTAAACTGGTTGACCGTTTTGAGTTTTGTGTGCCCGATGGAGATGTGGGGGGGCTGGTAGTCATGGTGGGGAGCTGGCTGATGGAGGACCTCAGTTTTCTTCAGGCTGACTTCCAGGCCAAACATTTTGGCAGTTTCCGCAAAGCAGGACGTCAAGCGCTGAAGAGCTGGCTCTGAATGGGCAACTAAAGCGGCATCATCTGCAAAGAGTAGTTCACGGACAAGTTTCTCTTGTGTCTTGGTGTGAGCTTGCAGGCGCCTCAGATTGAAGAGACTGCCATCCGTGCGGTACCGGATGTAAACAGCGTCTTCATTGTTGGGGTCTTTGATGGCTTGGTTCAGCATCATGCTGAAGAAGATTGAAAAGAGGGTTGGTGCGAGAACACAGCCTTGCTTCACGCCATTGTTAATGGAGAAGGGTTCAGAGAGCTCATTGCTGTATCTGACCCGACCTTGTTGGTTTTCGTGCAGTTGGATAACCATGTTGAGGAACTTTGGGGGGCATCCGATGCGCTCTAGTATTTGCCAAAGCCCTTTCCTGCTCACGGTGTCGAAGGCTTTGGTGAGGTCAACAAAGGTGATGTAGAGTCCTTTGTTTTGTTCTCTGCACTTTTCTTGGAGCTGTCTGAGGGCAAAGACCATGTCAGTGGTTCCTCTGTTTGCGCGAAAGCCGCACTGTGATTCTGGGAGAATATTCTCGGCGACACTAGGTATTATTCTATTTAGGAGAATCCTAGCGAAGATTTTGCCTGCAATGGAGAGCAGCGTGATTCCCCTGTAGTTTGAGCAGTCTGATTTCTCGCCTTTGTTTTTGTACAGGGTGATGAAGATCCTGAGGCAGTTTGCCTTGATCACCAGTTTACCTGGTGATCAAAATCATTCTGGAGCCCAGGACTATCTTCTCATTCAACACCACCAAATCTCATGCAATTTGCAAACGTGTGTTCAATGCAGCATGCATGACCTGCTGAGTTTCACAAGCACAATTACGTATAACCCATCAAAGCTCTAACATTGACACCAAATAATTAACATCCATAAAAATAATTGAAATCATTCCGTTTTCCCCAATTCACAAACAATCTAGGATCTCAGAAAAAGCATAAACAGACAGAGCACAAGAATTGCAGCTGCTGGTACCCAAAGCAAACACTGAGTAGTCAAGGCCTGTGGGTCAGGCAGATCCATGGGTAAAAACGGTCGGGTCGGGAGATGTTGTCAAATCCGTGTGAGGGAGGGGGGGCGGCGGCGACACGGGGGGACGGGGCAGCCGGCGGGGGTGTGGAGGAGGAGGGGGAGCCGGCGGGGTCACTGGACTCCGTCCTGTCTCCGCACTCACCCCGCAGGCCCGGCTCCAGCTCCTGGCCTCTGATGCCAGTGATGCGCAGCGAACGGCCACTCAGGGTAGACAGAACCAGCCGCATCCGCAGGAAACGCGCTCCCTCCCAGCGCAGGACCTGGACACCGCTCGCCATCTTGCAGGCCGAGCACGTGGTACATCCGGCCCAAGCCCCGCCCCGCCCGCCAACCGCCAACCGCCAACCGCCAACCGCCGCTCTCCGGGCCGAGGCCCGCCCTCTGTCAGTCAGCTGGCCCACGGAATGGACCCCATCTGGACCCTGAGGTCCAGACACGGGTAAAGAAAGCGTCAGAAAATTGCTGGTGTTTCAATGATCATCATAGAGGAATAAAAAAAGGGAAACGTTTGAATTGGCAGCAGAACAAATGGGAGGCGGAGAAACGACGTCCATTGGCCCTGACCTCCCATCTGTGTGAGAAGGCAGTCAAAGTCATGGAGGGACCTCATCACTTGGACACAACCTCCTTTCACTGCCACCTTCGAGTAGGAGGGACAGTTTCTTTCCAACACCTATCGGGTTCTGGATGACAAAGGAGGAAAAACCCAACACCCAACCCACCAATTTTCCCCTGCAACCGTGTCCGCCTGTCCCGCGTCGGACTGGTCAGCCACCAACGAGCCTGCGGCAGACGTGGACTTTTTACCCCCTCCATAGATCTTCGTCCGCGAAGCCAAGCCAAAGAAAAAGGAGAGAACCCCAACCCCAACCAACCAATTTTCCCTTGCAACCGCTGCAATCGTGTCTGCCTGTCCCGCATCGGACTTGTCAGCCACCAACGAGCCTGCGGCAGACGTGGACTTTTTACCCCCTCCATAGATCTTCGTCCGCGAAGCCAAGCCAAAGAAAAAGGAGAGAACCCCAACCCCAACCAACCAATTTTCCCTTGCAACCGCTGCAATCGTGTCTGCCTGTCCCGCATCGGACTTGTCAGCCACCAACGAGCCTGCAGCTGACGTGGACTTTTTACCCCCTCCATAGATCTTCGTCCGCGAAGCCAAGCCAAAGAAAAAGGAGAGAACCCCAACCCCAACCAACCAATTTTCCCTTGCAACCGCTGCAATCGTGTCTGCCTGTCCCGCATCGGACTTGTCAGCCACCAACGAGCCTGCAGCTGACGTGGACTTTTTACCCCCTCCATAGATCTTCGTCCGCGAAGCCAAGCCAAAGAAAAAGGAGAGAACCCCAACCCCAACCAACCAATTTTCCCTTGCAACCGCTGCAATCGTGTCTGCCTGTCCCGCATCGGACTTGTCAGCCACCAACGAGCCTGCGGCAGACGTGGACTTTTTACCCCCTCCATAGATCTTCGTCCGCGAAGCCAAGCCAAAGAAGAAGGTTCTGGAACCAAGTTGAACAACTATTTTTCTTACGGGCCCTTGTGGAATTTCAGTGTGATGTTCAATGTCTATGACAGTAACTTCATTTTAATTGTGATTCTTACAGAAGAGGGTTGGAGGAAATATAGTCAAGGGAGCTGTGGTCTGTAATGGCTTCAAGTACAGATGTCAGAATCAGGTTTATCGTCACGGAACATGTCATGAAATTTGTGGTTTTTGCAGTCGGATTGTGCAGAACAAGGTGCAAAATTACGATAAATTACAATTCTGTAAATACAATTTTTAAATAATTAATGGTTCTGAAAATAGAAAACATGAGGCAGTGTCCATAGGTTCATTGTCTGTTCAGGTGGAGGGGAAGAAGCTGTTTTCGTAATGCTGAGTGTGTCCCCAGGCTCCTGTCCCTCCTTGATGGTGGCGGTGAGAAAAATGTCACGGCCTGGGAGGTGAGGGTCCTTAATGATAGAGGATGCTTTCTTGAAGCCCCATCTCTTCAAAATGTCATTAATGCAGTGAAGACTGATGCCCATGATGGTGCTGGCTAAGTTTACAACCCTCTGCAACCTGTTCCTGTCTTGTGCATTGGCAGCTCCATACCAGACAGTCATGCAACCAGTCTAAGTACTCTCCATGGTACACATTTAGAAATTTGCAAGAGACTTTGGTGACATAACAAATCCCCTCAAACTCTTAATGAAGTTTAGCTGCTGTTGTGCCTTCTTCATTACATTGACATGATGGCTGCAGGATAGGTCTTCAGAGATGTTGACATCCAGGAATTTGAAGTTTTTTACCCTCTCCACTGCTGACCCCTCGATGAGGACTGGTTTGTGTTTCCCTGGCTTCCCCTTCCTGAAGTCTCTGATTAATTCCTTAGTTTTATTGATGTTGAGTAGGGTGGCCAGATGTCCAGTTTTAGGCTCCAGCTTTTGAGCACTCTGTCCTCCATCCGGGACCACCTTGATCTGGCTGTTAATCTGCCCTCCATAGGTTCTACATCCCCAAATGGAGGACAAATTAAGGGGCAGAAAGGGCACTTAACTATGCGGTATCCAGAGCTGTAACCCGCAACCCAACTTGTGTGCCATGGGTGGGTGTCTGCTGCTGCCAGCGGATGCCCAGGGTGGGTGCCCAGAGTGGGTGGTCAGTGCTGCCAATGTGTGCCCGAGGAGGGTGCTGCTACTTCTGATGGGAGCCCAAGGTAAGTTCCTGTTGGTCCCTGTGCCTTCCAGGAGCGGGTGCACACTGGTCCCTGTGCCCACACCCCGCTGAGTGAGTTTCTGATGCTGACCCTGCATGTCCTCTGTTTTGGAAAGTTGGAAATGGCCACCCTAATGTTAAGCTTTTTGTTGTTACACCACTCAACTAGCTAATCTATCTCACCCCTGTATGCTTCCTTTTTGTTATCTGTGATTCTCCCAATGACCGTGGTGTCATTAACAAATTTGCAGATAGCATTTGAATTATACCGAGCCGCTTCGTCATGGGTAATGTTAAGTTTAATGCCTTTTTAAAACAGTGACATTTGCTATCTTCCAATTCTCTGGGACCTGTCCAGAGTCCAGACAATTTTTGTAAATTATCACCAATGCATCTATTATAACTTTCACCTTTTCCTTTAGTATCCTAGGGATTAATTTACTAGTTGTCTAGCATTACCTCTTTAGACATGGTGCTTGTATTTAGGGTTTCACCTCCCATCACATTGTTAACATAACTTATTGGCATGTTAGCTGTATTTCCCATCAGAAGTACTGACAGAAACTAGTTGTTCAGGGCCTCAGCCATTTCCACATGACCCAATATTAATTCCCCTTCTTATCTTGCAAGGGACATATGTTTACTTTTGCCACCCTTTCCTGCTTTATACACTTATAAAAACTTTTAATATCTGTGTTTTTTTTAACATTCTGTGCTAGGTTACTTTCATAATCTATCTTCCATTTCTTTATTTCTGCTGAGTAGTTTTTTAGTTGCTTTTTAAAGTTTTCCCAGTCTTCCAAATTCTCAGTACTCTTGTCGACTTTGTCCCTTTAATTTGATGCTTTCCTTAATTCCCTAGTTAACTAAGGCTGGCTCTCCCTAATCTTGCTGTTCTTGTTTTTAACTGCAATATACTTTTTCTGAACATTGTTAAAAAAAAATTTTGAAATTCTTCCACTGATCCTCAACTGTCCCACCATATAGCCTGTGTTCCCAGTCAACACTACCCAACTCCTCCCTCATTTTGTTGTAGTCTTCCTTGTTTAGGCATAAGATGCTGGTTGTATATTGAACTATTTTACCCTTCATCTGCATGAAATATTCAATCAGACTGTGATTACTCTTCCCAAGATTACTACAAGATTATGTTTACCTGTCTCATTACACAGGACCAGATCTAAAATAGTATGTTCCCTTACAGGTTCAATAGCATGCATAAGAAAGCTTATGAAGAATCACAGATGCATTCTATAAAGTCATCCTCAAAACTACTTTGACCAACTTGATTCACCCAAGTTAAAGCCCCCCTCATGACAATTGCTGTTCCATTAATACACGGATCAGATATTTCTTGGTTTATTTCCTGTGCCACTGTAATGTCATTTAGTGGCCCATAATCTATTCCAACCAGTGATTTTTTTTCCCCCTTTATTATTCCTATTCTCTACCCAAATTGATTCAATATCTTGCTCCTTAGAGCTTAAACCTTTTTCTCATTATCACCAATATCCATAATTAAGAGCACTCCCCACTTCCCTTTCCTTCTTGTTTATCCTCCTGAATTACCTGATAACCTTGGATATTTAATTCCCAATCATCTCCACTGTTTCTACACTGGCCACTAAATCATATCCCTTTGCATTGTTTTGTACTAAAAGTTTATTGACCTTGCTTCTAATTCTACAGGCATTCAGATAATGTGCTCTTGCATTCATCCTTTTAGAATCTAGCACGTTTTTTTCTGTCTTTTTCATTTGATTTTTCTGTTCTTGAATTATACATTTCACTTTTCTAATCCTTCCTTCTATCTTCTAGTGTCTATTCCCATCCCTTTGCCATATTAGTATAAACCCTCCACAACAGGACTAGCTAACAACCTCTTTCGGACATTGATTCTGATTCTGTTGAGGTACAGACTGCCCATTTTGTACCGGTCCCAACTCTCCCAGAAGTCATTCCAATGACATAGGAAATTGAATCTCGCTTTCTGCTCCACTGCTCAAGCCACATATTCAAGTTTATTATAATCTGATTGTTCATATACAACCTGATGACACAGTGTTTCTCCAGCAATACATTACATACTGTATATACATCTCTTTGGCTTGGCTTCGCGGACGAAGATTTATGGAGGGGGTAAAAAGTCCACGTCAGCTGCAGGCTCGTTTGTGGCTGACAAGTCCGATGCGGGACAGGCAGACACGATTGCAGCGGTTGCAAGGGAAAATTGGTTGGTTGGGGTTGGGTGTTGGGTTTTTCCTCCTTTGCCTTTTGTCAGTGAGGTGGGCTCTGCGGTCTTCTTCAAAGGAGGTTGCTGCCCGCCAAACTGTGAGGCGCCAAGATGCACGGTTTGAGGTGTTATCAGCCCACTGGCGGTGGTCAATGTGGCAGGCACCAAGAGATTTCTTTAGGCAGTCCTTGTACCTTTTCTTTGGTGCACCTCTGTCACGGTGGCCAGTGGAGAGCTCGCCATATAATACGATCTTGGGAAGGCGATGGTCCTCCATTCTGGAGACGTGACCCATCCAGCGCAGCTGGATCTTCAGCAGCGTGGACTCGATGCTGTCGACCTCTGCCATCTCGAGTACTTCGACGTTAGGGGTGTAAGCGCTCCAATGGATGTTGAGGATACATAGACATAGTACAAATATATATAAATATTTTATGATTTACCATTACAGAATACTGTTTTATCAATCTCACAGCCTGCAGGAAGAAGTTATTTCCCAGCCTTGCAGTCCTGATTTTGATATTCCTGTACTACCTCCTTGATGGTAATGGGTCAAAGATACTGTGGGCTAGATGGAAAGGGTCTTCTATAATTCTTTAAGCCTTAGTTAAGCAACAGTCTCAGTAATTGCCTTGAATAGAGGAAAGGGAGACCTCAGTGATTTTCTTGGCCATTTGATTTCCGTTCTGATGCTTTGCAACTAACTATCCTGCTATTATCACCTGACATTGAGGACTGTTCATGAGCACAGATCCCTAGTAATTCGAGGAATGATTTAGAACCAATACATACTAGAACCACAATCACCATTTCATGATGAATAGTTCAAACAGCTTTTAATCCCATCTCATGAGTCAAACACCAGTCATTGACCATAAACATCAGCCACCAAAATAAGTGATGCCCTTTTACACTGCTTATTGTTATTTTGTTTTTTTGTGAAATATTTGCTTGAAGAGAAAAATACAAAGTTCAGTTGTGATTTTAATTATGTAAAAATTGTTGCAGTGATCATTGTGGGGATCAGACATAAAGAGGCTGAGCAAATTTAAGTTCTTGGGAGTTAGTATCTCAGAGGATGGACCAAACACACTAAAGACACCGTGAAGAAAGCACACCAGGAGTTTGTGGAGGTTTGGTATGACACCAGATACCTGGAAAATTTCCTCAGATGTGTGGTGGAAAATGTACTGACTGGCTGTATCACAGTCTGGTAATGGAGACACTAATATGCCTGAACGCAAAGCCCTACTTCGCTCGGACATGATATCCCACTGGCGCTTGGGTAGGGATATCAATAAACCATAGGGCTGCCCCACGACTCCCCCGGGCTCAGGAAACCCCAGTAACTCCAGGTGGGAGACCACATGGTGCCCTATCTTCTGCTCATGTGGGTCTTGTTGTCTGAAATGACTGGCCAGGCATGGCTTACCAGCCACACCGCCAAACGGCTGAATCCCTGACAGTCATTGGTCCATCTAGGGATTTTAAACTCCACCCCTGGGTCCTTTTCCTACTTGTGAGTCATCTCCTGTTGCCCCCGTAAGTGAGCATGTACACAATAAGCCATGCACCCAACAGAACATCCACAGTTAGCAATACAATCTCCCGCACAGTTAAAACAGTCTCCCACTCCCACATGGTTAAAACTCCACTTGTGTCATCATAACTCTTTGAACCCTGCTCGCAGCACCAATTTTTGTGTTGAGAAGAGTATCAGGTTCGGTGGGTTCAGAGAGATAAGTCTGGACACAAGGGTTTGTAATCACACACAACAATTTATAGAAGAGTGTGGGAAAATCATAACGGGAATAAAATACACATGCTCACATTTTATAAGAGTGTGGGAAAATTATAATGGGAATAAAACACCTGTGAACAACTTAGAGAAGAGCATGGGAAAATTGTAATGGGAAACAAACCATGATTGTTAAACTACACTATTACTAATTCACATAGGTGATGCAGACATCTGCACCTATAAACAGGGGTTCTACACACCCTCTCGGACCCCTGATCATTGGGAGGCGGCTCTAGTACACTGTACACAGGATGTACGCAAGCTCTTGGACCCCTGATCGTTTGGAGCGGCAGCTCTACTGCAAGTGCTGATCTATAACAATTGGATCTATAGCAATACCATGGCTCAGCTTCAGTGCAGTGCACACCTGACTCGTGACCCTTCCAAGCGATGTCCACAGTAGCCACTTAGCATGAAGTGGTGTCCGGAACTTGGACCATGAGGCAGAGAGAACAAATGTGTTGTGCACTCCTATTAAATACAGGGCTAATCAGTGTGTCTAGCCAATAAGTATGTTAGATGATTTGAATTAGCCAATGGTAAGGCGTGCACTAATTAGTGACCGGAGCCCAACTTTGACTGACAGCTGATGTGACATCCGAATAAGATTCAGACGGGGAGGACATGTAACCACCTGCAATACAAGCAGGGAGGCCATACCTCCTCCACAACAACAATGCTCTACAATGTACATCTGTTCCAAAATTCTTGCTGCAGCCAAAATGGTGTTTTGTAACAGAAAGCTATAATGATATACATAATTGAATTTAAAAAGACAATACAAAAGGTAGATAATAAATATTCAGCTATCTTATTGCAAAAATGTGACTTTGAAATTGTACAGATGTTTGTGGTGTCGTAGCAGTCCATTAGTTGTGGTATGAACAGTTAAAACTAGTGTGTGATGTGATACTTGACCATTTAGAAGCAAGCTGAATTTAAAACTGCTGATGCTAGATGAGCGTGATAAGCACAGTGCCAAGAGTTAAAAATAAAATAAAAGACTTTAGTCTTCTGGGAACTGGGGGAGATGTCTGGAGTAACTTCTGGTCCTGATAGTACAGAATACAGAGAATTATTAAGCTATGCTCAAGACTAGATTATACATCTATTGAAAGATTTCTTATACACTGAATGAAGGTATGTAAGAATCATCTTCCAGAATAAATATAAAATTTCTAACAGCTGAAATTTAGAGTTGTGATGGTGGTGAAGGGTGCTGCAGACCCTTCACAATGTCATGCTAACAAACTCTTAAAGTGAATCTCAAATCTTTGAATTTAATCTCTGTAACATTAGTGTAACAAGGGGAGGTTCAAGAACCTGAGAGCTGCTGGAAGAAACTATTCTTGAACCCAGAAGTGCTGTTCTTCAGGCTTCTGTACCTTCTGCCCAAAGGCACCAGTGAGAAGAGGTTGTGATCAGAGTCATGGAAGTTCTTTATGATGTTAACTGCCTTCCTGAGCGCTTCACATACCTGTACATCCCATTGAATTTCACATTTCTCCAGATTGCTTCCCCTGCATGGTATCCTTCCTGCATTGCTTCTCCAGTATGGTACGATTCAGTATCAGAATTTATTGTCATGAACAAGTGATGAAATTCAGTGTTTTGTGGCAGCATCACACGGCAAACATTCATATAAACCACCTACAAAAATACATTTTTTTAAAAAGGCAGTATCTTTGGGTCATTGATTATTCAGGAATATGATGGCAACAGAGAAGAAACTGTCCTTGTGCCGCTGAGTGCTCATCTTTAGGTTCCTGTACCTTTTTCCGATGGAGTGACATGATTGCCCATGCCGAAGGCACCTGAATGATTGAACCCTTTTCCAGATGGAAGCAGAGGGAAGAGGGCATGGCTTGGGTTGTGAGGGTCTTTGAGGATAGAGGCTTCTTTTTTAAGACACCGCTCTTGTCCTCGATGGATTGAAGTCATGCCTGTGATGTTGCAGGCTGAGTGAACAACCTCCATTGCTTCCCGGCATGGGTGCTCTCGTGCACTAAACAATTCCTGCTTTGATTTGGCTCAATTGGTTCCCTCTTGCATTACTTTTCCCTGCATGATTTTTGCATTGCTTCATTGCATAGATCCCTTCCTGCACTGCTTCCCACCCGCACCACACGATTCCTGCTTTGGTTTCCCTACATGTGTTCCCTCCTGCATTGATTCCCTCTGCACTGCTTGATTTCTGTATTTATTTGCTGCATTGGTCCCCTCCTGCAGTAATTCCCCTTTCATGCAGGGGATGATTCCTGCATTTTCTCCACTGTGTTGTCCCATCCAGCACTTTACAATTCCTGCACTGGTTCCCTCCTGCTGTGCAGGATGCCTGCATTAGTTCCATCTAGTGTTTCATGATTCCTGCAATGGTTCTCTTCTGCACTCCAAAATCCCTGCATTGGTTCCCTCTTGTGCTACACGATTCCTGCATTGGTTCACTCGTGTGCTTCAAGATTCCTGCATTGGTTTCCCATGTGGCATGATTACTGCATTGGTTCCCTTCTGTGCTGCACAATTCCTGGATTGGGTTCCTCCCCGCCCCCCAGTGTTGCATAATTCCTGTGCTGTCCTGTGACGCTGCTATGCTGCAAGAGATCTGCAAGACCACTGCACTACACGCCTCCTACATTGGTACCATTGCACTACATGATTCCTGCATTGGTTCCTCCAATGCTGCACAAACCATGCATTGGTTCCCTCTTGCATGGCATGATTCCTGCATTGCTCCCCATGCATTACACAATTCTGTTTTGGATCCCCTCACACGACACAACTGCATTGGTTTCCCCAGCACAACTCCATCATTGGTTCCCTCCTATACGACATGATTCCTGCATTGGTTTCCCCTGCACTACACTGCAAATTCTGTATTGATTGTCCCTGTGCTACACAATTCCTGCTTTGATTACCTCCGTCCTGCACAACACCTGCACTACATGATTTCTGCATTGGTTCCCTAGCACGACAAAAGCCCTGCACGGGTTCCCTTGCGCGACACGGCCCCTCTTTTGGTTCCCCCTTCACTGCACAATTCCTGCCATGGTTCCCTCCTGCACTCATGGCCCCCTCATTGGTGCCCCCTGCACTACATATCCTCTGTGCTGGTTCCCTCTGTGCTGTACAATTCCTGCATCAGTTCCCCCAGCACTGCATGCTGCTGCATGGGGTCCCCTTGCACATCCCCGCATTGGTTCCCCTTGAACAGAATATACTGGATTGGTACCCTGAGATTGCACGATTACTGCATTGTTTCCCCCTGCACATCTCCTACATTGGTTCCCTCCAGTACGACATGACTCCCTCGTTGGTAAACCCCTGTACTACATGACCCTGCATTGATTCTCCTCCCCCCGCCGCCCCCCCAACTCCCCCACTCACCCCATATCCCCCGGTGATATACGATTCCTGCTTTGGTTGCTCCTTTCTGCTAGATGGTTCCCGCATTGATTACCCTGGAGCTGCATAACTTCTGCATTAGTTTCCTCCGCATTGCACGATCCTGCATTGTTTTCCCTGCGCTTCAGAACTCCTGCATTGGTTCCTTCTGCGCTGCTTTGGATCCCTCCTCCCGTGACCCCTCCCTCCTCCCATTAGCAGTCACTTCCTGCGGGTTAATCCATAGTCCAGGCATCACGGAGAACCGGAGAGTGCCTGCGAGGACAAGACCAGAGACGGGGATTGTCGTTCAATCCCGAGCCGGATCGATGGCGGCCCGGCCACTCTTCCGCGCCCTCATTATGGGGCCTCCCGGTTCGGGGAAGGGAACCATATCGGAGCGAATCGTCAAGACGTTCGGGCTGAAACACTTGGCGAGCGGGGAACTGCTGCGGACCAACATCCGTCAGGAGACAGGTGGGGTTGGAGGGGAGTTTGGGACTGGGTGGATGGACATAGCCCCCCTCCCGCGCTATCCCCTTCTGTAAAAGTGGTTAACGAGACAAGAATTGTGCACAAAGTTTTCAAGTTGGAAGATTAGATGCATGAAAAAAGATTATTGAGACTCATTATCTAATCTTGTCAGATCTGGTGGAAAATTGTGGCCTCTGTATATGTCATCATTCTCTCAGGGGACCAGAGTGTTCATTTAAGTCTGAAATTCCCTCGTATAAAATAATATCCTTCATCAGCAACAAAACCTGGTGTTTATTTATAGTTCAGAGTACATCACTGAACTTATGAAAACTGCCACATAAATTGTGGGGCTGAGTGGGATAATGATTAAATGATGGGGCAGACACGATGGGCTGAATAGCTTATTTCTACTCCTGTGTCTTATGGATTTATAAATGCAAGTTATGGAAACAGTAATAACTAATTCTGCATTTGGAAATAAGATAAGCAGTTGAAAGTGCAGTACAAGGACTGCCTAAAGAAATCTCTTGGTGCCTGCCACATTGACCACCGCCAGTGGGCTGATAACGCCTCAAACCGTGCATCTTGGCGCCTCACAGTTTGGCGGGCAGCAGCCTCCTTTGAAGAAGACCGCAGAGCCCACCTCACTGACAAAAGGCAAAGGAGGAAAAACCCAACACCCAACCCCAACCCACCAATTTTCCCTTGCAACCGCTGCAATCGTGTCTGCCTGTCCCGCATCGGACTGGTCAGCCACAAACGAGCCTGCAGCTGACGTGGACTTTTTACCCCCTCCATAAATCTTCGTCCGCGAAGCCAAGCCAAAGAAAAAGAAAAAAATAGTGATTGTGTGTCTGCACTTGGTTGTCCATTGAGCCATCTGTTTATTTTTATGTTGCCATTTAATTCATCTGAGTGAGGCCCACCTAACTGACAAAAACCCAACACCCAACTCCAACCCACCAATTTTCCCTTGGAACCGCTGCAACCGTGTCCGCCTGTCCCGCATCGGACTTGTCAGTCTCCAACGTGCCTGCAGCAGACGAGGACATTACCCCTCCATAAATCTTCGTCCGCGAAGCCAAGCCAAAGAAAGATTTAATTCATGTCCTCGGTTTGGCTGATGAAAAGCAAGCAGCAGAGATGCAGACGGTCAGTGACGCTCAGCTTACCAGTAAACTCTATAAAATAAAATTTTTCAGTGAACCTTGCACTCCAATTCAATTAAGAATGTGATATTTTAAAAATAAAGAATAACTAATCTAGAACAGCCATTTTTATCAGAGGCTTTACACCACCCCGCCTGGGAAGCCACTGCACATTCGAGTAAAAGCCTTGTTTTCTTTTCACTTCGTGAGCATTTTAAAAAATGCTTTTGTTAGTAGGAGAGAAGTGTGGAGGAAACTAAGACTTGACTGCTTCACAGGGAGACTTTGAGCAGAGTCTTGGGGAGGAAGTGGGGGGCGGGGTCATAGTGATAAATGGCTGCTCTGGAACCTTTCAGAAAGGGGTGATGTGTATCTATTATAGCATTTTTAATAGGCCACTTAAAGCATAGGGTTGAGAAATACGCACAGTGAATATGTTTTTGCAATTTCCATTGTTGCTTGTTTTGCCTGCATAGCAATTCTGAAAGGAATAAGCCAGCTGAACTCGAGGTACTTCACGTAATGGGAACAATAATCCTGTCGTTCGAAGCAGTATTGAAAAAAATCAACTTAACTTTTTGCATATTCATTTGATGTGAATTGTGGTGTTTAAATACTGTACGTTTAAATCTTGATTATAGCAGCAGGATCCAGTTTTATTTCTGTGGCACCTGTCACTTTTTTAGGTATTTCAGGACTGATAAAGCTATTAAGACTGCCTTTACTTTGCTGATAACACAGATAGTTAACTGAAATGTTAAGTAAAGAAATTAATTTTTATGTATTTAGTGATCTAGGGACATTCTGAGACATGTCACAAGAATGATATATTTGAAATATGTGGTCACTTTGACAATACAAGACTAATTTACCTAGTTTCCTAATGTTTAAAATGCTTCTTTTCCAACATTGCACTCCATCTGCCTATTTATTGCTCACTGTCTTTTCGCACACCGTCATCTTTGCAGCTCACTTTCCCACCTGATCCTGTATCATCAGTAAACAATACCACAAACACCACTGGGTGTTGGTGAATGAGTTAAGTTTGATAACACTATAGGCAACAATGTTCATTGAGATTACTTTGCTGATGTTTGAGAATTGACCATCATTTAAATTGGATTGGTCTCATTTTTTTGGGGGACAATTTTCCTGGATTGTTTGAGATCCTTGGAAATTTTGGAAGATGTCCACTTTTCCATCTGTAGTACAGGCTATCAGGGTCAAATAATTTGACAGATGTTAAACAGCTTAATTATCCAGTATGTTTCCTTTCCTAGTATAAATTGTTTGTGTTACTTAGTCATATTGAACTTTGAATTCCACCCCCCCCAATTGGGTGGAGGGTGTATTGTATGTTGACGATAGAATTAAAAGGAGAGGCAAGACTTTTCAAATGATGAAATGTGGAGCAACAAAAACAAACTGCTGGATGAACTAAACAGGTAAAGCAGTATCTGTGGGTAGAGGGGATAGTCGATCTATAAATGGTGATTTAATATCTCGACACACTTGGTGTGGTGGTTAGCATAATGCTATTACAGCACCAGTGACCTGGAAGGTTAAGAATTGTAAGGAGTTTGTACGTTCTCCCTGTGACCTGCATGAGTTTCCTCTCACCTTCCAAAGACATACGGGGTTAGTAGATTAATTGGTCACATGGGTTTAATTGCACAGCGTGGGCTCATGGGCTGGAAGGGCCTGTATCCATGCTGTATCTCTAAATTTTAAAAAAATTAAGTCACCAATATTGGCCATTTCTTTATACCCCATTAGGATCTCCCTGGATCCATTTGGGTTTCTTCCAGGTGTTCCAGTTTCCTCACGTGCCCCGGGGTTAGTAGGTTAATGGGTGTATTTTGTTATCACAAGTTCGTGGGCTGGGAGGGTCTTTTGCCATGCTGTATCTCTACATTAAAAGCAACTACAAAGTTTACTGAGCAAAATTCCAGGCCATTTGGTTCTCCCTGGCAGACTAGGCTGTTGTGTTTTCACATCTAAAGTTGGTTTATTAATTCACAATTTAAAGCCTGTTGTTGAACAGAGATTAAGATACTATCTTACTTGTTGATTGCACTTTGGATTTGCCACATCACAGTTGTTGGGCAGCAACAAGCAGCAGAGAATGTGGGCGGAAGGTGCCTGGAGGGAGCTGGTTATCTGAGTTGGGTTTGGATCATGAATGGTTTGGCTGAGCAGTGCATTACCAACCTGCCTTGGTACTTCATCTGGATCAGATGATTACTGCAGTGTTTCCGTGTCCTCTTGATGCATTTTTGGTGCTTCCTTCACAATCAGCATGGGTGAGTTTGTCACACTGGCAGAGAAAAATTATGTATTTTGGTCGGGTTTTAATTTCATGTCTCAGCAGACCATTAAAGGGGCTTGTGAGGCACCGAGGCAATAATTGTTTACATATTTGTCATGTGTGAATTCTCCTTTCAATTTTGGATTAGATGCAAATATAGAGATGTGTGTGAGCATGAAGGCTAATCTCAGAAAGGATTAAAGTGTCCAAAATTAGTATGATCCCTCATGATTATTTTAGAGGATGGAAAGATAATATAGGTTGGCTCATGAAATCGTCTCTGTTTTGGAGGAGTGATGTAATTAACCAATGATTTGTAAACCAAACATTCACCATGTTTAAAACTACACAGCCTTTTAATTGGCCCAGACTTTGCAGTAACAATGGAAGTATCAACTTCAGGATTTCTCTGCATGTGTGTAGAATTGGATGTCCATAGTTTGTTCTGTACTCACTCCTATATGCTGTGATCAGCATTTAACTCTCCAGAGTTCCATGAGGGGGAACAACCTGGGATAATTGCCTAGTCTCCAAAGGGAAATCATCCAAAGATTCTGCACTGTCTGAGAAGGTGTGAGGAGTGGTAACTCTGAGAACCATACAAGAGAATGGCTGCTTGAGTACCAGGTAACAATCTGTTCTTTTTTAAAAGTTCTAATTTAAAAAGACTAGGTATTTCCAAATCATTGCAATCATTTCACTGAACTACAGTACAACTCTGATTATCCAAAATTTAAAAAAAAATGTTTTTTTTTTGATAAATGAGGATGTCTGAGACAAATCAGAAATCCTTATTTATCCAAAATTTTTAGGAGCCGAACTGACCGGGGATGTTGGGCTTCTGGCAGGCGTGGGGCCTCTGTGGGGCGGTGTCAGTTATCGGTGGAGGCCAGCATTTTTTTGATAAGAATTAAACATTATTTTAATGCTTAAAAACCATTTCTTTGATGTTGTTTAAACACTGTTACAAGTGATTTGCTGTTGCTACTGGGCTGTTTTTAAAAATTGACCAGTTCTCCGAAAAAAAAAAAACGTTTATCTGAAATATGCCCAGTCCCAACCATTACAGTACATCTCAATGTACTGTAATTTAGGTTTATTTTTAATATTTTGAAATTTAGCTGAGTACTTGCTCAGTGTAACTGTATACTATGCAGTTACAGTTGGTGGTAGCGACGTGATTTAATCTACTCTCAGGTTGTTTATGACTTTGAGCAGAACAAGCATTGACCACTCTGTTTTGTGTCATATTTATGCCTCCACATCTCTATGATGCAGAACATTCCTTTGAAATCTCCGATGTTGAATGCCAGTGATGGCAAGTACTACAGCATGGAACAGGCCCCTCTTGCGTGAAATTTCACTGCTGTCATGTTAAGAATTGTTTAAAATATTAATTTCTGCATCAGAATTGTTAGATAATGTCAGTTGATTTGTTTAGTGTTGAATAAGGATTAAAAAATCATTCTCTCGTCGTCTGATGAATAGTGTCATACAAAAAGAAAATGTGAGTCAAGTTTGAAATGCACAGTTTCAAAGTTATCTGTTCTTCCCAAACGTGATCGCTCATGTCAAGAGACAGGAAAAGGAGCAAGAGCAGGCACCTGGCCCATTAAACCTGCTTCAGGCCTCATCACCTCTTTTGTGCAAGTCAGGGCCAGATTAAGGTCAACTGATGCTCTAAGCACAGCCCAACAATGGCTCCCCCTTGCCCCTTCCATTGTCTAACTGACAAGACATTAAAAATCCTTTCACACTTACAACCCAGTAAGTCGGCTGTTCACTGTCCCAGGATAGGAATGGGGGTTTGGCCTCTCATACTAGAACCCTCCTAAATGGGACACTGAACGCTTTCACAGCTGCGAGGGTTTATCCCCGGCGTTTGGTCTGTTCTACCTGCAAGTGTAGTGCCTGCAAAGTTGCTCCCAGTTTCACACTTGCCTGATCTCAACGTACTAGGGGGTCAAGGCCGGCAATCCCCGGAGTGAGATGATGTCATCTGACGCTGGCGTTGAGCAGATTTTGCTTTCACACTTGCCACTTTAAGGGCCGATTCGCATTTGATTCTTGGGATCACTGGCAAGTGTGAAAGGGGCTGAAGACTCAATAAGTGCTGAATGTAGAGTGACCATTCCAATGGACGACATGTTGCAAAAACAACCAATGCATATGTGTATATATAGTAACCTATGACCATGTCCTCCTTTGGAATGGCCACCCCCTGGCTGAATGTTAAATAATAGATTAAACATTCAGTTTTCTTTCAGCCAAGGCAAATGGTTACTTAAACAAAAGTTGCTTTTAATTATCTTTAAACATGAAAACCGAATCAAACTTTATCTTATTACTATTAACATAACTAACCTATCCCCCTTTTAATTCTAAGTGCACGTGTATGTAATGTGTGTTCATCAGGCTTTGGTGCTTGAAAGATAAATGATTACCACTCAGGAAGGTTCTTGTTAGTTTTCAGAGAGAGATTTGTTGTTCACAGGACACCCACAACTGATTCCTTGAAACCAGCCACTTCAGCGTCTTGTCAAAGAAACTTGTCCCCCTCAGGGCTTTCCATATGATAACCTCTTTCTTTCAGGTCACCATAGAGTTTCTTTATGTTTCTGTTATTTCAAGTGAAACATTAAGCAGCCAGTCCTCTCCTCTTGCATGAACCACAAGGGCATTGATCAGGCTGAACAAGCACTTACAACCTGTCTTCCAAATGGGGTTTTCCACAAGCTTGCCAGCTTGTCCTGTTCCAGTCCCAGCTGCTGCTGCTGACTGTAAAACTGCAGAACTAAATTCTCTCTCACTCTCTCAGAGAGAAAGCAAGTTCCACTCCAAACAGCCTGCGGCTCCGACGAGTTCTTTCATCTGTTGTCTTTTTGTAAACAACAATCCATTAGTGAAGTCTCTTGGGCACTCTCCAAAGCTTTTGCAAAGGCTCTTGGCGCCGACATGTCGAGCATTAGCAGAGCTCCAGTATTTGTTTTAAAGTGTTTGTATGTGACCTACACAAAAAAATCTGCCGTAATTTATGTCCCAAAAACACAACATAATCTGTCACTGTATATATTTTATAAATGTTAAAATATGTGGGGCCCTAATTCAGCTGCACCATGGTAAATCCAGCGCTAGAAAAATCTCTTTGGTTGCCCCTTCCCTTGGTGCTTATTTTGCTTAATGGTTAATCCAGGCCTGGTGCCAGTTCCCCAGAGACCACAATTCCCCAGACTTTCAAGAATTTATCCACTTCCTCTTTAAAAATGTAGGGTGGCATGCTTAGAGAAGTGGTTAGCTTAACACTATTACAGCTCCAGGAACCTGGGTTCGAATCTGGTGCTGTCTGTAAGGAGTGTGTACATTCTCTTCATGACCTGTGTGAGTTTCCTCTGGGTGTTCCTGTTTCCTCCCACCTGCCAAAACATGCGTATCTGTAGGTTAATGGTGTAATTAGGCAGCACGGGTTTTAATGGATGAAATCATCATCTTCTGTGTGTAAATAAATAATATTGCAATGATCCAGAACCCTCTGGGGTAGAGAATTGCAGAGGTTCACCACACTCAGTGACAAGTTCCTGCTTTGAAATGACCATCCCTTAATCATTTGAGATGCTCCCACTTGTGGAAACATTGTATCTCACCAGGATCCTGTGCTTCAATAAAATCGCCTCTCATTCTCCAAAATTTTAAGGATTTCAAATTCAAAATTTTTCACCAATATCAATCTTTTCATCCCATACCAAAGATCAAATCTCTTTCCAAGTGTACAGAATCTTATAGGGCCAGTGTGAATGAGGCTGATGAATCCCATCTCCCTTGTATCATGTATGTTATATTTTTAATGTATTATTACATCAAAAGGTACATTGAGACTCAATTGCCTTTCAATGCTGTTTCTTCACCTCAGATGGGAGTGTGGGAAATCAGGCTGGTGAGGGCCCAAATGCAAAGCAGGGTTCAGTGTCATTGAATTATCACATACAGAAGAGAACTTTGTGTGGTATCGTCATCGACAAGAGGTTCTGAAGGGCCTTGGTCACTGAAGGCTTCCAGATCGTACAGGAGGTTTGGATCTGGAGCTCAGGCTGTCAATGGATTGAGCAAGAGTCTGTAGCTGGAGGTGAACCCATGGACACTCTGTCTCTCTGAAGGGACTATCTTTTGGATCTGTTCCTCTTATTATATAGTGGCAGGCAAAAATTGAAATGTATCATGTATATTACAGCTTTTGTGTTATTATGTAACAATAAAAAGAATCTTGGTCAAACTATCCTCAAGAACAGGTGGTGCAAAATAAAACAAAAGTGGCTGTAAGTTTGCATGCAAAGTCCATGAAGATCAAAGAAGTAAATGAACAGGATAACTTACTCAGGATCTAGTTGGCGGGATTACTGTCTGCTATACCTGAAACAAGCTGAGATATTTGCATCAGTGAAAGGTATGATCCAGAGCTCTCCCACTGAGGGTTGGATGTTCACAGTGCTGCCCTGAAGTGGTACTTTTGTTTCTTTTTGAGTGGAGTCAGGCATGAACCCATCGTGTAACGTTATCGTTTTCAAATGTGCAGAAAGGTAGGAATGAATGTAGCACAGGACAGGGGCACTGTTAGCAAAGCCACAGCATCACAGTTCCAATGGACTGAGTTTATTCACTGTCAGTGTGGAGTTTGCATGTTCTCCCAAAGATGTGTGCTTTGGTAGCTCAATTGGCTGCTGTAAATCGTTCTTCATGTGTAGGTGGATGTTCAAATCTTCGGGGTGGGGGTGAGAAGAATAGGTTAAAGGAACAATTAATGGGAGAATGGGATTCCTCTGTGAGCCAACACAGACGCTAGGCCGAATGGCCTTAAGTGATGGAAGGCATGGATAGAATGGTTTTCTGTGATGGAAAGAATTATAGATGTCACACTAACGTGCAGGTGAAGTTGTGCATTTGGGACAGGAGTTTTTACTTTGTCTACTTTTACTAGTCTGATAACCGACATATAACTTTTACAATCCTTAGTAAAACATGGACCAAAGTTCAGCAACACTGACTCATTATGAGCTACACTGCAGCTCCATAGATTATTTTTAATGTGTGGCTTAGGAACAGAGGACCTTTGATAAGATCTACTTAAAATGCATTTAGTTTGTGAAGAGAGATTTGATTACAAAATCAACAATATATGTCTAATTGACTTTGGCAAGATGTACCTCCTGTGCTGTAATGCGCCTTTGTCCTGTGTGAGTGATAGGGGTGATATTTTGACAGTCCTGTTTGTTTTCTCTTCCCCACCAGTACACCACAACAATTCTGTTTGACAATCTTGCAACACAGCAAATCCTTTAGGATCACCAACAGAGTTCAATGTTCCCTTTATTGCCATTGCCATCCATTTTCCCAAAGGTTGGGGGGGGGGGGGGGGGGGGGGGGAGGAGTCAGGAAGAAAGGGTAGTGATGGCATCACTTGGGAATCTCTGACGGTAAACTTGGGTCCAAGTAATTGGAATCGTTCTTTTATTTAAAAAAAAGACAACTTTACTGGAAGTCACCTCTTAGCATACATGGGTCCAAAGGGCTTTCAGTGAGCTACCTTTGTGGAATCAAGGTCAGGGCCTGTAGGCTCGAGCTGAGGAGCAGGACAATTGAAACCAGTCAGAGAATAGTTGAAGGTTTACGATTAGCTGGAAGATGTTAAATACCATGCACTAACATATGAAGGTTGGCTCCTAGGGCAGCCATTCTCAACTGGGCCCTTGTGCCTCCCCACCTACTCCCCCACCTCCCCCCCCCCCCCCCACAGCACATTTAAGTAAAAGCCTTGTTTTTTTTTCACTTCTCATGTAAATACAGTACTTTTTGTGGGATTTTTTTATATAGTCAATAGGAGAGAAGTACAGAAGAAACTAAGTCTTGACTGCTTCACAGGGGCCCTATAAACTTTGAGCAGAGACCTGGGGGAGCCATCACCAAAAAAATGGTTGAGAATGGCTAGCCTAGAGAGTTGACAATGACTCTATCATGTCAAAATATTGTAAATTCACACACTTCTAATGTAGGCTTGCATGCATGCTAGCCTTGAATAATTGTAACTATTAATTCAGCGTTTGCTGTGTTCCAGAGGTTGGATTACTAGCCAAGTCGTTTATTGATGAAGGGAACCTAGTTCCAGATGATGTGATCACTCGGTTAATACTGCATGAATTGAAAAATATCGATCAATACAATTGGCTGCTGGATGGTAAGCACAGGTCCATCAAGAAAGTGTTCTTACTGTGCACGTAAAATGCATGCTGGGCAAAAGTCTAGTACTTGGAAATCTGTAAGATGCGGCTATTTGCTGAGGCACTGGTTTTTATCAGTGTGACACAAGTGTAAAATTGTATATTTGATGACTAACAAGTGTATTAATTGGAAAAAAAATGTATACATTAAACTGGCTCTCTCCCAAGGGTTGAGTGCTGCAAGCCAGGATTCTGATGTAGTAACAGGACAATAGATTTTCTTTGTATCTACAGAAAGGTTGTGACTTGGTGGCATTGGAAGTTAACAATTTGGAACAGATCATTGAAAAGACCTTGGTTAATTAGTGCTGCAGACATGCTGTGCCATTGAGAGACTGATCTAAGTCCACTTAAGGACGGTCCTCTGATAGAATGCGGCAATTTTCCTGAGTGTTGTTGGAGCAGGAAATGGAGAGCATTCTGTTATCTCCTGATGTGTCTTATGGATGGTACAGGGGTTTTGGAACATCAGTCTGTGATGGGCTCTTGGTTGGTTGAGTTGTTTCTGATTGATAGTTAACCCAGGAGGTCGAGTTTGACATCATGAGGAAGCAGTTACATCTCATTTAATAATGACTACTGTCTGATGCTTCCTCATGCTACTTGAGGGCATCTGAATGGACTCCACTTGAACATGGCAAGAAAATAATTGTTAGCAACCATGTCATTTCTGAAAGTAAATTTAATAAGAATATTTATTTTTGTTCAGCTTGAATACACATTATTTTGATTCTGGACTTGATTCTTAGAGTTATAGCAAACAAACCTTTCCTTTAGTTTGGTTCATCTTTTAAATAAGAGTACAATTATTTCAAATAACAAGTGTTAGTAATAAAAACAACACCTGGAGAAACTCACCAGGTCAAATAGTGTACTTTATGTAGCTTCCTCTTTGCTTCGTCATCAACGTTTCAGGGTTGAACCATTCATCAAAGTATGGAAAAAAAATGTAGACAGGTGCCAGAACAAAATGGTGGGGAGGGATGGGAAGGAGCACAGTCCCACAGGCAGGAGGTAATAGCTGCTGATGGAGGGAGGGCACACCATCAAGCAGGGGGAGGGGGTGGCGGTAAATGGAAAGGGAAGGGATGGAGAGCTGGAGGAAAGACAAAGGGAAGGGATGGAGAACGGAGAATAGGTTAGCATAAAACTGGAGAAGTCAATGCTAATGCCATCCAGTTGGAGAGTGCCCAGTTGGAAAATCAAGTGTTAATCCTACACTTTATGGGTAGTCTTGGTGGGACAGTGGAAGGGCATGGACAGACATGTCAGCATGGGAATGAGGCGTGAATGGAACTAAAGTGGTTGGCCACTGGGAGATCCCTGTCACTGATGTGGCCGCAGGGGAAGGTGGCAAGGGGGAAATTGTTGGGAATGGATGAGTGGAAGAGGGACTTGTGGAGAGGGTAGTCTCTACGAAAGGCAGAAAGGGGAGGATTGGTGGGATCATGTTATAGGTGGTGGAAATTATGGAGTTATATGTTGGCTGTGGAGGGGTATCCTATGTTTGTTGCATCTGAGGGCAGAGAGGGCCAGGGCAGATGAGCAGGAAATGGAGGAGATGCAGGTGAGGGCTGTGTAGATAGTGGTTGGGGGAAGTCACATTTGTGGAAGGAGGACATTTCAGAAGATCTGGACTGGAAGACCTTGTCTTAGGAGCAAATGTGGCAGAGATGGAGAAACTGGGGAAAAAGGAATCGAATCCTTGCAAGGGAATGGGTGTGAAGGATTGTTAGTAATAGTTCTTTAGTGTTAAGAACTTGAAGCTAACCCCTAGTGTAGTGGTTCTCAACCTTTTTTCTCCCACTCGTCTACCTCCTTAAGTAATCCTTTACTAACCACTGAGGTTTGAAAGGGATTACTTAACATGGTATGTGAGTGGGGAAAAAAAAGGTTGAGAACCACTGCCCTAGTGTTACCTCACTTTAAAAAAAATGTATAATTTCTTTTTTTGCTTTCTGTCCAAATACCATACATGTTCAGGTTATCGTGTTTTAGAAAATTAAACTCCTTTTAAAGATTATGTAGGAAAACCTGAGGATCTTTGTGACTTATGAAAGTTTTACCAAGATTTCCTGCATTGTCTGTCTCTTGTGTTATTTCTAAGGGTTTCCCAGAACGGGACCGCAAGCAGAAGAATTGCACAAAGTTTACCAGCTGGACACTGTCATGAAGTTGAATGTCCCCTTTGACACAATCAAAGAACGTCTGACATCTCGATGGATACACCCAGGCAGTGGGAGAGTGTACAACACGATCTTCAATCCTCCGAAAGTAGCAGTTAAGTATCCAATAAAACTGGGAATGGGATTCAAAATCTGATTTTAAGAATTACAAATGTATCATGGAGTTAACCAGGAAAGTCTGCGGATGCTGTGATTGTATTGCAATGCACAAAAGGGCTGGAGAAATTTAGTAGGTCATAAGTATCTATCGGAAACAGAGTAACCAATGTTTCAGGCCTGAGCGCTTTGTCAAGGCATGAGCCAAAAACAGGTAAGCACCTAAATAAAAAAAAAAAGGTTGGGGGGAGGGAGGGAGGGAGGGTCAGTGGGAGGACCAGAGGCTAATAGGTAAGAGGTTATTTCCCAATTCCTCTGTCTCCTTTCCTTCAGCTCCACACCTCCTTCCCTTCCCTTCCCTCTTCTATCAGAGAGCTCCCTCCCCCATCATTTCTCACCTTTTTTCTCTTCCACCTTCCCACTATATTCACCGATGACCTCTGGCCTGTGCTTCTTCCTCCCACCATTTTATTCATGCACCTGTTTTTTGCTCCTATCTTGACAAAGTGCTCGGGCCCGAAATGTTGATTACCCTTACTTGCTGTGGATGCTGCGTGACCTGTTGAGATTTCTTCCGCACGTTTACATATCGCAAATGTATCATGGAAACTTGTTTTCCATCCACAATCTTGGGGTTGCCATGAAGCCTGTCTTCATGTTTGTAAAATATTTCCTCAACCTTATTTAATTAGAGAATCATTATCCATTGGTGTTTTCTTTGACTCCCGCTAATTTACAGTCCAAGAGTACTCTCCTCAGAGAATATTTAGCTGGCAAATAAAACCTTTGGTCCACTTTCAGAAGAGGAAAGGTCAAAGTATTTTTTTCAACATTAAAAGAGGTTTTCAAATGTTGACCTTGATCCCAAAAGAGCAAGAGTTACATCTAGGTCTTGAATCAAAACTAATGCCTTTTGCTTTCATTTACAAGATGATCATTCCCATTACTTATTTTGCTGACCCACAAGATATTTTAAAAATAATTTGTTGGAATCTCGTGAACTTTCAACATCTTGGGGCCTTTTTATTTTTTTATTGGTGACTCTTCTATGCCACTTAATTTTCTGTGTCAATTTTTTTCTCCTTTGTAATATGCTGGTCAAAGTACAATCTGAGCTTGTGGGGTAAATGTCAAGCTTTAGTTTTTAATGTGAATTTATGATGAATTATTTAGAATTCAGATGAAGAGTAAAGCTTCTCTGTTGTCAATGAGCTTTTGAAGGCTTTGATTGACCAACGTTTGTGTACAAAGGGACTGGGATAGAGCAATAAGACCAACCACAATCTTGTTGAGGTAACTGAGGCAAAAGTGTTTCTGACAACATGAAGGACAGTAACCAGATTGCATGGAGTTAATGACTGTTTTGCATTGATGTTTCTATGAGGTTTTTGTAATCGAAGAATCTAATCCCTCCCTATCTCACACTCATAGTCCTCTATTTTTCTTACATTTATGTGCCTATGTAAGGGTCTTTTAAATGTCACCATTGTACCAGCCTCAACCACCCAGCAATGCATTTCAAGCATCCATCACTCTGTGTATATAAAAACAAAAGACTTGCCTGCGACATCTCCCCTGAACTTTCCTCCATTCACCTTAAACAGATGTCCTCTGGTATTGGCTGTTGTTGCCCTGGGAAAGAGATGGTGGCTGTCCATCTTGTGTGGAATGGACTGAAAGGACAGTGGAAGCAGATTA
Organism: Narcine bancroftii; assembly: GCF_036971445.1. Lineage (NCBI taxonomy): Eukaryota > Metazoa > Chordata > Chondrichthyes > Torpediniformes > Narcinidae > Narcine > Narcine bancroftii. Next base: position 11,759,234 of record NC_091469.1, on the reverse strand, counting down.
AAGAATTACACAAAAATTACAATGGGGGAAAATATCAGAAAAATGTGAAGAAAGAGAAATCTGTTACTCGATCAGAAGCCAGCACAGGAACAATGGAGTGACCGGACTCTTTCATTGTAGCAGTGATCCATAGAATTGTGATACTCAGCTGATGTTAGGACCCACTGCAATGTGTAGATTTGTAATACAGGTACACAATCCTTTATCCAGACATCGAAAATCTGGAAAGGTCCAAAAACTGGCAAGTGGGGAGAGAGATGGCAGCACGAGTAGGACGGGTGAGGAGGAGAGACCGGTAGCGCAAGTCGGGTGGGCGAGAGACCGGCAGCGCAAGTCGGGTGGGCGAGAGACCGGCAGCGCAAGTCGGGTGGGCGAGAGACCGGCAGCGCAAGTCGGGTGGGCGAGAGACCGGCAGCGCAAGTCGGGTGGGCGAGAGACCGGCAGCGCAAGTTGGGCGGGCAAGGTGGGGGGGGGAGAGACCGACAGCACGACCGGAAGGGGGTGGTGGTGGATATGGCAGCACAATTCGGATGGGCTTAAATCTGGCTTTCCGAAATTCGAAACATGCTATCTCCCAAGGGTTCCAGATAAAGGATTGTGTACCTGTAACATGATACAAACATTGTTTCCTAGTCTTTGAAAGGCTCACTGGTAGTGTGGCAGTTATTGTATGAACAGAGACATTAGAGGGAGAGGTGATGAAACACAAACTATTCCCTGATTTTGTTTTTTGAATTGATCTGAACAAAGGGAATCGACGACCTCACTGGAGAACATCTGATTCAGCGCGAAGATGACAAGCCAGAAACGGTGATCTCGAGACTCCAGGCATATGAAGATCTAACCCAGCCAGTTTTGGAATACTACCGGTAGTCAAGACACAGTATTTTTAACAGCAAATTGTATTCCTTAAATTCTGTTTTATAACCGAACAGCAAATTTGACAAAAAAAAGCTCAGGTCATGGTTTTAAGGTAGCAATCTTTCACAAGATAAAGAATGGGGTTATTCAGAGGTTGTGCACATTGGGAAGCAGAAGGTGGAGCAGTGAAGGGAACAAATAATTCTGACAGTGCCAAAACTATTACTTCTTGTATGGCCTGCTGTGGCTGAATGGGGGTGGGGGGGTGGGGGTGGTGTTGCTAAAGATCGAGCTATTCCGTGATTAAGGGACAAATGGTCAATTAATGAAATTGGCATAGAGTGGAGTGTGGAATTAGGAAATTATTTAAATGTAAATTAAATCCATACAAGTAATTAACCTGAAACCTGCTGCTGATTCAACAGGATGTCCACTTGGCCACCGGAAAGAACACTCTAGATTGGGTATACACCACGTCCCAGAGAAAAACAAGGCCGCCTCTCACCTCCACCTTGGTTACTGAGATCACATATTTGTCCTGCTAATGCTGGCACATAGAACACTGACAAAATGAACAAAGCCAGTTCAGAGGGAGAACAGGATGTGGTTGGGAGGGGCTGGAGGGGGCCACAGCAGCATGACAGGACTGTTTTGAGACCACAGACTGCAGCTTTTTCAGGTAGGCAGCCACCTATAACAGTCATGTAAACATCAAGGAGTACTCTAGCTCAGTGACAACTACATCAGCAAGTGAATCAAGGATCTCACAGAGATCAAATGCTCCACACCAGGGCTAACCAGAAACCATGGTTGGTCACTGAGGTCTGTGCACTTTCTCAGAACTTGTAATACTAAGATCAGCCAGGGCTGAATTCTCCCATGCAATCTGGAAGGCAAAGTGTGGGTGTGCATAGAAGATCCATAGTCAGCTGTGTGGCACGAGGCACATGTGGTAAGGGATCAAGACCATAACAGACCACAAGACAACCTTGTGAGTTATACAGCGATACCTCCCTTCCAACACTCTGAACCGTGCATGGAAGATATTCAGCGAGAAGAACAAGCTGATGCCAAAAAAAGGTCTGTCTCCTCACCCCTCACCCCCGATGAATGGGACCCTTGCATAGCTGTGGCCGAAGTGAGGAGAACTCTATTTAGGTAAACCCACTCAAGGCAGGGGGACTAGACAAATTCCAAATTGGATACTGAAGAACTATGCAGACCAACTGACTGAGGGCTTTATGGATGTCTTCAACACATCATTGCAGCAGTCCATTATCCCCACAGATTTCAAGACAGCCACCATTTATCTCAGTATCCAAGAGGGCAGTAGCAACAGGGCTCAATGACGACAGTCCTGTGGGACTGAGCTCCACCATTATGAAATGCTTTGAGCTACTGGTGATGTAACACATCAAAGTAAACATCCCAGAGATGGTGCATCCATTTCAATTCACCTACAGAGAAACTGTACCACTGATGCCCCTCCACTCTGTCCTGTTCCCACCTAGAGAATGATGCCTCATACACCAGGCTGCTGTTCATCGACTTCAGGTTGGCATTTAATATGATCGTATCCCAGAGGCTTGTGGAGAAGCTGTCCTTGCTGGGACCCAATACCTTTCTCTGTAATTGGATTCTGGACTTCGCTAAAGGAAAAACCACAGTCTGTCCAAATTTGGCAGCAGAGCGACGAGCACCATCACACTGATCACTGGCACACCTTGGGACTTTGTGCTCAGCCACTCTTGTTCATGCTCCTGACTCATGACTGCAATGCCAGATCCATCTCCAATAGTCATCATGTTTGTAGATGACATGACTGTAATTGGCCTCAACAGCCACAGCAAGGAGTCACACTACAGGGGTGGAAAATATCATGAAATGGTGCGAGAATTACAACCTGAGTCGCAATGTGGCAAGATGAAGGTGATGATTGACTAGAGAGCAGCAAGTTCCTTGGAGTCCACTTAAGAAGTGACCTGTCCTGGACATCAAAATATCTCACTTGTTGGGCAGGTGCAACAGCGACTGCACTTCCTGAGAAGACTGATGCTGGCAAAGGCTATTACCCACCCTCCTGTCAACTTTCTGCAGGAGCTCTATTGAGGGCATCCTGGCTGGCTACATCACAGTGTGGTTATAGTTGCTGGAGAGTATCAAATCGGAGATGAATCTGCAAGATCATAAGAGTGGCAGAGAGGATCACTGGGGTCTCCTCCCCCCCCCAGCATATCGATGAGATTTTCAGAATAGTTGTCTAAAGAGGTCTTCCAAAATTAGTGAGAACCCCTTCCACCCCACACACATCATCTTTCAGCTACTCCCAACAGGAAAGAAATACAAGAGAATCAAAGCCAACACCACTCGACTGAAAAACAGCTTCTTTCTACCACTTGAGATTGGTGAATGACTGTTGAACTGTTCATACAAACCTGCTGTGACTCAATTATTAATTTTAACAATAATATTTATTTATTTTCTTAGATGGGAGGGTGATCAGCCAGATGTCATGGCCCATATAGGGACCAATGAAATGGGTAGGGAGGGTGAGGAGGTCCTGCAAGGAGAGTTTAGGGGCACTAAGTTGAAGAAGACCTCCAAGATAGTGATGTCAATACCACGTGCTGGTGAGATCAGAAATAGGAAGATAAGACAGCTTAACATGTGGTGGAGACATGGTGTAGTAGGGAGGGCTTTAAGTTTCTAGATCATTGGGCTCTGTTCCAGGGAGGGTGGAATCTATACTGACAGGACAGATTTCATCTGAACTGGAAGGGGATTAATATCCTTGTGGTAGGTTTGTTAGACTTGTCCCAATTAATTTAAATTAGATTTGCAGGGGGAGGGGAACCAGTATGCAAGAGCAAGTAAGGAGGATAAAGGTCATGCGAGGACTGCATTTAATGACAGAGATCAGAAGGTTAGTTCATGATAGTAATTTTCTCAGGTGTATTTATTTTATGCAAGGAGTATTATTAAAAAGGCTGACAATCTTAAGACATGGATTGACATTTGGGATTATGATATTGTTGCCATTAGTGAGACTTTGTTGCAGGAGGGGCAGGACTGGCATCTTAATGTTTCGGGGTTCCGTTGCTTCAGATGTGATAGAGGGGGAGGAGTGGCATTGCTAGTCAGGGAAAATATCTTGGCTGTGCAGTCAGGACGCCGAGGAGGTCTGCAGAAGCCATAAGGGTGGAGTTGAGGATTGGGAAAGGTGTGAACTCAGAGAGAATTGAGGAGCAAATCTGTAGAGAGATAGCAGACCAATGTAAGAAGCAGAATGTTGTGATAGTGGGAGATTTCAACTTCCCAAATATTGACTGGGACTCCCATACTGGATGGCTTGGAGTTTGTCAAATATGTTCAGGAAAGTTTTCTAAATCATACCAACAAGAGAGGACACAGTACTTGATCTCCTATTAGGGAACAGGACAGGTCAGGTGACAGATGTATATGTAAGTGAACATTTTGGGTCTAGTGACCATAATATTAGCTTCAAGTTAGTTATGGAAAAGGATAAGTCTGGTCCTTGTGTTGGGATTCTAAATTGGAGGAAGGCAAATTTTGTGTAAATGAGAAAGGATGTGTTAAGTGACCGGCCTTCAAGGACAGTGCAGAGTTCGCATGTTCCTGTTAGGATTAAAGACAAAGTTACAGGCATAGTGAACCCTGGTTTTCAAGGGATATTGGTGATGTGGTTAAGAAAATGAGGGAGATGTGTAGGCAACAAGGAGCTAATGAGGTACTTGAAGAATACAGGAAAAGCAAGAAAATACTCAAGAAAATAATCAGGAAGGTAAAACGAAGACGAGGTTGTTCTGGAAGATAATGTGAAGGTTAAACCTAAAGGGTTTCTATAAATAAGAGAAAAAGGATAGTAAGGAAAAAATTGGTCCCCTAGATGATCAGAGTGGTCAACTATTTGTGGGCCTCACAGAATGGGGGAGATCAATTTTTTTTGCATCAGTATTTACTCAGGAAACTGGCATAGTGTATAAGGAAGGAAAGGAAACAAATAGAAGAATCATGGAACAGATGGAAATTAAGGTGGTAGAGGTGCTTGCTGCCTTACAGCGAATAAAGGTAGATAAATCACCCAGGCCAGATATGATATTTCCTCTGACCTTGAGGGAGACTAGAGTAGAAATTTCAGTGGCCCAGGCTGATGTATTCAAAATGTCCTTAGCCACGGGTGAGGTGCCAGAGGATTGGAGGGTAGCTCACATTGTCCCGTGAGCACCAAAAATAAACCAGGTAATTATAGGCCGGTGAGCCTGATGTGGCTAAGGACATTTTGAATACATCAGTCTGAGCCCCTGAAATTCCTATATTAGTCAGTAGTAGGTAAATTATTAAGAGTTCTGAGAGATGGGATATAAAGGTATTTGGACTGTCATGGGCTAATTAAGGACACTCAGCATGGCTTTGTGCGTGGTAGGTCGTGTTTAACAAATCCTTGTAGAATTTTTCAAGGGTAAACAAGAAGGTAGATGAAGGAAAGGCTGTAGATGTTGTCTGCATGCACTTTAGTAAAGCCTATGATGAGGTCCCACGTGGGAGGTTAGTTCAGAAGGTTACGACACTAGGTATCCATGGAGAAATTGTAAAATGGATTCCTAATTGGCTGAATGGGAGAAGACAGAGTGGTAGTGGATGATTGCTTCTCAGACTGGAAGCCTCTGATTAGTGGTGTGCCTCAAGGATTGGTGCTGGGACCTTTGTTGTCTGTATCAATGATCATGTAGTAAATTGGATCACCAAATTTGCTGATGACACAAAGGAGGTGTTGTAGACAGTGATGAAGATTTTCAAAGTTGCAGAGAGATCTGGACCAACTGTTGAGAATGGACCAAAAAAAAATGGCAGATGGAGATTAATGCAGACAAGTGACGTGATACATTTTGGAAGGGCAAACCAAGGTAGGAGATATACAATAAATGTTAAGGCACTGAGGAGTGTAGAGGAGCAAAGAGATCAGAGAATACAGATACATTGTTCCCTGAAGATGTCACATGTGGACAGGGTTGAAAAGAAAGCTTTTGAGTTGGGATGTGATGTTGAAGTTATTTAAGACATTGGTGAAGCCAAATTTGGAAATATTGTGTGCAGTTCAGCCCCTAATTATAGGAAGGATATAATAAGATTGAAAGAGTGCAGAGAAGGTTTACTAGGATATTGCCAGGTAATCAGGAGTTGAGTTATAAAATATAAAAGTAAACAGGTTAAGACGTTATTCCTTGGAGCGAAGAGGAAGGAGGGGAGATTTGAGAGGTTTACAAGATTCTGAGAGGAATAAACAGAGTGGATGCGAGTAGGCTTTTTCCACTTAGTTTGGGGGAGATAAATACGAGAGGTCATACTTTTAAGCTGAAAGGGGAAAATGTTTGGGGGAAACACTAGGGGTAACTTCACGCAGAGAGTGACGGGAGTGTGGAATGAGCTGCCATGTGATGTGGTGAATGCAGATTCAATCTTGTGTTTTTAAGAATAAATTGGATAGATCCATGGATAGAAGAGGTCTGGAGGGTTATTGAATGGGAGCATGTCAGTGGAACTAGCGAGATGATGGTTGGCACAGACGAGAGCGGCCAAATAATCTGTTTTCTGTGCGGTAGCATCTTATTTCAATATTTATATATAACTACTATGTGTATGCATCGTTTGTATATGTGTTTGCTATGTTGCGTTGAGGACTGGTGAACACTGTTTTGTCAGGTTGTACCTGTACAATCAGAAGATTAATACATCCGGAGAATTAATTTAGTTAATTTATTTATCAATGTTGAATGGTGAGGGTTTCCAGTACTAGCATCAAAAGGCCTGATCCAGGCATCATGATGGCTGGGCAGTTTAATTTCACACAATTAAACTTGGAATAAAAAAAATGACCAAATTATTATTTTTGAATCCATCTGGTTTATTGATGAACAAGGCAAAATATTTGTTTTGCAGCAGTATTTTAGTGCTAATATTGCTATAAATGACATTTAAAAATAAATAATTTAGTGCAAAAATAAGAAAAACTGTGGTAGTGGTTCATTGTCCATTCATAAATCTGATAGCAGAGGGGCACAAGCTGTCCTTGTGCCGCTGTGTATTTATCTCAGGCTTCTGTACCACCTCCCTGATGGTAGCAGAGTGAGGAGGGCATGGCCTGGGTGGTGAGGGTCCTTTAGGATAGAGGCTGGTTTCTTAAATACTGCCTCTTGTAGATGCCCTTGATGGAGTGGAGACTGATGCCTGTGATGGCACTGGCTGAGTTCACAACTCTAGTTTTTTCTTGTCCTGTGCATTGGTACCTCCATACCAGACAGTGATGCAACCAGTTAGAATGCTCTCCATGGTACAACTGTAGAAATTTGCAAGTCTTTGGTGAATACCAAATCTCTTCAAACTCCTAAGCTGCTGACTAGCTGCCTTCATGATTGCATTGACATGGAGGCCCCAGGACAGATCCTCAGAGGTGATGACATCAAGAGTTCTTAAACCTTTCCACTGCTCACTCCTCATTTCCCCTTTCTTAAGTTCACAATCAGCTCTTTGGTTTTGCCAACTGAGTGCAAGGTTGTCGTGGCACTTCTCAACTCACTGATCTCTCTCCCTCCAATAAGTTTCCTCATTGCTGCTTGTAATTCTGCCGACCACAGTGGTGTCTTTGGTAAATTTGTAGATGGCATTTTAATGCCCCATAATCATGAGCATATAGTGAGTAGAGTAGGGGCTAAGCACACATCCTTGAAGTGGACCTGTATTGATTATCAGCGAGGAGGAGACGTTTCCAATTCATACTGATTGTGGTCTTCCCATAAGGATGTCAAAGATCCAGTTGCAGAGACCCAGGTTTTGGAACTTGTTGACCAGCACTGAGGGTATAATCATGTTGAAAGCTAAGCTGTGGTTGATGAAGAGTAGCCTGTTGTATGTGTTGCTGTTGTCTAGGTGATCCAGTGCTGAGTGAAGAGCTAGTGATATTGCATCTGCTGTGGAGCAAGTGTGACAGGAGGCAAATAGCAATGGGTCCAGATCTTTATATAGATGCAAGATAATTCTAGGCATGACCAATCTCAACACAGAAGATGCAAGTACCACTGGGTGATAGTCTTTGAAGCAGCTTACCCTACTCTTCTTAGGCACTGGTATGAGATCTCTATTGCAACAATGAGAAATTGAAAAATGTCTGTGAACACCCTGGTTAGTTGGTTGGCACAAATTTTTGGTACCCTGCCAGCTAATTTTCATCTGTCCAAGCAGCATGCGATTCCAGGCTTTCAAATGCCATGGATTATAAACCACCCTTATCATTGTCCAGGAGGGCACTTGGTGTCAGCCCTGACTGGACAGAACATTCTGGCTTGAACACCATTGTTCATGACTGTGACTGAGTGAAAAACCACATGAGAAACAGATGACTTTGTTCCTGTGAACTACAAAATTTTCCATCAAATGACCCATTGTAGATATAGGAGCAACTCCATTGTTTGTTCTTCTGTCTAAATACAAAAATGGACTTTAGTAATTATATATTTAGGTATTTTGTAAACATAATACATGGAGGATCCATTAACTGTTCTGCAATAAAGGATTTTGTTTTTACAGAAAGCAAGGCATTCTGCTAGTCTTCTCGGGCACTGAAACCAACAAGATCTGGCCTCACGTGCACAATTTCCTCAACAAGAAGCTGCCAGTCCTCTGTTAAATCAAGGATGGTGACTGCAAGATGGAAGGCAAACTTTCAATGAAATGACCTCAGAGCTGATGGTGACATTAATGAAAGGAGAAAAAAAAATTGTGAAAATGATAAAAAATTGATATAGATTTTTCTAAGTACTATTACTGGAATATTTTTAGGAAATTGTTTGAGATATCATTCACCATTGATTAGTAAACCAACAAAAAGTAATATTTAAAGCTAAAAGTGGTTTTGTTTACAAATTTGATAATACTAGTGTTAATTATTTCACACTGACCAATAATTTATGTTATAAAGATACACTTTGAGAAGTATGCCGCCATTGGTGAACTGGAGGGAAGCACTGGTAGTACTGAGTTGTACAAAGTGGTACTTCTCAGCAATTGCATGTCATTTGATAAATTGCAACCTAAGTGGAGGCCTTCAGTAATCGATGAGTCATCTGTTGCTCGACTCATTTGCAGCTCCCAATTGGGGCACATTTGTGGAGTATTTGAAGAGCTAAAATTAAGCATTTTCTATCACTGACCTTCCCAAAGTGGTCAACTGAGATGAGAGACTGATTCAAAGACCAGTCTTGATTTAAAAAGTTCTGACCTGAAATGTTCACTGACGCTGCAGCTTTTGTTTTTCTATAATTCAAGTGTCTGGTTGAGGACTGTTTTTAAGCAAGGACAACCCCTATCTGGTTCAAATGCAATAAATGGCATTTACACCCTTGGCTGGAAACAGAGCATTGCATGGAATTCAGAATTCTAGCAATACTTCAACCAGCCATGAGAGGGAAGCACAAGAGTTGCTGGCCTTGGATTCAATCTGGGGGGAAAAATAAGTTAGAAAAGGTTTTTAAAATGCCAAAAGGCAATGAATATTTTTAAAAATGAATAAAAGGCTCAAGTGATCATGTGAGTGGAAAGGCAGTTTCACACTTCCACCATTCTTCCTCGTTGAAGTCTTTCCAGTCTTCTCTCCAGAAAGATTGATTCTGATTTTTAGATTACCTCCCACCAAGCTCACGGCTCAGGCAACTGAGTTCTAGTGAGGACATCCCTGCTTTCTGGAATATATGCAATTTGGCATAATTGTATCTGGATAACATTCTGGCAACTGATCTGTACTCTCTAATGTTTGATACATTTCAGTTTTGGTGGTCAGAACTATGTATAAAACTTAGTGTGTTCCCACTAGTACTTTAAAAAAAAAATCTGGTATCATGTTTACATTATTTCTCAAGATTAGAAGTCAGGCATTCCATTAGCTGTTTTGATTTATATTTATACAAGCTGTTGATGTTATGAAGTGTACATGGAATTCCAAGTCCTGGTAGAATCTGTGGGAAAGTGAATTGGTATAATTGTAGCAAGTGTAAATGAGCATTTCACTGGCAGTTCAGTTAGTTGGCCGAAGGGTCTGTTCCTGAGCTCTATGATTTCTTGAACCATCACTGTTTCTACTTTCTCACAATTGAGAATCTACCTTGTTCAGTATTTTTCTAGTCACCCTGGATAATGGATTTGCCTTTGGCCTCACTGCTGTGATTTACCCAATATCTTAATCTGTTCTTTGTAATTTATACTGTTTAAGTGTCATTTCTTTCATCTCAAATCTTCAGGCTGAAGCTTTGTAATCTTTTATTTATGAATATAGTAAATTGTTGTCTCATTCTTGCAGCTCAACCTGTTTAATTTTCATAAATGCTTTTAGAAGTGAACTTTTAACATAACCACTTCCTATTTTAGTCTCTTCCAAAATCAGTAATTCTAGACTTGATCTGCCCTTTCTAAATCAACATTGGGTTAAAAATTTCCATTTATCAACTTCAATTCTCCAAATGTTGGATACAGATTCATTTTATTTTGCACATTTTACAAATACAGTAGTGCATTTGATGTTCAAAGTTTTCTTATTGAGTGTTCCTCATTTGAGCATCTCTGCTTGGCTCTTATCTGGTTGAGGACTGTTTTTAAACAGTCAAATATTTACAAATATTTTTTTCCAGTTTTGTGTTCGGTCTGTGCTGTGCATAGTTCGTGAGAGGAAAAAAAAATCCAGAACCCTGGCTGCTTTGTGTTTCTCTGGATTGAATAATATTTTAATCAATTGGATAAACACTCTTCTAAGCTAAAAGGAGTGGAGGGAACATATTAAGAAAAATCCAGTTACATTATTCCTGGGAAGAATTCATTAAGGCACACTGGCTGCTGTTTCAGACCTGGCTGTGTGGACACATATTTGCCTCGAGTCAAAAGGTTATCTTTCACCCCCTATAGAGGTAAATGCAAATATCAGGGTTGTGGTGCCAGCTGCCAGGAGGTTCTGCACTGTCTTTCGGAAGAGACAGTGAACCACGTCCTCCTTGGCCTTTTCTGGTGGCTGTTAAAGATCACATGTCACTGACTACTATCTCAGTTACAGTTTATGGGAGTACATTGTGAGCAAATTCACCCAGTTCCCTGTGTGACAGGTGACAGGTTGGTATAGGTACAACATTAATTCAATGATTTTCACAGTAAATATAAATGGGTTAATCTTCTCTTTAATCTCATCAATTCTGGATTCAATTAACAAATAGTTTGGCAAATATAGAGAATCCACCAAAATCTTACCTTTTGATCTGAAGTTTCCATATACTGCAAAGAAATAGTCTTGCTATTTCCCTTGTAGGGAACCCTGAGGATCTAAAAAAAAATCAGATAAATTTCCCTTCATGAGAGGTTAGTTGTATTTTGTGCAAGAAAGCAAAACAAGTTAAAATCTCAAGTACACTTCAAAGAGAAACTGGTATTTTTACGTTATTACTGGAGGAAACTTAGTTTGTTAGATTAACATTTCAATTTTTCATGCAAATCATTTCAAGATCTGAAATAAAATTAAAGTAACTATTTTTGGTCCATGATCAAGCTGAGATTAAATGTATTGTGCAATAAGAAAATGAATAAAATGTAAAATAAAGTTATTTTGGTCTATTTTGTGCAAATGTAAGGAATTTATCTTTGTTTACATATTTCAGATGTATTTTCATTTATTAATGCACATCAACCATTCTTCAATTTTTACTGGTGACAACAGCATCCAAGGTCAATAGCTTTTAAACTGATTAAAGGCTATTATTCCTACATTACAATGCTGCAGCATGTGATTGTGACACTACTTCAAACTTGGAAGTCAAACTAAAGTACAGAAAGTACATTAAGCTGACCTAAGGATTGTGTTGAGCTTTAGATTCAAGATTTATTTATTGTGGGAGTCATGTGATGGAGTAGTGGCTGGTAGTGTAAAACCAGCTCTCTCCAGAAAAAAAGCCAAGAAAAGATAAAGTTGCAGAGAAGAGAAAGAAGATGGCACCCAAGAAGGAAAAAGTAAAAATGGGGAGAAAAGAAGTCAATGGAAAAGAAAGAAGGCCTTACCTGCACGAAGGAACAGGGAGCCGTGGTGGTGAAGAGCGCCCGATCTCAGAGGTTGGAGCCAGCCCCGTGGAGTCGCGACCCCCCACCAGTGGACTGCAAAAATGGCTCTCCGAGCCAAACAAAAGTGCGCAATCAAAGGTAAAAGGAAACACCAACGGGAGGGGGGCTCAGCCGAGGAGTGGGCAACAACGAATCGACCAGCTGAGGGACGCCCGACACCAGGGCTCTCAGCTGGAAGATGAGGAAAGGCGGCAGGAGAGGGAGTGAGGAACCAGGCGAGAAAGAAAGTAGACAGGGTGAACGGCAAGAGGAGCAGCAGTAGGAGGAGGCCCGATAGATGAGCAGCCCAAGAGGGGTGGATCAACAAGAGGCCCAGCAAGAAGAGGCCCGACAAAGTGATACAAGCAACTCATCAGGAGAATCAGAAGAGACACAGATACAAAAAAAAGAAGACAAACACAGGTACAGACACAGAAGAGGAAGAAGACCAAGATCTTCAGAGAAATAGAAGGTAAAACAGAAGGACAGAATATAGATAAAGCCTTTTCTGAAGAACAAATGAGAGCATTAAAAGAATGGTTGTCATTAGAATTTAGTGCAATTTTTTAAAAAAATGAAAAGAACAGAAGATAAAATGCAAAGTTTAGAACAGATCATGACAGAAATAGGGAAGAGAGTAGAAAATGTGGAAGAATGAGAAAGGGCTGTAGAAATGGAAGTAAACGACTTAAGAGGAAAATTTGAAGTGACAAAAAAATTAAAGAGACATAAGAGTTGTTATCTTAGAAAATTGATATTTTGGAAAATTATAGTAGGTGAAACAACATAAAAATAGTGGGCCTGAAGGAGGGTGAAGAAGGCGCAGACATGAAGTAATTTATAAAAGGATGGAACCCGAAGGTCCTGGGAATGACAGAAATGAAGGAAGAAATGGAAATAGAAAGGGCTCACAGAGCAATAGCTCAGAAACCGCAGACACATCAAAAACCAAGATCCAACTTAGTAAAATTTTTAAGATATACAACATGAGAAAATATACTGGGAATAAAGTTAGAGAAGATAATAAACCATTGGAATACAAGGGTCAAAAATATATATTTTTTAAACTCTTAAAGAAGAGGAAAGAGTTCAATACAGCAAAATTGATTATATGGAAAAAAGGTTATTAATTCACGATAAGACATCCAGCCACGCTTAAAATATTTATACCCGTGGAGCAAAACAAACTATTCTCGGATCCGGAGGTAGCACAAGAATTTGCAGAGCGTTTGCAGGATAGGAGAGATGAAGAGATGTAATAAGAATGAAGAACAGTGATAAAGTATATATAAAGATGTAAAAACAATGTATATGTAAAGAACTAAAGAGGGAAAAGAGAGGGGAAGGAAGGAAGGGGGAAAAGGGGAGAGCTTTGTTATGTGTTAAAAAAGTTTTCTGGGGGGGGTAGAGAATAACCATCACTGCGAATTCATTTGACGCTTGCAAACAAGAAAGCAATCCAAATGTAAAGGGGAGTGTGGTTGCCCAGCAAGGGATAAGGGTCAACTCAGAGAGGGGGGGGCATTTGGGGTTAAGGTAATATTGGGTATGGGATTTGTTGGAGTATTTTATGTTTTAAATGTGTTGTCATACATTGAGTTTAAAAAGGGGGGGATGGAGGTGGTGAGGAAGCAGAAAGGTGTAAACAAGATATAAGATGGCCATGGCGAACTATATGACTATAAACATTAATGGAATACATAAGCAAGTTAAAAGGAAGAGGCTATTAAATTTACTGAAAAAAAATAAAAAATAGATATAGCATTTGTGCAGGAAATGCATCTAACTGAAGTGGAAATTAAATTAAAGAGAGACTGGGTAGGATGAGTAGCGGCAGTACCATATAATTCAAAAGCTCGAGGTGTAGCCATATTAGTTAACAAAAATGTACCAATCAAAATAGATGAAATAATAGATCCAGCAGGGAGGTATGTAATGATAAAGTGTCAGATATACTCAGAATCTTGGAATTTACTCACTATATATGCACCTAATGAGGAGGTTCAAAAGTTAATGCAGGATATTTTTTTGAAGATTGCAGATACACAAGGAAATATATTGATAGGAGGGGATTTTAACCTTAATTTGCATCCAATGTTGGATAAAACTGGACAAAAGACTTGGCTATTTATTATTTTTGCTAAAGAATCACCATTTAAATGGCAAGCACAAGCAATCCAATACTAGAGATCAGGTTAGATAATAACTTAAGCCACTTGTACAAACTAAATTATCAGCCACTAATAAAGAAATTGCAGGAAGACTTAGAACATTGGAAAGAAATACCGCTAACATTGATAGGGTAAATTGCATTAAAATTAATGTGTTCCCAAGGATATTCCCTTAAGAGAAATTCTTTAATGAACTAAAGAGAATAATAAGGACATTCTTGTGGAAAGGGGTAAACCGAGGATAGCGTTAGACAAATTAACAGAGAGGTATAACAAAGGTGGTTTGCAGTTACCGAACTTGAAAAATTATTATAGAGCCGCACAATTAAGGTATTTATCAAACTTTTACCAGACAAGGGAAAAAAATCAGACGACTAAGATAGAACTAGATAAAATAGGGGAGAAGATACCAGAACATATACTTTATAAGTGGGATGAAAAGCTGGTGCAATATAAAAGATCACCAGTACTGCATCATTTACTTAATATATGGAAGAAGATCCACTTAGAAAGGAAAATAAAAACAAATTACCAAATACCAAAATTGTTATTGACACAAAACCCATTAATCCCTTTTACAATAGATAACCTTTCCTTTAGAGAATGGGAGAGAAAAGGAATCAAAAGAATAGAAAAATGTTTTTTTGGGAAATAATTTATTTACATTTGAACAGTTGAAGTACAAATATGGAATAACTCATGGTACAATGTTTGCATATCACCAACTGAAAGCTTATTTAAAGGATAAATTGGGAAAAAGCTTGAGATTACCAGAAGGAAGTAGCTTTGAATATGTGATTGCAGACACAATGATAATTAAGTGATTTATAATGAACATGTACATTAAGCTGCAAGATAAGGAAAATAATGAAATAAACTATAAACCTAAACAAAAGTAGGAAAAGGATTTAAACAAAGACAAAAAAAAAAGTATGGGAAAAGTTATGTTCTGCAACTATGAAGAATAAACACAAGGTTACGCAAGGTACAGTATAATTGATTACACAGGTTATATATCACGCCTCAAAAATTAAAAGAATGGGATCCAACATTATCAGATAGATGTTTTCGCTGCAAGAAAGGAAATGGGAACAATACATGCAATTTGGGTATGTAAGAAAATGAATACGTTTTGGGAAGATGTAAATCAGATATTAAATAAAATCACAGAAAATAACATACCAAAAAAATCCAGAGATCTTTCTTTTAAGTAACATAAGTAGTAAGGACTTGGGCCTCAAATTGGATAAAGCGCAAAAAAGATTCATTATGATAGCCTTAGCAGTAGCAAAAAAAGTGTATAATGTTAACTTGGAAAATGGAAGTGAGCCTGAGAATACAGCAATAGTACATGGAAATGAATAAATGTATTCCATTGAAAAAATATTATTTGTCACATTATTTGAACAAATTTGAGAACCATACATGGAACATAACAGGGAGGGCTTGCCTCGGACCTCCACCCCCTAAAATGATAAGACGACGTAACAATTTGATTCAGTGTGTAAAAGCAGATGACACATTTTTCTTGTTTATTTTTCATTGTGTGAAGACATTGTTTTATGCTTTTATTGTATATGTTGAATATTTATTGATCTTGGAGGGGGTGGGAAGGTGGGAGGGAAGGGAAAAAAAAGGAGAAAATGCCACTGTGTATATTAAATGAGAAACGTTTGTATTTATTTTGATTGATATGGTTCACAGTGTGAAAAATGAAAAATTTAAAAAGATTTATTTATTGTCATATAATAGTACAGAACATGTAATATGACAAAATTGCCTGCCACAGGCAGAGAAAGTCACCATTAGTGTTGCCCAGCACCTCTTACAGGAAGAGAATTTAGGTTGTCAGTTGTAACAATAATGCTTAGAATATCAACTATCAAAACTTGATATAATTGACATCAGGAAGCCTTAGAGTCAAGCCGAGGGCACACAGTATGAAAATTAAGCATAAACCTTCATCACAAATGTAAAGCGGATAAAGAAAGCTGATTGAAGGAAATTTAGAGTGGAAGTTATAAAAAAAATATAGGCAAGTGTTGCAGAGGAAGACTGACAGCAATTGCAAAATGGTATCTAGATATTTTCTTCAAGCAATTGTGCAGTAAACTGGTAAGAGTTTGAAAAGGCTGTGGCTGAAAATAGAGATGAATTTATATTGGGTCCACACTGTGGAAAGTTAAGGCTTGCTGTACTCTGGGGGGGAAAAAAAAAATCAGGAAAAATAAATAACTGGCTATAACTTTTCTAATGTCTGTGGCATATGAATCAGAAAATTACAAATGTTGCATCTGTTTTCAACTATAGGCCACTGTGTAACTTATCAGAAAATTTAGGTACATAAAATAAAATCAGATTTAGCAGTTGCTTATATACGTGAATATTAAGGAAAGCCAGGTCTATTGATTAAAGATAAATTACATTAATTCTGCAACACTTCAGCAAAAAGGGATAATTGTGTACATGCACTTTCAAAATGTACACCATGAATGCTGCTTAGCAAACTGATTAGAGTCCATGAAAAAAGGTTGCAGGATGTTAAATTGGGTAAGTGAGGAGGATGCAGTGGAAGGATTTTGCCTTTGTACTCCTCGGAGGGGTGTGCATAGTTACCCAAGGCTTGTACAGATCTGCCCTGGATTGCAAAGGACAGCACTTCCTCGAGTCTGGTACAGATCAGCCCTGGATTACAAGAGAAGCAACTTGTTCAAGACGGATACAGATTTTCCCCAGGTTAAGGAAGCCATTCATTAAATATAATGAAGGCACAATGGAAATTGAGTTGTGTGCTTTCCAACTTGTGGCAAATTTGACTTGTGTGTCTGTACTTGGACTTGACTGACAGGACACTCCCAACAAACTAATAATTAAGAGGTTTCCATATCACAATATATAGGAGCAGAAGTAGGCTATTTGGCCCCTTGAGTTGACACCATTCCATCATGAACTGCTCCATACTCCCACTCAGCCCCACTCCCCTGCCTTCTTTCTGTAACCTTTGATACCCTGACTATTAAGATATCACTCTCTGCCTTGAATAGACCCAATGACCAGGCCTCCACAGCTGCCTATGGTAGCAAATTCCAGAGGTTTACAACTCTGGCTGAAGAAATTTCTCCACATCTATTTCAAATGGATTCTGAAGTTGTCCCTTCTTGTACTCATCTCCCTCTTCTATGGGAAGCAACTTCGCCACATCTACTCTGTCCAGGCCCTTCAATATTCAAAATGCTTCTGAGGTCCTCCATCAATCTTCTGAGCTCCAAAGAATAAAGTCTAAGAGTCATCAACTAGTTGTCATATGCTAATCTCTTCATTCCAGGAATCATTCTTGTAAATCTTCTCTGGATCCTCTCCAATGCCAGAACATCCTTTCTTCAACAAGGAACCCAAAACTACTCCATACTCTATAAGGTCTCACCAGTTCCCTATAAAGCCTCAACATCACATCCCTGCTCTTGTATCCTATTCCTTTAAATATGAATGTGAAAAATTGCATTTGCCTTCACCACCAACTCAACCTCAAGGTTAACCTTTAGAGAATCCTGCACGAAAACTCCCAAGCCCCTTTCCACCTCTGAATTTTGAAATTTCTCCCTTTCATTCCTTCTATCAAAGTGCATGACACTACACTTTCCAACATTGTATTTCATTTGCCACCTCTCTGCTAACCTATTTCTCTCTATGCAGCCTTAGTTTTCTCTTCACTAACTGCCCCTTCACCCATCTTTGTAACATCTACAAACTTAGTGACAAAGCCATTTATTCTACAATCAAAATCATTAACATACAACAACTACCTCCCAGTAGCACTAACTTCTACTGTGATTAAATACTTTGGGAGGCTGGTTATGGCCAGAATTAACATATACCTAAGCAAAAATCTAGACCACTGCAATTTGCCTATTGTTACAATCACTCCACAGCAGATGCAGTATCGCTGGCTCTTCACTCAGCTCTGGATCACCTCAAAAACAGCATTTTTCGTACATACAGCTGCTCTTCATTGTCTACATCTCAGCCTTAAATATCATTATTCCCACAGTGCAGGTCAAGAAGATTTAAAAAAAACTCTAAGCCTCTCATTTTCTCATTGTCAGTACAAATTGGAAACAATTCCTCCTCCTCACTGATTATCAACACAGGCAGATCCCAAGGATGCGTGCTTATCCCACTGCTCTACTCATTATACACCCATAACTGTGGCCAGGCACAATTCCAGTGCTATCTACAAGTTTGCCAATGACACCACAGTTGTTGGCGGTATTACAAATGACAATGAGGAAGCGTACAGGAGATAGATCAGCTCGTTGAATGGTGTCACAACAACCTTGCGCTCAATGTTAGCAAAACCATGGGGTGTGGACTAAGGAGAACACGACCCTGTCCTCATTGAAGGCTTAGTAGTGGAGAGGGTCAAGAACTTCAAATTCTTGGGTGTCAACATTTCCGAAGATTTGCCCTGGACCCTCCATGTTGATGCAATCACAAAGAAGGCTCACCAGCAGCTATATTTGTGAGGTGTCTGAGATTCAGTACATCACTGAAAACTTCTACGGGTGTACCATGGAGAGCATTCTGGCTGGTTGCATCACTGCCTGGTACGGAAACACCAAATCTCAGGACAAGAATAAACTCCAGAGGGTTGTTAACTCAGTCTGACTTACAGGCACCAGACTTCACTCCATTGAGGAGATCTACATGAGGTAGTGTCTTTAAAAAAAGCAGCCTCTAAATCAAAGACCCCCACCATCCAGGCCACACCCTCTTCACTCTACCATCGGGAAAAAGGTACAGGAGCCTAAAGACGAGCACTCAGCGGCACAAGGACAGCTTCTTCCCCGCTGCCCTTAGATTCCTGAGTAATTAGTGAACCAAAGACACTGCCTTACTTTTCGTGCACTATTTACTTTTTAAAATTTATATAACGTTGCAAAATGGTTATGAATATTTGCACTAATGATGCAATCACAAAACACCAAATTTCATAACAATTCTGAAAAAGTGGCCCCAATGCTGACCCCTGCAGTACACCACTGGTAATGCTGACCCCTGCAGTACACCACTGGTAATGCTGACCCCTGCAGTACACCACTGGTAATGCTGACCCCTGCAGTACACCACTGGTAATGCTGACCCCTGCAGTACACCACTGGTAATGCTGACCCCTGCAGTACACCACTGGTAATGCTGACCCCTGCAGTACACCACTGGTAATGCTGACCCCTGCAGTACACCACTGGTAATGCTGACCCCTGCAGTACACCACTGGTAATGCTGACCCCTGCAGTACACCACTGGTAATGCTGACCCCTGCAGTACACCACTGGTAATGCTGACCCCTGCAGTACACCACTGGTAATGCTGACCCCTGCAGTACACCACTGGTAATGCTGACCCCTGCAGTACACCACTGGTAATGCTGACCCCTGCAGTACACCACTGGTAATGCTGACCCCTGCAGTACACCACTGGTAATGCTGACCCCTGCAGTACACCACTGGTAATGCTGACCCCTGCAGTACACCACTGGTAATGCTGACCCCTGCAGTACACCACTGGTAATGCTGACCCCTGCAGTACACCACTGGTAATGCTGACCCCTGCAGTACACCACTGGTAATGCTGACCCCTGCAGTACACCACTGGTAATGCTGACCCCTGCAGTACACCACTGGTAATGCTGACCCCTGCAGTACACCACTGGTAATGCTGACCCCTGCAGTACACCACTGGTAATGCTGACCCCTGCAGTACACCACTGGTCATCAGTAGCCAATTAGAATAGGATACCTTTTTTCCCTTGCCAATTAGCCAATGCTCTACCAATGCTAGCATCTTTCCTATAAATCCATGGGGTTTCAAATGGCCTTTGAAAAGGTGTTGCACGAGGCTGCTTAAAATGAAAGCCCCAATATATAACATTTCAGTAGTTTTGTCAGGCAAGTTTTTCCCCCCTCAAGGAAACCATGCAGACTTTGGCCTATCTTGTCATGCATTTCCAGGTACTCCATAACAATCAACCAACAACTTCCCAACCACCAAAGTTAGGCCAACAGGTCTATAATTTTCTATTTGTTCCCTCCCTCCCTTTTTAAATAGCAGAGTGACCTTTGCAATTTTCTGGTCCTCCAGAGCCACGACAGATTTTATTGATTCTTGGAAGATAATTCCTAATGCCTCTACAATAGTTTGTTGGAATTCAACAAAAAAAATTGCACAAAAGTGCAGGAAGAATAAAGAGGTAACAATGACCGGAGATCATTCCTAAAAATGGAATAGGAACAGATCTTCAGATACACATTTAAATCATTGAGTTTGGCTGTGCAGGTTGAGAAAGTGCCCAGTAAAGAAAAAGTTGACGGGCTGTAAATCGAAGCAAAAGTGACACATCATCTGTATAGCAACAACATGGTAAGGCTTTAAATATTCTAGGGCTGTGGGGCAAATGGTGGAGTGAGACAAGATGCACACATTTGGATGCTGCCTTTGTGGATTGGAGCAAATGTCCCTCCCTGCTAAAACATGTGATTGGAGTTCAAATGCATTGTGACTCACTGACAGAAGACCACTGTCAATGCAAGTCAGAGGAAAAGGGAGCATCTTGGGAATTTCTGGAAGACTATTTGGAGATAATTAGATCAAAAGGCAAGCATGGGTAAATAAAGTCGACAAAGCTACCTGAAAAGGGATGAGGCGTCAATTTCAAGTATATAGGGCTATGAAATGAAGTGAACTTTTCCCAATTTGATTCACTGAATTGCTTTCATTTTTAGTGCTTTCATTTTGAGATACAGCAGGGGTAAGGCCATGAGCCAGCATTGCCCAAATACACCCATATGACCATAAACCTACTAACCCTGAAATATGGGAGGAAACTCACAGGAAAACTCCTCAGAGACAGTGCCAGGTTCGAAGCTGGGTTATTGGCACTGTAAAGGTGTTGGGCGAACAGTTACAAAATGGTGGCAAAAAATACAAAATGGCAGATGGTGTATCAATTATTCTAAACAATTCTGGATTACTTGTACCTTTGTGCCAACGACAAGGTAGAAAATAAACTGCACATCAATCTAATTTAAATACCAAAATCTTTTCCCTGGTTTTTTAGATCTCTATCAAAATTCGGTGTCAGATCCAGTTAGAATGAAGGGCCCTACTACAACTATTCCTTATTTTCAAGTTTATTCATAGCAAGCAACTAATTTTCTCTTTAAAAAGCATAGTAAATAAATCAGTGCAAGAATGGACTGTTCAGTATTCTGACTCAAAGGTCCACATTTTCATTTTGCAGCTCGCATACAGATTTGTAAACATACTTGCAAAAATAAAATCCACCAACAGTTCTATGATAAAGGTGATTAAAGTGAGAATTGAATGAAGCCTCAGGAAAGTATAGATTGTTTGAAACTATGAAGTCCGTGGGCAATTTACAATGAAGTTTACTCTAGAACCACATCATGGCACCTCTTCTACTGATTCGCGCTCACAGTGGGAGTATACACAGCCTATTAGCATTATGCCATGTGCGAGTCTCACTGTATCAGTTATAACTTGTATAGTTAACCACCATCTATTCATTCACTCTCTCTTTCTTCACAAATACTAGGACATTCACAAGAATACAAAAAGTGTTTCTCATGCATCACCCCAGCTTCAGCAGCCAGAGTCATACAAGCCTCCTTTGCATTAAGTTCAAAGAATGAGATAGATTCATTGCACTGGAAACCAGTCAGAGTACACTATGCCTTCCCAAAACTGCAAGAGACTCATTTCTGTTTCTGTGATCCAGATGTCTTTGGCCAGAGGCAGACAGCTGTTTTTTTTTATTTTTAAAAACAGTGCAGCTAATTTTAAATGTGTAATTAGGTTGACTCTCACTACTTAACAGAATCAGTCTGCATCATCTTCCATTTGTCACAGAACAATCTGCCTCCTGGACTTCCTCAACTGTAGTTTGTTCTCTATCCCCTCTTATTTCCACAGAGCAGTGAATAGACAAAATTCTGTTGCACCTTTTACATAACAGCAGAACATCACTTTAGAACTTCAAAAGCTGGAACATCATTCCCCGAATAAAAATCCTTTTATAAACTCAAAAACAAATGCAGGGACTGGAGGGGAGTCCTTATTTCTGGATTTGCTTGGAAAGTGCCATCTTGTTTCTTACAGAATTTTCATTTTGTACATTTCCAGTTCAAGGTTCAAATTACAGGTAAATTTTCCACCATCATTATTGAAGGGTTAGTACAGGCAGAGAATAAGAAAAAAAAAATCAGATAATGCTCAAGGTGCAGCTTGCAGCAAAAGTCAAGGCACCATTCCCTTGGATCTTAAAACACATATGAAGTACACATTTCCTCTAGGGCTGCTCCCGACTTAGTTGTCAGGAACTTGACACCCACAAAAAACCTAATCACTGTAATGGAAGAAAAAAAACATTTACCGTGGAATCCAACTGATTATCCAGCAGACAATCCCAGTCAACATCATCATCGGAACTTTTGGGGGGGGGGGGGGGGGGGGGTGGGGAGGAGAGATGATCATTCCACAAATCTTGAAATCTTGCACTGTATTTGGAACAGCCAGCATCAAGACACTCAAGCACTCAATTAATACCACTAGCAGATTGAGTTTCAATAAAACGTTAATTCTTTTTTCTTTTTGCCCCCTCCCCACCCCTTCTGAACACTCCTGACGAATATAAAGTGCAGCATTCGAACAGGCAAGTTACAGTTACATACAAAAATAGTCGAATTTTCTTTCACTGCCATGAAAATGTTTTATGAAGATTTCTAATAGATCATATTATTGCTAAACATTTATGATATGTCCATTCTAGGTTCTTCGATTCTTTCCTCTTTGGCTTCTTGAGTACTGTAGTTCCTTAGGCCTGCATCTATGCAGTGCTGCAAGTATTGTTCAGCAACCTGAAGAAGAAATAGACGCAAAAGTTTAATGATGATACAAAAGCATTGTTGACATTAGCCTAGTGGGAGATAATGTAAACTGCAAGAATAACAAGTGGAAATGATTGTTTATGCAATCAAACTTTCAAAGAGGCAGTTTTCTCACCATGAAAATTATTTTTTGACCAACCAGGTCCCAAAATCCCAACAGCTTTAAATGGGAAATGAACAAACAAAATGGTTTGCTTGTCTTTTAAAAAAAAAGTACTGAATTAAAACATTTTGCCATACTGGCCTATGTCGACTTTGTTACGTAAATAACTTTGGGATACAGAATCAAATAGAGGTTTTGCCTGTTCACTGTGACATAAAAAGAGCTAGTATGAATTATCCATAGAGCATACCAGTCTCAATTTCCAGGACACCAATTCTTTTTCAACTATAGGCAAGAAATAGAAAAGTTACGGTAGTCTGGAGGATTTTGCCATGCATAAATTAGAGGCTAGATTGCGCAATGTATTGAATCACTTTAAAACATTGCCAAGATGTGAAAGATATTACATAAATGCAAGGAAAATAATTACAAAATACAGACCACTTGAAACAAATTCAGTCACACATTCTATACAACAGAATCAAGTTACAAAGCATCTGGGGCCCGCAGCCAGGATTGGCTTGATTTGAAAAGGTCCTCAACCAGAATGCCATTAAAACTTATGGACAAGGCATGCAGTGACATCAGCTTGATTTAAAATATTGGTTCTCCAGCCTGTTATTCAAAGCCTTGTGCCTTTTAACTTGTTGCAGACATTTCACATCAACCTTGGGATGCACACAAAATTACCCATTGCCATCTATTAAAGTTTAGTGAATACCTGGAATACACAATTCCTTCCCCCTTCCCCAAACAAAATGCAGATAAAATGGCTGTACTTTGATTAACTAGGTGCCAGTGCTGGGAGTGAATTAAATTAGGCATATTCTTACTTTTACAATGCAGTTCCATTTTACACCATGATTAGCAAATGGAATTTTATTTTGATTGATCCATGGGATATGGGAATTGCATGCAAGGCTACTGTCTACAAGGGCCATTGAAAAACGTACCCCAAATTTATGTTAGGAAATACTTTAATGCAACAACAGGGGTGTTATTTTCAAGTCAGGATGTGTGTACAAATTGGAAGGAAATTTGTAGATGTTATCTCTCATCTCAGTGATCTCCATCACATGCTTGTTATCCAAGGATAAGAGTCCAAGACTTGGGAAATGCTGCTGAATCAACTCTGGCAAATTGGTGAGCAATCTGTAGATTTGTTCTTGTGCTGGAGGGTTGAAATGTTTAGGATATGCAGGATACAATTTTAGTGTGTAACCTTGTTCTGGCCTGGGTAAAGTTTCAGGTGTCACTGAAGCTGCACTCAGCCAGGCAAGCAGAACAAGTCAATCAAAAGTGTACAGCTTGGTTGGAGGGAGAATTTAGGGAGTTGGGACAGATGCTACTTTCCACAGAATACTCAGCCTCTGACATAGCCTTGTAGGCAATAATATAAAGTTGTCTAGTTTCTGCTCAACCATGGTATTTACCATGCAGAACTGGTAACACACAGCAATATGTTGATTGTCAAATCATCTTCTGCGAGACATGCTTGACAGTCAGTGATCCAAGCTTGAATATTAAATGAGACTGAGCATTATAATCTGCAAATATTCTTGCTTCTGTCCTTATGACAAGAGATCACTGACGCAGCACCTCAAGGTGGACAATGTCCTGGAGAATATCTGCAAAATGCTTTGGAGCCAAAACCTCCATAAGCATATTCCTTGTGCTGGCACGTCTCTCCCCTCACCCACCCCCTTCATTTCTACTGACATCAAAGGCTCTTTGTTATCAGACAACTCTTGGCATTTTCAAATGCAGATACTTTCACCTTACAACTGGAATTCAACTATTTTGTTAAAGATCAGACAACATCCTGGCAGAATCCAGTTCAGCATTGTTGAGAGTGTTTATTCTGGTGTTCGACAGTACCTCAGCCACACTTCCCATTATTTTTACTGACAGCAGGCCAGAATTGGTAAATCACTTTTTTGTGAATAGTATATAAAATATTAAATATTTTCTGTCCTAGATGTGTGAACATCCATACTGGGATCACAAGAGGTACAGGTAGTTCTAGAGAATTGGTCCTTAGCATGAGTGCAGGATGTGACCAGATCCCATTATTCTTTCACCCAGGGATCTGTCATTTTGTGGAATTTATTCCCTGGAATAAATATAGTCTAAGCTGTTTACAGAAAATTTCTGTAACAGAAAGAACCACAGGGGAAGACCAAGATCACCCACCTGACACCGCTGACTGAAGACTGTTGAAAACTCTTCATTTTTTTACAACTCTGTTTGCCCTATTGTTCACAAATGGAAAAGGGCAGAGCTTTCCACCCTGGGAAGCAATAGATCTACCCAGAGGTCCACGTGGAAGGCCTGTTGCTGCCTCTGCCCCACAGGTTTCCAGACAAAGAACCGAGAGTAGCTCGGTGTGGGGGGCGTGGGGTGGGATGAGACAGAGTAAAAAAAAATGAAGAGGACCTTTTAAAACTTGGTCAGAAGTTATAAAGGGAGAGACATAACAAAACATACCTGTGGGTCCATGTTGCTAAGCACATTCTGGAGAATGTGGGCATCTTGCAACTGGAAATACCATTTGAGCTCCTGGAAGGCAGACAGAACTCATTATAAAGGAGACCAAGAGCTCATTCTACAATTCCCTTTGCCAAAGGCTGGGGAGAAGCATTCTTTTCTACTGGACATGGAACTGTCATTAGACAAAACTGCTGCACCAGCAAGAATGTTGCAGGAAGCATCTGAGCACTGAATAAGGTGAAGTGACTACAGTGGTGGTGGTGATGAAGACCAATTTTGGCCGACTTGACAGGCTAGTAAAAGCCATAAAAGGGTAGCAATTAGAATTCAGGAGGGGAAGACAAAGGATTTTGGGTACTTGGGTGACTGGAAGGTAGTTTCCAAGTTTCAATTCCATAAAGGCAACTAGGGTATATATAAACTGGCATGGGTCACAGTGAGCATAATCCTTGTGAACACACGTATCCTTCAGGGAAGGAGAGCTCCCACCTTTCCTGGTATGCCTATTTGGATGCAAAAGATCATCAGCAATATGACTGACTTTTCATCATGTGAAACAGTCCGATGCACCATTAATGTCTCACTACTACCAGAGAGAATTAGGGATGGGCAACAAGTGAATCAAAACCTTCAAGACATACAAATGTGACAAATCAAGTTCAATGTAGAAATGTGGTTAATTAATTACAAAGCAAATAAACTGGGAGAATAAATGGTATGGAAACAAAGATAAACCTGAGGGTACAAGTCTACAAAGAACTGTTAAATTTTGGTTAGGCCACACTTCATGGGATCTGGAATTTCACAAAAATTAGATCGAGAAGCAGAGGCTTCAGAGGTGCAGTGGTTGGGAAATTCTAATGCAGCTTGAAGGAGATCTGAAACACGAATGAGGGCTAGGAAAGTCAAGTTTGCTCAAGCCCAAGGTTAATATCCAAGAAGCTAGAGGCTTTAATCAACAGGAGAAAGAATGAATATAGAGATGTTTTAGAGGCACAAAGTGCCGGAGGAATTCAGCAGGTGAGACAACATTCACAGAAATCAACAGTCAGTCAACATTTCATCCACCGCTTTCCAAAGATGCTGCCTTGACCTGCTGAGATCCTTCAGCACTTTGCGTTGCTCCAGTTTTCTAGCATCTGCGGACTTCTTTTACTAAGGGAATGTTTTATTTTACTTAACCTCAAATTTGGTTGGCCAGGGTCTCAGACTGAAAAGGGTAGGAGAGATGGATGCACTTCAATGGATTTAAAATGCAGCTGGGTGTGCATTTGAAGCTGTGGACACAGCTGCAGAAGCTGAAGGCCTGGTAGTTTTTCTTTGGGCCAGGTATTTATCCAATGCTGCAGGAATACAGGAAATGAGGCAGCTAGGAAGAAAAGTAGGAATAAAGTTAAAGGTGGATCACAAGTCTGCACATGGCTGCCACCCCAGATACACAGTCTGTTTAATAGCACATTAATACACACACAGATTGATAAAATGAAGCAACTCCAAGACAATTCTCCTCACAGTAGAGTACTTGCCTGCGGCAAAGATTCAAACACCTCCACAGGATATTGACCACAAGCAGATGAGTGAGACTGGTGCAGAGATGCTTTCTGTGTCACAACCTCTGGAGTTTCTCCATCTGCAAATTCTCGGACCCGCTGGATAAATGCTTCTAGTTCAGTATTAAAAGCTTCCATGTATCCCTCATCAGCTATCTTTGTACAGGACAAGAAACAAAAAAAAAGTTAGCTTTAATAGTTTAATACTATTGCAGGACCAATTACCCAGATTCAAATCTGGCACTGTTTGTAAGGAATGTGTACACTCTCCCCGTAACTGTATGGATTTGCTCTGGTTTCCTCAATGAAAAACCATTCGTAAACAGATGGACAGAATAT
The DNA here is from genome assembly GCF_036971445.1 of Narcine bancroftii. Lineage (NCBI taxonomy): Eukaryota > Metazoa > Chordata > Chondrichthyes > Torpediniformes > Narcinidae > Narcine > Narcine bancroftii. Next base: position 11,731,615 of record NC_091469.1, on the reverse strand, counting down.
AGATAAAGCTTTTTTTGAAGAACAAATGAGAACAAATGGTTGTCATTAGAATTTAGTGCAATTAAAAGAAAAATGAAAAAAAACAGAAGATAAAATGCAAAGATTGGAACTAGTCAAGACAGAAATTGGGAAAAGAGTAGAAAATGTGGAAGAACGAGAAACGGCTGTAGAAATGGAAGTCAACGATTTAAGAGGAAAATTGGAAGAAAGTGACAAAAAAATTAAAGAGACACAAGAGTTGTTATCTCAGAAAATTGATATGTTGGAAAATTATAGTAGGTGAAACAACATAAAAATAGTGGGCCTGAAGGAGGGTGAAGAAGGCACAGACATGAAGGAATTTATAAAAGAATGGATCCCGAAGGTCCTGGGCACGACAGAGGGAAAAGAGGAGGGAAGGAAGGAAGGGGAGAAAAGGGAGAGCTTTGTTATATGTATAAAAAAGTGTTTCCTGGGGGGGGTTGGGAAAGAGAATAACTGTCACTGCGAAATCAGTTGATGCTTGCGAACAAGATCTCAATCCAAATGGAAAGGGCAGTTGTGGTTGCCCACCAAGGGATAAGGGGCAACTTAGAGGGTGGGGGGGGGGGGGAGGCATTTGGGGTTAAGGTAATATTGGATGTGGAAATTGATGGAGTATTGTATGGTTTTAAATGTGTTTGCCATACATTGAGTTTAAAAAGGGAAAACAGATGATAATGGGAAAAAGGGGAATGAAGGTGGTGAGGAAGCAGAAATGAGGTGTAAACAAGATACAAGATTACCATGTTGAACTATATGACTATAAACATTAATGGAATACAAAACCAAATTAAAAGGAAGAGCCTATTAAATTTACTGAAAAAAAGAAAAATAGATATAGCATTTGTGCAGGAAATGCATCTAACTGAAGTGGGACAAAACAAATTAAAGAGGGACTGGGTAGGACACGTAGCGGCAGCATCATATAATTCAAAAGCTAGAGGTGTCGCCATATTAATTAATAAAAATGTACCAATCAAAATAGAGAAGGAAATAATAGATCCAGCAGGGAGGTATGTAATGATAAAGTGTCAAATATACTCAAAATTTTGGAATTTGCTCAATATATATGCACCAAATGATGAGGTTCAAAAGTTTATGCAGGATTTTTTTTAAAAGATTGTAGATACACAAGGAAATATGTTGATAGGAGGGGACTTTAACCTTAATTTGGCTCCAATGTTGGATAAAACTGAACAAAAGACAAGCAAAAAGAATAAAGTAGCCAAATTTATGGTTAAATCAATGCAGGAAATTAAACTTATGGATATATGGAGGAGTTAGCACCCAAGAGAGAAGGAATATTCATATTATTCGAGTAGGTATTAAACATACTCAAGGATTGATATGTTTTTGTTGTCAGCCCATATTCAGAGGAGAGTTAGGAATACTGAGTATAAAGCTAGACTACTATCTGATCATTCACCCCTGTTATTAGCAATAGAACTGGAAGACATCCCACCAAGAACATATAGATGGAGTTTAAACTCCATGCTACTTAAAAGGCAGGAATTTAGAGTTTATTGAACAAACTAAAACAGATTTTGAAATAAACGCAATCAATGAAAGACAAATTTATATTATGGGACACAATGAAAGCCTTCATTAGAGGGCAGATAATAAGTTATGTAACTAAGATGAAAAAGGACTACAATTAGGAAACAGAGCAGTTGGAAAGGGAGATAGTAAGTACAGAAAAAGAAATAGAAAAAGGGATGATATAACAAAAAAGAGAATTGACGGACAAAAAATAAAATACGAAACATTACAAACGTACAAGGTGGAGAAGAACATAATGAAAATAAAGCTAAAGTATTACGAACTGGGAGAAAAAACAAAATATTAGCCTGGCAACTTAACACAGAACAAGCTAAAAGAACTGTATTGGCATCAAGGAAAATGGACAAACAAATTACATATAATCCAATGGAGATTAATGAGAACTTTAAGGAATTTTATGAACAATTATACCAAACTGAGAACGAGGGGAAAAGATGATAAAATAGAAGTTTTAGCAAAAATTGAACTCCCAAAATTGCAAGAAGAGGAACTGATAAGACCATTTGAAATAAAGGTACAGGATATATTAAAATACCTGGAGAAGATGGATTCCCAATAGAATTCTATAAAACATTTAAAGAGTTATTAATTCCTCCTCTCCTGGAAGTAATGAACCATATAGAAGAAACACAAAACTTGCCAGATTCATGTAAGACAGCAATAATTATAGTAATACTAAAGACAGGGAAGGATCCATTAACACCAGGATCATATTGACCAATATCGCTACTTAATTCAGATTATAATAGCAAAATTATTAGCAAACAGATTGGCCGATTGTGTACCAAAAATAGTAAAACAAGATCAAACTGCAATGATCATGCAGTTCAAGGAAATAAGAAACCAGGAGTAGCTGTTGCTTTAGATGCAGAAAGCCTTTGATGGAGTAGAGTGGAACTATTTATTTAAAGTATTACAGAGGTTCATCTACCAGAAAAATATATTGAACATAATTGGATATATAGCAATAATAATTGGATTATAGCATTGTACAATGGACCGTTGGCAAAGGTAATAGTAAATTGATTTGCATCGAGCCAATTTAAATTAAGTAGGTCAAATAGACAGGGATGTCCATTATCCCCCTCATTATTCACCTTAGCATTGGCAGAACTGATAAGAACAGAAAATAAAGGGATGAAAATAAAGGAGTATAAAATCAGCTTATTTGCAGATTACATCATAGTATACCTAACAGAACCAGAAATGTCAATAAAAGAATTACATAAGAAATTGGAGTATGGAGAAATATCGGGGTACAAGATCAACGCAAATAAAAGTGAAGTCATGCCAATGAGTAACGCGGATTATACAGAATTTTAAAAAGAATCACCATTTAAATGGCAAACACAAACAATCCGATACCTAGGTATAACTTAAGCCATTTGTTCAAACTAAATTATTAGCCACTAATAAAGAAATTGCAGAAAGACTTAAAACATTGGAAAGAATTACTGCTAACGTTGATAAGGAGGGTAAATTGCATTAAAATGAATGTTTTCCCAAGGATACAATACTTACTTCAATTATTGCCAATTCCCTTAACAGAGAAATTCTTTAATGAACTAAAGAGAATAATAAGGAAATTCTTGTGGAAAGGGGGTAAACCGAGGGTAGCGTTAGATAAATTAACAGAGAGTTATAACCAAGGTGGTTTGCAGTTACCAAACTTGAAAAATTATTATAGAGCCGCACAATTAAGGTATTTATCAAACTTTTTCCAGACAAGGGAAAAACCAGACTGGTCTAAGATAGAGCTAGATAAAATAGGGGAGAAGGTAATGGAACATATACTTTATAAGTGGGATGAAAAGCTGGTACAATATAAAAGCTCACCAGTATTGCATCATTTACTTAATATATGGAAGAAGATCCACTTAGAAAGGAAAAAAAACGAATTACCAAATACCAAAATTGTTATTGACACAAAACCCATTAACCCCTTTTACAATAGATAACCTTTCCTTTAGAAAATGGGAGAGAAAAGGAATTAAAAAAATAGAAAATTGTTTTTTGGGAAATAATTTATTAACATTTGAACAGTTGAAGTACAAATATGGAATAACTCATGGTACAATGTTTGCATATCATCAACCGAAAGCTTATTTACAGGATAAATTGAGAAACAGACTGAGATTACCAGAAGGAAGCAGCTTTGAATATGTGATTACAGATACAATGATAATTAAAAGATTTATAACGATCATGTACGAGCTGTAAGATAATGAAAATAATGAAATAATCTATAAACCTTAACAAAAGTGGGAAAAGGATTTAAACACAAAGATTAAAAAATGGAGCATGGGAAAAGTTGTGTTCTGGAACTATGAAGAATGCAATAAACACAAGGTTACGCATGATACAGTATAATTGGTTACACAGATTATATATCACTCCATAAAAATTAAAGGAATGGGATCCAACATTATCAGATAGAGGTTTTTGCTGTAAGAAGGTAATGGAACAACAGTACATGCAATTTGGGCATGTACGAAAGTGAAAATGTTTTGGGAAGATGTAAATCAGATATTAAATAAAATCACTAAAAATAACATACCAAAAAATCCAGAGATCTTTCTTCTAAGTAACATAAGTAGTAAGGACTTAGGCCTCAAATTGGATAAAGTGCAAAAAAGATTTATTATGAATAGCCTTAGCAGTAGCAAAAAAATGTATAATGTCAACTTGGAAAATGGAAGAGAATCTGAGAATACAGCAATGGTACATGGAAATGAATAAATGTATTCCATTGGGAAAAAAAAACATAATTTAAAAAATAAAGTCATTATTTGAACAAATTTGGGAACCGTACATGCAACATAACAGAGAGGGCTTGCTTCGGACCTCCACCCCCTAAAATGATAAGAAGACAAAACTACTTGATTCAGTGTGTAAAAATAGATGACACATCTTTCTTGTTTATTTTTCATTGTGTGAAGACTGTTTTATGGTTTTATTGTATTCAATATGTTGAATATTTATTGGTTTTGGAGGGTAGGGGGAAAAAAGGGAGAAAATGCCACTTTAATAAGAAACGTTTGTATATATTTTGGTTGATATGGTTCACAGTGTGAAAAATTAAAAATTATTAAAAAACATTCATCCAGGGTTTGTAAATTAATTGGTTTATTTGGGCAGCATGAACATGTGGCCTGGAAGGGCTGTTACCATGCTAAATATATAAAATTAAAAACTAATCTTCGGACTGTAAAGGGTTTGTACAGCTCTCATTAAGGAACAGAATGGTTTGTCGAGACATTGCATCTTTTGTGATGGAGTAAGCAAACATTTTAAGCAGTAGATTAGTTTTCATCTGTTTTGCTCTAGTGGTAAACAAGCATGGATGAAATAGAAAGGTTGTGGGTTTCAATGTCAAAGGTTCCAAATACAATGAAAGCAAACTGTTGTAGAATCAATCCTGACCTCCAGTGCCGTCTGTGAGAGATGCACGAGCGCCTTGTGACTGTGCGCGCTTCCTCAGTGTTCCAGTTTCTCCTCACACCCCAATGACATGCTGCTAAGTTAACTGGCTCCAATAAATTTCCCTAGTTAGGTGGGTAGTAGGAGTGCATTGGGTTGGGTGGGGGGGAAATAAATTAAATCGAGAGAACAGCTATAGATGGAACAGGTCTGACAGGCATGTCAAAACTGGTAATGATTGAAGCTCAAATTTATTGCCAGAATACACACATAACATCACAAAACCCAGAGATTTTTTCCTGCAGGCCAGGCAGAATTTCTACTTATTGGGAACTGTAAATGGTACTCAAAAATAAGAAATAAACAAAAGAGAGAAATGCAAATAAATCAAATGTTAACCAACTGTGCAATACAGAAAAAGATATTCAGTAATAAATAATGTGCAAAGTAAAAGTCCTTAAATTAATCTGTGATGGCGTCTGTTGTTTAGGAGTCACTTCGTGGACGTGTAGCAACTGCCCTGACCCCTTTCCTGATGGTAGCAGCGAGATCAAAGCATGTCCTGGGTGGTGTGGATCCTTGATGATTGCTGCTGCTCTCCAATGGCAGTGTTTATGTCAATTTTCTTAATGATGGGGGGGGGTTTGCCTCTGATGTGCTGGGATTAGATGGGTTGAATGAGTTCTACAACAAGGGGACATCGCCTCAAGATTCAGGAGAGTCAATTAGGACAGAGATGAGGAGGAATTGCTTCTCCCAGAGTAGTAAATCTGTGGAATTCTCTGCCCAGGGATGCTGGAGAAGTTGCAGTACACAGAAGTGCCGGAGATACTCAGCAGATCACGCAGCAGACACATGTTGCAAAAGGCAATCAACATTTCAGGCTCAACTGAGCCCTTCAGGAGAACAGGTCAGGCCCAAAATGTGGACTGCCATTTACTTCCTGTGGATGTTGTGAGACCTGTTGAGTTTCTCTGGTGTTTTTGCATACTGCAATAGACTCCAGCATCTGCAGATCTTCTTGTTTACCTTCAAGCAGCAAAGGCTCCCTCATGAAATGTATTTGAAAAAAACAGATTTTTGCAAAATGGGGGAATTAAAAACAACTGGAGAAAGGTAGGTAGATGGAGGTGAGTCGAAGGCCAGATCAGCCCTGTGGTGAAGCAGGCTAGATGGGTCAAAGAGCCTACTTCTATTCCTGGTTACGTTCTTGTGCCTCGTGTGTAACCAACAGATCACTTTTGTAGTGTCCCCTTTGTTGCACTATGAGATGTTGACTAGTCTGTTCACAAAACAACCTAGACTCCTCTCCTTCCTGACTCACAGGGTGAACGACTCCTCATATGCCGGGCTGCTGTTCATTGACTTTAGGTCAACAACTAATGAATCATACCCCAGAGGTTGGTGGAGAAGCGGTCCTCAGTGGACTCAACACCCCTTTCTGTAACTGGATTCTGGACTCCCTAACAGAAAGACCAGTCTGTCCAGGTTGGTAGAACATTGAACATCGTAACACTGAGCACTGGCACACCTCAGGGCTGTAAGCTCAGCCTGCTCCTGTACCCACTACTGACCCACAAATGCAACACCAGCTCAAGCTCCAACAAAGTCATCAAGTTTGCAGATGACAAGACAGTAATTTTCCTCAGCAGCAACATCAATGAGTCACTTCAGAGAAGAGGTGGAAAATCTCATGAAATAGTGTGAGAATATCAACCAGAGTCTCTACTTGAACAAGACGAGAGAAAGAATTGTGGACTTCAGGGACAACCACTCTCTGCTGCACATTAAAAGCTGAGTAGTTGAGAGCACCAAGTTCCTCAGAGTCTACTAAATAAGTGACCTATCTTGGACACACATCTTCTCACTTGTCAGGAATGTGCATAGCATTTTCTTAAAAGGCTGAGACAGTAAAGGCTTTGGGCCAACCTCTGTCAACTTTCTACAGGAGCTCTATCGTGAGATTCTTGGCTAGCTGCATCAGTGTCAATTGCTGTAGACCATCAGATTGGAGGTCAATCCACAGGAAGCAGCAGAGAGGATCACTGAGGTCTCCCACTCCATAGATAAGATTGCGCTTTTTTTTTAAAAAAAGGGCACAAAAATCAGCGACGACCCTGACTACCCTGCATGCAGTATCTTCCAGCTACTCCCATTGGGAAAAAGGACTCAGAAGTATTAGAGCTACAGCTACCAGGCTGAGGAACAGGTTCTTCCCATGGACAACAAGACTGGTGATTGACTGCTAAAACAACTCTGACTCTACAATTTATTAACAATATTTATTTTATTACTGTGTATCGATTTTCTGCATGCATGCAACATCTGTATGTACATTTGCATCGTTCTGCAGCATTGACCAAAGAACAGTTTCGCCGGGTTGTAATGATGCAATCAGACAACAAACTGGAATTTGAACTTCCACCACTACATCTAGGTATATGACAACAACTTGAATTTTGGAAAAAACATACACAATACTTTGATTGAGCTTTATGACAAGGACCTTGATTCCTTATGGGAACTCAAAAACTAATTCTATTTCTTCGCGTAACGTCATGAACTTACTTTTGCTTTTTCAAAAAACTGTCGGAAGCAGCCCCGTGGATCTTGATCAAGGCTTCTACCCATTTCTATAATGAACTGCATAACGACAGCCTGGTGCGCCACCTGCTCCATCAGTGCTTGTTTCTGCAAATTAAATAAGAATTGATAGCAACAGAGAACATGCCAAGTAGTTTTGGTGCAGAAATGGGTAGAATTGCACATCAAGCTCTGCCAATTAAAAGTTGTGCTTCACCAGACAAGAAAACCTCCTGTAAGAGTGTTTTTGGACTGATTTCCAATTCACACAATGATACTATTCCACAATTCATCATTTTAAATTCCCTTTCATTAACAGGAAGCATGTCTCCTTTGAAACCCATTGTTCAACATGCAAATAAAACTAGCATCAGTTGACAACTCTTCAGGAACAATCAGCCCCAAATCCTTATTATGTTTCTTCATCAATGCCGTCACATTTGCCCCATTCCCAGATTTCATTCAATGCTGTCAGTATTTTATGCTTTTTAAAAAATCCAGTAAGGATTATTTCCAGGAACAACTGAATCTGGGCAAAAATACGCAGCCCAGAGAAAGAAAGGAAAGATCGCCCAGAACAAAACACTGTGTTCCAAATTATCAATCCCTTTCCACTTACCTCCTCCTCTTTTAAACGAAAGCACCACTTTATCAAGTAATTAGCAGTCTCTTGACAAACAAGGTAGGGGTGGTCAGACAAGTACCGCTGACTGTCAACCCACCGCTTCAACATGCCTGGATAGAAGAAAGAACATCATTCCAACATTGTGACACAATCAGAAGCAGATTCACTTTGAAGTTTGAAGATAGCTGTTATATTTTCCATTGACGATGAAATTCCTTTAAGGTGGCATTGCTCAGCTACACCTTGATCTGGTTCAGTGAAAGGACCAACTCAGTGAGGTTACTAGGATTTAGACCCAACAGTGAAAGAATGGCAGCATATTTCCAGTTCCAAGTGGGAATTGGCTTGAGGAATTTGCTGCGAGTAGCATCTGCATACACCACTGTCCATCAAATTCAACTCTAGATCTAAAGAGAGGCTGGAACAGTTCCCAAATTGGACATCAGTGCATTCGCTGCCCTGTTTATACAAGCTTTCATTGCCATGGAGTCTGTTTGTTTTACAAGTGTTTCTCCAGTGTGATGAATACGATGTCACCCAGATCAGGAGAGGCTCCATCCCAACACCAGTCAGTTTATATAGAAACAAGTTATTTCCATTCGTCAGATCTAAACACCAGAAATGTTGGAAACCAGAAATAAAAGGAGAATATGCAGGAAACATTCAGCTGATTACGCAGCATTTGCAGACGAGGAAACATTTCTGTTTTCCCAATTATACGACAGGGCACCTTGTTTTGTCCTAAAGAACTGTCACTTACCAGAGGAGTCACTTGATGGAGTAGTGGCCAGTAGGAGAATACCAGCCCTTTCCAGAAAAGAAGAAATAAAGTGAAGAAAATAAAAAAGTTAAAGAAACACAAAACATAACAAATAAAAGATAAAGTTGTGGAGAAAAGAAAGAAAATGGCACCCAAGAAGGAAAAAGTAAAATCAATGGGAAAAAAAAGAAAAGACGTTGGAAGAGAACGGAGAAGGCCTTACCTGCATGAAGAAACAGGGAGCCACCGTGGAGAAGAGAGCCCTTTCCCCAAAGTTGGTGACGACCCCACAGAGTCGTGTACTCCCGACCGCTGGACTGCAAAAATGGCTCTCTAAGCCAAACAAAAGCACGCAACTGCGCTTACTAAGGAAAAAGAGAACTCCGACGGGAGGGGAGCTCAGCTGAGGAGCGAGCAAACACAGCGCGACCAGCTGAGGGATGCCCAACACCAGGGCTCTCAGCTGGAAGAGGAAAGGGACAGGAAAGGGAGTGATAGGAAAGAAGAACAGCAACAGGAGGCCCAACAGATGACTAGCCCAGAAGAAGAGGACCAAGAGCAAGAAGCCAAGCAAGAAGAAGCCCAGCAAAGTGAGGCAAACAGCTCAACAGGAAAGTCAGAAGAGACACAGATACAAGGAAGAGAAGTAGAAGACACAAACACAGGTGCAGACACAGAGAAGAGAAGAGAAAGAAGACGACGACCAAGCTCCGCACAGAGAAATAGAGGGTAAAATAGATGGACAGAATATAGATAAAAACATTTTCAAGAACAAATGAGAGCATTAAAAGAATGGTTGACATTAGAATTTAGTGAAAAGAAAAATGAAAAGTACAGAAGAAAAAGTGAATAGATTAGAGCTGGTCATGACAGAAATAGGGAAAAGATTAGAAAATGTGGAAGAACGAGAAACGGCTGTAGAAATGGAAGTGAATGACTTAAAGAAGAAAATTGGAAGATAGTGACAAAAAAGTTAAAGAGTCACAAGAGTTGTTAGCTCAGAAGATGGAAATAATGGAAAACTATAGTAAGCGAAACAACAAAGATAGTGGAAGATGAAGAAGGCACAAATATGAAAGAATTTATAAAAGAATGGATCCCAAAGGTCCTGGGAATGCCAGAAATAATGGAAATAGAAAGGGAACACAGAACACTAGCTCCAAAACCTTTCTTTTCTTTTTCTTTGGCTTGGCTTCGCGGATGAAGATTTACGGAGGGGTATGTCCACGTCTGCTGCAGGCTCGTTGGTGACTGACAAGTCCGATGCGGGACAGGCAGGCTCCGAAACCACAGACACAGCAAAAACCAAGATCCGTTTTAGTAAAATTTCTGAGATACACGACAAGAGAAAATTTACTGGAGAGGGCAAGGAATAAAATTAGAGAAGACCATTGGACCATTGGAATACAAGGGTCAAAAAATATTTTTTTTTACCCAGACATAAGTTTTGAACTCTTAAAGAGGAAAGAGTTTAATATAGCAAAATCGATCCTATGGAAAAAAAGGTTATAAATTTATGTTAAGATATCCAGCTGTGCTTAAAATATTTATCCCGGGGGAGCAAAACAGACTGTTCTCGGATCCAGAGAAAGCAGGAGAATTTGCAGAACGCCTGCCGGACAGAAGGAGAGATGAAGAGATGCAACAAGAACAAAGAACGACAGCAAAATACATATAAAGATGTAAAAATAATATAAGTAAGAACTGAAAAAGGGAAATAAAAGGGATGAAAGGAAGTAAGGGGGAAAAAAAGGGGGTGAACTTTGTTATATGTGAAGATAAAGGTCTTTTCTGAAGGTGCTTGGGTGGGAGAGAATAACCGTCACTATGAAATCAGTTGACACTTGCGAGTGGGTTCGCAATCCAAATGGAGAGGGAAGTTGTGGTTGCCCGGCAAGGGATAAGGGGCAACCCAGAAAGAGGGGTGGGGGGGGGTACATTTGGGGTTAAGGGAATTTTAGATGTGAGAGTTGAAGTATTTTATGTTTTAAAAGTGTTGTCATACATTGAGTTCAAAAGGAGAAAACAGATGAAAATGGGGAAAATGAGGAAGCGGAAATGAGGTGTAAACAGAATATGAGATGGCCATGTTGAACTATATGACTATAAATATTAATGGAATACATAACCAAATTAAACGAAAAAGGCTATTAAATTTCCTGAAAAAAGAAAAAATAGACATAACATTTGTGCAGGAAACACATCTAACTGAAGGGGAACATAATAAGTTAAGGAGAGACTGGGTAGAGCACGTAGCAGCAGCATCATATAATTCAAAAGCCAGAGGTGTAGCTATATTAATTAAAATAAAAATGTACCAATCAAAACAGAGGAGGAAATAATAGATCCAGCAGGGAGTTATGTAATGATAAAGTTTCAGATATATTCAGAATTCTCGAATTTGATCTATATGCACCTAACGAAGAGGATCAAAAGTTTATCCAAGATATTTTGTTTGAAGATGGGAAATATATTGATAGGAGGGATTTTAACCTTAATTTGGATCCAATGTTGGATAAAACTGGACAAAAGACTAGCAAAAAGAAAAAAGGTGCCAAATTTATAGTTAAATCAATGCAAGAAATGAAACTTATGGATATATGGAGGAGGCAGCACCCAAGGGAGAAGGAATACTCATATTATTCGAGTAGGCATAAAACATACTCAAGGATTGATGCATTTTTGTTGTCAGCCCATATTCAAGGAAGAGTTGGGAAAACTGAATATAAAGCTAGATTGCACTCTGATCACTCACCCCTGTTATTAGCAATAAAACTGGAGGACATCCCACCAAGAACATATAGATGGAGATTAAACTCCATGCTACTTAAGACAGGAATTTTGAGAATTTATTGAATGCCAAATTAAAACGGATTTTGAAATAAACATGGAATCAGTGAAAGACAAATTTATATTATGGGATGTAATGAAAGCCTTCATTAGAGGGCAGATAATAAGTTATGTAACTAAGATGAAAAAGGACTACAATCAGGAAATAGAACAGTTGGAAAGGGAGATAGTAAGTACAGAAAAAGAACGAGCAACAAAGGACGATATAACAAAAAGAAAATTGGCGGACAAAAAAATAAAATAAGAAACATTACAAACGTACAAGGTGGAGAAGAACATAATGAAAATAAAGCTAAAGTATTATGAGCTAGGAGAAAAAACACACAATATTAGCCTGGCAACTTAAAATAGAACAAGCTAAAAGAATTGTATTGGCATCAAGGAAAATGGACAAACAAATTACATATAATCCAATGGAGATTAATGAGAACTTTAAGGAATTTTATGAACAATTATACCAAACTGAGAACGAGGGGAAAGATGATAAAATAGAAGAGTTTTAGCAAAAATTGAACTGCCGAAATTGCAAGAAGAGCAGCAAAACAAGCTGATAAAACCATTTGAAATAGAGGAAGTACAGGATATATTAAAAAAAGCTGCCGAACAATAAAACACCTGGAGAGAATGGATTCCCAATAGAATTCTATAAAACATTTAAAGAGTTATTAATCCCTCCTCTCCTGGAAGTAATGAAGCAGATAGAAGAAATACAAAACTTGCCAGATTCATGTAAGACAGCAATAATTACAGTAATACCAAAGACAGGGAAGGATCCATTAACACCAGCATCATATAGACCAATATCTCTACTTAATTCAGATTATAAAATAGCAAAATTATTAGCAAACAGATTGGCCGACTGTGTACCAAAAATAGTAAAACAAGATCAAACTGGATTTATTAAGAAAAGACGAACAGCGGATAATGTCTGTAAATTTATTAATTTAATTCATGCAGTTCAAGGAAATAAGATGCCACCACTGGCTGTTGCTTTAGATGCAGAAAAAGCCTCTGACAGGGTAGAATGGAATTATTTATTCAAAATATTACAGAAGTTCAATCTACCAGAAAAATATATTAATTGGATTAAAGCATTATATAATGGACCATTGGCGAAGGTGACAGTAAATGGATATGTATTGAACCAATTTAAATTAAGTAGGTCAACTAGGCAGAGATGTCCACCATCTCCCTCACTGTTTGCTTTAGCAATAGAACCACTGGCAGAACTGATAAGAACAGACAATAAAAGGGATTAAAATAAAGGAGTATAAAATCAATTTATTTGCAGATGACATTGTATACTTAACAGAACCAGAAATATCAATAAAAGAACTACGTAAGAAATTGAAGGAATATGGAGAAATATCGGGGTCAATGCAAATAAAAGTGAAGCGATGCCAATGAGTAATGCGGATTATACAGAATTTAAAAAAGAATCATCATTTAAATGGCAAACACAAGCAATCCGATACCTAGGTATTAGATTAGATAATAATTTAAACCACCTGTACAAATTAAATTATCAGCCATTAATAAAGAAATTGCAGGAAGACTTAGAACATTGGAAAGAATTGCCACTAACATTGATAGGGAAGGTAAATTGCATTAAAATGAATGTCCTCCCAAGGAAACAATATTTATTTCAATCATTAACAGAGAAATTCTTTAATGAACTAAAGAGAGTAATAAGGAAATTTTTATGGAAAGGAGGAAAACCGAAGATACCATTAGATAAATTAACAGAGAGGTACAACCAAGGTGGTTTGCAGTTACCAAACTTTAAAAATTATTATAAAGGTATTTATTAGATTTTTAATTAGACAAGGGATAAACCAGATTGGACTAAGATAGAGCTAGATAAAATAGGGAAGAAGGTACCGGAACATATACTTTATAAGTGGGATGAAAAGCTGGTGCAATATAAAAGCTCACCAGTACTGCGTCATTTACTCAATATATGAAAGAAGATTCACTTAAAAAGGAAAAAAACAAATTACCAACTACCAAAATTATTATTGACGCAAAATAAGCTAATCCCTTTTACAATAGATAACCTTTCCTTCAGAGAATGGGAGAGAAAAGGAATTAAAAGAATAGAAAATTGCTTTTTGGGAAATAATTTATTAACATTTGAACAAATGAAATACAAATATGGAATAACTCATGAAACAATGTTTGCATACCACCAACTGAAAACCTACTTAAAGGATAAATTGGGAAACAGACTGAGATTACCAGAAGGAAGCAGCTTTGAATATGTGATTACAGAAACAATGATAATAAAAAAATTTATAACATGTACATCAAGCTGCAAGAGAAGGAAAATGATGAAATAAGCTATAAACCCAAACAAAAGTGGGAAAAAGATTTAAACATAAAGATAAAAAATGAAACATGGGAAAAGTTACACAGGTTATATATCATGCCCCAAAAGTTAAAAAATGGGATCCAACATTATCAGATAGATATTTTCACTGTAAGAAGGAAATGGGAACAACAGTACATGCAATTTGGGCATGTGAGAAAGTGAAAAAGTTTTGGGAAGATCTAAATCAGGTATTAAATAAAATCACAAAAAGCAACATACCAAAAAATCCAGAGATCTTTCTTCTCAGTAATATAAGTAGTAAAGAATTAGGCCTCAAACTGCATGAAGCGCAGAAAAGATTTATTATGATAGTCTTAGCTGCAGCAAAAAAAATGTATAATGTCAATTTGGAAAATGGAAGAGTCTGAGAATACAGCAATGGTACATAGAAATGAATAAATGTATTCCATTGGAAAAAAATAACATATAATTTAAAAAATGATGTCACATTATTTGAACAAATTTGGGAACCGTACATACCTCGGACTTCCACCCTCTAAAATGATAAGAAGACAAAATGACTTGATCCTGTGTGTAAAAGTAGATGACACAATTTTCTTTATTTTCATTGTGTGATGACATTGTTTAATGGTTTTATTGTATATGTAGAACGTTTAATGGGTTTGGAGGTAGGTGGGAAGGGGGGAGGGAAGGTAGGGGGAAAAAAGGGGAGAAAATGCCACTGTGTATATTTAAGAGGGAAATGTTTGTATGTATTTTGATTGATATGGTTCACAGTGTGAAAATTTTTTTTAAATTTTAAAAGATCTGCCACGTACCAAAGTGCCTGATCCGTTGTTCATATTTCTGTGCAAATGTCGCATTTTTTTCATACTCATCTTCCTCCAGTTCTTTACACGTTATGCTTTTGTTGATCACACTCTGTTTTAAAAAAGCATTAAAGAAGTAGAGCAGCTGAAAGTTTCATTTCCCCGTTTTTGCTTTCCCATTCAAGAGTGCACAACTGACAGCTCAGATATGGGGAAAAAAATGTTTTTCCTTTGTATTTTAATCATTTGCAGGTGGAATTTCACTGTAGTGATGGCAAAAGACATAGCTTCTTGGTTGAGAACCAAACAACAGCCCAAAACAAAAGTGATAGATAATAACAGAAGAAACAGGAGATGCAAATCACAAAAATCTGTAGACACAGTGGTTGAAGTAAAAGCACAAAATGCTGGAAAAGCTCAGCAGGTCAAACAGTGTCCTTTATGTAGCAAAGGTGACGATACATAACTGATGTTTTGGACTTGAGCCCATCAAAATATGAGAAAATGCCAGCAGGCGTCTGAACAAAAGAGTGGGGCAGGGGTAAGGAGGGAGGCAAAGGCAGATGATAGGTGGAGAAAGGAGGGAGAGAAGGAGGGACAGCAGTAATGAGGGGGAAGAGCTATGGATGGGTGGGTGGAAGAACTGGAAAGACAGGAAAAGGCAATTGAAATGGTTGGCTACTAGGAGGTCACTGCACCTTCTCTCCTTTTGCAACCACAGCGACCTTCCAATGACCAACCATTTCAATTTCGAGTCAAGCTCACATACCTGTCCATGACTTTGTGTACTATCCCACTCAGACTACCTGCAAATTGGAGGAACAACACTTTATTTTCTGTCTGGGCATTCTCTAGCCAGATGGTATGAACATTTATTTCCCTGCTTTTCCATTAAACTTACTTGCCTTTTCTTTCCCCTTCCCGTCTTTCCAGTGCTTCCACCCACCCATCACTCCTCCCCCTTACTGCTGCTGTCTCCTCCCTCCTTTCTCCATCCATCATCGCCTGCTTTTACCACCCCCTTTTGTTTGGATGCCTGCCAGCATTTTCTCATACTTTGATGAAGGGCTTGAGCCCGAAACATCGGCTATGTATCTTTATCTTTGCTACATTAAGGGCACTGTTTGACCTGCTGAGTTTCTCCAGCATTTTGTGTTTTTACAAGAAACAAGGAGATAGTCATCTGGCCTATCAAGCCCGATCCACCATACAAGAAGATCATGGTGGCTGGTCTGGCCATGGACTCAGCTGTACTGGTATACCTTTCTCCGTAACCCTAAAATGCCCTATTCTTCAGAAATCGGTGCTTCAAATACATCCAATGAAACAGCTTTCACTGCTTCTCATTAGTCTCATATCTGTTCCCCTGAATTTTCAGGCAAAGTCTTCTGGTTCTGTCTTTGGTTTCACTGGAAATACAAATTATTATTCAGGATTCAGACAGAGATTAATTTGAATAACTAAAGCAGGCGTACGTGTCCAATGTTTCCAATACCAAAACGGTAACATGGTCTAACTTTACAATGTTGGAAGTAAATTGGTTGAACGCAAGTTAACTGTGGGGACAAATAAAACCAACTAACCAGTAAACCAGCATGAGGTTGAGTAATTTCCAGCTCTGTCCCAACGCTCCCTGCCAAGACTGTTAACATTCTGATGAAAAGTCAGGGTTGGAATGAGCTCAAACAATACACCCTTCGTCTTTGCTCGATTATAGCAAGCATGTGGGCTGCTCTGTTGAAAACACCTTTTCATGCCTTATGATATGGTCAGCAGACAATACCAAAAGGACAAGAATATTAGGCTTCCCTCACCAGAAAGAACCAGTTGGACTTTCACAAAAATTTCATTACATTTTTAAAACTTTTATTGACGACACATTAGAAGTTGATTCTGGCCATTGAGACTCATGCCACCATTAACCTGCAACACCATATGCTTTGGAGGGTAGGGGGGAAAAAAACTGGAGCACCCAGGAAAAGCCCATGAACGTCACAGGGAGAATGTAAAAACTCATTACAGACAGCACTGGATTCGAACACGGGTCACTGGTGATGTAATAACATCACACTAACCGCTACACTCACTCTGCTGTCCCATTGGGATGACGTTGTTACCAGCTATATTATTTATAACCTTTGTTCAGTTGTGGGATGCTCTGGGTTTGAACTCTTGCTGCCTGCATTTGCCCATTGACAACTCTGTCACATGATACTGTACCTTATTAAATCCTTCTTTACTGACTGCATCAATGTTCCATGAGTTCATCCTCTCATTCCAGATCAGCTCTTCTTCCTTCTGCCTCCATTCATCTTCTTTCTTTTTCAGCTCCCAGTATTCAGTCTGTGCTTTAGCTCGTTCTTGCTCCAGAGACTCAGAGTTGTGCAGCTCCAAGTTGCAAAGTCTCTGCTGGGCCTCAGCCAGCCTCCAGCCGCATTCCACTGTCTTCTTCATTAACTCCTGTTGCTTGTGACACACACTCTCTACACCGCCATCATAGATCTAGGATGTGGTGGGCATTATAAATCAGTATCAAAGGACAGTTAAACCCATTCATGAAGCAGGCTATCACATAAGCCAGAATCAAACAGTGTTGCACTGCAATAGTCTGCTACTCAGCCTACTGCACTGAAGTCAATTCTCCAAGGTAAAGGTACCAACGAAGAACCTTTGCAGTGTTGTCCCAGAGACAACATAGGAAATGCCTCAATCAAACCAAATGTTGACCCACATCTGCTCACAAACAGCTGATAACAATTGAGAAGATGCTGAAGATTCTCATGTGAATGAAGTTAGACAAATCTCCTGGGCCTGATCTGATATATTGGAGGACACTACAAGGAGAGAGAGGAAATTGCAGGTGCCTTGGCTGAGATTTATAAGTCACCATTAAATACAGGGGAATTGCCGAAAGACTGGAGATTGACAAAGGAGGGCTGCAGGGAAAATCTCGGGAACTACAGGCCAGCGAGCCCAACATTGTGAGGGAGAAGATGCACACACATTTGGTTGGACAAGGGCTAATTTGGGATCGTCAGCATGGTTTTATAACTATGAGGTCATGTCTCATAAATCTAGTTGGGTTTTTTTTAAAAGACATGACCAAGAACACTGATGAGAGCAGAGTCATAGATATTGTATGTATGGATTTCAGTAAGACATCCAATAAGGTTCTGCAGGGTAGGCTGCTCTGGACAGTTAGGTCACATTGGATCCAAGATGAGAGCAGAATGGATAGAACACTGGCTTCATGGAAGAAAGCAGAGGGTGATGGTGAAAGGTTTTTGGACTGGGGCTAGTGGTGTGCCATTGGGTTCAGTGTTGGGCCCATTGCTGTTTGTCATCCACATCAATTATTTAGATGAAAACAATTAGTAAATTTGCAAAAAATATAGAAGTCTCTGCTATTGTCAAAAATGAAAACAATTACTAAAGATTATTGTAGCAGAATCTTGATCTGTTGAACAGATGGGGAGAGGAATGGTTGATTGAATTTAATACAGAGAAAAGTGGGATGTGGCATTTTGGGAGTTCTAACATGGGTAGGACCAACACAGTGAATGATAGGGATCTGGGGAGTGTTGTAGAGCAGAGATTTCAGAGTATAGGTACTTAGTACCTTGTAAGTGGTATGATGGCCAAAAAGGCTATCGGCACATTGGCCTTCATCAGTCAGAGTATTGAGTATAGAAGTTGGGAGGTCATGCTGCAGTTGTACAAGAGGTTGGTGAGACACCATTTGGAATATTGTGTTCAGTTTTGGTCACTGTGCCACATTAAAGATTTTATCAACTGTAGAAGGTGCGAAGAAAATTTATGAGGATGTTGCCAAGAATCAGAGGCCTGAGCTATAGGGACAGGTTGAGGAGGCGAGGGCTTTATTCCTTGTAGCACAGGAGGTTGAGGGGTGATCTCACTGAGGAGTACAAAATCATAAGGAATAGTAAATATATCGAGTCTTCCCCCTCCCCCCCCCCCAGAGTAGGGGAATTGATAACCAGTGGACAGAAGTACAATGTGAGAGGAGGGGGGTGGGGGGAAGAAGAGATTTAACAGGAACCTGAGGGTCTTTTTTTTTTCTTTAAATTTGCACAGAAGGTGGTGAATGTGTAGAACAGGCTGTTAGAGGAGATATTTGAGGTGGTACCATTGCAATTTTTAAAAAACATTGGTTGGATACATGGATAGGATGGGTTTAGGGCAGTCATTCTCAACAGGGATCCTACAGCCCCACTGAATATTTCAGTAAAAGCCTGGTTTTCTTTTCTTCTCATGTGATTTTTTTTTTATAAACACAATGGTAGGAAAGAAGCAAGGAAGAAATCGGGCACATGAACTTTGAGCAGAGACTCAAGGGGGCCACAGCCAAAAAAAGTTAAGAATGGCTGTTTTAGAGGGATATGAGCCAAACACAAGTCAGGTGACACTAGTGTGGGAGGGACCTTTTGGGCCAAAGGGCCTGTTTCCACGCTCTACGATTGAAAAAAAAAACCCTCCAACGAACTCAGAACCACATTTGGACATGTGCCAAATAGATCATCTCTATTCCTTCACAAATTCCCAACATCACATCGATTGATTCACAGTAGATTCACTTCACTCTTGGTGATGATAAGACATTGGTAAGAGCACTGATAACTGCAAAATGCTATGAAAACATGCAATACCCCAAATGCACCAGATGACCCACGCTCCAGCTGTTCAAATCAAGTTGTTACATGCACCAAGATGCAGTGATAAAGATAGTTTTGTTAGCAGACTAGTTATACATCTCATCCTTAGTACAGAAGTGCAAAGTTACAGATAGAGAGCAAAGGCAACATAATTTTTCTATTACAGGCTTCATTTAGGAGTCTGATATCAGTGGGAAAGAAACAGTCCTTGAATCTTCCTTATGGGGGGGTGGGGGGGTGCGTGCGTGTGAAGAGAGTAAGAGTGTGGATGGAGTGGAATGAGTATTTTAATATGTGAAAGTTAGAATAGATGAGGGGGGAGTGGGCCTTATTCACAATTCTCTGCAGCTTCTTGTGATTTTGAGAGGAGCAGTTCCCATCCCACATATTGATACACGTTAACAGGATGCGTACAAAGGTGCATTTGCAGAAGTTTCTTTTAAAAAAAACAGATACTGGTGACATGCAAAGTTATATTCCAGTAATCAAGTGCATATAAAAAACCTCATGAGTCTCCTTTAAACTTTTCCCCAAAGCCTGAGCTGCTGGACCCTTATGAATCACAGGCTTGCAGTTTTCAGATGCACAATTGTTCTATAAAGGCTTAAAGCATATATGTAAAGTATAAATGTATAAAAGTATTAAAGTATAAATGTAAACATGTTGTTCACAAACCTAATCTAGTCATTAACAAACCAACTAGTCTATTCTTTGTCAGCTGTGAACTGATGGGAGTTATTACAAACAAGCAGTATTTACTCAATCTGCTCAAGGTCGAGTTGGAATTGAAGCAAGCCCATTCCACTCAAGACCTCACCACAGGCTTGGTTCAACCCACTGAATTTCAGGCAAGGTGAGAATGAGCGTCCCCAACATCAAAGCTTCTTTGACCACACGCGATGTCAAATAGCTGAGGTAAATGTCGTCTAAATGTTATTAGATATTCTCCGACTTCCCCTGGAAGCACATTCCATAGCCTCTGCCTGTGGAAAAAAATGGGATGAAAGGGAAAACCCCAAGTCACTGGGAGTCACACACCACACAAAGGAAGGCAGTTGTGGTCATAAATCAACCATGGCAGCCCCAAGACATCTTCAGAGTTCCCTGAGGCTTTGACCCTCTTTCTGAGCTACATCAGGAACCTTCATCCCAAAAGTGGAAATATCCCCAGATGACTGGAAATGATCACAACACCTCAACAAATGAGGAAGCAAGAGATACTCAAAATCATGCGCCAGCCAGAAAAGCAGCAGTTAATGACCATCTTCAGTACCTAACCTCTGACTTAGTAGGAAGGTTAATTGAACATTTGCATGTGATAGTCAGTGGACCAGCCACACAAAGACAGAGGCTGCAAAACCAAGTCAGAAGCTGAATACCCTGCAGTGAATGGCTCTCCTGACACACAAAAGTCTTTTTATCATTTGCAGCCACAACACTGTGCGTCTCCTCTTGAGAACCTAGACAGCATCCAGGAAAATGCTTGATCAACATCTGCCAAGCATCCAATGTGTTAATTCCTTCAGCCATTTGGTACAGAAGCTGCAGTGCACGAGATTTACCTGGACTGCTCCAATATCATTACAAACCCATGACCTTCAGCACAAGGGCACCAGGCACAGGGGAGCACCATCATCACAGGCTCAGAGAATAGCAGTGAGGGGGTCATGTCCTTCAGCCCACCACGTCTGCACTGACCATGATGACAATTTAAACTAGTCCCATCTGCCTACATGCTTCACACCCTCCTATCCCCTGTCCACATGTCAGCTAAATGCTTTTGAAACATAACTTCTCCTCTTTCCATATTCCAGTAATCAGGTGCATACAAAAAACCTCATGAGTCTTCTTTAAACTTTTCCCATCACCTTAAACCTATGCCCACTTGCATTTAACATTTCCACCCTGGGATAAAGATTATGACCATCTCCCCTATCAGCACCTCTCATAATGTTACAATCTTGTATCAGGCCTTGCCTCAACCTCCGGCACTCCAGGGACATTAATTCAAGTTTGTTCAACCTCTCCTGGTAGCTGATACTCTCCAAATCAGGCCACATCCTAGTGAACCTCTTCTATATTCTCACCAAAGCCTCCACAACCTTCCTCTAAATACAGCAACCAGAACTGCACACAATAAGCCAAATGTGATCTCACCAAAGTTTTATACAGCTGCAGCATGACTTGCTAACGTTTATAATCAGCGATCCAATTGACGAAAGCCATCCACCTCTTTACCACTATCTGCTTGTGTTGTCACTTTCAGGGAACTATGGATCCACACCCCAAAACTGAGCACTTGTTACCCCAACCAAAACATTTTGCGTGCTACCCAACCAATCAAACTGATGCTGCAAATCGCAAATCCTCAACTTGACAGCTCACTTAAGTTACAAGGAGAGGTTTGATAGGTTGGGGGGAGATCTTAGAGATCTATAAAATCTAAGGTAAATGGACTGGTTTTTTTCCCCACAAGGCTGGGGAATTTAAAATTGATTGATGGTGCAAGAAAAAAGATTTTAAAAAGACTCAAGTTGTAACATATGGAAGGTGGTGCCAGATGAAGGAGTAGAGACAGATATAATGCAATATTTAGAAGGCATTTAGACAGGTTCATGAATATAGAAAGTAAATTGTCATCTTTTTTCCCCCCAGGGTAGAGGAATTTAAAATTACCAGGCATGGATCCAAGGTGAGGGGGGAAAGATTTGAGATGTACCCAAGGATGGTGGGAATATGGAATGGCCAGAGGACACTGATGGACAAGGAGAGTTCAGAGGGGAAAAAAAAGCATAAGCAAATCGGAGTAGCTCAGATACGACAAGTTGGTCAGTATTGGTGAGTTGACCCAAACAAGCTCTTCATGCAAGAAAACTTTAACTCTATGACATCAGATTAAACTCAACAGTTCCTTTAGCAAAAATAATGAACAATTATTACTCAGATCTAATAATATATTGTTTCACAATTTTTTTCCCCAGCTACTCCCTCATCCTTTCTGAATTTCCTTGGCCTCTTGCATTTTACCAGGTTTTCATTCTGTTCTGAATCTGATATTTATGTCCCCCCCCCCACCCCTTTCAATCAAAGTGCACTAACAATAGACATTGCTCAATAGCAAAATATCTCCCAAGGCTTGTTATTGGTCATTAATAATATCCCTGGCCAACTGATGATTCTAGTGCAGCAATGCACTCCAAATCCTGCCACTATGAGATGGTATCCAATTGTTTGTGCAACCAAATGAAACTTTGTTATGATCACTATGGAATAGTGACCCAGGCCAGAAACACAAGTTGATTGCAATACTCAAGAGAAAAAGGAATGTTGCATCTTCCTCACATAACACGTCCCCTGCCCTCAATTATTTCCCCACCTTTCTTGTCCTTTCACCTCTCTCCTGCCCTCTCCCCATCCCCTCTTCTCACCCCCCCCCCCACTCTCTAGTTTCATCCTCACCCGTCCCCCCTTGGTCTCCCTCTTTCCTTTACTCCCCTCCCCTTTCCCGTCCCCTCTTCCCTGCCCCTGCGTTGCTAGGAGGAAATGGGCTGCTTCTAACAACCGGACCGGATCTGACCTGACTCTGGAAAACCCCGCCGGCGAGCCTGTGTTTTCCTCCACCCGCCTCAGCCCGCTGGGGGTGAGAAGCAGCAGGAAAACAGATCCGATTCTCCATCACCCTCGACCGCTGTTCCGCCCGCCCGGCCGCACAGCGCAACAAAGCGGCCTCAGCACGTGACTCGTGACGGCGGTCCCGCGTCACGTGACACCCGATGAATCATGTGACCGGTAGGACTGACCCATTCTGCCGCTGGGGGTGAGAAGCAGCAGGAAAACAGATCCGATTCTCCATCACCCTCGACCGCTGTTCCGCCCGCCCGGCCGCACAGCGCAACAAAGCGGCCTCAGCACGTGACTCGTGACGGCGGTCCCGCGTCACGTGACACCCGATGAATCATGTGACCGGTAGGACTGACCCATTCTGCCGCTGGGGGTGAGAAGCAGCAGGAAAACAGATCCGATTCTCCATCACCCTCGACCGCTGTTCCGCCCGCCCGGCCGCACAGCGCAACAAAGCGGCCTCAGCACGTGACTCGTGACGGCGGTCCCGCGTCACGTGACACCCGATGAATCATGTGACCGGTAGGACTGACCCATTCTGCCACTGTGGCAGCTCGTCGTTCCGTCTCACCTTCCCCGTTTGAGGGATGCTGCACAACGAGCAACACATAACTCCACTCAGAATTAGCTTGATAGGCTTAACCCCAGACTTAAGACTCAGAGCTGTCAGTAAAAAAAACCCAAAATATTGGAAATAGAACAACACAAGACCCCAGCCCACCATGTCTTCACAGATCATGTCACAGAGTTTTTAGCACAGAAACAGGTCCTTCGTCTCAACCTTATATTGACCAAGTTCTCTACCCGAGATGCTGCATTTAGTCCCTATTCCTCTAACCTTCCCTATCCATGCACCTGTCTTCTTCTTTCTTTGGCTTGGCTTCGCGGACGAAGATTTATGGAGGGGGTAAAAAGTCCACGTCAGCTGCAGGCTCGTTTGTGGCTGACCAGTCCGATGCGGGACAGGCAGACACGATTGCAGCGGTTGCAAGGGAAAATTGGTTGGTTGGGGTTGGGTGTTGGGTTTTTCCTCCTTTGCCTTTTGTCAGTGAGGTGGGCTCTGCGGTCTTCTTCAAAGGAGGCTGCTGCCCGCCAAACTGTGTGGCGCCAAGATGCACGGTTTGAGGCGTTATCAGCCCACTGGCGGTGGTCAATGTGGCAGGCACCAAGAGATTTCTTTAGGCAGTCCTTGTACCTTTTCTTTGGTGCACCTCTGTCACGGTGGCCAGTGGAGAGCTCGCCATATAATACGATCTTGGGAAGGCGATGGTCCTCCATTCTGGAGACGTGACCCATCCAGCGCAGCTGGATCTTCAGCAGCGTGGACTCGATGCTGTCGACCTCTGCCATCTCGAGTACCTCGACGTTAGGGGTGTGAGTGCTCCAATGGATGTTGAGGATGGAGCGGAGACAACGCTGGTGGAAGCGTTCTAGGAGCCGTAGGTGGTGCCGGTAGAGGACCCATGATTCGGAGCCGAACAGGAGTGTGGGTATGACAACGGCTCTGTATACGCTTATCTTTGTGAGGTTTTTCAGTTGGTTGTTTTTCCAGACTCTTTTGTGTAGTCTTCCAAAGGCGCTATTTGCCTTGGCGAGTCTGTTGTCTATCTCATTGTCGATCCTTGCATCTGATGAAATGGTGCAGCCGAGATAGGTAAACTGGTTGACCGTTTTGAGTTTTGTGTGCCCGATGGAGATGAAAGACCCCAACAATGAAGACGCTGTTTACATCCGGTACCGCACGGATGGCAGTCTCTTCAATCTGAGGCGCCTGCAAGCTCACACCAAGACACAAGAGAAACTTGTCCGTGAACTACTCTTTGCAGATGATGCCGCTTTAGTTGCCCATTCAGAGCCAGCTCTTCAGCGCTTGACGTCCTGCTTTGCGGAAACTGCCAAAATGTTTGGCCTGGAAGTCAGCCTGAAGAAAACTGAGGTCCTCCATCAGCCAGCTCCCCACCATGACTACCATGCACCTGTCTAGATGCTTTATATCTGTCTCTTCCCCTTCATCTAGCAGCTTGTTCTATATATCCATTACCCTCTCTATGAAAATGTTGCCATGGGTCCAATTTAAATTTTGTCCACTCAGTGCCCTCTGGTTTTAGATTCTCCTATCCTGGGAAAGAGACAAGACTACCTTATTTATGCACCTCAGGGTTTTATAATCCTCAAGTAGATTCCCCCTCAGTCTCCTGCACTCCAGGCAAAAAAAGTAGCTCCTCAAGCCCACCAGTCACAGGAATATCCTTGTACACTCTCCTGCCGAAAGACAAGTTTTTTCTTGCTCGGTGACCAGAACTGTGCACAGTAATCCATATTGCACAGTTGTATATGATGTTCCAGCTCCTGTACTTATCATTATGACACCAATCTAACAATTGTCATCTGCTGACAACTGGACAAACTAATTACCACCCAGTGGCACATACCTCTACAATCATATAGTGCTTTGACTGTCTGGTAATAGAACATATCAAATCACTCCTTCCAGCAACATTGCACCCATACCAATTTGCCTACTGTCCAAACCGGTCCACAGATGATGCTATAGCTTTGATCCTCCTCTCCATCTTTATCCACCAAGAGAATCATGCCTCATACACCAGCCTACTATTCATTGACTTCAGCTCAATGTTCAACATGATCATGCCTCAGAGGCTGGTGAATGATCTGTCTTTGCTGGGACTCAACACCCCTCTCTGGAACTGAATTCTGGACTTCCTGACTGAAAGACCACAGTCAGTCTGGGTTGGTAGGAAAATCTCAAGTCCAATCACGTTGAGCACCGGCGTACCTCACGGCTGTTTGCTCATCCAGCTGAGTCATGATTGCACTGCCAGATTCAGTTCAAAAAGAATCATCAAGTTTGTGAATGGTGCAACAGTGATGAGTCATCTTAAAGAGAGGAGGTTGAGGGGCCCATCAAGTGGTGTGAGAACAACAACCTGAGTTTCAAAGGAAATGATTGTGGAGTTAAGGAGCATGAAGGTCAACCATTCTCCATTACATATCAATGGCTCTGTTGTGGAGAGCACAAAATTCCTCTGTGTGCATATGAAGAACAACTTATCCTGGACCCACAACACCACCTCATTACAGGAAAGCACAATAGTTTCAACACTTCCCAAGGAAGTTGAGGAGGGCAAGGCTAATGTCCCCCATCTTGACATTTTACAGAAGCACAATCAAGAGTGCTCTGTCTGGCTGCATCATTGTGTGGTATGGTTCCTACAAAGCAGATGTCAATGCAGAGGATCATCAACATGTCCGAGATTACTGGGGTCTCCCTTTCCTCGAGTGATGAAATTTACCAGGAGTAAATAGGGCTCAAAGAATTATTGAGGATCCTTTCCATCCAGCACACAGACTCAGGACCATTCAGAAGGAGATAAAGGAGGATCAAGGTTAGGATTGCCAAGCTGGGAAATAGCTTCTTCCCGCAGGCTCTGAGGTCGATGAACAGTATCCTGCAATCGATTAGATCATCCCAAATAATTATATCTTTATGTATAAATTAAATGATTGTACTGTGCACTGTATGTGTATGCAGTGTGGTCCAGAGAAAATGCTGTATGTATACATTTGGAGGAAAATAAACAAACTTTACCTGTGTATTATCTATATCCATCCATACTGACTGCTTCTTCAATCTCCCCTGGCTGCCACCCAGGGCATTAATCCAGTGGTTTTCAACATTTTTCTTTCCACTCACATACCACTTTAAGTAAGCCCTATGCCATTGGTGCTCTGTGATTAGGAAGGGATTGCTTAAGGTGATATGTGGGTGGAAAGAAAAAGTTTGAAAACCACTGTTTTAATCATACCTGATTGACTCGTTATGTGGACGGTTTCATAACTCCAAAGGAAATGGGCCAATGTCAATTTTTCTCAAGCAAAATATTTCAGTCAACAATTGGGCCGAGAGCAGTGATTCTCAACCTTCCCTTTCTACTCACATACCACCTTAAGCAGTGTGATAGTACAGATTCTATCACCAATGTGTATATGTACATACGTACAGATGGTAGTGTAGGATGACTGTGATTGGCTGAGAGTGTAGCCACACCTACTGGCAGGTCTTAAAGGTTTGTTCTTAGCCAGACCAGGTCATTCTGGACTGGTTGATCCACTTGTGATATGCTCCAGTCTTTTAGTTAATAAAAGCCTTGGTTTGGATCAACAAGTCTTTGGTCCTTTCGACGCACATTACAAGCAATCCCTTACTAATCACAGATCACCGATGGCATGGGAATTACTTAAAGTGGTATGTGAGTGGAAAGAAAAAGGTTCAGAACAATTGCATTAATCAATCTTGTTACAAAATTCATCCTGCTTATCTCCTTTAAACTTTCTCCCTCGCACCTTAAAAATTTGCCCTCTTGTATACCTTCGGGATAAAGACATTGACTCTATCTTTGCCAACCATAATTTTATATGCTTCTATCAGGTCTTCCTCTTGGCCTCTGATGCTTGGGAGAAAATAACCAAAGTTTGTCCATCTTCTTAAAGTTAATACTCCAATCCAGACAACATCCTGGTAAACTACACTGCACCCTCCCTAAAAGCCTCTAGATCTTTCCTGTAAACTGTTTCTCCCTCTGTAGGTGCTGTCTGATTTGCCACAGTAATTTTTGATTTTATTTCAGATTTAACAATGAATTCGGAACAGGATTCATGCTGATCTGTTCACCACGACAGTTTTGTTTTCATGTTATCTCAGTAACCCTTTACCCTCTTGCTTACAAAAATGTTATAAAGGAGAGGGAGTTGAGAAGGTGGTAGTTCAGTTAATGTAAGGAAAGGATAGACTGAGATAGGGATTGATGAAGAGACCAAAGGGAGAAAAAGTGTGGTCAAGATTGTGTACATGTAATCCATGTGTGTAGTCAGGACCTACATGTTTCTAATGTGTATGTGTGTGTAGTGCCCCAGATCTCACTCTGACAAGAATCTGTTGTGTGTAATGGCCAATATGTTGAAAGAATTCATGCATAAATTTCTTCCACACTGCAGAAATGGAGTGGAAGCAAGTCATCCTCTACCCTGAGGGACTACTCAAGCAGAAGAAGAAGTATCATGCTTTTGGGTTAGCAGTCAGTGTGGATCATTGAATATCTTTGAGGCAGGGATGCCTGTGCCCAGTCAGACTCCACAAGAAAGTCTCTGGAGCAGAATCAGGTTCAGAAGTCCAGTGCTGAAGGGAAATCTGGATAGGACCTGGCACTGGGTGAAGATTTGTCCAAAGTGTCTGCAATGACAATGGTGAAAGTGTTGGCAAAGCCACATGAGGCAACTGGACATGTGGCATCTTCATTGTACCCCAAGTCAACATAGTGGCTGAACTATTGCTGAATAATATAATACAGTTCCAAACTCACTTACTGCATTGCTATGCCAGTGCTTGATTAGACTGCAATGATAAATCTGATGCAACCTTCTTACTCTGTCAGTAACTAGCATGAATGTTGCTTGTAATTTATGAATTGCTTATTGAGGAGAAGTGCACCAAATTCATGGGTTCTGTCAACTGCAGGTCATGCAGCTTTTATGACAACCAACCTCACTAGGTATTATCTGCATTCCACAGCTTTCTTTTCTTGCGAGTTGTAATGGAGGATTTAGACCATGCTTTTGCTTATGCAAGGCTGAGTATCAGTAACCTACTTTGAGAATAATGTAAGTATCAGCAGACATAAGCTAAATTCCACCATGGGGCCCAGAGATGCAGTTATCTGACAAAAAGACATCTGGTACCAAGAACATTTAATCTTCCTGCTTGTTAGCCGGTTGCTGTTTGAGATTGATGGGATTGTTGGTCGCAGACTGTCAGGCGAGGCCTTGAAGCTAAGTAAATCATTGTATTCAAAGTGATAAGCTAGAATGGGTAATATAAGCCGTGGTCCCACTGCTGAAGTTTCAGACTCTCTGAGGGGTGGAAATGTCTCTCAGCAAGAAGAGGAACTTCTAGAGTCCAATCAACGTCCGGGCGGGGGAGGTGGAGAAACTGCTACCGGCGCCCTGACAACCGACTACAAGTGTGCGGTCGTTGCCTCGCTTCGGCAGTTGGGACCAGTCCAGGCGTTGATAAGTATAATTGGGAAGGGCTTGCATATTGTAGTTTGAAATCAGTTTTAGATTTTGTAATAAAGATTTGTATAAACTGAAGTGCTCTCGGCATGTGTGTCTGTTTTTTTTTGGTAGCTTAAACACTGTGACCAATCTAAAATGAACAAAGTGAGAGGTACAAGTTTACCCAGGACAATTGGCGTAGTCAGCAGGATTGGTGTCTAGATGTTTCGCCGAAAGAAAAAGGTGAGCCCTGAGCAGTTCTATATTCTGGGATGGACTTCCAAAGACGATGGGTTTGACATGTTAGCCAATACCCTGTCTTTGTTAGGACCACCCATTAGTTGGGATGAGAGGTTAGATCCATCAAGTGCGCCTCTGGGAGGGCAGGTTGCCACTCTCCTTCGAGAAAGTAAATTTCCTATTAAAAAGGGGAAGCTGACGGACGGTTTTTGGCTGCTGGCTACAGCCTTATGCTGCGCCGTTCAGCGTGAAGCAGAATTTGTTCAGCAAGAAGTAGAATCCCAGCACAAGAGAGAGCAACTAGAGGAGGAGATAGGAGCCATGTGACAATGCTGTTCCATGATGAGCAAGATTGTTTGCACCAGTCAGGACCGAGCCAAAGAATGGGACGATAAGCATGTTCAAACGATCTACCGTAATATTAAACTCTGGCAGCAGCTCTGTGCAGATAAGGAAAGGCATGGAGTAGAACCCGATCCACATCGTATTCGTGCCATGATAAGGAATGGCGACGATCCTGATGTAATCGATGATTGGGATGGGAATATCTGGAATGATGACAATGGTAATAATGCAGATACTCCTCAGCATGTGTCTAACATACTACCCTCACCACCTGCTGTTCACGCCTGCCCCATAAGGCAGCGGACTTCTCAAACAGACGGAGACGGGAAGGGGCGTGATGTAATGGTAGAGATTGAAGGGATAGATGCCCCGGCCTCCCAAGTGGACCCAGGGGAAGGTACCCAAACCCCTGCTTATGCTCTATGGCCCCCCTCTCTACGGGATGGCCTCGGCCTCCTCCCGTCCACTGGGTAGAGGGCCCTATGGGCCAAAGTGGGAACAGGGGTCAGAAACAGTCAATGATACATGACTTCTCTATAAAAGAGCTGGCCGCCATTGGAGATCGATTTAGGCAAAAGACGGGAGAAACTCTGGCAGCCTGGCTCCTGCGTGTTTGGGAACAAGGAGGGGGTAATGTATATTTAACCCCTGAGGAATTATTGGGATTAGGAACATTGACTACTGATATCCGGGTCACTGCTGAGCTGCGGGGTAGAGGGAGAGAGGTGGATTACTTACTTTCCACTCTAGGGGATGCCCTGCTACGAATATACCCGTCACCAATAGATTGGGATTTACATTTGCAGAACAATTGGGGCACCCCAGAGGAGGGTATAACAGTAATTCGTCAACAGGCCCTGGCCTCTGCCTTGTATACAGGGCGTTTGAGGCTGTGGGTACATGGGGGGAGCCCTGACGAAGAGATGTTCACGACTGGAATGCATACCCGATTGATTCGTTCCGCCCAACCCACTGTACGGAGACTGGTTCTGTCCGTAACTAGTCCGCTAATTGGGCACCCTGTGTCTGAGGCGGTGCACACCTTATCTGGGCTTAGAGAATTAGAGTTGGGAGGTAAAATCCACTCACGTACAACCCAGGTTAAATCAGACAAGCAGGATGAAAGGGGAGGGGCTGCTGCTAATAACGGACCGACAAGGAAGGACCTTTTTCTAACCTTGTTAAAGTTAGGCATTCCTAAAAGTGATATTGAGAGGGAAACCTACTGCGGTCCTCTATGCCCTTTATAAGAGGAAAGCAGGGGAACATCATCCCCAGCTGTTGAGTCCTCCTGGCCCAGCTGTGCCTTCTGCTCCCATTGCTGCTCCTATCGAGCCAGCTTCTCTTGGTCCAGTTATCTGTGATGAGATAGAACAAATGGTTAAAAAGGCTCTTATGGATAATAGTAGCATGTGGTCCTGGAAGCCCCCGAACCCTACTAAGGAATGAGGGTGCGGGTGGGATTCCCGTGTCTACTCCATTGAGATATGGCGGATACACGGGGACCCGCGGCCCTACATACCATTAACAATCCACTGGGGTGGGGGTAATGACCGCCAATATTTGGTCTTGGTTGATTCCGGTATGGAGGACTCGGTGATTCCTGGTAACCCCGACCTCTGGACTGGACTGACATTTCAAATTGAGGGGATGGGAGGAGCAATCACCCTGGTGAAGGAAATAAAAGTCCACACCACGATGGGTGATGGCCCTTCCCCTGCATGGTTACATGCCCTGGTGGCTGCCACTGACGAGTGTATCCTGGGTATCAATATGTTGGCCGTTACGGCCCTTAATACTAGTCAAGGGGAATTTGCATTTGGAATTCTGACTATTACAAAAAGACTAGTGGTGGGTCAGGCTAAGTGGGATCCTGTGATGGTGCCTCCCCCCTCCCCCCCCCAAAACCAGTAAGCATTCCACAATATCGCCTCCCTGGAGGGCAGGAAGAGATTACTGCCACCATCGATTCTTTGCAAGAAGGGGTAGTGAGGCCCACAACATTGCCCTTTAATAGCCCTGTTTGGTTGGTCCAGAAGCCGGATGGCTCCTGGAGAATGACAGTTGATTATCATTTTTTGAGCAGACATGCCCCGCCACTTGCTTCGGCAGTTCCGGACATTGTTACCCTTATTGAAAACATTGCTACTGGGAACTCAGGAACATGGTATGCTGTCATTGATCTCGTTAATGCCTTCTTCAGTATTCTTATAAATGAAGTCTCACAGGATCAGTTCACCTTTACCTGGAAGTGGCACCAGTATACCTTCACCCGCCTCCCTCAGGGCTATGTATACTCTCCCACTATTTGCCATAGCCTAATTTCCCGTGATTTGGAGGCGGTGGCAGTATTGCCTTTTCTCTCGATTCACCATTATATTGATGATGTGATGATCCAAGGGGCCATGGAAGAGATGGTACAGGAAGTAGAACGAGGACGCCTGGTTTACTGATGGTAGCAGCCGGTGGGTGCAAGGAAACCAGAAGAGGAAGGCGGTGGCTTACCATCCCAAGTTGGGAACTCACTTATCAGAGGAGGGGGATGGTGGCTCCAGCCAGTATACTGAGTTGAAGGAGGTCACTTTACCACTAGACCACCATAATCACCCTCTTCGCCTGTTTACCGATTCCTGGGCTGTGGCTAATGGACTAGTGGTATGGATGGCTGATTGGCAAAAGAACGACTGGCTGATACATGACCGCCCAGTATGGGGCAAACAGTTGTGGCAGCTGTTGTAGGATGCTTCCCACCATCGTGAGATAACCGTATATCACATTGACACCCATACCAATGTGACGACGAACATGGCACAACATAATGCAGTAGCAGATCAGCTTGCCACTATCAGCCGCGCCAATACCGTCCCCCTGGCTCGATGGGCACATGAACAGAGTGGCCATTTGGGGGAGAAGGGATCAGCTATGTGGGCCCGTACACATGCCTTACCCGTCCATCAGGATGATTTCCGCATGATCGTGTGTACATGCCCAGCATGCCAGCTTGTGAAGTCCCGCACCGTTCCTCCTGGTCCGCATGGCCGAATAAGACGGGGACCTCGCTCGGCTGCAGTCTGGCAAATTGATTACAGAGGCCCCATGCCAGTCTGTAAGGGTAAGCATTACGTCCTAGTAATGGTTGACACCTTTTCGGGCCTGGTTTTTGCTTTTCCCACCAAGATGGTTGACCAAGCTAGCACTATCCAAGGACTAAACCATTTAATTTCTCGTTATGATGTACCAGAAGAAATTCAGTCTGATAATGGCTCGCACTTCTCCGGGAAGGCAATCTGTGATTGGGCAACTGACAACAGTATCTTATGGGTCCACCATATTCCTTATTACCCACAGGCTGCCGGGTTAGTTGAATGAATGAACAGCTTACTGAAGGAAAAAATTCATCTATTAACACCACTGGGGACCCTGAAGGGGTGGTGCCATGTGCTGCAGCAGGCAGTCGACAATTTGAATCATCGCCCTTTGAAGGGAGGTACACCTTTCCACCTACTTCTTCATGCTTCTGAACTGCAGCCTATTCCAGAGGAAAACCAGTCATTGCCCCCCATTCCCGAGCTAGAGAATGCCGGACAAAAGGTATGGGTGGCACCACCAGGTAGTTGCCCTCCTGTAAAAGGGGAAATAGTGACACCTGCCCAGGGTAACACTCGGTGGGTAGCTATTGAGGGACAGGATGGTTTAGTTTGTTTAAATACTGAATGCTTACGGCATCGTGAGTGACATATGTCAGGCTTCTTTGTTCCAGTTCCTCCGTCTTGCGCTCCTGCTGATCTGGCTTAACAGCTGCTTTGATGCCAGCAATTGGATTTGTAATGTCGAGGACTTTCCGAGGGAGTTGCCCGTGGGGTTCACGGCCCGATGTATCCACTAATATATCTGATATTGTTCAGCATGTTTCAAGATCTGTTCATGAGCTTCAGCGTCTGGGTATTGTGGCCCACAAGGATAGTTTGAGCCTTGGTTGGAATCCTTTTTCATGGTTAACTGGTACATTTGGGGGATTGGGCCACAATATTCTCCGTTAGTTGCCTGCATTATTGCTTATTTTTGTGATTATTGTAGTTTTGGTTTCTCTTTTTCGCTCCTTCTGTACTCGAATGCTTGTAAGGTCTCGTAAGTGACAGACTGCGACCAAGGGGTGGAATGTAATGGAGGATTTAGACCATGCTTTTGCTTATGCAAGGCTGAGTATCAGTAGCCTACTTTGAGAATACTGGCAACAAGGAAAAAAGACAAACAAATTACATATAATCCAAAAGAAATTAAGGAAAACTTCAGAGAATTCTATGAACAATTATACCGAACTGAAAACGAAGGGAAAGAAGGGAAAATAGATGAATTTTTGACTAAAATGGAACTACCAAAACTACAAATAGAGGAACAAAATAAATTAACAGAACCATTTGGAACAGTAGAAATACAAGAGATAATAAAAAATTTACCAAATAATAAGACACCAGGAGAGGATGGACTCCCAATAGAATTCTACAAAACATTTAAAGATCTAATAATACCGCCCCTCCTGGATGTAATCAACCAGATTGATGAGACACAAAACTTACCAGATTCATGTAAAACAGCAATAATTACAGTGATACTAAAACAAGGGAAAGATCCACTCTCACCAGCATCATATAGACCAATATCTCTGCTAAACACAGATTATAAGATAATAGCTAAACTATTAGCAAACAGATTAGCAGAACAGGTACCGAAAATGGTAAATTTAGACCAAACTGGATTTATCAAAAAAAGACGCACAACAGACAATATTTGTAAATTTATTAACTTAATTCATGCAGTAGAAGGAAATAAAGCACCGGCAGTAGCAGTTGCCTTAGACGCAGAGAAGGCCTTCGACAGAGTAGAATGGAATTACTTGTTCAAAGTATTGCAAAAATTCAGTTTACCGGAGAAGTATATTAATTGGATTAAAGCATTATATGAGGGACCGTTAGCGAAAGTGACAGTAAATGGACATGTATCAAAGCAATTTAACTTAAGCAGGTCAACGCGGCAGGGATGCCCACTATCACCATTATTGTTTGCGCTAGCTATAGAACCACTAGCAGAATCGATAAGAATAGATAATAATATAAAAGGAATAAAAATAAAAGACAGGGAATATAAAATCAGTCTATTTGCGGATGATGTGATAGTGTACTTAACAGAACCAGAACTATCAATAAAAGAACTATATAAGAAATTGAAGGAATATGGAGAAGTGTCGGGATACAAGATAAACGTAAATAAAAGTGAAGCAATGCCTATGAATAACGCGGATTTCTCAAAATTTAAGGAGGAATCCCCATTCAGATGGCAAATGCAGGCAATACGATACCTAGGTGTGCAAATAAACAAAAATCTAGGCCAATTATATAAACTCAATTACAATCCACTAATGAAAAAATTACAGGACGATTTAGAGCATTGGAAAGAGCTACCACTAACACTGATAGGAAGGATAAACTGTATTAAAATGAACATTTTTCCAAGGATACTATACTTATTTCAGGCATTGCCAATACAACTGACAGAAAAATTCTTCAAAGAGTTAAAGAAAATAATAAGGAGATTTTTATGGAGAGGGGGGAAACCGAGGATAGCACTAGATAAATTAACAGAATGGTATAAACAAGGAGGCTTACAATTGCCAAACTTCAAAAATTATTATAGAGCCGCACAATTAAGGTACCTATCAGATTTTTATCAAACAAGGGAAAAACCAGACTGGACGTGACTAGAATTAGATAAAATAGGGGAAAAGATACCTGAACACATATTATATAAATGGGACGAAAAATTGGTACAACATAGAACTTCTCCAGTATTACACCATCTCCTCAATATATGGAAGAAGATTCATGTAGAAAGAAATAAAATAAATTACCAAATACCAAAACTAATATTGACGCAAAATAAGCTACTCCCTTTTACAATAGACAACCTTTCCTTTAGAAAATGGGAAAAAAAAGGGATTAAAAGAATAGAAAATTGTTTTTCAGGAAGTAGATTCTTATCCTTTGAACAAATGAGAGATAAGTACAATATAACTGGAGATACAGCGCTGGCATATTACCAACTGAGATCCTACTTGAAAGATAAATTAGGAAGCAATTTGAGTTTACCAGAGGGAAGTAACCTTGAATATGTGATTACAGATACAATGTTAATCAAAAGATTTATAACAAATATGTATATCAAACTGCAAGAAAAGGAGAATGAGGAAACAAATGGTAAAACTAAACAAAAATGGGAACAAGATTTAAATATAAAGATAAAAAAGGAAACATGGGAGAAATTATGTTCTGGAACGATGAGAAATACAATAAATACGAGGCTGCGTATGATACAATATAATTGGTTACACAGACTATACATTACACCGCAAAAGTTAAATAAATGGGACCCAACAGTATCTGATAGATGTTTTCGATGTAAAAAAGAAAGGGGAACAACAATTCATGCAATCTGGACATGTGAGAGAGTAGAAAAATTTTGGGATGATCTCAATCAGATATTAAATAAAATAACAGAAAACAATATACCAAAGAATCCAGAGATCTTTCTCCTAAGTAACATAAAAAATAAAGAATTTGGAATTGACTTGGAAGATGCACAAAAAAGATTTGTCAAGATAGCCCTAGCCGTAGCAAAAAAATGTATTATGTCAACCTGGAAATTGGAAGATAATTTGAAAATACAACAATGGTATATAGAAATGAATAAATGTATTCCATTAGAAAAAATAACATATAGTTTAAGAAATAATATTGAAATATTCGAACAAGTATGGGAGCCTTACATTAAATACAATAGCGAAAACCTACCGGGAACAAACATTACCTAAGTTGATGGAAGGAGAAGAAAAGAAAAGAATGGACTCAGTAGAATTTCTGGTGTATTTTTGTTGAATGACAACATTGTCTGACTGAATTAATGCAACCTAGATTGTATACCTAAAATGGATGAGAGGGGGGGGTGGGGGGGTGGCTTGGGAGGAGGGAGGGGGGGGGAGAAAAAGTCACTGTAAATGTGTGGAAAAGAAAAAGTGTATATCATGGCTATTGTGACTTATGGTGTGAAAAATAAAAAATTTTTAAAAAAAAAAGAGAATAATGTAAGTATCAGCAGACATAAGCTAAATTCCACCATGGGGCCCAGAGATGCAGTTATCTGACAAAAAGACATCTGGTACCAAGAACATTTAATCTTCCTGCTTGTTAGCCGGTTGCTGTTTGAGATTGATGGGATTGTTGGTCGCAGAGTGTCAGGCGAGGCCTTGAAGCTAAGTGAATCTTTGCATTCAAAATGATAAGCTAGAATGGGTAATATAAGCTGTGGTCCCGCTGCTGAAGTTTCAGACTCTCTGAGGGGTGGAAACGTCTTTCAGCAAGAAGAAGAAGTTCTAGAGTCCAATCAACGTCCCGGTCAGGGGAGGTGGAGAAGCTGCTACCGGCGCCCTGACAACCTACTACAAGTATGCGGTCATTGCCTCGCTTCAGCAGTTGGGACCAGTCCAGGCGTTGATAAGTATAATTGGGAAGGGCTTGCATATTGTAGTTTGAAATCAGCTTTAGATTTTGTAATAAAGATTTGTATAAACTGAAGTGCTCTCGGCGTGTGTCTCTGTTTTTTTTTTGGTCGCTCAAACACTGTGACCAATCTAAAACGAACAAAGTGAGAGGTACAAGTTTACCCAGGACATGAGTCAATGTTGATAATGTTTATTATGTGAGACTGTAACCATCTCCTGCTGTAGCATGCATTTTAAGTCTGCGACCATGGATAATACCAAATGCCAACGAAGGCAGAGTTAACAACAAGAATGCAGATTTGAAAATTCTGTAAGAATAACAATTTATTGCTTTGCATACCTCAAATCATTTTGGTGTGCAAGTAAGCCATAGCAACATTAATGCTTTGTAATATTCATGAAATATCTCCACCGGAATAACCATATTGATTAAACATACGCCTACTTATCTATTCAAAATATATTTGACAGGTACATGGTTAATGGCTGGAGGGATTTCGGTCAAATACAGGAAAATGGGACTAGCTCAGGGAGAAAATTTGGATGGTTATGGACAAATTGCTGTAAGGTTCTATGACATCCTCTGGAAGCTCTTTCCACGTTCCTCCCAGACTCTGTGTGAAAATGATGACCCTCAGATCCCTTTGAAATACTTCCCATTTTACATCTATGATTTTAAACATTTAAAAATGTAAACCCATGCCCTCTAGTTTTAATACTCGTCTACTTCGAGAAAAAGACTGAGACCATTCTCTTTTCCTATGCTCTCATGATTTGATGTAGCTCTGTCATTCACCCCTCAGTCTCCTACACTCCACGGGAAAATATTCCATCCTATCCAGTCTCTCCTCAAAACTGAAGCTCTCTAGTCCTGGTAACATACTTGTGAATTTTTTCTGCTGCCTTTCCAACTTTTTTTATTTTTATTTTTTTATTTTTCACACGATGAACCATACTGACCAACATACACACAAACATTTCCCTCTTTCTCCCCTTTCCCCCCCCTCCCTTCCCTCCCTCCTTCACCCCCCTCCCCACTCACTCAACGTTCAACCTATATGATACATTAAACCCATTAAACGTCATCACACAATGAAAATAAACAAGAAATTTGTGTCATCTACTTTTACATATTGGGTCAGTTCATTTCATCTTCTTCTCCTTCTGTCATTTTAGGTGGTGGCAGGACTTCTCTGTTTTGTTCCATGTACGGTTCCCAAATTTGTTTGAATACTGTGATGTTATTTCTTAAATTTGATGTTACTTTTTCCAATGGAATACATTTATTCATTTCCATGTACCATTGCTGTATTCTCAGGCTATCTTCTAATTTCCAGGTTGACATAATACATTTTTTTGCTACAGCTAAGGCTATCATAATAAATCTTTTTTGTGCTCCATCCAAATCGTGTCCAAGTTCTTTACTTCTTATATTACTTAGAAGCAAGATCTCTGGATTTTTTTGGTATGTGGCTTTTTGTGATTTTATTTAATACCTGGTTTAGATCTTCCCAAAAGTTTTCCACTTACTCACATGCCCAAATGTACCGTTGTTCCCGTTTCCTTCTTACAGCGAAAACATCTGTCTGATACTGTTGGGTCCCATTTATTTAACTTTAGGGGCGTGGTGTATAGCCTGTGTAACCAATTATATTGCATCGTGTGTAACCTTGTGTTTATTATATTTCTCATAGTTCTGGAGCATAGCTTTTCCCATGTTTCATTCTTTATCTTTATGTTTAGATCTAGTTCCCATTTTTGTTTGGGTTTACAGCTTGTTTCCTCGTTCTCTTTCTCTTGCAGTTTGATGTACATGTTTGTTATAAATCTTTTAATTATCATTGTGTCTGTAATCACATATTCAAAATTGCTTCCTTCTGGTAACCTCAGCCTGTTTCCCAATTTGTCCTTCAAGTAGGTTTTCAGTTGGTGGTATGCAAACATTGTACAGTGAGTTATACCATATTTGTCTTTATTTGTTCAAAAGATAATAATTTATTTCCCAAAAAACAATTTTCTATTCTTTTGATCCCTTTTCTCTCCCATTCTCTAAAGGAAAGGTTATCTATTCTGAAAAGGATTAGTTGATTTTGTGTCAATATTAGTTTTGGTAGTTGATAATTTATTTTATTCCTTTCTATGTGAATCTTCTTCCAAATGTTGAGCAGATGGTGCAGTACTGGTGAATTCCTATGTTGCACCAGCTTATCATCCCACTTATATAGTATATGTTCAGGTACCTTCTCCCCTATTTTATCTAGCTCTAACTTGGTCCAATCTGGTTTTTCCCTTGTTTGATAAAAATCTGATAGATATCTTAATTGTGCTGCTCTATAATAATTCTTAAAGTTTGGTAGCTGTAAGCCCCCTTGTTTGTACCATTCTGTTAATTTATCTAGCACTATCCTCAGTTTCCCCCCTTTCCAGAAGAATTTCCTTATTATTTTCTTTAGCTCCTTGAAGAATTTCTCTGTTAGGTGAATTGGTAATGATTGAAATAGGTATTGTATCCTTGGGAAGATATTCATTTTAATGCAATTTACCCTTTCTATCAGTGTTAGTGGTAAATCTTTCCAATGTTCTAAGGCATCTTGTAATTTCTTCATTAATGGCTGATAATTTAATTTGTATAGATGGCCTAGATTATTATCTGGTCTAATACCTAGGTATTGGATTGCTTATGTTTGCCATTTAAATGGTGATTCTTTCTTAAACTTTGTGAAATCCGCATTATCCATTGGCATCGCTTCACTTTTATTTGAGTTGATCTTGTACCCCAATATTTCTCCATATTCCTTCAATTTCTTATGTAGTTCTTTTATTGATATTTCTGGTTCTGTTAAGTATACTATGATGTCATCTGCAAATAGACTGATTTTATTTTTATCCTTTTTATTATATTTTCTGTTCTTATCAGTTCTGCCAGTGGTTCTATAGCTAACGTGAATAGTGAGGGAGATAGTGGGCATCCCTGCCTAGTTGATCTGTTTAATTTAAATTGGTTTGATATATATCCATTTACTGTCATCTTCGCCAATGGTCCCTTATATAATGCTTTAATCCAATTAATATATTTCTCTGGTAGGTTGAACCTCTGTAGTACTTTGAATAAATAATTCCATTTTACTCTGTTGAAGGCTTTCTCTGCGTCTAAGGTAACCGCCACTTTTGGCGTCTTGTTTCCTTGTACTGCATGGATTAAGTTAATGAACTTACAGATATTGTTCGTTGTTCATCTTTTTTTAATAAATCCAGTTTGATCTAGTTTTACTATTTTTGGTACACAGATGGCCAATCTGTTATCTAATAGTTCAGCTATTATCTTATAATCTGTGTTAAGTAGAGATATTGGTCTATACGATGCTGGTGTTAGTGGATCTTTTCCCATCTTTGGTATTACTGTAATTAATGCTGCTTTGCAAGAATCTGGCATGTTTTGTGTTTCTTCATTCTGGTTCATTACTTCCAGGAGAGGAGGAATTAATAAGTCTTTAAATGTTTTATAGAATTCTATTGGGAGTCCATCTTCTCCCGGCATTTTATTGTTTGGTAGTTTTTTTAAATATATCCTGTATTTCCTCTATTTCAAATGGTTTTATTAATTTATTTTGCTCCTCTTCTTGCAATTTCGGTAGTTCAATTTTAGCTAGAAACTCATCTATTTTGTCTTCTTTCCCTTCGTTCTCAGTTCGATATAGTTGCTCGTAGAATTCCTTGAAGTTTTCAGTGATCTCTGTTGGGTTATATGTAATTTGTTTGTCCTTTTGCTTGATGCCAATACCATTCTTTTAGTTTGTTCTGTCTTAAGCTGCCAAGCTAGTATTTTGTGCGTTTTTTCTCCTAGCTCATAATATTTCTGTTTTGTCTTCATTATGTTCTTCTCCACCTTATATGTTTGTAGTGTTTCATATTTTATTTTTTTGTCTGCCAATTCTCTTCTTTTTGTTGTATCTTCCCTTATTGCTAATTATTTTTCTGTACTTGCTATTTCCCTTTCCAGCTGTTCTATTTCCTGATTGTAGTCCTTCTTCATCTTAGTTACATAACTTATTGTCTGCCCTCTGATAAAAGCTTTCATTGCATCCCATAGTATAAATTTATCTTTCACTGATTCCATATTTATTTTAAAGTACATTTTAATTTGGCGTTCAATGAATTCTCGAAAATCCTGTCTTTTAAGTAGCATGGAGTTTAATCTCCATCTATATGTTCTCGGTGGGATGTCCTCCAGCTCTATTGCTAATAACAGGGGTGAGTGATCGATAACAATCTAGCTTTATATTCCGTTTTCCTAACTCTCCCTTGGATGTGGGCTGACAACAGGAACAAGTCTATCCTTGAGTATGTTTTATGTCTACCCGAATAATATGAATATTCCTTCTCCTTTGGGTGTTGTCTCCTCCATATATCTAAAAGTTGCATTTCCTGCATCGATTTAACCATAAATTTGGTTACTTTGTTCTTTCTGCTAGTCTTTTTTTCCAGTTTCATCCATCTTTGAGTCCAAATTAAGGTTAAAGTCCCCTCCTATCAGTATATTCCCCTACGTATCTGCAATCTTCAAAAAGATATCTTGCATAAATTTTTGATCTTCTTAATTAGGTGCATATACATTGAGCAAATTCCAAAATTCTGACACTTTATCATTACATACCTCCCTGCTGGATCTATTATTTCCTCCTCTATTTTGATTGGTACATTTTTATTGATTAATATAGCTACTCCTCTGGCTTTTGAATTATATGATGCTGCCGTTATGTGCCCTACCCAGTCTCTCTTTAATTTCAATACTTCAGTTAGATGTGTTTCTTGTATGAATGCTATATCAATTTTTTCTTTCTTCAGTAAATTTAACAGCCTCTTCTTTTTGATTTGGTTATGTATTCTGTTAATATTTATAGTCATATAATTCAACATGGCCATTTCATACTTTGTTTACCTTTCATTTCCGCTTCCTCATCACCACCTTTCCTCCTTATCCATTTCTGTTTTCTTTTTTTGAACACACTGTAAGACAACACTTCTAAAACATAAAATATTTCCACTATTCCCACATCTAAAATTCCTTTAACCCCAAATGTCCCCCCCCCCCCACCTCTCTGAGTTGCCCCTTGTCCCTTGCCGGGCAACCACATCTCCCCTCTCCATTTGGATTGCAAACCCGCTCGCAAGCGTCAACTGATTTTGCAGTGACTGTTATTCTCTCCCACCCAGCCCCCTCCAGAAAAGACTTTTATCTTCACATATAACAAAGCTCACCCTCTTAATTCCCCCCTTACTTCCTTTCTTCCCCTTCTTAGTTCTTACTTATACATTATTTTTCTTCTTTATATGAAGTTTGTCGTTGTTCTTGTTCTTGTTACATCTCTTCATCTCTCTGTCTGTTTTGCAGGCATTCTGCAAATTCTCGTCCTTTCTCTGGATCCGAGAACAGTCTGCTTTGCTGCCCTGGGATAACTATTTTAAGCACCGCTGGATATCTTAACATAAATTTATAGCCTTTCTTCCATAGGATCGATTTTGCTTCCTCTTCTTCAGGAGCTCAAAACTTATGTCTGGGTAGAAAATTTTTTTTTGACCTTTGTATTCCAGTGGCTTTTTGTCTTCTCTCATTTTTTTCATTGCCTTCTCCAATATATTTTCTCTTGTCATATATCTCAGGAATTTTACTAGAATTGTGTAGAGCTCGTCGAAAGAATCAAAGACTTGTTGATCCAAACCAAGGCTTTTATTAGCAAAACACAGGAGCTCTTCACAGGTGGCCGACCAGTCCGGAATGATCCGACCTGGCTAGGGACACAACCCTTTAAGGCTCAGACAATAGGCATGGCTTAGCTCTCAGCCAATCGCTGTAAGCACAGTCTAGATACAGTAACTGTATACACTATGTACATTGGTGATAGATCTGTACTATCACATTCACCCCTTCTTGGAGAACTGACCCTGGAAAAAAAACAAAAAAATGAGGGAGAGAATGAAAGGAAGGGGTAGGTTAAGGACTGTAGCGGTCAGGGGGTCTGACCATCCGACATGACCGCCGTGGTGCCGGGATTGGGGTCGCTGGAGTGGTGTCGCCAGCGGGCTCGTCGGGTGTGACCGCTCCTTCGCTCAATTCCCCAGTCATGTTGTCGGCAGGGTGGCCCGGGTCGTTGGGGTGCTGTTGGTCCTTTTGTTATGGCACAGGGCCTGG
Source organism: Narcine bancroftii (assembly GCF_036971445.1). Taxonomy (NCBI): domain Eukaryota; kingdom Metazoa; phylum Chordata; class Chondrichthyes; order Torpediniformes; family Narcinidae; genus Narcine; species Narcine bancroftii. Next base: position 11,687,962 of record NC_091469.1, on the reverse strand, counting down.
AGAATAAAGAGTTGGGGAAGGTTGGGTTGGGGGGACTACCGCGTCTTGAGCTAGGTCCCGCACCGAAACAGTATCCTCCCGCCCGTCTGGGAACTCAACATAGGCGTAATGTGGGTTCGCGTGGAGTAGAGTCACTCGGTCGACCAAGGGGTCGTTCTTTGAGTGCCGGACGTGGCGTCGCAAAAGGACGGGGCCAGGGTCGGTGAGCCATGCCAGTACAGTGGTTCCTGATTCAGATTTCCTCGGGAAATAAAATTGTAGAGCTCGTCGAAAGAATTAAAGACTTGTTGATCCAAACCAAGGCTTTTATTAGCAAAACACAGGAGCTCTTCACAGGTGGCCGACCAGTCCGGAATGATCCGACCTGGCTAGGGACACAACCCTTTAAGGCTCAGACAATAGGTGTGGCTTAGCTCTCAGCCAATCGCTGTAAGCACAGTCTAGATACAGTAACTATATACACTATGTACATTGGTGATAGATCTGTACTATCACAAATGGATCTTGGTTTTTGTTGTGGCTGTGGTTTTGGGGCTCATGTTCTGTGTGCCCTTTCTATTTCAATTCCTTCCTGTATTTCTGGCATTCCTAGAACCCTGGGGATCCATTCTTTTATAAATTCTTTCATATCTTTGCCTTCATCTTCCTTAAGGCCCACTATCTTTACATTGTTTCTTCTATTATATTTTTCCATTATATCCATCTTCTGAGCTAACAACTCCTGTGTTTCTTTAACTTTTATATCAGATTCTTCCAATTTCCTTTTTAAGTCGTACACTTCCATTTCTACGGCTGTTTCTCGTTCTTCTACCATATCTACTCTTTTCCTTATTTCTGTCATGACCATCTCTAATCTACTTACTTTTTCTTCTGTACCTTTTATTCTTCTTTATATTTTACTAAATTCTCGTGTCAGCCATTCTTTTAATTCTTGAATTTTTTTTAAAATCCATGTACTGTTCATTCCCTTCATCTTCCATTTCTCTGTGCAGAGCTTGATGCTCTCCCTCCTCTTCCCCTGTGTCCGCTCCATCCTTTCTAACTTAATGACATCTTTCCAACAAATGGGTAATCTGCTCTGTGCATAGTACTTCAAGTGTGGTCTTGTGGCGGTGTGAGCAGTGGAAGAAACGCAGCCACCACGTTGAGGGTCGTTAACGACTGCTTTTATTCAAATTCAGCGTGCCCCTTTAAGAGCAGCATGAACTCAGTCACCTGGTGCATTGTGACATCATAATCACTGCCCAGGGTACGCGCTGGAAGGGGAGCTGGAGTCAGAGAGAAACCTCTGACGACGCCATTTCTCCATGGCTGCCCCACCATGTGGCAATACAAGGGGGGTCGGTTCTCCATGAGGATGTTCGCCGCAACAGTCTCATCAATTTCTTGAACAATTGTAACATGATATTCCAACTCCTGTTCTTTTCACCCTTACTGATTAAGTCAAGCATGCCAAATCCCTTTTTTGGTTGCGCTCTCCAGCTTCAGGGAACTATGTACCTGTATCCCTCTCTGTTCTACAATAGTCTTCAGAGGCCTGCCATTTACTGTGATGTGCCTGGTGCAAACAACCAAACTGCAACTTTTCACAATTGTGCAAGTTAAATTCCATCAGCCATTTTAGTTGAACATGACACATCTGCTATCACTAGCTCTACAATAAATAAATTAACGGATTAATACCCCAGTCAGTGAGAGGCCATATCTGCAGACTCTTTGCAGTAAATTAACACAAATTGCTTTCCTACAACCTGGTGGTGGACACAGCCCATGTCATCGCAGGCAAACCCTCCCCACCATTGAGAACATCAACGGGGAACGCTGCCGTCAGAGAGCAGCAGCAATCACTAAGGATCCACACCACCTAATACACACTCTGTTCTCACTGCTCCCATCAGGAAAGAGATATAGATGCCACAAGACTCGCACCACCAGGTTCAGGAACAGCTGCTACCCTCCACTATCAGACTCCTCAACAATAAACTCAATCAGGGACTAATTTAAGGACTCTCAATTTTGCACTTTATTGTTTGTTCTTTTTCCTCTCTGTATTGCACAGTTAGTTGTTTATATTTGTTTACATGTGTACATTGTGTTCAGTTTTTTTTGCACTACCAATAAGTGGTAATTCTGCCTCGCCCACAGGAAAAAGAATCTCAGGGTTGTACGTGGTGACATGTATGTACTCTGACAATAAATCTGAAATCTGGACAATATACAAGAGTCTTTAGACTCACTGCGGTAAACAAAAACATCTGTAGATGCTGGGGGTTAGAGCAATGCACAAAAATGCAAGAGAAACTCAGCAGGTCATGCAGTATTCATAGAAAGCAAAAGATAGTCGACGTTTCAGGTCCGAGCCCTTCTTCAGGAGTGACGAAAATCAGGCAAACCCTTGAATAGAAAGGTGGGGGGTGGAATGAGGAGGAGCACAGGATAGCTTGAAAGTAGTGGGGAATTTATAGAACATAGAAAACTACAGCACCGTACAAGCCCTTTCGCCTTCGATGTTGTGCCGACCCATATATTCCTTAAAAAAAGTACTAAACCCTCCCTACCCCATAACCTGTATAAGAGTCTCTTTAATGCTCCCAGTGTTTCAGCCTCCATCATCATCCCTGGCAAGGAATTCTAGACACCCACAACTCTCTACGAAGTAAATTTACCCCTGATGTCTCTCCTAAACTTTCCTCTAGATGTCCACCCTATCTATGCCTCTCATAATCTTGCAGACCTTTATTAAGTCTCCTCTCATCCTTCAGCTCTTATTTTCCAGTCCAGGTAACATCTTGGTAAATCTCCTCTACACTCTCTCCACATCCTTCCTATAATGAGGTGACTAGAACTGAACACAATACTCCAAGAGTGGCCTCACCAGAAATCTGTAGAGTTCCAACATGATCTCTACTCTTGAACTCAATCCCCCTATTAATCCCATAGGCCTTCTTAACTATCCTATCAACCTTGAGAGATGTATGGATTTGGACCTCAAGGTTTAAACGAGGAGAGAACTCTCAGAGGACTCCCTTTGAAGAGAGGACTAGATCTTCATCAGGATAGGTAGGCATCCCTTAATGTCTTTCCAGTGGAGGAGCCACAGAGAGGTAGACTCACTGAGCCCATCTTGTGGCCACTGACATATTAGCATTTCATCAAAAGGCACAAGAAACTTTAGATTAAAACACTAAATTTTGCAGACACTGTAATTGAAGTAAAAACACAATGCTGGAGAAACTCAGCAGGTCAAACGGTGTAGTTTATATAGCAAAGATAAAGATACATAACCATTGTTTCGGTCTTAAGCCCTTCATCAAGAAACTGCATATATTGGAATCTGGAGCAAAAAACAAGAGGTTGGAGGAACTCAGCACAGAGCATCTGTGGAGGCTATGGGATAGTAAATATTTCAGGTCAAGATCCTGCTTCAGGACTGAGAGTGTAAAAGGGAGATACACAGTATAAATTGGAAAGGCTGGCAAGTGATGTGGATCCAGGTGTGAAATGAGTTGATGGGCAGATAGAGGCAGGTGGGTGAGGGAAGGGTGGAGATAGTGACGGAGGATGGGGGATGATTTGGAGACAATAAATCTGTAATCTGTTATTATTAGGCAGATGGGACCAGATAGTTGAGGAATTGTTGGCAGAGGGCAGAAGAGACAAAGTGGGAGAGACACAAGGATGGTTGGAAAGTGGACCTATGTGGGTGTGGGGAAAGAATCTAGATAACAGTGGACTGGTGGGTTTTGGAAAGAAGGATGTGTGTGAGAAGACCTGGGTGAATCAGGAGGAAAAAAAAACAGGTTGCCTGAAAGTGGACAATCCAGCATACATTACTCAGATGGAACATAAGATGCTGTTGCTCTAGTTTGTGTTTGGCCTTAACCTGGTGAGGAGATTGGGGAACAGATAGGTCTGAGAGGTGTTGGGAGGGGAGTTAAAATGGATTGCAGCCAGGAGCTCCAGTTAGTGCCTGAGGGCAGAGTGCAGGTGTACGGCAAAGAGATCGCTCAATCCGTGTCACCAATGTAAAGGAGGCCACACTTACAGAACTAAAGACAGCAGTTGAGGTTGGAGAAATGCATGTGCAACTGGAAAGCCAGAGATAGAGGTGAGGGTGCAGATGTAGGGTGTTGAACCTCCAACAGTTGCAGAAGAAATTGCCTGGGGACAGGGAGGGAATAAGTGAACCAGGACCCACAGAATGCGTGATCCCTGCAGAAAGGAGTGGGCAGGGGAAGATGTGACTGGAGGTAGATACATATGGTAACTGGTGGAAATGATGAAGAATGACTTGCTGGGTGGGTGGAAGGCAAGTATCAAGGGAACTCTATTCTTTTCTGTCTGCAGAGAGATAGAGCTACAGCAGAAGAGTGTAAAATGAAGAAAATAAGGGTGAGGACTCTTAGTTCCTAATAAAAGACATTTCAGGTGTCCTGGATTGTAAAGTCTCACCTCGAGAATAGATGTGGAATAGCCAGATAAACTGAGAGAAATGGTGTCCATCCAAGAAATGGGATGAGGAGGAGTAGTCAAGGGAGTTGTGAGAGTTGGTAGGTTTATAGTAAAAAGGAGACAAGAGTTCTAGAAAGGGGCAGAGGTGCCAAAATTGTCCAAGACAATTTGAGCGCAGCATGGAAGTTAGGAATGAAATTGATAACATTTATAAGATTGTATGTCTGGATTCTGTTGAGTCTATTGAACCTTGTCTTAAATATATTTGCAACATGCATATTTGTCAGAAGCTTTGAAATGACCAAATTTAAAATGGAAGATACAGCCAATATAACATCAATGATGGAAAAGTCAATAATTTTTGAAGGATGATATGACCAGATTTCTGAATAAAGTGAAAATGGTCAGGAGTAACTAGATATTCTTCAGAAAAGAGCAGAAGCCTTATAGACATTGAGTGGAAAAGCAAATTGTGCAGAGAATTCAGAGAGAGAGATATAGGTTAAGTGAGTGGGCAAGGGTCTGGCAGATGGAGTACAATGTTGGCAAATGTGAGGTAATCCACTTAGGAAGGAAAAATAGAAGATCAGAATACTATTTAAATTGCAGCCGCTGCCGTGCAGAAGGACTTGGGAGTGCTTGTGCATGAATCGTAAAAGGTTGCTTTGCAGGTGCAGCAGGCTATCAAGAAGGCAAATAGAAAGTTGGGATTCAATGCTAGAGGGATTGAATTGAAGAACAGGGAGGTTATATTGCAACTGTGCAAGATACTGGTGAGACCGCATCTGGGGTATTGCGTGGAGCTCTGGTCTCCTAAATTGAGGAAGATGTATTGGCTTTGGAGTCGTTGCAGAGGAGGTTCACCAGGTTGATTTCAGGGATGAAGAGGTTGGCCTATAAGGAGAGATTGAGTCATCTGAGACTGTACTTGCTGGAATTTAGAAGAATGGAAGGGGATCTTATAGAAAAATATGAAATTATGAAAGGCATAGATAAAATAGAGGTAGGTAAGTTGCTTCCGCTGGTAGGGGATATAGCCTCAAAATTAAGGTAGTAGATTTAGGACGGAGATGAGGAGAAACAGAGGGTGGTGAATCTGTGGAATTCATTGCCCATTGAAGCAGTTTAATACAATGTTGGATAGATTTTTAAATAGTAAGGGAATTAAAGGATATGGAGAACTGGCAGGTATGTGGAGATAAGTTTGTCATCAGATCAGCCATGATCTCATGATATGGTGGAGCAAGCTCGATGGGTTGGTTAGTTTACAACTGCTCCTATTTCGTATATTCTTATTTCTGGTGCCCTTCCCATAATTTATACCTCACACATTATTGAGAAACAGAATATCTGGTTATTATAACATTGCAGAGTCAGTAAACTTTCACAGCAGAGAAAGATTATTAGATTAAAGAACATGATGTTTGGGAAGGAAATGGAGTTGAGTCCAAAGGCAAGGCCAGAGCAGGAGCATTGGCTGCAGGCCTGACTCCTTTCTGTCCTTGTGGACTTGTTGTGTGCATTTCTGACTGTTACATTACCTACATTACAACAGTGAGTATATTTCATTCATTTGAAAAAAAATTGCCTTGAAAGGGATTACATATTTACCTTACTATATTTTCCTGATATTTATAAACCTGCAATTGTTTTGGTGCCTGTGTGTGGACATTTGTACATCTCCATCACTATACATCACACAATTACATCTCTCCTTGCAATTTCTCTGATAAATTTCTTTATCTCTCTTTTATTTGGTTTATTCTTTTGCCCTCGGATTCTTATTTTGCTGCAACATTTTCTCCATTGACCCTGTTCTCTTTTGGATTTTTCACCTGAGCTTCTTTCTTTCTTCCTAATTCTCTCTCTCACTCTCACACACACACACACACACACACACACACACACACACACACACACACACACACACACACACACACACACACACACACTCCTTTACCTTTCCACTGGTTTCTTACCATTTACCTTCTCCTACATTTCATCATTCTGTTTGCATGGCTCTTTTTTTCTCTCTCTCTACTGCCACTGGAGTCTCCCAACCACCATTGATGTAATCTGAAGAAGGCATGCAAAATCATTGAGGACCTCTTCCATCCTGCACACAGCATCTTTCAGCTGTTCCCACTGGGAAAGAGATACAGGAGGATCAGAGCTATCTCTGCCAGGATAAGGAACAGCTTCTTCCCATCCCATTTCAGTTCCCATCCCACACACTTGCTGACATGTCTGTTGATGGTCTCATGCACTGCCAGACTGAGACCACCTGCAAATTGGAGAAACAACCCCTCACCTTCTGTCTGGGCTTCTTCCAACCAGATTGCATTAAAATTGACTTCTCTGGCATTCATTAAGCCTCACCCTCACTTCTTTTCTCATTGCCATCCCCTAGCTCTGTCTCTCTCCCTTTTTCCTATCTCCTTTTGAACAAACATAATCAATTCTCATCTTTCCCCTTATCATATCCAATTAGCACCCTTTGTTGGTCTGGATTGCTACCCCAGCCAGCATTGTCTGAACTCTGAGTTTTCTGTTTTTTGCCCATTCTGCTTCTTCCTTGAAGAGGAGCTCAGTCCTAAAACATTGGCCATATATTTTTGTCTCCTATGGATGTTAAAAGATCAACTGAGTTCTTCCAGCATTTTGGTGTTTTTACTAAAATCACAACATCTGCAGACTTTCATGTTTCACTCTTCTTATTTATCTGGAAAGTGGTGAATTCATTGGTCAGAGCAGCATGGTTTTATGAAGGGAAAATCGTGTCTGACTAATTTTATTGAATTTTTTGAGGATGTAACTAGTAGAGTGGATAGGGGAGAACCAGTAGATGTGGTTTACCTGGATTTTCAGAAGGCTTTTGATAAGGTCCCACACAGGAGATTACTTTACAAACTTAAGGCACACGGTATAGGGGATATGGTATTGAGGTGGATAGAGAATTGGTTGACAGATAGGAAACAAAGAGTAGGAATAAACGGGTACTTTTCGGAATGGCAGTCAGTTACTAGTGGGGTACCACAAGGCTCAGTGCTGGGACCCCAGTTATTTACGATATATATTAATGATTTAGACAAGGAAATAGAAAACAGCACTTCCAAGTTTGCAGATGACATGAAGCTGGATGGGATTGTAAGCTGTGTAGAGGCTGTTAAGGTGACTTGGACAGGTTGGGTGAGTGGGCAAATGCATGGCAGATGCAATATAATGTGGTATTGATGCAGTTATATAGGGCCTTGGTGAGACCTCACCTGGAGTATTGTGTTCAGTTTTGGTCTCCTTACCTGAGGAAGGACATTACTGCCATGGAGAGAGTGCAGAACAGGTTGACCAGATTGATACCAGGGATGGCGGGACTTGCATATGAAGAAAGGCTAGAACGACTGGGCTTGTACTCACTGGAGTTTAGATGATTAAGAGGAGATTTAATAGAAACGGTCAAAATTCTTAAGAGAATTGACAGGCTAGATGCAGGAAGATTGTTCCAATGTTGAGCAAGTCTAGAACCAGGGGTCACAGTTTAAGGATAAAGGGTATATCCTTTAAGACTGAGATGAGGAAGAATTTTTTCACTCAGAGGGTGGTGAATTTATGGAATTCTCTGCCACAGGAAGTGATTGAGACCGGTTCTATAGTTATATTTAAGAGAGAGTTAGATTTAGTACTTGGGGGATCAGGGGGTATGGAGAGAGAGCTGGAACAGGGTACTGAGTGGATGATCAGCCACGATCAAAATGAATGGTGGTGTAGGCTTGAAGGGCCAAATGGCCTACTCCTACACCTATTTTCTATGTTTCTAAAAAAGGTTAATAGGGAGAACCCAGTAAAATTTTGACCAGAGTGTCTTACAAGCTATTGGAGAGGATTCCTAAGGATTGGATTTACATAGAAACATAGAAGCATAGAAGATAGGAGCAGGAGTAGGTCATTCGACCCTTCGAGCCGGCTCCGCCATTCAACGAGATCATGGCTGATCTTAAAGTTCAGTACCCCGTCCCCGCCTTCTCTCCGTAACCTTTAATACCCTTATACTAAAGAAATAGATCTAATTCCCTCTTAAATATATTTAATGAACCTGCCTCTACTGCCTTCTGTGGCAATGAATTCCACAGATTCACCACCCTCTGGGTAAAGAAATTCCTCCTCATCTCGGTCCTAAATGGTTTGCCTATTATCCTCAAACCATGGCCCCGGGTTTGTTAGGTCTGCTTTGTTCATGAATGAGTGAGACAAACACCAGGCTGAGTCGAAATCAGGGTTCTTTGTTCTTTATTACCGGTTTGTAACACTTGCGACTAAACATGTTAGTCGGAGAATGCATTCTGCCATTATCAGCAAAATGGTGATTTTTTATACCCTTGGATATGTGCTTAGAACATCATCATATCATTACTTGTCCAATGACTAAAACTGTTGCTATCCTTTCCCTGCTAGCTTCCTGCCTCTCAATCCATCAATGTCTCTCTTATCTTGTAAGTACAAGGATGCATTCACATCTTGTTACAGCCCTGTACATTCCCATCTCATGATGTTTTACCTAACAGGAGTACAAGGACACCTCCCCTTCTTGTTACTGCCCTGTACAGGGTAACTCCCTACACATTCCCATCTCATGATGTTTTACCTTACAGGTTCTGGATTTTCCCATCCTTGGAAACATCCCATCTGCATCCATTCTGTCCAGTCCTGCCAGAATTTTATATGTCTCTATGAGATCCCCTCTCAATCTTCTAAATTCCAGCGAGTACAATCCCAATTTGCGCAATCTTTCCTCATAAGTCATTCCTGCCATTCCAGGTATCAGCCTGGTGAATCGCCTCTGCACTCCCTCCATTGCAAGAACATCCTTCCTTAGGTAAGGTGACCAAAACTGCACACAATACTCCAGGTGGGGGTCTCACCAAGGCCCTGTACAGCTGCAGTAAGGTATCCTTGTTCCTATACTCAAACCCTCTTGATATGAAGGCATATATAGAAGTAGTCTTCTCAGGGATAGTCAGCATGATTTAGTGAAGGGAAGGTCATGCCTCATGAGCCTAATTGTTTTTTGAGAAAATGACAAAATAAATTGATGAAGGTAACACAGTAGATGTGTGTATGGATGTTAGTAATGTATTTAATAAGGTCCCCCGTGAGAGACTCATTCAAAGTTATGAGGCTGCATGAATATAGAATAGGCTTTCCTGTAGAAAGCAGAGAGTAGGAGTGGACAGAAAGTATTCTGCCTGGAGGTCAGCGACTAGTGAAGTTCCGCAAGGTTTTGTTCTCCTTTTTGTGATTTTTATAAATGCTCTGGATGAAATAGAGGGATGGGTCAGTAAGTTTGAAAGTATTGTGGTTAGTATTGAAGGCTGTTGCAGGCTACATCAAAATATAGACAAGACACGGAGTTTAGGTAGAAAAGTGGCAGATGGAGTTCAATCTGGACATATATGAGGTGATTCATTTTGGTTGGTCAAACTTGATGGCTAATGATAAGAGCCTTAACAGTGTCAAAGAAGAGGGACCTTGAGGTCCAAATCCATATATCTCTCAAGGTCAATTATCTCTCAACCTCTCTCAAGGTTAATAGGACAGTCAGATGGTATGCTGGGATTCATTAATCGAGTGATTGCATTCAGGAATCATGAGGTAATGTTGCAGCTCCATAAATCTCTGGTGAGGTCACACTTGGAAGATTGTGTTCAGTTCTAGTCACCTCATTTCAGCAAAGATGTGGAAGCTATGGAGGGGGTGCAGAGGGGATTTATCAAGATGTTGCCTAGATTAGAAAATAGGTCTCATGAGGCAAGGTAGGCAGATGTGGTGCTTTTCTCATTTGAGAGAAGGATGAGAGGTGACTTAATAGAGGTCAACAAAATTATTAGAGGAATAGATAAGGTAGACAGGCTGCACCTTTTTTTCCCAGGGTGGTAGTAGAAAATACCAGAGGGATTCTGTACAAAGTGAAGGGAGGAAACTTTAGGGGAGGCTTCAGGGGTAAGTTTTTTTACACTGAGTTTTCGGTGACTGGAATATATTGCCCCAGGTGGTGGTGCTGGCTGGAACAATAATAGGAGCATTTAAGAGATTCTCAGACAGGCACACGGATGAAAGAAGAAATAGAAGGTTATAAGGCATGGAGAATTTCGTTTTTTAGGTTATGTAGGTCGGCACAACATCGTGGGCTGAAGGACCTGTACTGCTCGGTAATATTACATATTCTAACAATGCTATCCTGAACTTGTGTGACAATTTTTTCTGAGACTCTTTAAGCTAGTCATTAAAGGAGCAGGTAGAACATTGACTCCTAAAGGGCAGTTACCTATATCTAATTAAAAATTCCCTTAATGCAGTGAATTCTTCAGTTTGGTGGTGTGTTTTTGTCTGGATACAGTACCGTAAATCATGACTGCCTTCAAACAGAGGAGATCAGGATAATAGGTACATTGAATGTTTTTGACAGCATTGTAGCACAGTGCCATCGGATTGTATTAGGATTACATTCAGTGGAGGAGACAAACACTAGAGAGCGACTCAGGTAGCAAGTGGCAAGGAATTCTCAGCTCCCTTGACCTCATTCAGGCAATCCAACACCAGGCTGTTGTTGTCACATCAACTGAAGGCAGATTCTTACAACTTTCTGGTCTTTCACCACTTGTAGATGGGATACCTTTCCCTTTCCCTCCAATATCAATACAATTCAATAGTTCTGACAAAGCTAAGTTCACAAAAGTGCTGGAGAAACTCAGCAGGTCACGTAGTATATATGGAAAGTAAAAGATAGTTAACGTTTCGGGCCTGAGCCCTTCATCAGCAATGTGGAAAAACAGGCAGGCACCAGAGTAAAAGTAAGGTGGGGGGAGGAAGGAGAGGAGAGAGGAGGGAGCAAGGGGAAAAAGGATGGGGGAGAAGCACAGACGAAGGTCATCCGCAGGGGTCATTCTACTGTATCCAGTCCTGCAGATGCAGCCTCCTCTATATCGGGGAGACTAGATGCAGAATGGAAGATCATTTCGTTGAGCACCTTCATTCCGTCTGCTGCAAGAGCAGGACCTCCCAATAGCTAACTGTTTCAATTCCACACACCATTGCCATACCAACCCTGTCAGTCCACGGCTTCATGCACTGTGAAACCGAGACCACCCGCATATTCCTTCTTAGCAGTCTCCAACCAAATAGCATCAATATCAACCTCTAATTTCCGATAACTTCCTCCCCCAGTCTCTGTGGTGGTACACTACCGGCCTATTGCAGGGGGCAACCTCTGTACCTGCAGGAGTGTAAGGGGACAGGACAACACCCGGTCGGGTGTCAATCACCCTTCGGAATATAAGCCTGTGCCAGCCTCCTGAGGCCTCACTCAGAGTTGCTGCAGTCACAGTCAGCCTGGCTCTGTGGAAGTCTTTGCGGATTAAAGCCTGTTGTACAGTCTTTATCTTTGTGTGCGTCTGATCCTGGCTAAGAGTGCACCATAGTTTCTCTTTCCCTACTGCTTTGTCTCCTTCCTCCAGCTCCCCAGCATCTGCTTTCTCTTATAAGAGAGCTACCCTTGGCCCTCTCTCCCATCGCTTCTCAGCCTCTGTCTCTTCTACTCTCCTACCTATATCCACCTATTAACTCTTATCTGTTAACCTGTGCTCCTCCCCCCCCCCCCCCCATCTCCTTCCTCCTTTCCTCATCAACCCTTCCACTAGTTTTTTTATTCAACCATCTGCCTGTTTTTCCACATTCCAGAGGAAGGGCTCATGCCTGAAACAGTGACTGGCTTTTACCTCCTGTGGATGCTGCATGAACTGCTGAGTTTCTCCAGCACAATTGTGTGTTGAACTAGACTAGACACCAGCATTTGCACATTTTCTTGTTTACCTCCCCCTAAAACAAAGCAAAAAGCTTGATGAAAGAGGAACATTGTGATATCCGAGACATTTGTGAGACCATAATATTGTGTACTGTTTTGGACACCCAACTTTTAGAAAGATATTATTTAGTTGGAAAAGGTGTAGAAAAGGCTCTCAAGTGTGTAACAGGGACTGACATGCTTGAATTATAAGGAGAGGCAGGATATGCTGGGACTTTTCTCCCTTGAGTATAAGAGGCAAGTAGATGAGGGACATAGCCTTTTCATGTGGGTTGTGAAATCTAAAACTAGAGGGCATAGATTTAGGGTGAGGGGGGAAAGATTTAAAGGGGACCTGTGAAGTACCTTCTTCAGCAGAGGGTGATGGTATTTAGAATGAGTTGCCAGAGGAAGTGGTGGCAGTGGGAACCACTGTATCATTGAGTATATGAATAGATCAGGGGTTGGCAGAGTGGTCTATATTGACCCTGGGGGTTGATCGGACTATCCAAGACATTGATAAATGTCTAGGCTATAGAGTAATTAATCATTGATAAAATTTATTTATTTATTTTACATGCTTGGGGGTCGATGAGAGATCAAGGATTCTATGAAGAGGTCGATGGTTTAAAAAGTTTGCCGACCCCTGGTTCAGATGGATCTGGGCCAAATGCAGGCAAATGGGTCAGCATGGACACTCTGGGCTGTAGGGCCTGTTTCTGTTTCATAATGGTATTACAGTGGTATCAAACCTCAATTACATCTCTTGTGAAGCCTGCTTCACCCTTCCACTTTCACCCCCAACTTCCAGAACCCTCCAAAACCACCCAATATTAAGATATGTCTTCAAGCAGGCCAATAACAACAAGTATCAGAATCACATGATGTATTGGAAGAGTCTTCTAGTTGGCCATGATGACCTCACAAGTGCAAAGAACCTAAGGATTTTCCTGCTGTTAAGATTGAATCCTTTCAAGTCCTTGCTTCTCTTGCCTATCATGTGCCCATCAGTCCAGACTTTCAGTGACCTTGATCTTGAAATAAATTCAAGTTCATCACCATCTGACTGTAGACAACCAGACGAAACAATGTTTCTCCAGACCACAATGCACACTATAAACAACACACAATAATCACATATATACATGTAGATATAATTCAAATTAAATGTATATGAACATTTTGGTATGATTTACTGGGTTTCAGGATGCTGTTCATCAATCTCACAGCCTGCAGGAAGAAGCTATTTCCCAGACCGGCAGTCCTGAATTGAATGCTCCTATACCCCCTTCTCGGTGGTAGAAGGTAAAAGATAGGATCTTTCTCCAGGTTTTCTCCCTGCTCTCCTCACACCATATCTGAACTCTTGTCCATCAGACTTATTTCCTGCACCCTTGATCTCATGTTCACTAAACGGATGAGAATTGCAAGATCACATTTGTTCAGAATACTTGCGAGCTCTGCTCAAGCCAGATAGTTCGGCTCCGAGTGCCTTTAAAAAACTTTGAAGAATGTGTATAGGGACTTCACAAATGGATTGTGGTTTTGGAAAGCAACAGATGAAAGAACTCGGAGAATTAAGTTTGGAGCCGCAGTCTGTCACAGTGCAGCTGGCTGTTCTAAGCTACCATCACCATTCCATACAATTTACTGTCATTAAAAAAAATCCATCATCCTAGCCAGATGTCAAACCTTCCTTTTCTATCCATATCCATCTGACCAAATTTTGCCTTCTCCCACTTCCTTGTTCCCACTCTCCATTCTCCTCTCATTTTTTCTCTACTTTTTTGCCCCTCTAGTCCAACACTTCCATACCCTGATCCAACTGTTACATCTCTATCTTTCCTTATCTTCCTCCTCCCACCAATTCCATATCCCCAGCACCCCTTCATCCTTCTACATCTCCTTTCTCTTCCAATCCTCCCAGCTCTTTTCCTATGCTTTTTTTCCTTTCCTGCTCTTTATCCTGCTGCTCCCCTTTCTCTTGATTTCTCCTCTATGCCTCTTTCCCTCCCATTTAATCTTCCTCTCTGCTCGAACCCCTTATCTCTCCCCCTTACCTCTCTATCTCCTTTCCCTAATCCCCTTCACCTCCTCCCTCCCTCCCCTGCCCTCACTCTCTTCTTTCCCTCTTTACCTCACCCTTCCTCCTGGTCTTTCCCTGTTTTTCCCTCCTTCCTCCTTTTTTTATTTTCCAAAGACTCATGCAAATCCAATAAACAAAATATTACATTCTCTTTCCACATAATATGATTTACAGAGTCCTTATTTCCCTCTCCTTACACCCTCCCCTCCCTATCCTTTAAATTATACAAATATAAACATACTGTGACAGATTATGTGGAATTTTATATTGTATATAGATATAATTCAAAAGGAGATAAATTGTGGCAGGGTTTTATTTTCATGAAGGTCACATACAAACACTTCAAAACAGATCTCATTTGAAATACTGGAGCTCTGCTCAAGCCAGATAGTTCGGCTCCGAGTGCCTTTAAAAAACTTTGAAGAATGTGTATAGGGACTTCACAAATGGATTGTGGTTTTGGAAAGCAACAGATGAAAGAACTCGGAGAATTAAGTTTGGAGCCGCAGTCTGTCACAGTGCAGCTGGCTGTTCTAAGAGGGTCATGTGGTTTTGCAAACAGAGGGAGTCAAATATGTTTTTTCTCTGAGAGAGATAGAGAATTCAGTTCTACAGTTCAGAAGCAACAGCTGGGACTGGAACAGGACAAGCTGGCAAGCTTGTGGAAAAACCCCATTTTGAAGACAGGTTGAGTTCTTAGTTCAGCCTGGTCAAAGCCCTTGTGGTCCATACAAGAGGAGAGGAATGACTGTCTAATGTTTCACTTGAAGTAAGAGAAACAAAAAGGAACTCTGTGGTCACATGAAAGAAAAAGGTTATCATGTGGAAAACCCTGATGGGGCAAGTTTCTTTGGCTAGATACTGACGTGGCTGAATAAAAGGAATCAGTGTGTCCAGAGAACAACAAATCTCTCTCTAAAAACCAGCAAGAACCTTCCTGAGCCATCACATCCATTTGAAGCACCAAAGCCTGGTGAAATTCATAAATGTTAAATTCTGTGCACAGTATAAGAACTGCCTGCAACCAATGAATTGGAGGAGTGAGAAGTGAGACTGGACTGTGAATTAAATCAAACTTACATACACATTACATACACGTGCGCTTAGAATTATTAGAGAGTTGTTAATAGTAATAAATTGAAGTTTGACCTTGTTTTCATGTTTAAAGAAAATTAAAAGCAAGTTTTGTTTAAGTAACCATTTGCTTTGGTGAATTTCTGTTGCTGCTGGGTTTCGGGGTCCTCTGGGCTCATAACAATACAAAAACCACTTAAATACCAACCAAGTCAACAATCCTCCTCAAAGCTAGAGGACCTCAGATATTAAATAAAAACAGGTAGGGGCAAAAACACGTCGTCTGCACTGCATTCCCATTTCATACTCTTAATCCTTTACCTGCTGTGACAGATTGTTTCTTTTCTCTAATTCAGGGTGGGGGTGGGGGGGTGGGGGAAGGGGTACGTGAATTATATCTGTGCACCTATGTGCCTCAGATACAGTTGACACACTTCAACAAATTTGTCATATCTCTTCCGTAAATTGAAGGTGATTTTCTTTAGGGCAATGCAACTCTGTATTTCCATATTCCATCGTGTGATATTTAGCTGGGAGTCAGACTTCCACGTAACTGCTATACACTTCCTGGCTGCTGACAAGGCGACCTACACAAACTAAATTTAGTGTTTAGGCAGTCTAAACTGTATTTCCCCGATGTCCCTAGGAGGTACAACAGATCCTGTGGAAAATCCACCATTATAATTTTTTTCAGTGTCCCCCAAGTCTTCCCAGGAGGATCTTCCTTTGTACATAGCCAGGTGGAGTGGACAAAGGTTCCTATCTTCACACCATGCCTAAAGCACATAACTGAAATTTCTGGCTTTCACTTGTGTAATTTTATCGGTGTGAGGTATAAATGATGCAATAAATTATACTGCATCAGCATGTTTCTGTCATAAACAATTCCTGGGAGGCTATTCAAACACAAATCTTCCCACCATCGTTCAATTGTTATGCCCAAGTCCAACTCCCATCTTTCCCTTGACCAATGAAAGGCTGGCTTCGGGCCTTCACTTTGGATTATGGAATACATCTTAGAAATAAATTTACACACGATCCCCTTTCGAATTAGAGTCTCCATGACACTACAGTCAGGCAGTCATTGTTGGTCCCAGTTTGTCCCTGAGGAAAGATCTTCATTGCAGAAAGCAGAAGAATGTTCTATTCATATTTAGTCCTCAACTGCTCGAATGACATGAGCTCCCCTTGATAGTAACAATCCTCGATACACCTGATCCCCTTCCAGTACCAGGTGTCCAGGATTTTATTGCCCAGAGTCATGGGTATTAAATTGTTCTAGGTCAAGGACATTTTAGGAGATAACCCCACCCTCAATTCAATACATCGATTTATTCTTTGCCACATCTGGCACATGTTTTATTATGGGATTATCTGTTTTTTTAAAACTAATTTGGTGTCACATTTGTATTTAAATTCTCCTGCTATCCTTTCTCCTACCGCATGCAACCCAATTTGTGCCCAAGAAGGGGGACCCTCTCCCTCAAATAATGAGGCAACTAACCTCACCTGGGACACCCAGGTACTTTTAAAAATATGGCAATTTTAAGATCCCCAATTTATTTTCCCATGTCAACTTTTCCATGGAGGCTCTAGACACTTGACACATGCACCGAGCATTTTAAATAAGCTCTGGGGCAATGAAATGGGTAACGTTTGAAAAAAGGTATTGTAGTTTTGACATCACCTTCATTTTTGCACAATTAACTGCCTACCAATGTTATGGGCAGAGTTTTCCATCTAGCCAGGTCCTCCTCAATCTTCCTGAGCAAAGGGAGATAATTTAATTGATATATATTGCGTAGATCTTTATCCACTCTTATCCCTAGATAATTCATGCCTTCCTGTGGCCACATGAATTGGCTTTCCTGTTGATAGAGTCTATAATCTCCTTTCAACAAATACATGATTTCACTTTTATTCAGATAACCTTATACCTAGAAATCTTTGCGTAATCTTCCAGTATAGTCCTCAGTCTGGCCAATGATTCCCCACCCCCCCCCCCCCCCCAAGGTTCCATCAAATACACTAACACATCGACAGCAAACAGTTGATTTTGTAATCCACCTGGCCCACCTTGAACCCATTTTTGTCTGGATCCCACCAAATGGTTTCTGCCAGTAGTTCAATAGTTAGTATGAACAGACCTGGAGACAGTGGGAAGCCCTGCCTATTCAATCTACTCAGCGGGAACAGTGGAGACATCTGGCTTATGTGCAAAATGAAACCTAAACAAATTGACAAAACCAAAACCAATAATTCAAAAGATTAGATTAAAAAAAAAACCCAAATGGTCCCTTCTCCTTCCTCTCTTTCCCGCACTCCACTCCTACCCTTCCCGGCATCCTTATCCCCTACACAAGCATCAACTCCCCCTCTGTCTTGGGTAAATTTGTACCTCTCACTTTGTTCGTTTTAGATTGGTCACAGTGTTAGAGCTACTGAAAGAAAATAGACACACACCGAGAGCAGTTCAGTTTATCCAAGTCTTTATTTCTAAATCTAAAGCTGAATTCACACAACATGCAAGCCCTTCCAAATTATACTTATCAATGCCTAGACTGGTCCCAACTGCCAAAGCGAGGCGATGACTGCACACTTGTAGTAGGTAATAGCTTCTTCACCTCCCCGGACCGGGACGTTGGTTTGGAATCTTGAAGTTCTTCTTCTTGCTGAGAGATGTTGCCACCTCTCGGAGAGTCTCAAACTTCAGCAGTGGGACCATGGCTTATATCACCCAAAAGTTGTTTACTTCAGATCTTATCTCTTTGAACAAATTATTTAATTATTTTCAAGGTCTCTTGACAGTCTGCGACCAACAAAAGACAACTGCATCTCTTGGCCTCATGGTGTAAATTGGATTATGTCTTCTGATGCAACTGCATCCCTTCTTGCACAAGCTAGTCTAAATTCTGCATTACACTCTCTAATCTGGAGCATCTAATTAGGCCAAGGATGCCTTGCAAATGTCAAAGTTGATAAAAAAAGTGCATGTAGGTTTGTCACCCGTGGAAGCCATCACCATCCATTTGTTAGCTATGGCTTTAAATATTACTCACCAAATGAACATTCAGAATGCTTTGCTTCAGGACTGATCTGGAAAATATTTCTCCAGACAACCATGAAGATCTCTATCCTTTCGAGTGATGGAAATAATCGTAATTATTGTCTCGTTGAAAAGAACTAGGATATTCTTCAAAGGCTAGAAAAGCAAACGTGCTCCTTTCATCTCACTTGATTGATGACGTGTTCACAGAATGCTCAGGCTGGGATATATTCTGTAGCATGTGGGTCCATTTTTAGTGCAGTGGTTGATGTACTGTAGGGCCCTTTAGAGAAAGAAGGGAAATTACCGATTCTGTATATAAACTGCACTTTATTAAATTGTACAAACACTCCCAAGGGACATTACAATTAAATCCCAACAAACAGATTCAAATCTTCCTTTAGCTACTTATAGTAAATCACAAATTTGGTGCAAGACAGTTGGGTTACCAGTTAGTGCAGGGGTCTGCAAAGTGGTTGATATTGATCCATGGGGGTCAATGGAATTCTCCAAGGGGTCAATAATGCTAGGGGGTCGGATAACACCGGGGGGGGGGGGGTGGAGAGGGGATTGATCGAACTTTTGCTGTGGAAAGCAGGGGCAGATCAACGGAAAATAGTGCTTATGGCAGTGGAAGCCAACCTCTCACAAGAGTGGGCCTTGGTTGCTGCCATGTGTATTTGGCTTCGGTCTTGAATAAGTTGAGTGTAAATGGGAGGATGGACTGAGCGCAGCACTCCCCCCCATAGAGTGTCATCACCCCCCCTGTCCAGCACTGCCAACACTCTCCTTCCCCGTCCAGTGCTGCCACCACCCTCCTGCCCATCCAGCGCTGCCTCAACCCCCATTCCCTTGTCCAGTGCTGGGATTCCATGCCTGGGGGTTGATGAGGGATCAAATATACCATGAAGGGGGAGATTGTCTAAAAAAATTGGGGACTCCTGAGTTAGTGCAATGCCTTTACAGCACCAGTGATCAGGACAGAGGTTCAAATCTCCAGCTGTCTGTAAGGAATTTGTACGTTTCTCCTGTGACTGCATGGGTTTTCCCCAGGAACTCCAGTTTCCCACAGCACCCCTCATGAAGAAAGCCTCTACTTCCTCAGGAGTTTGCGGAGGAGCTAGTGGAGTTGTTCAAGTGAACTGGTACGGACTTGAATGGCCAACTGGCCTGTTTCCCGTGCTGTAAACGGTTATATGATATATGTCTGTGGCACCCATAACCTCCCCATCTCGTCTGCTACTTCAAAGTATCTCACATTCCTTTTTAAACACAACCTTTGTGATAAAAAAAGTGTAACCATTTCTTCTTTGGCTTGGCTTCGCAGACGAAGATTTATGGAGGGGGTAAATGTCCACGTCAGCTGCAGGCTCATTTGTGGCTGATAAGTCCGATGCGGGACAGGCAGACACAGTTGCAGCGGTTGCAGGGGAAAATTGGTGGGTTGGGGTTGGGTGTTGGGTTTTTCCCTCCTTTGCCTTTTGTCAGTGAGGTGGGCTCTGCGGTCTTCTTCAAAGGAGGTTGCTGCCCGCCGAACTGTGAGGTGCCAAGATGCACGGTTGGAGGCGATATCAGCCCACTGGCGGTGGTCAATGTGGCAGGCACCAAGAGATTTCTTTAGGCAGTCATAATTATACATATTATGTACAGCCAGATCCTTTCTTATCATTGACCCATCATCTCTTTATCTTCCTTTGGATTTCTCCAGGGCTGTGACTAAACTCTTAGCAAACCTTGCTGCCTCTTAGGCTTCTGGGAAAAACTTCTCATCCCCCCCCCTCCCAAGTCAGGAACACTTTTAAAATCACTGGATATAGTAATGCAAACCCAATACCTTTATTTAAAAAAAAATTTTTTTTTTCCATATCAAATTCCTTCCATCTTTTTAGCAATTCTACACATATCCAGGGGAAAAAAAAGAACCTTTACCCCTTCAACTTCTAACAGGCCACTCTTTGTTTCGTGCCCACCTCATTCTCTATCTTGGTATTCCCGGAGTCTTTGAGGACTGAATGGGGTCCTGATTTGGGGAAGGGGACCGATAGGCCCCTTTTACTTGAAGTTCCTCTCCGGCTCTTTCCATTCCCAATAACTCAGGGATCCACCTTTAAAAAATGCAATGGGGTCTTTCCCCTCCTTCCCCTCTTTAAGTCCTACAATTTTTATACTATTAAAGTTTTCTAATGATATCTAGTTTATCCTAAATCTTTTGCCTGTCCTTTTCCCCCACGTCTCTATCATTCTCTAACCTTTCTTCACTGTCCTCCATCATATTGACCCTCTCTTCACCAATTCACCATTCCAGATACCTCCCCCA